>NW_022589705.1:62691660-63291660 GCF_004348235.1 Phoca vitulina
GTGGTGTAAGGACATGGTCCAGTTTCATTCTTCTGCATGTGGCTGTCTAATTTTCCCAACACCATTTGTTGAAGAGACTGTCTTTTTTCCATTGGACATTTTTTCCTGCTTTGTCGAAGATTAGTTGACCATAGAGTTGAGGGTCCATTTCTGGGCTCTCTATTCTGTTCCATTGATCTATGTGTCTGTTTTGTGCCAGTACCATACTGTCTTGATGATTACGGCTTTGTAATAGAGCTGGAAGTCCGGAATTGTGATGCCGCCAGCTTTGCTTTTCTTTTTCAACATTCCTCTGGCTATTCGGGGTCTTTTCTGGTTCCATACAAATTTTAGGATTATTTGTTCCATTTCTTTGAAAAGAGTTGATGGTATTTCGATAGGGATTGCATTAAATGTGTAGATTGCTCTAGGTAGCATTGACCTCTTCACAGTATTTGTTCTTCCAATCCATGAGCATGGAACGTTTTTCCATTTCTTTGTGTCTTCCTCAATTCCTTTCATGAGGATTTTATAGTTTTCTGAGTACAGATTCTTTGCCTCTTTGGTTAGATTTATTCCTAGGTATCTTATGGTTTTGGATGCAATTGTAAATGGGATTGACTCCTTAATTTCTCTTTCTTCTGTCTTGCTGTTGATGTATATAAATGCCACTGATTTCTGTGGATTGATTTTATATCCTGTCACTTTACTGAATTCCTGTATGAGTTCTAGCAGTTCTGGGGTGGAGTCTTTTGGGTTTTCCACATAAAGTATCATACCATCTGCAAAGAGTGAGAGTTTGACTTCTTCTTTGCCAATTCAGATGCCTTTTATTTCTTTTTGTTGTCTGATTGCTATGGCTATGACTTCTAGTACTATGTTGAATAGCATGGTGATAGTGGACATACCTATGGTGTTCCTGATCTTAGGGGGAGGCTCTCAGTTTTTCCCCATTGAGAATGATATTTGCTGTGGGTTTTTCATAGATGGTTTTTATGATATTGAGGTATGTACCTTCTATTCCTACACTCTGAGAGTTTTAATCAAGAAAGGATACTATACTTTGTCAAATGCTTTTTCTGCATCTATTGAGAGGATCATATGGTTCTTGTTCTTTCTTATTAACGTATTGTATTACATTTATTGATTTGTGGATGTTGAACCAATATTGCAGCCCAGGAATAAATCCCACTTGGTTGTGGTGAATAATCCCTTTAGTGTACTGTTAGACCCTATTGGCTTGTATTTTGGTGAGAATTTCTGCATCCATGTTCATCAGGGATATTGGTCTATAATTCTCCTTTTTGATGGGGTCAAATCTGGAAGATTTGAATGGAATGCATCCATTCTTCCAGATTATCTAATTTGCTGGCATATAGTTGCTCATAACATGTTCTTATAATTGTTTGTATTTCTTTGGTGTTGGTTGTGATCTCTCCTCTTTCATTCATGATTTTATGTATTTGGGTCATTTCTCTTTTCTTTTGGTAAGTCTGGCTAGGGGGTTATCAATCTTATTAATTGTTTCAAAGAACCACCTCCTAGTTTCGTTGATTTGTTCTACTGTTGTTTTGGTTTCTATTTCATTGAATTCTGCTCTGATCTTTATTATTTCTCTTCTCCTGCTGGGTTTAGGCTTTATTTGCTTCTTTCTCCAGCTCCTTTAGGTGTAAGGGTTAGGTTTTGTATTTGAGACCTTTCTTGTTTCTTGAGAAAGGCTTGTATTGCTATATACTTTTCTCTTAGGACTGCCTTTGCTGCATCCCAAAGATTTTGAACAGTTGTGTTTTCATTTTCATTTGTTTCCATGATGTTTTTTAATTCTTCTTTAATTTTCTGTTTTTTTCCCATTCGTTCTTTAGTAGGATGCTCTTTAGCCTCCATGTATTTGAGTTCTTTCCTACTATCTTCTTGTGATTGAGTTCTAGTTTCAAAGCATTGTGGTCTGAAAATATGCAGGGAATGATCCCAATCTTTTGTTACCGATTGAGACCTGATTTGTGACCTAGGATGTCATCTATTCTGGAGAATGTTCCATGGGGCACTAGAGAAGAATGTGTATTCTGTTGCTTTGGGGTGAAATGTTCTGAATATGTCTGTGAAGTCCATTTGGTCCAGTGTGTCATTTAAAGTCTTTATTTCCTTGTTGATCTTTTGCTTAGACGATCTGTCCATTTCAGTGAGGGGGGTGTTAAAGTCCCCCACTATTATTGTATTGTTGTCGATGTGTTTCTTTGCTTTTGTTATTAATTGCCTTATATAATTGGCTGCTCCCATGTTAGGGGCATAGATATTTACAATCGTTAGATCTTCTTGTTGGATAGACCCTTTAAGTATGATATAGTGTCCTTCCTCATCTCTTATTACAGTCTTTGGTTTAAAATCTAATTTGTCTGATATAAGGATTGCCACCCCAGCTTTCTTTTGGTGTCCATTACCATGGTCAGTTGTCTTCCACCCCCTCACTTTCAATCTGGAGGTGTCTTTGGGTCTAAAATGAGTCTCTTGCAGACAGCATATCGATGGGTCTTGTTTTTTTATCCAGTCTGATACCTTCTGTCTTTTGATTGGGGCGTTTAGGCCATTAACATTCAGGGTAACTATTGAAAGACAGGAATTTAGTGCCATTGTATTGCCTGTAAGGTGACTGTTACTGTATATTGTCTCTGTTCCTTTCTAGTGTATGTTACTTTTAGGCTCTCTCTTTGCTTAGAGGACCCCTTTCAATATTTCTTGTAGGGTTGGTTTTGTGTTTGCAAATTCTTTTCGTTTTTGCTTGTCCTGGAAGCTTTTTATCTCTCCTTCTATTTTCAATGACAGCTAGCTGGATATAGTATTCTTGGCTGCATATTTTTCCCTTGTAGTGCTCTGACTATATCATGCCAGTCCTTTCTGGCCTGCCAGGTCTCTGTGGATAGGTCTGTTGCCAATCTAATGTTTCCATTGTAAGTTACAGACCTCTTGTCCCGAGCTGCCTTCAGGATTTTCTCTTTGTCTCTGAGACTTGTGGGTTTTACTATTAGATGTCAGGGTGTTGACCCCTTTTTATTGATTTTGAGGGGGATTCTCTGTGCCTCCTGGATTTTGATGCCTGTTGCCTTCCCCAAATTAGGGAAGTTCTCTGCTATAATTTGCTCCAATACACCTTCTGCCCCCCTCTCTCTCTTTCTTCTTCTTCTGGGATCCCAATTATTCTAATATTGTTTTGTCTTATGGTATCACTTTTCTCTCGAATTCTGCCCTTGTAATCCAGTAGCTGTTTATCTCTCTTTTTCTCAGCTTCTTTGTTCTCCATCCTTTGGTCTTCTATATCACTAATTCTCTCTTCTGCCTCATTTATCCTAGCAGTTAGAGCCTCCATTTTGTATTGCACCTTTTTAATAACCTTTTTGATTTTGACTTGGTTAGATTTTAGTTCTTTTATTTCTCCAGAAAGGATTTCTCTAGTATCTTCCATCCTTTTTTCAAGCCCAGCTAGTACCTGTATAATCGTCATTCTGAACTCTAGTTCCGACATCTTACTAATCCGTATTGATTAGGTCTCTGGCAGTTGGTACTCTCTCTTGTTCTTTTTTTTGAGGTGAGTTTTTCCGTCTTGTCATTTTGTCCAGAAGAGAACAGATGAATGAGAGAACAAAATGCTAACAGGGTAACAACGACCCAGAAAAATATACACTAAAGAAATCAGAAGAGACCTGAAATGGGGGGAAAAGAAAGAGAAAGAAAAAAAAAGAAAAAAAAAGAAAAAAAGGGTATGATCAAATATGATCAGGCTGGTGAATTGATTAGTGCCACACACTAGATTCTGGGCTTATTTTGGTTTGTTAGAAGAAACTGCCTCCCAAAATTTTAGAGAAAGAAGAACTTATATATGTACAAAAGTAAGCGTAAATACGATGAAGGGATGGAATATGACTGTAATGATGAAAATTATAAAAGATTTTATAAAAGGAATTGATATGATAAGAAGTTGGTTGAAAAACGAAAGAAGAGAAATTTAAAAAAGGAGAAACTGTGATCGGGCAGGAGAGTAGAACAAAGCCATACGCTAGATATTTAGGGTATATTTTGGTCTGTTAGAAGAAAATTTATCCCAAAATTTTAAAGAGAGAACAACTTATATATATATACCAAAAATAAGGGCAAGTACAATGAAGGGATAGAATATGACTCTAAAATTGAAAAACAAAAAACATTTTTAAAAAAGGGATTGATAAGAAGTTGGTTGAAAAAGGGAAAAAGAAAAATTAAAAACAATAGAAATGGAAAAAAAAGAAAATTTAAAAAATTAACTTTGAAAGACTAAAGAATCATGGGGGAAAAAGCGCCATGAATTCTTTGTGCTGTATTCCCCTAGTGCTGGAGTTCTGCTGTTCTCATTAATCAGTAAACTTAGTCTTGGCTGTCTGTTCTTGCTGATCTTCTAGGGGAGGGGCCTGTTGCAGTCGTTCTCAAATGTCTTTGCCCCAGGCGGAATTGCCCCGCCCTTGCCCAGGGGCCGGGCTAAGTAATTTTCTTGGGTTTGCTCTCAGGAGCTTTTGTTCCCTGCAAGGTTTCCGTACAGCTTTGGGGGATGAGAGTGAAAATGGAGGCCTCCTAATCTCTGCCCTGGAGTAGCTGAGAACTCGGGGCCCCACTCCTCAGTAAGCCCCCTGAGAAAAGCAGTCAATCACTCCCAGCTCCCCGGTCTCTGGCTGCACTCTGTGCTCACCCGGCCTATGACTGAGTGTTTATATCTCTGGCACCTGACCCCGTTTGGAGTCTCTAAACCCAGCAGATTCCTGCGGTGCACTCCCTTGCCGCTCCTCCCAGGGGAGGAAGGGGAGTCTCCCCGGATCTGCCACTTGTTGGGTCCCTGCTCAAAGAGCAGTGGCCCGACTGTGCCATAGATCATGGTTTATGGCAACCCTGAGCTGAGAGCCCACTCCTCAGCTCTGTCTTCGCAGCTGGCTTTCCCGCTCATATACCTGGGAGCTCTGCCGCACTCAGGCACCCCCGATCTTTCTGTGACCCCGAGGGTCCTGAGACCACACTGTCCCAGCAAGGGTTCCACCCCCCTCTTAGCCACTGGAGCAACGTCCCTCAGTGGAGCTGACTTCTAAAAGTTCCGATTTTGTGCTACGCTGCTCTATCACTTGCTGGTAGCTGGCTGACGGAGGCTCCCTCCCCCTGTGGTCTATCTTCCCATATATTGCCTTGGATTCACTTTTTCACATGTCCTGTCTTCCAGAAAGTGGTCGCTTTTCCTTTCAGAGAGTTGCTGCTTTGGTTTTTCGATCTCCTGTTGAGTTCGTAGGTGTTCAGGATGGTTTGATACCTATCTAGCTGAATTCCTGGGACCAGATGAAATTTAGGTCTCCTACTCCTCCGCCATGTTGCTCCTCCTCCTCCACATCCATCTCTTCATATGTAAAATGAAGCTACTAAACTTGTCCCCTGTGTATATGGCCATAATTGAGATAACACATAGGGCTGCCTAACAAAACCTGACATATAGTAGATGCTCAAAGAATATTACTTTCATTTCTTTTTAATTCCCCTAATAGCAATCTGCCATTAATTTAATGCATGATCTTGAATAACTTTCCCAATTTTCTTATCAGTCAAATGGCAGAATTGAAATGGATGATCTCTCTATTCTCCATTTTTTTTTCTGTATTTCTCAGAATGGCCCCATTTAAAACAAACTTGTTACCATAAACCTCCAAATTATCTTGGGAATCTTGGTATCTAGAGTATGTCACAGATATACTCGACATAAAAAACAGCTCCAAAATTGTCCTGCAGACCATCTATCACATCTTTTAATTCAGAAATTATAATTTCCACATTATGAAGACCTTCCCAGCTCTCATTCACATTTTGTCCTCCTCTCTCCAAATCAGTATAGCCAAAGGTGATTAACTCTTGCATTTCTAATCCTGTAACATCATAGAAATTGGGATATTCAAAAGTGACATGAAGTAGTCATTAATGATTTCAATCCAGGATTTAAGGTATTTATTGAATGAAGAAGAGCTTGTGGTAGCTGATCCATTCTCTTCTGATGAGTCTCTTCCCCGTATTAAATAGCCCAGATTATTTAAACTGACCCTTTCTAAGGATATGCTGGCAATTATCTACCACTTATGTTTCCTCTTGCTAGAATCTGATCAACTGGCTTCCATTTCGTTTGAGATTCAATAACCTGATTTCCCACTCTCTTACCAACCTATCACCAAATCTTATTGATTCTACCTAGTAAACATATGTTGAAACTCTCCTTTTTCCTTATTCTCTGTGCTTTATAGTTGTGTTTAGTTCAAATCAACAGTGTTAATACTTACTACATGCTATGTGCTTGGCTCTCATTACTTGCTGTGTTAACATTTGTTACATGCTATGTGCTAGGCAGTGAAGGTACAAAGATGAAAAAGTCTTTTAGAACTAGAAATAGCTGTAGCATTCATTTGTCCAACTGCCTGTTTATATAGACAAGGAAGCTGAGATTCAGAAAGGGGAAGTGACTAGTACAAAATCCCACAGCTAATAAGCTGCAGAGCTAGGGCTAAGACCCAGATTTTTTCACTCTCCCCTCCAAGAATCATTTCCCCTCTACTATTGTAAACTTAAAAATAACCACTCCCCTCACTCAACCACTCCTATCACCATCATCACATTTAACATTTTGTATAGTACTTTAGAGTTTACAGACCCATACCAGTCATCTAATTTAGTCTTTATAATGTTCTTGCAAGAATTTATTATTAATTATGGTAACCTTGAATCTCAGAGAGTTTGGTTAACTTGTCTTGGTATAAGTTATCTGAAACTTATACTCCAAATTCATTATTTTTTCCCTGTACTACACTTCCTTCATTGACATAAGCAAGTGTTATACTATGACTGACATGTGTTGGGACATAGAGATGTTTTGGACATAATCCTGCTTTTGGAGAGTACAATATAGACAGATCATAGACTGAAGGTAATAGTCATGCTAGCTATTGTGTAAGGGCTTCCTGAAACTATTGTATCTTCTAAAGGTTGTTGTTTCTGACCCCCTAATTTTTAAAATTGCAGCAATAAAAGCTCTAAGTTAGTTATTTTTGATAAACCAACAAATGAGATTTTTGCCCAAATTAAGTCCAGAGTCAATGTCAGATTATAGTGTATATGTAGCACAAATTTACATGGGTGAAGACATTGTGGTCCAGATAGGGAAATGACTTATTCAAGGACTTACAACAGGAAATTGGCAGTAAACAGATTAAAAATAAATTCTAGAAATCATTTAGAATGCAGAAACTAACCTGGTGATGGTCTGAGAGAATTCCTCTCTAAGATAAAGGGGGGCAGTGGGGAATCCTTAGCCTGAGTTTCACTAGGTACTCAGCACTTCCTGGTGTTTAGTGAGTTATGATACAAATTAAAGACTGGGAAGATGAAGGTGTGAACAGAAAAGATTGATTGCTCATTTATTTTTTTTCTTTTTTAAAATTTTATTTTATTTTATTATGTTATGTTAGTCATTTAAAAGAAAAGTAGAACTTGGTTATTTATATCACTATGTTGAGTAATGTGTGCTAAAAGTATGATTTGAGTGTCAACCAATAGGCTCTGGTTGTCAATTGGAGATGTAGTGTGAACAAGTCAAAGTTCCTGCCTTCATTCATTATCTAGGGATGATGCTTTAAAGAACAGAAAACAAGGTAAGGATAGAGAAGAAATGGTTAACTGTTTTGGAGCAGATGATCTATAAAGGCTTTCCTGAGGATGTAACATATGAGCAGAGTCTGGACTGATGGAAAGGAGAGACCAGTAGAAAGCTCTGAGGAAAAAGTTAATACAGAGAGTATAGCCAGCAGAGACCTTGGGAGATACAAGTTTGACATGTTCAAAAACAGTGAGGCCAGTGTGATTGGACACAGGGCCTTCTAGGTTCTAGTTAAGAATGTAGAGTTTTCTCTAAGCACAGTTGGAAGCTACACAGGATCTGATTTATAATGCACTGCAATTGGGGCAAGAGTAGAATAGGAAGAGCCATTTGGAGACTGTCTCAGCATTCTATGAGAGAGAGGATAGCAACTAGAGGAGAAGCAGTGGATATGGTAAGAAGTCGTTCAACTTGGGTTATAAGTTTGGAGTTGTGTTTATGGGAGTCTACTGGGGGTGCTAGAATTAAGATTGTGATGATTATGATTAAAGTTATTATTTAATTAATATTTATAGTGCTACATATTTTACAAAGTACTTTTTAAAATGGTGTCTCATTTTAACCTGTCAGACAGATATTTTTACCTAGTTTTATAGATGAGCTAATTGAAGTTTAGACACATTTACATGATTTTCTAAAGGCCTGGCAAATAGTAAATGGTAGAGTATGAAAGACACACTCAATCTGCCTATCTCTGAATTTTGTGCTCTTCTCTCTTCATGACATAAGGTAGATGTATGCATACAAAACATACATACATACACACAGAATGAGAGAAAGGGTAGTGGTTCAGCATAGAAACTTTGGTATTAGGCTGCCTATGTTTGTAGCCATTTTTTTTAGGTAGGTGATACAGAAAAAGTTACTTAAACTCTTATAAAAGATGGAGTAATTGGAGGAGGGGCCCAAGATGGCAGCATAGGAGGATCCTAAACTCACCTTCTCCCACAGAAATACTAAATCTACAGCTACATATGGATTATTTCTCTCAGAAAAATCTGAAAAGTAGAGACTTCTGGGGGAGATGATAGAGTAGGAGGACTTGAAGTTCATCTCATCCCAAGGATATAACTAGATAACACCCACATCAGTATAAATAACCCAGAAAATGACCTGAAGACTGGCATAACAGACTCTCCACATCTAAATAGAGAAGAGGCCACATCAAAGAGGGTGGGAAGAGTGGAGATGCAGTCCAGAGCTAAATGAGCCAACAGGACTGTTCATGGGAGGAAGGGACACCACTGGCTCAGAGAGGGGAAAGAAACACACCCTCACCCTAGGCACTCCAGAGAAGAATACCCATAACATTTGGCTATGAAAACCAGAGAGACATAATTTTGTAAATTCTTACAATCAGCTGGGCTTAATACTTGAAACTTTAAAAATCAGTGAGCTTGGCTGTGGGAGAGCAAGGAAGGCAAGAGGGAATAGTCCTTGCCCTTAAAGAGATAACACAACAAACATCTTCGTGGAGATATAGCACAGAAGCAGCAGTTTGCAAAACACCTGGAGTATTTGGGAAAGAGATTTATTTACTAATCTCAGGGCCTGTGTTGGAGGGGCGGGGATCATTGGGAAACTTCTCCAGGAAGAAAGGAACTAGCAGGCACCATTTTCCTCACCTGCTTTCCAGCCTAGACACACAGACACCCACCTATGGGAACCAGTACAGCACCAAAATTCCCTAATTAACTTATTAATGGTGTGCCCCAGCCATGTGTTCTCCTACAGACATGCCCCCTTAGCCAGACCTCTGTTGCAGGTACCCTCCCAAAGCAGACCTGTGCAAACCTTGCAAACACTTTGCACCAGACCCCCATGTTCTTCCAGTGAACTGTCCGCTCCAATTCGCCCTTGACTGGAGCCTATCCAAAGTGGTGCCACAAGTCTGGCAGTGTACAAGCAGCCCCAATAGGGGCCAGCAGCATTTCAAAGTGGCTCCTGCTCCATGAAGAGGGGAAGACAACCACACACACCAGTCTGACTGCAGACCCAGCAGTGGGCTTGGGGAAACATCTGATCTGACTTCAGGCCCTGCTCACCAATTAAAGCTTCTCAGGGAAAACACAGGGAAAATGCCCTGCAGTTCAGTGTTACTGGTCTCTGGCAAATACCTGGTATAACTCAACATAAGCCCAGGGCAGCCTCAGACTGGCCCACTAAAAACACAGGGACCAAACCCTGCCCACAACAGGTAAAGAGAGCCATTGCAGATGACTACACTGAAGGCAAACGTGGATCAGGCACAATAATAGGGCACGTGCACCACACATAGGAAACACTCTTGAAGCACCAGGTTCTGGCAAAAAGGAAATATTGCACTCACTGCAGGACGCTATAAGACCTCTTATTCATAAGGCTACTACTTTCAAGAGCAGGAGATGTAGCTGACTTTCCCAGTATGTAGAAACAGACACAGAGAATTGGACAAAATGAGGAGACAGAAGAATATGTTCCATATGAAAGAACAGGACAAAATCATAGGAAGAGAGCTAAACAAAATAGAGATAAGTAATATGCCTGATAAATAATTTTAAAGTAACAGTCATAAAGATACTCACTGGACTTGAGAAAAGAGTGGAGGACCTCAGTGAGAACCTTAAAAAGAGAAAACATAAAAAAGATCCAATCAGAGATGAAGAAGTTAATAACTGAAATTAAAAATACATGGGATGGAATAAATAATAGACTAGTGTAATAAGAAGAATAGATCAGTGACCTAGAGGACAAAGTAATGGAAAGCAATCAAGCTGAATAGAGAAAAAAAATAATAATAGAAAAATGAAAAATAGACTTAGGTAACTCAGTGACACCATCAAGAACATTCCCATTATAGGGACCCTGAAGGAGAAGAGAGAGAAAAGGGGGCAGAAACTTTATTTGAAAAAAATAATAGCTAAAAAATTTCCAAATCTGGGGAAGGTAACAAAAATCCAGATCCAGAAGGCAAAGAGAGCCCCCAACATAACCAACCCAAAGAGGTCCATGCTATGATATATAGTAGATAAAATAGCAAAAAGTAGCAATAGAGAATTTTTAAAAACATCAAGAGAAAAGAAAACGGATACATACAAGGGAAACCCCATAAGGCTATTATTAGCTGATTTTTCAGCAGAATTTTTGCAGATCAGAAGAGAGTGGCTTGATATATATTCAGGGTGCTGAAAGAAATAAAAACCAGCAGTCAAGAATACTCTATCCAGCAAGGCTATCTTTCAGAAGAGGAGAGATAAGGAGTTTCCCAGACAAACAGAAGTTAAAGGAATTCATCACCACTATATCAGCCCTACAAGAAAGGCTACAGGTGACTCTTAAAGTGGAAAGGAAAGACCATACATTGGAGTAAGAAAAGTAGGAAGCAGTAATGACAATGAGGATGGATGAATCAGTGATGTAGAAGATGAAATTATGAAAATAATGAAGCTAAAAAAAAAAAAAAGAGGGAAAGAAAGGTATTGGATCATGAATGTAGACTTAGGGAACACAGTGACTCCTTAAAATGTAATAACATTTGTATCATAGGTGTTCCAGAAGAAGAAGAGACAGAAAAAGGGGCAGAAGATTTATTTGAGCAGATTATAGATGAAAACTTTCCTGATCTGGGGAAGGAAACAGACATCAAAACCAAGAAGCACAGAGAGCTCTCATTAAATTCAACAAAAGCCAGCCATAATCAAGACATACAGTTAAATTAACAAAATACACAGACACAGAAAGAATCCTAAAAGCAGCAAGGGGAAAAAAAAATGTCCTTAACCTACAAGGGAAGACAGATCAATTTTGCAGCAAATCTGTCCATAGAAACTTTCAGGGCAAAAGATAATAGCATGATATATTCAAACTGCTGAATGGGAAAAATATGCAGCCAAGAATACTTTATCCCCAAGGCTGTTGTTCAGAATAGGAGAGATAGTTTCTTAGACAAACAAAAACTAAAGGAGTTCATGACTACTAAACCAACCCTGCAAGAAATATTAAAAGGTACTCTTTGAGTGGGGGAAAAAAAAGACCAAAAACAATAAAGACTAGGAAGACACAGAGAACATCATCAGAAACACCAACTTTACAGGTAACACAATAGCACTAAGTTCATATCTATCAATAATCACTCTGAATGTAAATAGACTAAATGCTCCAATCAAAAGATATAGGGTATCAGAATGGATTAAAAAAAAAATAAGACCCATCTATAAGCTGCCTACAAGAGTCTCATTTTAGACCTAAAGTCATCTGCAGATTGAAATTGAGGTGATGGAAAATCAGCTATCATTGCTAATGGACGCCAAAAGAAAGCCGCAGTAGCATACTTTTACTAGACAAGGATGGTAACAAGAGATGAAGAGGGCATTATATCATAATTAAAGGGTCTGTCCATCAAGAGGTTCTAACACTTTTAAATATTTATTCCCCCAACTTAGGACACCCAAATATATCAATCAATTAATAACAAATATAAAGAAACTCATTGATAATAATAGAATAATAATAGGGGACTTGAACACCCCCATACATCAAAGAACAGATCATCTTAACAGAAAATCAAGAAGGAAACAGTGGCTTTGAATGACACACTGGATCAGATGGACTTCACAGATATATTCAGAACATTCATCCTAAACTAGCGGAATACACATTCATTTCAAGTGCACATGGGACATTTTCCAGAATAGATCACATACTAGGTCACAAATCAGCCCTCAACAAGTACCAAAAGATTAAAATCATACCATGCATATTTTCAGACCACAACGCTATGAAACTTGAAGTCAAACACACACACACACACACACACACACACATTTTTGGAAAGTCCACAAATACATGGAGATTAAAGAACATCCTACTAATGAATGAATGGATTAACTGGGAAGTTAAAGATGAAATTAAAAAAACACATGGAAGCAAATGAAAATGAAAACATGACAGTCCAAAACCTTTGGGATGTAGCAAAGGTGGTGCTAAGAGGTAAGTATATTGCAATACCAGCCTACCTCAAGAAGCAAGAAAAGTCTCAAAGACAGGACCTAACCTTACACCTTAAGGAGCTAGGAAAGGAACAGCAAATAAAGCCTCAAATCAGCAGAAGAAGGGAAATAATAAAGATTAGAGCAGAAATAAATGATAAAGAAACAACAAAAAGTGTAGATCAATGAAACTAAGAGCTGCTTCTTTGAAAGAATTAATAAAATTGATAAACCCCTAGCCAGACTTATCAATAAGAAAAGAGAATGGACCCAAATAAATAAAATCCTGAATGAAAGAGAAGAGATCACTAACAACATCACAGACATACAAGAATTATAAGAGAATATTATGAAAAATCATATGCCAACAATCTTGGTCAATCTGGAAAAAATGGCCAAATTCCTAGAATCATACAAACTACCAAAACTGAAACACAAAGAAAGAGAAAATTTGAACAGACCCATAACCAGCATAGAAATTGAATCAGTAATCAAAATCTCCCAACAAACAAAAGTCCAGGGCCAGATGGCTTCCCAGGGGAATTCTACCAGACATTTAAGAATTAATATGTATTCTTCTCAAACTGTTAAAAAAAAATAGAAATAGAAGGAAAACTTCCAAACACCTTCTATGATGCTAGCATTATGTTGACTCCAAAACTAGACAAAGACCCCACTAAAAGGGAGAATTACAGGCCAATATCCCTGATGAACATGGATGCAAAAATTAACACGATACTGGCAAATCAAATCAAACAGTACATTGAACGAATTATTCACCATGATCAAGTGGGATTTATTCCTGGGCTGCAAGGGTGGTTCAGTATTCACCAATCAGTGTGATATACCACATTTATAAAGGTAAGGATATGAACAATATGATTGTCTCAATAGATGCAGAAAAAGTATTTGACAAAATACAGCATTCATTCTTGATAAAAACCTTCAACAAAGTAGCTACAGAAAGAACATACTCAATATCATAAAAGCCATATATGAAAGACCCACAGCTAACATCATCCTCAATGGGGAAAAACTGAGAGCTGTTTTTCTAAGGTCAGGAACAAGACAGGGATGTTCACTCTCACCATTACTATTTAGCATAATACTGGAAGTCTTAGCCTCAGTATTCAGACAACAACAACAACAAAAAAATAAAAAGCATTCAAATTGGCAAGGAAGAAGTCAAACTGTTACTCTTTGCAGATGTCATAATACTTTATGCAGAATACCCGAAAGACTCCATGAAAAAATTGCTAGAACTAATAACTTGAATTAAGCAAATTCACAGGATGTATAATCATGTACATAAATCTGTTGCATTTCTATACACCAATAATGAAGCATCAGAAAAAGAAATCAAGGAATTGATCGCATTTACAATTGCAGCAAAAACAATAAGATACCTCGGAATAAACCTAACCAAGGAGGTAGAAGATCTGTACTCTGAAAACTATTAGAACACTTATGAAAGAAATTGAGAACACAAAGAAATAGGAAAACATTCCATTTTCATGGATTAGAACAACAAATATTATTAAAATGTCTATACTACCCAAAGCAGTCTACACATTTAATGTAATCCCTATGAAAATACCACCAGCATTTTTCACAGTGCTAGAACAAATAATCCTAAAATTTGTATGGAACCACAGAAGGCCCCAAATAGCCAAAGCAATCCTGAAAAGGAAAACAAAGCTGGGGGAATCACAATGCTGAACTTCAGGCTATATTACAAAGCTGTAGTTATCAAGACAGTATGGTCCTAGCAAAAAAAACAGACACATAGGTCAATGGAACAGAGTAGAAAAACCCAGAAATGGACTCACTCCTATATGGTCTACTAACCTTCAACTAACCAGGATAAAATATCCAATGGAAAAAACAGTCTCTTCAACAAATGGTTTTGAGAAAACTAGATCGCAACATGCAGAAGAATGAATCTGGACCACTCTCTTACACCATACACAAAAATAAATTCAAAGTGTATGAAAGACCTAATTGTGAGACAGGAATCCATCAAAATCCTAGAGAACATAGGCAGCAACCTCTTTGACCTCTGCTGGAGCAACTTATTAGACACTTTACCAGAGGCATGGGAAACAAAAGCAAAAATGAACTATTGACCTTTGTCAAGATAAAAGGCTTCTTGCACAGCGAAGGAAACAATTAACAAAACTAAAAGTCAGCCTGTGAAATGGGAGAAGATGCTTGCAAATGACATATCTGATAAAGGGTTAGTATCCAAAATCTATAAAGAAGTTATTAAACTCGATACCCAAAAAACAAATAATCCAGTTAATAAATGGGCAGAAGACATTTTCCAAAGAAGACATCTAGATGGCTAACAGACTACATGAAAAGATTCTCCACATCACTCATTATCAGGGAAGGACAAATCAAAGCTGCAATGAGCTACCACTTCACACCTGTGAGAGTGGAGAAAATTAACACAGTAAACAGTTGTTGGCAAGGATGTGGAGAAAAGGGAGTCCTCTTATACTGTTGGTGGGAATGCAAACTGGTTGTCAATCTGAAAAACAGTATGGAGGTTCCTCAAAAAGTTAAAAATAGAACTACCCCAGGATCCAGAATTTGCACTATTAGGTATTTACCCAAAGGATACAAAAATACTGATTTGAAGGGATACATGCACTCTGATGTTTATAGCAGAATTATCAACAATAACCAAGCTATAGAAAGAGCCTATGTGTCCATTGACTGATGAAGACATGATATATATTTACAGTGCAATATTACTCAGCCATCAAAAAATGACATCTTACCATTTGCAATGACACGGATGGAGCTAGAGTGTATTATTCTAAGCAAAATCAGTCATTCAGAGAAAGACAAATACCATATGATTTCACTCGTATGTGGAATTTAAGAAACAAAACAGATGAACCTGGGGAAGGGAATAAAATGAAAGAACGAGGGCAGCAAACATAAGAGACTCTTAAAGATAGAGAGCAAACAGGGTTGATGGAGGGAGGTGGGTGTGGGATTGGCTAAATGGGTAATGGATATTAAGGAGGATAGTTGTTATGATGAGAATTATGAGTTATATGTAAGTGATGAATCACTAAATTTTATGTCTGAAATCAATATTATTACACTGATATATTAACTAAGTAGAATTTAAATAAAAATTTGGAAAACAAAACAAAACAAAAGAAATTAACAAAGGAAAAAAGAGAGAAACCAAAAAAACAGACTCTTACATACAGAGAACTAACTGATGGTTACCAGAAGAGAGTAGGTAACGGGATGGGGCAAATAGATGAAGAGGATTGGGAGTACACTTTTTATGAGTAATGTGTAGAATGGATTTGGAGAGAGAAAGAATTTTCCATAAGCAAAAGCAAAAGGGTTTGATCACTACTAAACTGGCCTTATATTAATTAATATGAGAAATGTTATAGAAATTTTATTAAGCTAAAAGATAATGGCACTAATAAAGAACAAGAAAATATAGAAAGGAAAAATCTCAATGGAAAAGGTAACAATATAGTAAAGGGAGTGGCAGAATCATTTAGAAGCTAGTATAAAGGTTAAAAAACATAAGTAGTAAAATTAACTTAAACTACAATAATTAGTTAAAATATACATAAAATAGGGGCACCTGGGTAGCTCAGTCAGTTAAACATCTGCCTTCAGCTCAGGTCATGATCCCGGGGTCCTGGGATCAGGCCCTGAGTTGGGTTCTGTACTTGGTGGGTAGCCTGCTTCTCCCTCTCCTTCTGTCTGCCACTCTACCTGCTTGTATTCTCTCTCTCCCTCTCTCTCTGTCAAATAAATAAACAAGTTAAAAAAAAGATATACATAAAATAAAAGGAAGTAAAATGTGACAACCAAAAGAAAGCATTGTAGTGGGGGAGTAAAATTGTAGAGTTTTTGAATGTGTTCAAATTTAAGTTGTTATTAACCTAAAAGAGACTTTTTAAAAATATATATACATACCTCATGGTAACCACAAAGCAGAAACCTATAGTAAATATACAAAAAAGTAAAAGGAATCTAAACCTAACATTAAGTGAATACGTCATATCACAAGGTAATAGAAAAGAGAAAAAGAAATAGAGAAGAAATACATAAAATGGCCATATGTACCTATCAATAATTACTTTAAATGTAATTGTGCTAAATCCTCCAAACAAAAGACATAGAATGGCTGAATGGATTAAGATTAAAAAAACAAACAAGCAAAAAAAAACCAAGGCTCATTTATATACTGCTTATAAGAGACTCACTTCAGAAGTAGGGACACAGACTGAAATTGAAGGGATGGAAAAAGATATTCCATGCAAATGCAAGCAAAAAGAAAGCTTGTGTAGCTTTACTCATGTTAGATAATATAGACTTTAAAATAATGACTTTAATAAAAGCCAAAGAGGGGCAGTACATAATGATAAAGAGATCAATAGAGGAAGAAGAGACGACATTTATTTTATTTTTTAAAGAGATTTTATTTATTTATTTATTTGAGAGAGAGAGAGAGCACACACAAGATAGAGAGCATGAGTATTGGGGAGGGACAGAGGGAGAAGCAGACTCCCTGCTCAGCAGGGAGCCCCAGGCCTGGCTCAATCCCAGGACTCCGGGATCATGACCTGAGCTGAAGGCAGACGCTTAACTTACTGAGCCACCTAGGTGCTTCAGGAAGATACCACATTTAGAAATATATATGCACCCAACATAGGAGCACCAACATATATAAAGCAAATATTAACAGACCTAAAGTGAGAATTTAAGAGAAATACAATTATAGTAGGGGATTTTAGCAGCCCACTTACATCAATAATAGATCATCCAGACAGAAAATCAATAAGGAAACATTGGCTTTAAATGATCTATTAGACCAGATGGATTTGGTATATTCAGAATATTCCATCCAAAAGCAGCAGAATACACATACTTTTCAAATATACATGGAATATTCCACAAAGTAGATCAAATTCAAGCAGATTCAAATTGTATCAAACATCTGTTCCCACTATAATCTTTTCCCAGTACAAAACTCGAAATCAATTACAAGAAGAAAACTGTCAAGGGGAGCCTGGGTGGCTCAGTTGGTTAAGCAACTGACTCTTGGTTTCAGCTCAGGTCATGATCTCAGGATCCTGAGATTGAGCCCAGCGTTGGGCTCCGTGCTCAGTGGGGAGTCTGCTTTCTCTTTCTCTCCCTTTGCCCCTTCTCTCTCTCTCTCTCTCTCTCTCTCGTGCACTCTCTCTCTCTCAAATCAATATTTTTTTAAAAAAATGAAGAAAACTGGAAAAACTATAAACACATGGAAATTAAAACACATGTTACTGAACAACTACTGGGTCATAGAGGAAATCAAGGAGAAATAGAATATTACCCAGAGATGAATGAAAACAGACATGCAACTTAGGAATATCTGTGGGATACAGAAAAAGCAGTTCTAAGAGGAAGTTCATTGCAATACGGGTCTACCTAAAAAAAAAAAAAAACCCAAGAAAAATCTCAATATAACCTTACACCTAATAGAACTAGAAAAAAAAATGAAGCTCAAAGTTAGTAGAAGGAAGGAAATAATGAAGATCAGAGTGGAAATCAATGAAATAGAGACTAAAAAGATAGTGGAAAAGATCAATGTAACTAGGAATGGGTTCTTTCAAAAGATAAGGAAAATTGACAAACCTTTAGCTACAGCCACCAAGAAAAAAAGAAAGAGGGCTCAAATAAAATCGGAAATGAAAGAGAAGTTAACAATTGACACCACAGAAATACAGAGGATTGTAAAAGACTACTATGAACAATGAAATGCCAACAAACAGGATAATCTAGAAGAAATGGATAAATTCATAGAAACAAAATCTTCTGAGACTGAATCAGGAAGAAAAGAAAATCTGAATAGAATGATAACTTATGGAGATTGAATTAATAATCAAAACCTCCCAACAAACAAAATTTCAGACAGCTTTAATGGCAAATTCTACCAACATTTTACAGAGGATTTAATTTGGAAGAGTTATTTGTGAGATTGTCAAAAAAAAAAAAAAAAAAAAAAGGGGACCTTTGTGCACCATTGTGGGAATGTTGGTGCAGTCACTATGGAAAATGGTATCTAGGTTCCTCAAAAAATTAAAAATAGAACTACCACATGATCCAACAGTTCTACTCCTGGTTAACTATATAAAGAAAATGAAAACACTAATTCAAATAGATAAATGCACCCCTATGTTCTTTGCAGCATTATTTACAATAGCCATTATATGGAAACAACATCCATGGCCATGGATGGATGTATGGATAAAGATGTATACATACAGCTATAACAAAGAATGAAATCTTGCCATGAGCCACAAAATGGTTGGAAATTGAGGGTATTATTCTAAATGAAATGAGGTAGACAGAGAAAGGCAAATACCACATGATTTCACTTAAATGTGGAATCTAAAATACAAAACAAAGAAAATCAAACAATCCATGAACACAATATTGCTCTCAATTTAATTAATTAGTCTTAATAATGTTTGGTAGTTTTCAGTGTATAGGTTTTGCACGGATTTTTTAGATCTATGCCTAAGTATTTCATATTTTTATGGAGTTGTTATAGTATTTCCTAAAATTTCACTTTCCAATTGTTCATTGCCAATTTGTACAAATACAATTGATTATTATACATCTTAAAAAAAAAAAAAAGAAAAGAAAATCAAACAAAACCCAGGCTCACAGACACAAAAAACAGTTTGATGATAGCCATTGGGAAGGTTGATGGGAGGGGGTGAAGTGGGTAAAGAGGATCAAGAATTACAAATTTCCAGTTATAAAATTATAAGTCATGGGGTTGTAATGTACAGCATGGGGGTTATAGTCAGTAATAATTGTATTAACTTTTTAAGTTGTTGAATGACAACTAGATTTATTGAGTTGATCATTTCACAGTGTATACAAAGGTGAAATCACTATTTGTATACCTGAAACTAATATAATATTGTATGTGAAATATATTTCAATCAAAAAAAGAATTTGAAATTAAAAAAAGGAATAATAATATTACCTATTGTAAAGCCTTGATTATGCCAGAAAATACCTTAGTTCATATTCTGGCACAGAGAAAGTACTCAATAAATATTGGCCAATGTGATTATATGTTTTTTTTATTATGTTATGTTAGTCACCATACAGTACATCATTAGTTTTTGATGTAGTGTTCCATGATTCATTGTTTGTGTATAACACACAGTGCTCCATGCAATATGTGCCCTCCTTAATACCCATCACCGGGCTAACCCATCCTCCCAACCTTTTCCCATCTAAAACCCTCAGTTTGTTTCTCAGAGTCCATAGTCTCTTGTGGTTCGTCTCTCCCTCTGATTTCCCCCCCTTCCTTTTTCCCTTCCTTCTCCTAATGTCCTCCATGCTATTCCTTATGTTCCACAAATAAGTGAAACCATATGATAATTGACTTTCTCTGCTTGACTTACTTCACTTAGCATAATCTCCTCCAGTCCCATCCATGTTGATGCAAAAGTTGGGTATTCATCCTTTCTGATGGCTGAGTAATATTTCATTGTATATATGGACCACATCTTCTTTATCCATTCATCTGTTGAAGGGCATCTCGGCTCTTTCCACAGTTTGGCTATTGCAGACATTGCTGCTATGAACATTGGGGTGCATATGGCCCTTCTTTCACTACATCTGTGTCTTTGGGGTAAATACCCAGTAGTGCAATTGCTGGGTCATAGGGTAGCTCTATTTTTAAATTTTTGAGGAACCTCCACACTGTTTTCCAAAGTGGCTGTACCAACTTGCATTCCCACCAACAGTGTAAGAGGGTTCCCCTTTCTCCACAACCTCTCCAACATTTGTTGTTTCTTGCCTTGTCAATTTTTGCCATTCTAACTGGTGTAACGTGGTATCTCAATGTGGTTTTGATTTGAATTTCCCTGATGGCTAATGATGATGAACATTTTTTCATGTGTCTATTAGCCATTTGTATATCTTCTTTTGAGAAGTGTCTGTTACTGTCTTCTGCCCATTTTTTGACTTCATTATTTGTTTTTTGGGTGTTGAGTTTGAGAAGTTCTTTATAGATCTTGGATATCAGCCCTTTGTCTGTAGTGTCATTTGCAAAAATCTTCTCCCATTCCGTGCATTGCCTCTTTGTTTTGTTGACTTTTTCCTTTGCTGTGCAGAAGCTTTTTATCTTGAAGTCCCAAAAGTTCATTTTTGGTTTTGTTTCCCTTGATTATATGTGTTTTGTGTTGCATGATGGTAAATTCATGCTCCTTTATGTATATCATACTGGTAGGCAAGTTACTTTGGCTTTGATTACATCAGGTTCATAGAACAACCACATATCTCCACTGTGTAATTGACTGAGGCCTCCTTAATGACTGGGACCATGTTCTACTCACTCCTATAACCTTCACTCCCCTTTCCAACATGCAACAAATATTGCACACATCTACTTCTTTAGCACTTAATGAATTAAATTCATTTGAAGAAGCAATGCAAGCAATTAGTTATATAGTATAATTTGAGGGACATAAGAAACCATCCCAATGCCAAACCAAATCATCTCTTAGTGATAAAATTCCACTGTAGAATAATTGTATCAAAATTGGAAAGGATACTAGAAATCATGGAGCCCTTTCCACCAAATGGATAGACTGTTTTCTATAATGCCCACCCTCTGTCTGGTTATCTCCAATTATAGGGAAATCCTGACTTCACAAGGCAGCCTGTTCCACATTTGGCTCTTTTAATGGTAAGGAGGTTGATTTCCAATACTGACTTGGAGTCAGACTCCCTTCTCCTCCAGATATGTAGTAAACTTGGGAAACTGCATAGTAACTGTGCAGCTTCTTCAGGAGAAGTTGGTTTTGTCTTTCTTTGCCATCTAGTGCTCCGACTGTTCCCCTTACCCCCTCAACTTATAGAATATTATTTTCTGGCTGGGTGGAATTTCTTCTGCTGTCTGTCACTAGTTTCTGGAGTCTTTCTTAAAAATTCCATCTCCCGAATTTCTCATCTCCAGGAGATGGAAAAAACTTTCCGTTTAAGATTTAGTTTATTCTCAGATGATTCTTCCATGCTCCTGGATTGAATGGGGGTACTGGAATAAAATAGACCCAAGTAATCCTTATGATCAACAATAAGTTTTAGAAGACCCATGGACTTGTCATTTTTAATTTAGAAAGCTCTGAAAGGAACTAATGTGGGTGGCAGGAAACTTGGGTTCTCAACTAGCTGTCTTCCATTTTTTTATATAACCTTTGGAAAATCTGTCTTCTTATGGGTATTTATCTGTGAAATGCATGGGATTGAATTTAATATTCATTACCCTTTCTCTATGCACAAAGTTTGAAGAATTTTTGAAATTTTTCATGTAGCCTCATTAATTAAATGTTCTTTATCTGATTGGGCACATTTGAAGAGGTTGTAACTTTTTTATTGTTTCATTTATGGTCAAACTCTGACATAAAAGAAAATGAGAAATTTTAGTGGCAACATATCATTAACTTTATTGCTCTGAAGTATGAGAAAGATTCTACTTTATTTATTTTGTTGTTTTCCTTGCTGTTAGCTAAAGTTGACTGGCGAGGATAAGGTAGAGTCAAGTGGAAAGGGCTAGGGCTCTTATTTAAGATGATTTCTGAAAAGCTGTCTTTGCTAGTTGCCGTATCATATCATAACTTGGTATTTGGGTAGCTATATTAATTCTGTAGTACATCTGCTGCCTGTGAAAGAATCATCATAAAGGGTATATTAGTGGCATAATATTTGCCAATTTCTGATAGGAATTTAACAAGTTTATTTTCCCATTGTTAATGGCTTAGGATGGATAAAACATTATTTAAAAATCATGTCTTAAAGAATGTGTCAATGAGTGATGACATTGTATGGATAGTAGCTCTTAAGAAAATGTTCTGTTTGGTGGCCTTGGCTGCCTTATTCCATCTGTGTAGTATCATTCGTCTTTTATTTATAAACATTTATTAAGCACTGCTACTTGCCCTGCTCATTGCTAGATGCTGTGGATACAAAGATGAAAATGGAAGAGCTAATTCATCTTAAACTGGACTTTTCTGGCCTGTGTCCTTCACATGCGCATCTATTCTATGCCTGACTATATTAGTGGCAGTGAGAGATGGTAAAAATCAGTGCCATTGAGAATCTTGGGAGGGCTTCCTTCTGTGTCTCCAGCACATAGACAGCATGGTACCTGGCACAGAGGAATCACTCAGCAAACATTTGGGGGAAGTAAAGGAATGTATGAGTGGCTATTCCTTTAGGGGATCCTGTCCTGTTTGTTCTGGGAACTAATCTTTAATATGCAACCAGAGAACTCACAATCGGGGGAATATGTTTTATGTGAGAAATGTTGAAATAGACTCATATGTATGAAGAGAGAGTAATTAATTCTGTCTTTGAAGACAATAGAGAAGGACATTTCAGGTTGGTGAAACAACATGAGAAAATACAGAAGATGGTTAGAACACATGCTGTGTACTCAGGGATTACTGAGTCCTCATGTAATCAAATGGTAGAGATGGTGGAAGGGGTGACAGATGGGAGTATAACAGGAGATATCTCAGAAATACAGATTACACGGAGTTTCAAATGCCATATTAATGAGCTTGACCTTGACTCAGTAAGTGAGAGGAATATGTTAAAGATTTTTGAGCATAGGACTGTCATATCCTTATTTGTGTTTTACAGTTCACTCTGGTATCAGAGTGAAAGATGGATTGGAGTAGGGCAAGACTGGAGGCAGGGAAATCAATTCATCCAAATGAAAGACTAGAACAATACCAGGTGGGAAGCAGGAAATGGACTCTACCTTGAGTTGGAGCATAATCAAATGGAGGATTTGACCTGATGAGAAATTGAACATGTTTTTAGATTGATGTGAAAGAAGTAATGGAAAGTACATGCTTGAAAATTATGAAGAAAAGCATATAATACAAGCATGATGTCCTGGTAGAGGCTGGAAAGATTGGAATCCAGAATGTAAGATAAAGAGCTAGTATTGGGCAGAAGGAGAAAAAGAAGAGAAGGGTGTGAGCCAGAAGTTTGTCCCTTATTGTATGTCTACGGGGCTCATCATCTTTGGCACTTGTTTGTTTAGCCACACCTGCCTTCCCTACCAGCTATACCTCTGAGTTGTTTCAAAAGACAGAAGTATTTGGGCTCACTAATGGATTATATAATTTTTTCAATAGTCTTTGAACACCTGCTCTGTGCCAATCCCCATACTGTTCACTGAAAGTGTAACAGTATATCACATCCAGTCTCTGTCCCTGAGAAGCTACTGTCTATAAGGGAAGACAGTTGTGTAAACAAGTTCATAAACTAAAATGTTACAGGTGCTTTAACAAAAGTTGTAATTAAAAGAAGTAAATATTTCTACCTGGGTTGCGTGGACAAAAAGGCTTCATAAAAGGTAGATGTGCTTGAGCTGAAGTGTGAAGGTGTGGCTACCTTGATTTTTACTATTTTAGGATAGTGTGGTTGGCACAATTCTAAGATTCTCTCTATCCTCCTGTGATATAAACACCCTAGATAATTCCCTCTCCTGGAGTATCGGTGGATTCTGTGCGTATGATGAGAAATCACTCACCATGATTATGTTAGGTTATATGGCAAAATGAATTTTGTAAATAATATTAAGGTTCCAAATCAGTTGACTTTAAAATAGGAAGATTATCTGGATGGGCCTGACCTAATTACATAAAACTTTTAAATTTGGGTTTGGAGGTCAGAGATAGAGAAAGTCAGAGATTCAAAGCACCACTGGAAGGATTTGACATGCTGTTATCAGCTTGAAGATGGAAGGAGCCATGTGGCCCCCCCAAAAATGTCAGTGGACTCTTGGAGAATGGCCCACAGCTGACAACCAGCAAGAAAATAAGTACTTCAGTTCTACAACCACAAGGAACTGAATTCTGCCAGAAACAAAAATGAGGTTGGAAACAGATTTTCCTCCAAAGCCTCTGGCCTAGCTTGATTTCAGTCCTGTGATACTCAGATCAGAGATTCTAATAAATTGCAGCCAGTAATCTGAATTTCAAAATTATTTTGTAGTGTCCCTTAGTCTCTAAAGTAAAATATAGATTTGGGTTTCTGAGGAAGGTGTGAAAAAACCTGAGATGAACAATTTGACTTAGAGATAATACTATAGTAATGAATAATGAAGCAGACAAAGCTTATAAGAATTTGAAGGGCATTAATACCAAACAGGGAGGGACTAGTCCTCTGAGAATGCATAGATGAAGCCAGTTAAATGCAAAAATTTAAAAACTATAGATTGATTTTTTCAAGGAAAACCATCATACAATCTGTTGCACTTGTGTCTGCAGTTCTGTGGCAGCAACTCCTCCTAATGTTAATGGTCATCTCCCAGAAAAGTTCTCTGGGGATTTCACACCAATATCAATCTCCTGTACACTAGGAAACACAGTTCCTTCCCATAATATTGCATCTGCATAATGTATACTATATAAATTACTATATATATGTGTGTGTGTATATATATATATGATGTTATATGTATATAGTGTATGTATGTATTATAGTATATATAGTGTATATATAAGGATATATAGTAAGTATATATTATAACTTAAACTATATGCTTATCACATCAGTATAATAACTCATCTAAGAATAAATTTAAGTTTTAAATTTTCCATTTCAACAAGCTTCATTGTAAATATTGATCAATCTTATATATCCTCACACTAAATACCCTACTTCAGTCTTAAATAGTATTCCTATCTCTTAACTATTAAGTACATATTTAAAATTACTTTAAATTTATCTATTTTAAATCCCTGTGTCTTAATTATTGTCCATCTTACAGGACCTAATTGAATCTTTTTATTTATTTGTTTTTATTTTTTAGTGAAGTATAATTAGCATACAGTGTTATTTAGTTTCAGGTGTGCAATATAATGATTCATAAATTATATACATTACTCAGTGCTCACCATGAGAAGTGTACTCTTTTTTCTTTTTTTAAAATTTAAATTCAATTAGCCAACATATAGAAACATCATTAGTTTCAGATGTAGAGTTCAATAATTCATCAGTTGCATATAACACCCAATGCTCATCACATCATGTGCCCTACTTAATGGTCATCACCCAGTTACCCCATCCACCCACCGACCTTCCCTCTAGCAACCCCTCAGTTTCTTTCCCATAGTTAAGAGTCTCTCATGGTTTGTCTCCCTCTCTGATTTCATCCCATTCCGTTTCTTCCCTCCCTTCCCCTATGATCCTCTGTGCTGTTTTTTATAATCCTCATATGAGTGAAACCATATGATAATTTTTTCTCTGATTGATTTATTTTGCTCAGCATAATACCCTCCAGTTCCACTCATGTCAATGTAAATGGTAAGTTTTCATCCTTTCTGATGGCTGAATAATATTCCATTGTATATATATATATATATATATATATATATATATATATATACCACTTCTTTTTTATCCATTCATCCATCAATGGACATCTTGGCTCTTTCCATATTTTGGCTATTGTGGACATTGTTGGTATAAACATTGGGGTGCAGGTGCCCCTTCAGATCACTACATTTGTATCTTTGAGATAAATACCTAGTAGTGCAATTGCTGGGCCATAGGCAGCTCTATTTTTAGCTTCTTGAGGAACCTCCATAGTGTTTTCCAGAGTGGCTGCACCAGCTTGCATTCCCACCAACAGTGTAAGAGAGTTCCCCTTTCTCCACATCCTCTCCAACATTTGTTGTTTCCTGACTTGTTAGTTTCAGCCATTCTGACCAGTGTGAGGTGGTATCTCATTGTGGTTTTGATTTGTATTTCCCTGATGCCAAGTGATGTTGAGCATTTTTTCACGTGTCTGTTGGCCATTTGGATATCTTCTTTGCAGAAATGTCTGTTCATGTCTTCTGCCCATTTTTTGACTGGATTATTTGATTTTTGGATATTGAGTTTGATAAGTTCTTTATAGATCTTGGATACCAGCCCTTTATCTGACATGTCATTTGCACTTATCTTCTCCCATTCCATAGGTGGCCTTTTAGTTTTGTTGACTGTTTTCTTTGCTGTGCAGAAGCTTTTTATCTTGACGAAGTCCCAATAGTTCATTTTGCTTTTGTTTCCCTTGCCTTTGGAGACGTGTCTAGCAAGAAGTTGCTGCGGCCGAGGTCGAAGAGGTTGCTGCCTCTCTTCTCCTCTAGGATTTTGATGGATTCCTATCTCATATTTAGGTCTTTCATCCATTTTGAGTTTATCTTTGTGTATGGTGTAAGAAAATGGTCCATTTTCATTCTTCTACATGTGACTGTCCAATTTTCCCAACACCATTTGTTGAAGAGACTTTCTTTTTTCCATTGGATATTCTTTGCTGCTTTGTCAAAGATTAGTCGGCCATAGAGTTGAGGTTCCATTTCTGGGTTCTCTATTGTGTTTCATTGGTCTCTGTGTCTGTTTTTTTGCCAGGACCATACTGTCTTGATGACTACCACTTTGCAATATAGCTTGAAGTCTGGCATTGTGATGCCACCAGCTTTGGTCTTCTTTTTCAACATTTCTCTGGTTATTCAGGGTCTTTTCTGGTTCCATACAAATTTTAGGATTGTTTGTTCCAGCTCTGTGAAAAAAGTTGGTGGTATTTTGATAGGGATTGCATTGAATGTGTAGATTGCTCGGGTAGCATAGACATTTTAACAATATTCGTTCTTCCAATCCATGAGCCCAGAATGTTTTTCCTTTTTTTTTTTTTTTTTTATGTCATCCTCAATTTCTGAGAGCTTTTCTCCTAAGGTCAGGAACATGACAGGAACTTCCATACTGTTTTCCAGTGGCTATACCAGCTTGCATTCCCAACAGTGTAAGAGGGTTCCCCTTTCTCCACATCCTTGCTAACAATTGTTTCCAGACTTATTAATTTTAGCCATTCTGACTGGTGTGAGGTGGTGTCTCATTGTGGTTTTGATTTGTATGTCCCTGATGCCAAGGGATGTTGAGCATTTGTCCTCTTTATCTATTTCACCCATCCCCCCACCCATCTCCCCTCTGGCAACCACCAGTTTGTTCTTCGATTTAAGAGTCTTTTTTTAGTCTGTCTTTTTTTGTTTTTTTGTTTGTTTGTTTTGTTTCTTAAATTCCACATATGAGTGAAATCATATGGTATTGTTCTCTCTCTCAGGGACTTATATCACTTAGCATTATGCCCTTAAGGTCCATCCATGTTATTGCAAATGGAAGGAACTCAAAGTACTTATGCAAGTGAATACCAAAAATAGAAATAATTCTGTTAAAAATGGGGAGAGGACCTGAATAAACATTTTTCCAAAGAAGACATAGAAATGGCCAACAGACAGCTGAAAAGATGCTTATCAGGGAAAGGCAGATCAAAACCACAATGAGATATTACCTTATACCTTTCAGAATAGCTAGAATCAAGAAGACAAGAAATAAATAAGTGTTTGTGAGGATGTGGCCAAAAAGGATCCCGATTGAGTTTTAAATAACATGTACTTTAATTTTCCTACCTCAATCTTAAATATATTCTATTTCCAATCTCCATGTCAGTTTAAATAACCTTCACCATAAATACCATTTGTAGAGGATATCTCCTGGTTTAGTTTGCTAGTATTTTTCCCTCCCTTCTGTTAATGATACTTTTACCTTTGTGGAATAGTTCTTCCCTCATGCCTTGTGGGTTCAGTGGGGTTTTCAATTGTGATTTTCCACCCCTTCAATCACAGAGGTTGCCATTTGACCCTAGCTTCACCTATCATGGTCCCTCATCCCTTAGCCACAGTGGTAAGTGGATTTGGGGAGGTCTAGAACAAAACCTATGATGAATCCTTAGGGAAATCTGGCTCCTCAAGCTCTTACATTTAACTGCCTTGGTTTCTCTTTGAGCAGTTTGCCTGAATTCTTCATCTCTCTAGCAATAAAATTGTATTCATACTTAATTTTCAACACACACTTCCTTGCCACAGTTTCATTCCCCAAACAACTAAATATTCCCAAAAAGGATAAATAGGTACTTGTCATCATGTATCTTCCTTCTACTGTCTTCCTTTATTCCTCTCTTTCTGAAAATTCCCTCCTAGACCAGGTAGGGAAAGAATTAAGAGTGGTTGTCACCCAAGCATCCTATGATGTGAGTGCTCAGAGAGATTGCTATAGCTACTGGAATCATACCTGCTTTTTGCTACAGCTCAGCTCAGCTTCTCTTCCCTGACCCCTGGAGGTTGTAGACTGTGTCATTTTCTCTGAAGAAAAAAAAAGATGAATTGTTTGCTGCATTATCATCCAAATTCTACAATTTTTTGCTTTTCAAAAATCCCTCATATCCGTTCCATCTCCATCTCCACTACCACCATTTTACTTCAGACTATTCCCATCTCCTAGTTGGATTATTCAAGAGCCTCTTACTAACTGATCTTTGGCACTCCTCCACATAAGGGAAATACGACTTTTGTGCAAGCACAAAACATAAAGAAAAAAGAACAGTGGAAGAGACCAATGGAACAAAGCTAAATTTTCAAAACTCAGATTTCTGACTAGATTTTCATCCCTGAGAGCTTGTATAGATAAAAGGGACAAGAATGATTCTCATTTGTTTAACAGTAGTCACTAAACACCTGAGTACTACTTCCTGCCATTCATACTACCCTCTAACCACAGTTGCCTATGGTCATTACCAGACATGGCATACCTTCACAAACCTCTGTTTTGTACTTGCTTTTCCCTCCTTTCCCATTCATCTCCTGGCAAAATCCTAGTTATCTATCAAGCACAAACTCATTTTGTGCTCCTCAAAGTAGATTTCTGGCATACTTAACAACTTGGATTGGGTGTGCCTCCTCTTATTATTACTTTGTATTAAAATTGTTTATTTGTGTTTCTCTACTATTTGTGAGCATCTCAAGGACTCAGATACTGTTCATCTCCATCTCTCTCTCCCAGGTGCCTGGTGACTGCTGTTTAATGAAAGAGGATCCTTCTTGTTCCTTCAGTAGGTTTGCTGGGATGAGACTGTGGATAGGAATCTGAGTTTTAGAAACTTAACTTTGTTCCATTGTTCTCCCTGTCTTATATTATTCTAGTATTCTTTCTGCTTAGTTTACATTTTTGGGTTAATTTGGGATTAGTACCTTGTAACCAGTTTTCCGCTCAGGGAACAGGCACACAGATTATCAGTTTCCTGCCTAAGAGCTGTGAGTTCCTGCTGAGCCTCTCCTTTGCTCCCTTTTTTTTCATGTTAAAACAATGCATAAATCACCAAAGAGATACAATAATCTCTTCTTTACGGAGGAAATAAGCATAACCTTAATGATTATTCATAATTAGGAAGTGGTTTATCTAAGAGACAAGCATATAGAGGACACCAAACTTGCTAAGTCCAACACAGATGATGCTTGTAAATAGGCTAAAGACACTGGAGTCTAATGGGTATAAAGTTACTCAGATATGGTTTTAGATCCTGATTCTGTGTGGTCATGAGCATAGATCACCTAGCAAAGTCAGTTTCCTCACATGTAAAATGTGGTCGATAACATAGTTCTCATGCAGTAGTTATGAGGATAAAATAAATGATATAGAACAAGTCACTTAGCCTTTCTGGTTCTGCTCTTATGGATTAAAACCTTGGAAAAATAGCACCTGGCCTATCATGGATATTAAATAAAACCTAGTGTGTGAACACTTTTAGAAATGGGGAAGGGAAACACATTAAATAAATATGAGACATGCTGTTTTACCATTCAGCAGGCAAGAACTTGCAAACAAAAACTTGTCAGCCATTTCAGACTGAAACATATATCTACAAATGCCACTTACAGTAATGTTTTGATGTGATCTTCTTTTTCTAATAATTTCCGTAAGATTTCCTAATTTAGGTAAACTATATTTTTGCTTATATTTCAAATAGTCTTAAAACCTCCTTTTCCCCAAGGTTCAAACTCAGATTTTCATTTTCTTGGGTTCCCAGTGCAAAATTAAGTGCTTATCATGCCTTGCAATTTCATTTCTGGGTGATACACTAAAGCACATACCACCAGCACTTGGCCAAAGTGAACATAAAAGGATGAAAATTTAATTTTTTTCCCAGATAGCCCCCATAAGCTAGAGAATACAGATAATTCTTTACTTTTGAGAGGTAATTGGGAGATGGGAGTCACTTTAAAGTTGGGAAAACATGATTTGAACTTAGAAAGGGTTTGTGTATTGGAAGGCTTGACTTCTTGTAGATAGTATCAGAAAGCCAACCCATTCACTCCAAAGTACTGAGAAGCAGAAGACTGATAGCCTTTCCCAGAGAATAGAATGGAAAAAAGCAGTGTAGATAGTCCTTTAACTGAGGCTGCACCCAACCCCCATACTCCCATGAATTCCTCATCCTGCTTAGAGTCTGATATCCCAGTTTCTGTTCTCCCAAAGCCCCCTCTCTAACCATGGACTTCTATTTTGTACTGCTTCACCTAATGGCTTTTAGAACTGAATTATTCAGGAAGAAAAGGAAAGAAGAGTAGGGGAAAGAGATTCACCATACTTTTTCTTATTGTTTTTCTTTTTCGTACATTAGGTTGGATTGATAATTTCTTTTTCTGTTCCTGTTGTGGAGCAGAAATTTCTGTTTATAATTTTTTAATTGTAACTTCAAATTTGTGACGTTCATTCTTTTTTTTTATTATGTTATGTTAATCACCATACATTACATCATTAGTTTTTAATGTAGTGTTCCATGATTCATTGTTTGTGTATAACACCCAGTGCTCCATTCAATACGTGCCCTCTTTAATACCCATCACTAGGCTAACCCATCCCCCCGCCCCCCTCACCTCTAGAACCCTGTCTGTTTCTCAGAGTCCATAGTCTCTCATGGTTCGGCTCCCCCTCCAATTCCCCCGCCCCTTCATTTTTCCCTTCCTATCTTCTTTTTTTTAACATATAATGTAACATTCATTCTTAACCATGTGTTTCTCTCTTTTTTGAAAGATTTTATATATCTATTTGACAGAGAGAGACACAGCGAGAGAGGGAACACAAGCAGGAAGAGTTGGAGAGGGAGAAGCAGGCTTCCGCTGAGCAGGGAGCCCGATGTGGGGCTTGATCTCAGGACCCTGGGATCATGACCTGAGCCAAAGGCAGACACTTAACGACTGAGCCACCCAGGTGCCCCAACCATCTGTTTCTCTTAACAAAGGTTGAAAATTATCTAATACATTTATCCTCTTCCTGGAAAAAGGCAGGAATCTTAGCTTGCCTAAATAAACTATCCTCTGAACCCCTGCCCCTTCCTTTCCTAAGAATTTTAAACATTTTTTTAAAAATACAAAACAAGTTATTATTTTTACTGCTAAAAGACAAATCTGCCACCATGTTTGACCCTTTTTTCTCTCACTTTTGTTCTTACAATACCAGTACTTCTAATGCTGGCAGGTCAGATCCAAGGACCCAGAGCGGGTCCTGAAGGACCAACCAAGAGGGTCCTTGGCTTTGCACAGGATGGAAATCTAACACAAGTCAGCAGGAAGTGAGAGCAAAGTTTATTGAAGATATAGAGAGAGTAGATGCAGATGGAGCATCTGGGAGACTTGGAAAGGAAAGGAACATGAGTCTCATTTTTGCTTCAGGTCTGGGGTTTTTTACTGAGGATCGTGGTCTGGTGTACATGTCCTCTCAGGCATCCAGGAACCGACGAGAACAAAGGTGAGGGCACAGGTGTTATTCCTTGGCACGAGGGGCTCTTGGTGTCAAAATGTCTAGTGCTAGTGGTCTGGAATATGCATATGATCGCTTCATCTAGTCATTCTCACTTGGTCCTTCCTTAGATGTTATCTATTCCAAAGAAATCATTAACACCTTGTCCTTTACAAGGAGGACATACAATATTTGCATTTTGAGGCATGTGTAAAGTGGGGCTGCAGATCCTAATAAGAACAGGAGTAGTAAAAGGAGCAAAAAGCAGGTGTTTATGAAGTCCTTCAGTTTCCCTATCTTACTTCCCTCTGGCTTCAGTTTTCTTCTTATATAAGTAAATCCTTTATTAATACTTTCAATGAGGATATATGAATGATAAATTCTCTTAGTTATTGTGTATCTGGAAATGTTGCTGTGTTTCCCTAACTATTGAATAATTGTTTCAGAATGTTCCAAACTGGTAGGAATTTTTTTTTTTATTACATTGCAGAATTGTTTTCTAGTATCTATTACCACTAACAAGAGTTCGCTATTGGCCTAGTTATTATGATATATGATCAATGTACCTTTCTATAAGTATTTAAGATGATTTTTTTCTTTAATCTTGATGTTTTTTCAATTTCATTTCTTTTTGTCCTCAAGTTCTAAGGGGACACTCACTGCTATACTCATCTACTTTCTAGTTGTCTGCTTTCCTTCAGACTCCTATATTTACACTATGCTGTATCCTTGCTTATGTTCCCGAAACCTCACTACACCTTCTCTACTTCACTGGCACCACTTCTAAAACTTCCCCTCTTCCTACCTTCATCTGTTGCAGTCCTTCTTGATTCTTATGGTTCAGCTCAAATTTTATATCCACCAGAAACTCTTCTCTAATCATATCAGTCAGAATGAATCTTTTCCCCTCCCAAATACCAGTATCACATGTTATGACCCAGGACATTTGACATATTTAGTCCACATAGCCTGCTCTTATAAATATTAAAGAGCATATTTGTATGTCAGTGTTCTTTCCAATCACATGACAAACCAGGACATTTCTAAAGAAAATGTTGACATGATACCTAACATATATGACCTAATATGTTTTAAAATCAACACACCAGCATTTGTCTTTCCACTGATACGTTTGAAAGCATGTCAAAAATCTAATTTTGATTAGCTAAAAGAGTGTGACACATCTAGATTATAAATGCAAATCCCAGTAGATATTTGATTTCATCTAATCAAAGATGTTATTTTTAATTGCTGTGGAACAAGATGATCTTGTGCAAATGAGGCATTGAGTTAATAACAGTACTTTGTATTTACATAGAGATTTTCTATGAGCTCAACATACTTCTTGAATTAAAAGAAGTTCTATGTTGGTACACTTACTTTGGAAAACTCTGGCTGTGTCTTTTAAAGCTGAATATATGTATACCTTGTAACCCAGAAATTATACTTCTAGTTTATCCTCAACAAAAATGTATATGTATGTTCACCAGAAGACATGTTCATAGCACTATTATAGTCCCAAGTCCCAAGGAAAGTATCCAAATGCCTATCAACAGTAGAATGGATATAGAATAGATAAATACATTGTTATAATCACACAATAGAACATTATGCAACAATGAGAATGAATGATCTATAACTACATGCAGCTATATGGATGAATCTCACAGACATTATGTTGAGTTACAAAAGCCAACATAAAAGAATCCAAACTGTATGATTGTATTTGTATGTTTTTCAAAAGCATACAAAACTAATCTATGCATTAGAAGTCAGGGCAGTGTTTACTTTGATATGGGTAGTAATGTGAAGGGAGCATGAGTGGAGGATATATAAGGTGCTAGTAATATTGTGTTTTTGGATCTGAATGCTAGTTTCACAAATGTGCTCAGATTGAGTTCTAAAATTACGATATATGTACTTTTCTTTATTCATATTAATTAATGTACCTTAAAGATAGATGTTTACTTATATAGCTTTAGATATCTCCTAACTCTCCTCTTCTAGATTTCGAGGTATTGTCTGTTGGCACCTAAAGTAACTATTGTGAATTTAATTCATTTATTCAAAATTATATGTTGTATATATTATTTTGGTGCATCATAGGACCTGCTGATACCAAACAAAACAAAACAAAAAACAAAACTAAAAATAAGGAAAGAAAATTCAGTCCCTCTGCTCAAGGAATTAATATGAGTGGGTGAGGACAGATAAGTAATCAATTATGCATAATAGCAGATAGAAATAAGTACAGGGAATTTTGCTAAAATCAAATAGGAACACCCAAACTAGGCTGTGTGGGCTTGGTGAACAGAGAAGGCTGCCTGGGGCAAGTGATACATGACTTTTACCTGAAAGATAAGCAATTAAACAGACAGAAACTAATAGGAAACATATTCCAAATGGGGAAACTCCATTTGGGAAATATCTGAGATAAGCAAGAATATGGTCTCTTCAAGGAACTGCAGATACTTAGTATGTCAGTAATGTAGGTTGTGAGGAAAAGGAGGAATGGCAGAGCATGAGGCTATAGAATTGTGAAAGGGTTTTGAATATTACACTGAAGAGTTTGGACTTTTCCTGAAGCCTAAGGGGATTGAGTAAGGCGATATAGCAGAAGGGGAAATATAAACAGGAATGACATGATAAGATTTTAAGTTAAAATTGGCATTGGTAGGGAGAATAAATTGTAGAGAGGTAGGACTAGTGGCAGGGAGATCAGTAAAGAATTAACTGAAGAAATGATGAGAACCTGAACTAAATAAAGTAGTCATTTTCCCCAAAACTCCACTTATACATGTATTTGAACATGCAGCTGGTTTTTAAGATTTGGGGAGATAGGCAGTAGGTTTACACTGTACCATATATAATTTCAAATTCAATATCAGACCTTCCTGTTCTTAGAATTCTTTAGTTGGTAGCATTAACACTACTCTACAGCATCCTCTGCCTCCTCCTGGGTGCCCAGAACCTAGGCCAGAACTAAGCCTCTTCTCAAGATCACTGCCAGAGAGATCCTTGATTCTGATGGAACCCTGTCTATTGAGGTAGATTTTTATACTGGATAAATCTCTTCAGAGGTGCCAGCCTCAGCTGGTCTTTGTGACGCTCCAGATGTCAGAGAGAATAAAACCAGCCCTGTGGGAAAAGGTATCTCCAAGACTGCTGAGCACAACAATAAAGCATTGAGTGTTGTGGGATAGGAGGGAAAAAGAATGGCACCAAGAATAAATCCAGATTCGTGCAAATGCACACCAGTAGTCCCTTACTGTTTATAAGACTAGATATACTGGAAATGGAGTTTCGTTATACTGCCACATTGCTGACCTGGATGGCAATGCAGATGCTACCTTGCTAATATTTAGTGTGAATCATGGTAACTCCCACAATGGCAAAAATTGGCAATTCAGGAGTTCATGGTTCTCCTTATTGATGCTCTAAACATCAAGAAAGCCATGAGTGTTGGAGCTGAGGCCTACCATATTCTGAAGAATGTCATTAAGGATAAGTGAGGGAAAGAAGCTACCAATGTAAGGTATGAGGCAGTTTTCTAACATCTTAAATTAGGGGTCAGCTAACTATGGCCTGTGGGCTAAATCCAGCCTATCTCCTGATTTTGTAAATAAAGTTTTATTGGAACACAGCAACACCCATTTGTTTACAAATTATCTATGGCTGATTTTGTGCTACAGTGGCAGAGTTGAATAGTTGTGACAGGGACTTTGTAACTTACAAAGTTGAAAACACTTATCATCTAACCCTCTACAGGAAATGTTTGGCTACCTCTGCCTAAAGTGTAAAGAAACCCTGGAATTGCTAATGAGTACTATTAGAAAAGCTGGATGTAAGACATGAGGTTTTTAATAGGAATAGACTTTTGATTCTTCCAGTCTGGGACGTGTGCTCTGGAATGTAACTTTCCAGCTAACCCCAGCACATACATTCCCTGGTACCTCATAAAGAACTGCCCGGTGATATCTTATAAAATCTCTTTGACCAGAATGATTGGGAAATTTGGGGAAAAAAATCACTGTTACTACAAATACCCAGGTGGCAGGAGATGATTTCATAGCAGCCAACCCAAAGCAAACTGTGATGCTGTGGATGAGGAATAATGTAAATGCTTCCTGCTCAAAGTCAACCAGATTGGCTCTGAATCTCTTCAGCTGGCCTAATCCAATGAGAGGGGCTCCATAAGTTTCCATTATTAAGAGGAGCTTTTATTGCTCACCTGTTGGTAGAGCTTTGTCCTATACATATCAAGATTGTTGCACCTTTATAATCTGAATCTGCTTCTTGGAATTGAGGAGGTTCTGGACAGAAGATTCAGAAACTCTGTAACCATTTAAGCTTTAGGCATAAGAGCCTCTCAGTCAGTTTAGGTTTATTCAGCAGGTTAGACCTCTGTTGCTGTTCTAATCCGACAGCCCAAAACATCAGGCCAGTATTGTATAAGGACCTCTGGTCATTTTTTCTTCTTCCCTCAGTTACCTGTGGTGTTCTCACTGCTTTATTAGAAATGCTATATCAGAAGCCAACCTTAGTCATCTGGAATCTTTTTAGAATATCTAGCTTTGCAATCATGTGATTAGCTCAAAATTACATATTTTTTTCTTCCCTTTACCCGGCTATGAGTCTGTGAATTCAGTGGTGGTCCTCTGAGGTTTACAGGCAAGATCCCCATAGTATTACAGGCAAGATCCCCATAGTTTTTATGTGGTAAGAAAAAAAAAATCAGTAGCTAGAACTAGTCTATTAGCGAGCTACTCTGCTACCAATGATTTTTTTTCACTTTCCATGTTCTACCTCATGGTATTCCAGGTTTTCACCCTCTGCTGGTTTTTCACCCTCTGCTGGTCCTGTCCTCCCTGATTCTCTCTCCTTCTCAATGTCCAAATTCTCCCTCTATTTGCAGTATGTTCAACTCTTTCCAGGTCCTAGCCCACAGTGCTTTTAAGGTCCAGCTTTGAGGTGCTCTGCAGAACCAAACATCTACTTAGAGAGGTTCACTCATCTGTGTAAAACTTGGGATTGTAAATAGCAATAGCTTGCATATGTCAAGTACCAAGTACAGTCGGTGTTCAATGCTTTTTTCTCTCTTCTCTTCTACTTGTTCTGTTGTTGTTATATTCTTTTTCTTCTTATGTTAAAAAATAAATGCCTCATTACATCTGTTGACATTTGTGTTCTCCTATTTTGGATTTAAGCTCATAAAAAGAAAGATATGAATCCTTCTAGCCTTGTACAATACAGCATATATAGGAAAGACCTGTAATGTCTATTTTTTAGATTTGGTGTATTATGCTAGAGAAGATTTAGGGTCATTTCATTCACTTCTACAATATTGCCTCCTCCTCCAGCTAGGTAGTGGCCTACTATAGCTTGGTATCTTCTTAGAGTATAAAGCAGAATCTGGGAAACAGGTGACATAGTGTTTAAGATACAAGATTTGAACATCTTACTTACTGTAGACTTTGGTCAGGTTGCTTAGTCCCCCTGAACCTCAGTTTCCTCATCCATAAAATTAAGTACATACTTCATAGAGTTCTTACGAAGATCAAAGGAGAAAATGAAAATAAATTACGTTGTACTGGGACATGCACAGAATATGCACTTTAAAAAATGGAGGCTATTGTTCTTACTATTAATATTATTGCCACACAATAATGATTTTTGGCTTGTATAGTTATCAGAAATTGAAATTAAATGGAGCAAACAATAAATGCCAGGAGGCAAATTGAGAAAGGGCTGGAAAAAAGTCCCAAGTACATCTAGGGTGGTGTTCAATGACTCATTTTTTTTTCACTTTTTACTCTGGAAAATATAAAAACAAGCAGAAATAGTGCAATGAACTTCATGTACTCATAATTCAGCTTTATCAATGATCAACTCAACCAGTCATTTTTCATTTTTATTGCTACTCACTTCTTTCTAACCCCTATTTCACTGTATTATTTTAAAGTAAATCCCATATTATATGATTTATTCCACAAATACTTCAGTATATACTTCTTAAAGATAACAACTTTAAAAATATAAGTACTAAGTAACTCTTCGTTGACTTGAAGCTGGCAGCCCTGTCGTAATCCATTCAACCTCCCTAGTGATGTCGGCACACGAACTGAGCCATGAGATCACACCCATCAGTAATGGTAGCAAGGCAGTTTGGTTAGGGGAAATAGAAGAAAGATAAAGGTTACATGTTGATTTCATGAATATCCCAAATCATGTCCATCAACATGAGTGTGGCACAGGCAAGGTGTGGTTGTTTTCGGGGGCGTCATGGTATAATGGGAACAAGAATGTGCCTTGGCTCAGAAAGATCTGGGCTTCAAATCCTAATTCTACCACCCATGGCTTTAGCCACATTACTTACTTCTAATACATATGTATGCATTAACAGTTTACCAAATGCTTCTTTCATGACTGTTAGCTCATGTGTTCCTTATCATGTTGGGGGAGGATACTGAGCCTCAGTAAGGTTAAAGACCTTGCCAAGAGGCAAGAATATACGATGGGAAAAATATAGTCTCTTCAACAAATGGTGTTGGGAAAACTGGACAGCTACATGCAAAAGAATGAAATTGGACCACTTTCTTACAACATACACAAAAATAAACTCAAAATGGATTAAAGACCTAAATGTAAGAATTGAAACCATAAAATTCCTGGAAGAAGACATAGGCCTAATGTCTCTGACATTACCAATTGAAACATTTTTCTAGATATGTCTCCTCTGGCAAGGGAAATAAAAGCAAAATTAAACTATTGGGACTGCTTCAAAATAAAAAGCATTTAGACAATGAAGGAAACCATCAATAAAACAAAACGCAACCTACTGAATGGTAGAAGATATTTGCAAGTGGTATATATCCAATCAGGAATTAATATCCAAAATGTATAAAGAACAACTCAACATCAAAAACCAAATAATCCAATTAAAAAATGGGCAGAGGACATGAGTAGACATTTTTCCAAAGAAGACATACAGATGGCCAACAGACACATGAAAAATGCTCAGCATCACTAATCATCAGGGAAATGCAAATTAAGATCACAATTCTATATCACTTTGTAACTGTCAGGTTGGCTAAAATAAAAAACACAAGAAATAACAAGTATGGGTAAGGATAGGGAGAAAAAGGAACCCTTGTGCACTGTTGGTGGAAATGCAAATTGGTCCAGCCATTGTGGGAAACAATATGGAGGTTCCTCAAAAAATTTAAAAAAGAATTACTATATGATCCAGTTTTTCACTACTGGCTCTTTTCCCAAGGAAACCAAAAACACTAATTGGAAAAGATATTTGGAACCCTGTATTTATTGCAGCATTATTTATAATGCCAAGATATGAAAGCAACCCAAGTGTCCACTGACATATGTATGGATAAAAAAGATGTGGTATATATGTGCAGTGGAATACTACTCAGCCATAAAAAGAATGAAATCTCACCAATTGCAACAACATGGATGTACCTGGAGAGTATAATTCTAAGTGAAATAAGTCAGAGAAAGACAAATACCATATGACTTCACTCATATGTAGAATTTAAGAAACAAAACAAATGAACAAAAAAGAAAAAGACATACAAAAAAATCAGACTTTTAAGTACAGAGAACAAACTAGTGGTTGCCAGAGGGGAGATAGGTGAGAAGATGAAAGTAAATTAAAGGGGATTAAGAGTACACTTATCTTTTTTTTTTTTTTTTAAAGATTTTATTTATTTATTTGACAGAGAGAGACACAGCGAGAGGGAACAGAAGCAGGGGGAGTGGGAGAGGGAGAAGCAGGCCTCCCACTGAGCAGGGAGCCCAATGTGGGGCTCGATCCCAGGACCCTGGGACCATGACCTGAGCTGAAGGCAGATGCTTAACTACTGAGCCACCCAGGTGCCCCAAGAGTACACTTATCTTGATGAGCAGTGAGAAATGTAGAGAATTGTTGAATCATTATATTGTACACATGAAACTAATGTAACACTGTATGTTAATGACACCTGATTTAAAAAATTAAAAAAAAAAAAAAGAACTTCCCAAGGGTCACAGAGAAGCTGTTTCTTCAGAGATGATAAGGGAACATATGAACTAACAGTTGTGAAAGAAGTTGGATTCAAGCCCAGTTCTGTCTGACAAAAACTGCATCCTTTGTGCTATATACCATGTTGCTCTGCCTAGGCTGACTTCCACCCAGAATTCCTCCCCCAACCCCCTTTCCCCTGGTCTCTGGTTTGATAGGGCAGGGATAAGAGAGACTCTAGCTAAATCGGGTTGTTCACTGGCAGAGGGATCTTACATTGCAAGTGATGAGTGCATGTGAGCTGGGATGCATCCAAGTTTGTGGGGCCTTAAGCTTATTCACTTTGGTGGGCTGCTTTAAGACCATATGACATTATAAATCTAACTTCAGTATGAAAGCTAGTGTTGACTTAGAATAAGAAAAGAAAGCATCATAAATTACAAATTTTTTTAAAGCTGACAAATTATTAAATTATTTTTAAGTGCTACAGACATCATAAAATATTTTAAAATAGCATAATATTTTTATTAATTAACTTCCTAATATACTTCTATAATAATTTTCCCCCCACATTTTTGGCTGCATACTCTCTGATCTCCTTTTCATGTGACTATGATTCTGTAATATCATTTTCTGAAGAAAGAATAGAAAGCTAATTTAGTCTTTCCTATAAAATGGCTGATCAAATAGTTTTTTATCGATGGTTTTTAAAAAGTTTATTTCAGTGTTGTGACTCATTGGTAATGTAAAATTTAGAATTACTGTGAAATTTGGATAAACCTCTTATCAAGTTTTTTTCATACATATATCTTAAGGTTTTAGAACATACCATGTTTTCTTGTGCAGTGATTAATCTTAAATTCTCTTTGATTATTGACATTCATTAATCATATTACCTGGGCCCATCCCACATCCTTAAAATGGACCTGTGCAAGTAGGCAATTTTTATATCCCCTTCTCCCCCCACTGCCACACACCAAACTTGAGTTTCATTAGCTTCAGGGTAAAGCTGACTACAGGTTAGTTGGTTACTTATTTCCTCTTTTCCTTCCCCTATTGTCAGATTTTCATTTTTTCATCAGGGCTTATACTCCCCCAGAAAGTAAACTCTATACTAACCCCCAGCACAGAATATTAATTTCCCTGACTTTGTCCCTCCCCAAAAATCGTGTTGAGAGCCCCTTCCTACGCCCCAGTGACTGAATTAGGACCCAAGTGCTTTCTTGATGCCTCAAGTATCTATAAATAGGAGCACACATTATAAACTTACAGGCTTTAGAACACTGGCTACCCTCGTCACAGAAGACAGAACCCTGAAGGTGAGGATATTCCACAAACATATACGGTCTTTGCTGGAGCTCGGATCATTCATTTCCCTCACACTTTTTCTTTGTATAAATACAACATTTCAGATGTTCGATTAAAATAAGTACCCTTATTTTTAAGCCTTTGTCCGTCATGTGCTATAATATTCCCTGGGCTGCCTGGGATACTTCTCACAATTACTTTTCCTTACTTCCCCAGTGAAATTACAGGTAATTTTTGGTTTTTCTTTAATTTAACAGGACAAAGCAAAGCATTCTGGGTATGCCCAAGGCAAGACTAATGTGGCTTTCTTAATAATGGCTACCTCCTGTTGAGGGCTGTCTCTAAGAGAGGAAAAGGGGAAAAAAATCCAGGATTTATCATTCTTTAAGTGAAGAAATTGGCCTTATTTAACTTTTTTTTTCCTCATTAAGTATAGACAGACTCAAATATAGAGTTTGTATTTCATGAACTGCTAAACTGTTGGAAACAGGTTGGGAATGTATCTTATAGATCTTGTTTCTCCCAGAGTCTTTTAAAATGGCACTGTTCAAGTCATTGCTGCCTAGAGTCCAAGTGTCTCAGTCTAGGATTCAGGCCCCTCAGCAGATCAAAGATCAAAGATCAAAGATCAAAGAGTATTTTGGGGTGTGTATTTTATACAGGTGCCTCTTAGGGTACAGAACAGGCCAGAGAAAGCCAGAGAAAAGATCTGGGATGCAAATTGTTATTAACTAGTACCAGTACCTTATTAAAAAATAATTTCTCATTGATATTAGGGATTTTACCTATTTTATTCACTAATGAGCTGGAGAGCTTGGCTGTACTATTAATACTGAATTGTCTTTGAAATGAAGTACATTAGTTGCCATAATTAGTTGGTGGATATCTTTTCAATCAATTTGATTTCTAATGTGGAAGTCATTGATCATCAGTTAATTCATGGATACTCTGTTCTGTCATCTTCTCATGCTTGACTTGAGAAACCTGGGCATCAGGAAGCTTCAGATAACTTACCTTATATTTATTCATTTATTTGTCCTGCCTCAGGTAGATCCAAAATGCTCTTCTTTTCTTTGTCCTGTTAAATAAAAGAAAAGCCAAAAAGTTATTAGTAGTTTCCCTACAGAACTAAGGAAAAGTAGTTGTGAAAAATACTCCAGGAATAAATATTTATTTCCTGAGCACCTACTGTCCATCAGCTTCTTCCTTAAATGTTATAGAAACATAAATAAAACATAACCACTGACTTCATGAAGCTCATAGTCTAGAAAGCAAGATGGACATTATTATTGATTTTTTTGTTAGCCAATATAAACCACAACAAACAACCTCAAAACCTCAGTTGCTTAATATAAAAGTTTACTTCTCATTTAATTATAATGTATGTGGGTTAGTAGGGAAAGTCAGCTCCACAGTCAAGTGGGGACCCAGATCTCTGCATCTAACTGACAGATGAGAGAAAAGAGAGATGGTGGAAGATTGGGCTTACAAAAGGTGAACATATCTTCCATTCCCTTTGCTGGACTCCGTCCATAGTCCTACCCAACTGTAGGGAAGGCTGAAAAATGTAGTCTAATTGTGTGCCTGGGAGGAAAAGGAATTGGTTTTGATGACCGCATAATATTACATTTGGTGCAGTAATAATATAGGGTCAATTTGTGCTGTGACAAAAATCAACACAAGGATTATTAGAAGAAGGAATTCTTAACTTGGCCTGTGGTCTGGAGTCTGGAGTTGGGGGTAGGAGTCAGGAAATGGCTTCTTAGAGATGTGACACTTAAACTGACTTTTAAAGGATATGTAAGAGTTAGCTAGGTAAGATGAGGAAAGTGGAGGTTGAAGTAGTGGAGAGGAATGAGCAAAAGCAAGAAGGCATGAAATAACAAGGTGTATACTTTAGAGAACTTATGACTCAAGAGACTTACATCCAGATCTTAAATTTTGATAAGAGATATAAGACTTTTGATCATCATCCATTCTGAGGTTAGTAGCTGTTCTGGATCACACTGATATATACTAATTCAGTTGTTTTGATCAAAAATGTGTTGCCCAATTTTTAAAATCAAAGAAATATTTTTTTCAAATTAGTTGAAAGTTGGGCAACCAGCACGACCTAGTTAAGAACTTTATTCAAAAAAGAACAAGAAAAAGAATTTGGAAATGAATTTCCCTGAAAATCACATCTTCCTCTATTTGTGAAGATACAGAAACCGTATATTTTAAGGATGTGTAGAGAAGAACAATTTAGTCCCTTTTTCTCCTTCAGTGTAATTGACAGCAAAACTTTCTATTGTAAAAATTCAGATGTTTTGTTGTGGGTCCACTGAAGAACAGTTTATATGAAAAATGATTGGATTAAGATATAATCATCTCTTGTACCCCCATCTATATTGTTGCTATTGGGGTAACGAAGTCTAAGGCTCTGGTGTGCCCTAGAGCTCATGGATTTTATAAATGTCTGTCTGTGGCTTAAAACTAAAATCTATCTGCATTAAGAATCTCTTTTAGGAGGAAATAAAGTTCTTGGCTCACATTGGGATTTCAAAAAAGGAGTTACAGCACTGAAAGACACATTTCTTGGACCATTTTTAAATATGAGAAAAATGAATAGTACATCTAAATATGGAATCCATATCGATAGAACTGGAGGTGGGGTGGGCGTCAAAAAGTGCTTAGGGGAAAGGCAGGAGGGAAGTTAAAATAGGACCAATAGTGTTTATCTTGAAACTTGGCAGACAAATCTAAAATTTCATGGTTTTGTGGTTGGAAGATAGCAGAAAAAGTCAAGAGATGGGACAGTATCGTATTTCCAGGCAAGACCACAAACAGTATACCAAAACAGGTAGAATTAAATGTGCTAATGCATATGAAGCACTTAACAACACCATGCCCAGCACCTAATATATGTTCAATAAATACTAGCTGCTATTATTATTATTATTATTATTATTATTATTATTATTAGTGTTTTGCTGTATTGGACACTGTTAACTCAAAATATTCCCTCTTCCTCCTCAAGCTATTTCTAGTTTTTTTCTCATGCAAATTTTTAAAATTCTTGATAACAAACATTGAAAATATTTAAATTGATGCTATACATTTCTCAAAGCTGACTCTCTTAAGCCTACCCCTCCAACTCCCTCCAGACAAGGTTTTGTGCTTCTCTCATTCCATCACACATAACTTAGGCTTTCCCTTTTGAACATTTATTACAACACTGTACTTGACTAGAAGCTCCTTGAAGACAGCAACAAAATGTTTTTCATCCCTATATTGTCAGGGAGAGTACTATGTGCTTGACACAGAGTAGATACTTGAATATTTGAGTGAATGGCCAATAACTTACAGTTTACTTAGCCCTTTCACATCCATTTTTCCTCAGGTAAGCTCAGCCATCTGGGTTTTATTATAAACAAGAACACTAAGGCTTAGAAAAGTTTAAGATTATTGCCCAAGATGGGAAGTGATATAGTCAGTATTCCAACCACCCTATTTGTCTCTAAACTTCCTAAGCTTTTCACCAAGACACACCACATTTTCTTGGAATTTATGATGATGAGAAATAACATTGCCTGAACACTAAGAGACCTGGGTTTTAATATTGTGCTTCCCCTCTTACAAGGTACTGCTAATTATATGATGTCTTATTTTCTTTACCACAGGCTTGAGGGCAGGAACAGCTTATTTACCTTTTTATCCTAGCACATAGCACTGGGTATGGCACAGAGTAGATTCTCACTATACATTTCTGTGACTGATTGAGTGAATAGAATTATTCATGATAATAACAATAGCAACAATGATTGAATTCTATATAAATAAATAGAAAACACTTTAGCATCCATTTTCTTCTTTTATCCTAATCCCACTATTTTGTTTTTCTTAATTAAGAAAAGATTTATTTATTTATTTGCAAGAGAGAGAGAGAGCGCACACGTGCACATGTGTGCGTGCTCGCACATGAGTCGGGGAGAGGCAGAGGGAAGGAATCTTCAAGCAGACACCTGCTGAGTGTAGAGCCCAACATAGGCCTCCATCCCACCACCCATGAGATCACAACCCATGAGATCATCACCTGAGCTGAAACCAAGAGTTGGACACTCAATTGACTGAGCCACCCAGGCACCCCCTAACCCCACTATTTCAGATCTGACAAGGTTTGTTTGTTATCTTTATTTTTTTTTTTTTTTTAAGATTTTTATTTATTTATTTGACAGAGAGAGAGAGCACAAGCAGGCATAGTGGTAGACAGAGGGAGAGGGAGAAGCAGGCTCCCTGCTGAGCAGAGAGCCCCATGCGGGGCTCAATCCCAGGACCCCGGGATCATGACCTGAGCTGAAAGCACACGCTTAACTGACTGAGCCTCCCAGGTGCCCCTGTTATCTCTGTTTTGGAGTGAGGCAAACTGAGTCTCAGAGGTTCTCAGCAAATGCCAAAATTCATACTCTTGATTTTGACCTGGGATGCCAACTCAGATTTGTCTTACTCCACCTATCATGCCTTTTCATCATTATCAGGCTGTTTCAAAGCCAGAGAGATTTTTATCTTTACAGAGAAAGACTCAAAGAGGACCAAATATTTGATAAATACAAATAATACCAGTATTACTGATAGAATTCCAGGTTATTTGGGCTGTCAGAAGTGGAGTTTCCTTCAGGTGTACTTTTATATTAGTGTTTCTCAAACTTCATTGTGTATACAAGTCATTGGGGATCTTGTTAAAATGCAAATTCTTTTCGGTAAGTCTGCCACAGGGCATAAGAATCTCCATTTCTAGCAAGTTTTCTTGTGTTGTTGATGCTGCTGGTCCAAGAATGACACATTGAATAGTAAGGCTTTAGATAGCAAGGCTTTAGATAGCAAGGCTTTATATCACCCATGTCTGGGGCCTTTGTGGTCTGCTAACTCATTCTTGATTTTCCCTACTCCACCCCTTGGCCCCAAAGAGAAGATTTACAGCAACATTATTTTTCTGAGTAACCATTTTTAGTTCACAGAGAATTATCACATAAACTTATAGTCACTTGGGCAGGGATTTGAACACTGAGGAAAAAAATTTAATCCATTTATTTTTTCATCTAGACAGACTACACAACATGCTGTTGACCTCCCCCTGAAATATAAAACCTCCCAAAGGGACTGCTTGGGATTTCACTTGTTAGATAGGTGCCTTTAGGGAGCATTGTTGGGTCACAGAAGGGATCAGCAGGGATCCAGAGAGCATTCTTTTTCATTTTGAGAACTAACAAAGCACTGGGGAAGTCATGAAGAGAAGAGTCTGGGAGTCTGCCATTTCCTAGCTGAGCTACCTGTGGCAAGAATTCTCGGTTTCAGCATTTGCAACTATAAAATGGGAAGCATATTACCTATCTTACAGAACTTGTCAAAATTACAGGTAATGCCAAATCCCCTCTAGAAGATCATGAACTTCTCTTCTTTTTTTTTTTTTTATTCAAGTATAATTAACATACAGTGTTGTTCTACGTTCAGGTTTACAACATAATGATTCAACAATTCTATATACATTACTCGGTGATCATGAACTTCTTGAAGGTAGAACCTGTGTTACGCTTGACTTCTGCCAATCAGAACTCTGAATACAATCCTTTCTGTATAATATACCACCAGTTACTGATGGCCCAATAAAGAGACTCTCTGGGGGCGCCTGGGTGGCTCAGTCGTTAAGCGTCTGCCTTCGGCTCAGGTCATGATCCCAGGGTCCTCGGATTGAGCCCCACATCGGGCTCCCTGCTCTGCAGGAAGCCTGCTTTTCCCTCTCCCACTCCCCCTGCTTATGTTCCCTCCCTCACTGTTTCTCTCTCTGTCAAATAAATAAAATCATTAAAAAAAAAGAGAGAGAGAGACTATCTGGAGAAACACTGTAACATGTAAATCATTATTATACTAATATTTTGGTATATTGCTTTAGTATTGCAAAGAAGAACATCTACTTATCCAATCAGTTCCAAAGCTATGCTGTTTTTACCTTCTGTTACATCTTAAGTTTATCTCCATCTTTACTATCCCTTTTGTAATCAAAACCGTATCATCTCTCACTTGGACTAGCCTCCTAACTTATCTTCCCTTATCCACTGTTAACTTTCACAAATCCATTATCTATGATAAAGCCACAATGGTGTTTTAAAATTTTTAAAATCTGATAGTGTCACTGCTTAAAGGCCTCAGTGCCTTCCCATTACACTTTGAGCAAAGACAAAATGTATATCTACCTCTAATCCAGTGGGACATGGGGTCACAAACTAATTAATTTTCCCCTTCCCTATTCCATTTGTGTCTCCACTGAACTTTAGGACTAATCAGAACATAATTTAGATATCACTTTCTTAGAGGGTGAGTAAAAGTTGGTAAAGGGGAGGTGGGTCCAGAAGCTGGGAAAAGGGCATACCAGGTAGAAGAAACACAAGTGTTAAGAAGTAGATGTGTGAGAAATCTCTCTCTCCTGAGCGAAGTACTGGTTTAGTTTATTTTGAGCATATTGTTCAAGGGGTGGTAGCTACAGGTAAGGCTAGAGATGTAAGTAGAGTTCAGGTCATGAAAGGCCTTGAATACCATGCTAAGGAGCCTGGACCCTTTTTTTTTTTGGATAGATGATGCCACTGGATTATTTTAACCATAAAAGGAACATGGTCATACTGACACTTTTTTGTTTTGTTTGCTGGTTTTTAATCTAGGAGTTAGCAATGTGGATGGGCAACATAGAAAAAAAGATGTTCTCAAGAGAAAGCCATTTGAGCACTGTCAGAGGAGCTTGGCACTGATACATGGGAAAGAGGCAGTGTCAGAAACCAGGAAGAAAGAGCTCGGTATTAGTAATGAGAGCCATCTGTGGTCTAGGGACTTAAACTAATTAAGGAACCAGCAAGGGAAGCAAGTATTACAGACAAGACAGAATGGTTAGTGCAGGCTTCAGCCAACATTTATTGCTATCCAGCCAGCAGTGTGAAGACAATATCCCTGTAGATATCCTTGAAAATACCAGGAGCTCTTGCATGTTTGAGATAAATTAGCAGTGTCCTGACAGGTGGTTGAGCCATACATGGATGTTTGGGCAAGAGGTCTGAGAGTCATGGTTTGGAGTCCAGCTCCTTATGAGCAAAGTAGGTAAGAACAAGGCAAATTCATCATCACTGTGATAGAAGAGAACTTTAGGTGAAGTCCTGGAGCAAAAATCCAGAATTGGGTTTAGAAAGCCAGTTATGTGCATTAGATAACACTTACTAGGGAAAAGCTATGAGTTTATAAGGCAATTTAGGAGCTTATCAGTAGTTGGAGCATATTACCAATATCAAAGGAATAGACACCAAGAATGACTGAGACTTCTGACATGTTAATTAACTTTTCTGAACCCCAGTGGCCCCATCTATAGAATAGGGGATGAGAATATCTATTTCACAGAATTGTTGAAAGCATTAAATATGATAATGTGAAAGCTCCTACCACTGTGAGGAGACACAGTAGGTATTCATTAAATGTTAGTTTTATTTTTGTGCTTTCTGCTTCAGTTCAGAATTTGTCAAACAGCTGGGGTTAGCTCAGTCCCTCATAGGGAGGGATTTGGCTTGGATCAGAAAGATTAAGAAGAAGGCAGAATTTTAGAAATGAAACTATGGAGCTACCTAAAAGGAATAAGTCTGGAATCTTGCTAGACTAAACTAGGAAGAAGCTAATCCAAAGGAACTCTTGGAATGGCCTTTTCTGTGAATTCAAGTGGAATACAGCAGAAAACTTTCCTTTCTAGTATGGACCATGTCATCCAGGGGGCACATTTAGAAAATTAAAGTGAGACATATGATTCTAATGCTTCAATAAGAGCTCCTCTTTTGCATGGCTTTAAACTACTGACTGTACTCAGTTGATTTCTCTGGAGGATGGCTTTTATAGTTGATTACATGTCAAATCAAAACTCAGCTATATGAGGACTCATAAAAAGCAATTTATTTTAACCTAAGGTGCATCATTCCAATGACTTACAAAGGTACAAGGAGAAGAATGGGCCACAATATAAGATTTCAAAATTTCTTTTGTTTTCTTTTTTCCATCCTTAGGAAGTTCTTAGAAGAGATCTTACATTGGTATATTTTATACCATGCCATTTTATATATCTCCACTCTCTTAAAACTGGACTCGTTAACCATCCTTCCTAACTTTCCCTCATTTTTTCAATTTTTGCAAATGAACTTCAGTTGATCCAACTTCTTCTCCTTTATATGGACACACTTTTTGTATCAGTTGAGTTTTCTTTGCTTTTCTCATTAAGAACACCTTTCTGGCACAGCAAAGAGGCACTCCACAGCAAGCAGGCTCTGAATGTAGAGCTCGTTTTTGATTGAACTTCCTATTCTTCCATACCTCCCCCTCTTCCTGTGATCACTCTTTTTCTCTGTCTTTTTAGCTTAATCAACTATTTGTTTAACCTTTTAGCATTAAAAACCACCTGTTAATTTTTGCTATGGAATTCCAAGGGTATTCTTCTTCAGGGCATGGTGTCTCCTCAGATTCCTTCTCTGGTCATGGCCTATATTACTTGTTTCTCTTGAAGCCTAAAGGGATAGACCCAAACTTGGTCTATTGTCAGTTGAACAACATCTGCATCATTTGTCTTCCATGGACACAGAACCCAGTGGATGAAGGTATCAGGAGAGTAGATCACTGAGTCATGGAGCTTTATATCTCTGACCCTTCTAGCCTTTTTGGTTTCATTATTGCAACAATCACATTCACTTTCTTTAGTTTGTTCATAGTTTTCTTGTATTTGTTTTGCCATTATTGCAACTAGGTATGAGTTAGCAGCCTTCTGGTACTCTATACCAGCCAGGCCTTGTGTTTATCTGTATTGACTAATGTATGTACTATATATGTATTAACTAAATTAATCCTTACGATAACCTTAAAAAGTATTATAAGCCTCATATTTCCTATGAAAAAGTTGGAGCTCGGAGAGACTCGATGACTTGCCCAAGGTCCTGCAGTTGATAACTAGCAGAACTAGGACTGAGTCCTACTCCAGAGCCTGCACTCTTGAGTATTATATTGTTACGTTTTTCTGAGACTGTTTACAAAGCATGTTTACATATGTCATCCAGTCTCCACAGCAACCCCATAATTATTCACATTTTACAAATGAGGAAATAAAGGCTGCAAGATATGGAGAACATGCTGCAAATTACATAAGAAGTGGAACTAGGATATGAACCAAGGTTACTGATTTTAAATTTAGAAATTTTCTACCAAAGAGTTGATATTCTAAATTCAAGCATCTGGGAATAAATTTGTATCTGATTTAACTTACAGGTATGCACAGACCTTGTATGCATATGTGCATGTGTATGTGTTCACAAATATATATGCATATATATCTTTTTATATTAACACATGTATAAATAAGGTATCTCTTGATACATTTTTAATTTGGTTAGTATGTAAGTAAAACATACTATGAAAACAATCAGTAAATCACTTTTTATGCCTTTAACAAAGACTATATATATATATGTATGTATATATATATAATATCACATTATACCTTATTGGAAAGTTGATATTTTTGACATTGACCGTTGGAGTTTAAATCTAAGGATAACCCATTTTAACCAGATGGTGTACTCTCCAAAGGCAAAGTTGCACAGAATATTGCTCCATGCAACTCCCCGGTTTCCACATGTCCTCTAAATCCTTTATCTGAGAGATGTGGGGGTATTATAATAGGTAGACACAGTTTTTGGCATCACCTGACCTGATTTTGAATCTTGATTCCCCTCTGACACTCAGCAAATTACTTTTACCTAACTCCTTTCTCTAAGCATCAGTATTTTAATCTGCTAAAAAGAAGTAATTTTATGGCCTTTAGGCTTTCCCTGTCTAATTTTCTTTTCATATAGTTGTCAGAGTGTTAGTTCTAAAATTCTGTCCAGATCATGTCATTCACCTCCTTAAAATTCATCTATCACTCTCTCTTGTTTTAAGGATAAAGTTCAAACTCTTTAGCCTGAACCTTAAAGCTCTTAATAACCTATCTTTCTAGTTTTATCCCTCTCAAACTTCCTTCATCTTTCCTACATGTGAGTGGCACTCCAGCCCAAGTTCACCTAGTTATCAACAGGTTCAAGCTTAGAACCCAGATTCTCTGACATGAAATTTAGTACTTTTTGTATTCTAACATCATCTCTAATGAACAAACCTCTAGAAGTAACTTATTGAAGCTGATTCCAGTTACTATCTCTAGAGCATGGATGCTATCTGATCTTTTCTTATGCTAGAAAATAAAAAATAATCATTTAATACTTATTTTTGAATTTCTCTGCGAGGTGCTGTATAATCTAAGATACACTCCTTTCTTTAAGGAGCTCACAATGTAGTAGGAGAGATGAAGACAAGCAAAATGGATTCTAAATCAGATAAGAGTCTGTCCCTCTCTTCTGACATAATGTAACATATATCAGAAGAGGGGACAGAGACGGAGTCATTGGGCTAGTGAGGAGGTAGGAAACAGCCTGAAGTTGGGAGTCAGGAGGCCTGGATTCTGATTCTGGTCTCACTATGAACTTACTATCTAACTTCAGTCAAGTCATTTTCCCTCTCTAAGCCTCAATTTCTGCATTTAAAAAATGATGGGTTTGGAATAGCATTAGATGCTGCCTAAGACTCAAGTGAGCTCTAATATTATCATCATCCTTATAGTTAACATGGAGTACTCTTCTGAAACAAAAATAACAGCTATCATTAGTTGAGTGTTTTCTATGTACCAGTCACTGTTTTAAATACTTCACATGTACCTAATCTTCACAACAACACTATGAAGAATATATTATTTTCATCCTCATTATACAGGTTAGGAAGCTGAAGTAGGGAGAGGTTAAGTAAGTGCTAGAACTGTGATTTCAACCTAGGTTCTTGTATATGCAGAACTGGTACTTTTCCCCAGCCTTCTTTGTGGCTTCTTAAAATGCTTGCTGTTATAGTAGGGGCACCCAAATCTTCAACTCCATGGAGACTGGAAAATTAATTTTGCCATAAATCCCTTGGTCATATTTCTTTGACTTTATAAGTTGTAAACAGTCATAGACACATCTTCAGTGCACACTCCCTGGTGGAAGTAGTGATTCTCTCTCTCTTGGAATCAGTGGTCATCACTCTTATTCTGGATAATGCCACTTTAAAAAATATTTAAGAAGCCAATGTGCATGTTGTTGATATTTTTTAAACATTTTCCAAACAAGAGCATGGCCCACTTGCTAGTATTTTAGAAACATGATTAACAATAGAGCCAAATAGATCTTATCAAAATAAATAAATAAAATGAATAGTGCAATAAAAATTTTAATGTATTTCCCTTTATTTAGTAACCCATAAACTTGATAATTGAAATGGCCTCCTTCCTATTAACATGAGCTTAATAAAGTATGATACTCTGTGGGTTTATATATATGAATATGTCTTCATACACAATATATACACATATATATACACATACACATAGGTTTAAATTTATGGCTTTAGAGGAAAATGTGTAGAATGTTTGGGGCAATTTATTCACTTTTTACTATTCATTCTGCTTTCTAAGATGTTTTCATGTACATTGTGATTGGGTCATAAGACATTTATGATCCTTTCTAATAAAGAGATTCTGATTCTGTGGTCTTATTTTTATCTTGGAGGTCACAAGACCTCAACAGTGCAGTGAACTAGACTGGGCATTAATTATCGTTCTCATTTACAGATGAAACATTTGAACCTCAAAGAAATAAAATTTCCTGTTTCAGGCACCACAACTAGAAAGGGAAGAACCAGGACTTGAAATCAGCTTTCCCTGATTCCAAAATCAGCATTCCTTTTACCATACCATAGTGCCTCCCTTGCATTTTTCACATATGATTTTATTTGAGCCTGGTATAGGTCCAGTAAACTAGAATCCTTTTGGTTGCAGACAGGCTCAGAGACCAGCAGGGTTACTGAATCTGAGCTGATTTGGCAAGATTTGAAGAAAGAGTAGCCAGATTATCTTGCATGCAGAGAGGACATGCTCGGCCTGTCAGGAGAGCTCCCAGCTTGCACTTCATCCTCAGGTCTAAGAAAAAGCATTGACTGTTTAGATCCAGCCTACTTTGTCCTTGCCAAGAGGGACTCTTCTCATTCATATTTATATACAATTAATTCAATCTTATTTCTGTTGTGGTTTTACTTTGTTTGAATGATTATTTATTTAATGGCATCTCCACCCCACCACACACACACATATATACACTATAGACCATAAATGCTTTGAGGCTAAGGCCACATCTGTGTTTACTCATTAGTTTCCCCATTGCTAAGAACAATGACTGGAATTTGGTAAATACTCAATAAATATTTGTTAAATAAACATCAAATCCGTACAAATACCAAGTGTTAAGTATCTATTCAGTCCTAGTGCTAGACTCTATTCTGGATACTCCTGTTTTTGCTTCTTGAACCTCACTGAATCATAATCACGCAATGAGATAATAGGGAAGGGCACTATCATGTTGTATGACTTCATGGCCAAAGTTTTTAAAAGTTGCACATATTTACTGCTTCTGCTTCCTCACTTCCTATTCCATCTTCAACCTGTTGCATTTTACTGTCTGCCTCCATCACTCTATTCAAATTGCTTCTTTGATAAACCTTGAAACGTCTTTTATAACATCATCCCACATGACCCCCAGCATTTGACATTGTTAGTCACTCTTCTCCCACCTCTTATCTCTTATTTTTCCTGGCAGCATTCTATCTTGGTTTTCTTCTCATATCTCCATGTACTGCCCATTCTCCTTGGACTTCTTTTCTTTTGAGGACCCTTAAGTGTTGGGATTTCCTAGGGTTCCATCCTACCCTGTTCACACAATTTCCCTACTCTTCTCATTCATATTTTTCAATTTTTATGACTTCAACTACCACCTACAAACTAATACCTGTTGAATCTGTCATTTCATTCCTTGATATTCTTATGAGGTTTAAGCTCACATTTCCAAACATCTACGGGGCAATAGAAAGGACAGGAAGGACATTTCGTAGAGTATGGTAGGAATAAAAGCATTGGTCAGAAAGCTGCTAGCATGTATTGATGTGAGTGTGAGTAGTTAGAGACATTCATTTGATCTCACTAGTGCATATTTTTTGCAAAAAGAAAAAAAAGAACCTAGTATAAAACAGGTACATAAATATTTTTGAATGTCTAAATGAGTGAATGAATGAAATAGAGGAATTGATGGGTCTAGAAAAACTTTCCACTAGGTTCTTTACAAATGTAATTTACTGTTGCAACAGCTAATAATGATATTAGCATGTCTGTTATTTCTTTACTTTCCAGTGTCCCCATTGCCACTACCCATCCAGGCCTCCATTATCCCTGTTTAGATTACTTGCTCCCCGCTAAACTGACATCCATATAATTAATAGCCAAAATCTGAAAAGCAAATTTGGTCGCATCAGTGTCCTGCTCAGATTCTACAATTACCCTACTTTTCTATAAAATAAAAAACTAACTCTTTAGTTTACATTCAAGAGCTGTCTGTCCCTTCCTATGTTCTAGTCACATTGAACTATCTGTCCTTGATTCACTATTCACTATTTTATTTTATTTTATTCACTATTGGTATTTTTTTCTAGGACTTCAGCTGCTTAAGAGGGCCTTACTATTCTCTTATCCCAGCCCTTAATATGTTATCTGTCTGAAATGTACTATGTTATCTGTCTGAAATGCTTCATTTAAACTTTCCTCCTTTGTCTGCCTTGCTCATTATAAAGTATTTAGTAGGGTCTGGCATATAGTAAGCATTTGATAAATGAGGAATGTCATCGTCATCATTATCTTTGTTGTCATAGTCATCCTCCTCCTTGTCGTCGTCATCATCATCATAACATGTGAGAGGTCCTAGCCTGTCAGAGGTATCAGGGATTTTAATTATTTAGTTCAATTTACATTTTATATATTCTCAAATAGATCCAGGAAAAGGAAGAGATTTGTTTAGACTTACACAGCTTGTGAGAAAGATAGCAAATCAAAAGAGCTAGAACCTAGCTAAACTGACTTTGCCCACTGCAAATTGAATAATAATTTCAAATAATTGAAATTATTTTACCTTCTGATGGATTGATGGCTGCAGCTGTTACAGAGAGAAGAGCATGGTCACTTATAACGAGTCAAATCCTGGCTCTTCAATTTACTTGATAATATTATTTAACTCATAAAGCTGTAAAAATGGACAATGTATATACAATACATAGCACAAACCTTGAAGAATTGCTCCCCCTCTTTACTTCATATTTGGTCTCTGTCCCCTCAGATACATTCACTAGAAGGAATAAATATCATGGGAAGAAAGCTAAGAACATATTGTCTTCAGAGTGAGCAGAATCCCAAAATAGGTTACTGCATACGGGTCTCTAGTCATGCTTGGGAATGTAGCCGACTGAGCACAACATGGCCCTATCCTGGGACTCTGCCAGCTTTGCCCTCCCTGTGTGTAGGACAGGTGCATCTGTGCCGATGGTCCATATTTTGCATCTGTAAGAGATTCAAGTAGGTTTCAATGCAACAAGAGTTAGAGAGACCTGCAGAGGGGCCTAAGCACCCCTGAGCCAGTTTCCTGCATCATAATACTCAGGAATCTAAACCTTTATCTGTAGAAAATTCTATAGAGTTGTTTACCTAGTTTCAGGAGGAATGTGCCCTCAGTTCTGCTTGTCTTCTTCTTGCCCCTGCCTCTGTTTCTTGGACTTGACCCTTCTCATTTGAGGTTGAATATATCAGACTGGGATGATTTTCAGTTGGGGAATTTGGAATGATTTTTTCCTCCTGTGTGAGAAGCTGAAATTGTATCAACAAACCCCTGAGAACTGTCATTCCCTAAGAAACAGTGGCGTAGCTTTGTTGATCTTTCACTTTATTTTCTTGATTAATTATTATTAACCCTCAGAAGTAAACATTAATATCTGTTAGCAAATGAAGAAGCTGAGATATTAATAAACAGTGACTACGATAACTTAAGTGGTGAAAAGCTAGTAAGCCCCAGAGCAAGATTGTAAATGTTGGCCTGATTGGCCTGACTTCTGCTTTACCGTGTAATCCCCAGTAGCTGCATCTTCTGTCTTCTTTTCCTCTGAGCTGAGCCTTCTTCAGTGTCTCCAGGTTGAGTTTATACCCATATTCACAAAGGAAGTGTAAATTATAGACTCCCAGTCTCCACTACTCATTGCTCCGTTCTTTTCCCTCCCCAAAGGTGTCTCTCCTTTTGGCTCTTGCTTTTGGATGGATTATATGACTTCGATCACTTAAAGTATCACTTTCTTATTAATGTCTTCCTCCAAGTCCTCATCAGTTATGAATTGCATAAGTTTTGAAAATAGGCACTAGATGTTTCTGTTTCATGGTATGCAATGGTGTTAGTCACACATGCAGCTTGCGACAAAAGTTTTGGTACTGATTTTACTGGCTTGCCTGTTTGGGGGAGTAAGTGAAAGAGAGGGAGGAAGAATGGATTTAGAGTGAGAGGTTTGGTTAGGCTTCTGGCATATGTAACTATGCCTGGGACTAGGGGTGTGTTTAACCTCTGCAAGTTTTAGTTCCCTCTCCTGACTGTAAGGCAACTCATCTCTGCCTTCTCTTCCTCACAAGGTTAGTGTGAGATCAATGAAGATAAAGATGTAAATGTATTTTACATATTGCAAAATGCTTTACAATAACAGATTTTTACTGATAACATTTATTCCGCATTTTACTTTATTTTTTTCTATGTTTCACAATAAGTTTCTTTTTTTTACTATGTTATGTTAATCACCATACATTGCATCATTAGTTTTTGATGTAGTGTTCCATGATTCATTGTGTGTGTATAACACCCAGTGCTCCATTCAATACGTGCCCTCCTTAATACCCATCACCAGGCTAAACCACCCCCCCAACCCGCTCCCCTCTAGAACCCTCAGTTTGTTTCTCAGAGTCCATAGTCTCTCATGGTTCGTCTCCACCTCCGATTTCCCCCCTTCATTTTTCCCTTCCTGCTATCTTCCTCTTCTTCTTTTTTTTTTTTTAACATATATTGTATTATTTGTTTTAGAGGTACAGGTCTGTGTTTCAACAGTCTTACACAATTCACAGTGCTCACCACAGCACATACCCTCCCCAGTGTCTATCACCCAGCCACCCCATTGCTCCCACCCCCCACCACTCCACCAACCTTCAGTTTATTTCCTGAGATTAAGAATTCCTCATATCAGTGAGGTCATATGATACATGTCTTTCTCTGATTGACTTATTTTGCTCAGCATAATACCCTCCAGTTCCATCCACATTGTGGCAAATGGCAAGATTTCATTCCTTTTGATGGCTGCATAATATTACATTGTATAGATACACCACATCTTCTTTATCCATTCATCTATCGATGGACATCTTGGCTCGTTCCATAGTTTGGCTTTTGTGGACATTGCTGATGTAAACATTGCAGTGCACATCCCCCTTTGGATCCCTACATTTGTATCTTTGGGGTAAATACCCAGTAGTGCAATTGCTGGGTCGTAGGGTAGCTCTATTTTCAACTTTTTGAGGAACCTCCATACTGTTTTCCAGAGTGGCTGCACCAGCTTGCATTCCCACCAACAGTGTAGGAGGGTTCCCCTTTCTCCGCATCCCTGCCAACATCTGTCATTTCCTTGTTAATTTTAGCCATTCTGACTGGTGTGAGGTGGTATCTCATTGAGGTTTTGATTTGGATTTCCCTGATGCCGAGCGATGTTGAGCACTTTCTCATGTGTCTGTTGCCCATTTGGATGTGTTCTTTGGAAAAATGTCTGTTCCTGTCTTCTGCCCATTTCTTGACTGGATCATTTGTTCTTTGGGTGTTGAGTTTGATAAGTTCTTTATAGATTTTGGATACTAGCCCTTTATCTGATATGTCATTTGCAAATATCTTCTCCCATTCTGTTGGTTGTCTTTTGGTTTTGTTGACTGTTTCCTTTGCTGTGCAAAGGCTTTTTATCTTGATGAAATCCCAATAGTTCATTTTTGCTCTTGCTTCCCTTGCCTTTGGTGATGTTTTAGGAAGAAGTTGCTGTGGCTGAGGTTGAAGAGGTTGCTGCCTGCATTCTCCTTTAGGATTTTGATGGACTCCTGTCTCACATTGAGGTCTTTAAACCATTTTGAGTCTATTTTTGTGTGTGGTGTAAGGAAATGGTCCAGTTTCATTCTTCTGCATGTGGCTGTCCAATTTTCCCAACACCATTTGTTGAAGAGACTGTATTTTTCCCATTGGACATTCTTTCCTGCTTTGTCAAAGATTAGTTGACCGTAGAGTTGAGGGTCTATTTCTGAGCTCTCTATTCTATTCCATGAATCTATGTGTCTGTTTTCGTGCCAATACCATACTGTCTTGATGATGACAGCTTTGTAATAGAGCTTGAAGTCCGGAATTGTGATGCCACCAGCTTTGCTTTTCTTTTTCAACGTTCCTCTGGCTATTCAGGGTCTTTTCTGGTTCCATACAAATTTTACGATTATTTGTTCCATTTCTTTGAAGAGAGTTGATGGTATTTCGATAGGGATTGCATTAAATGTATAGATTGCTCTAGGTAGCATTGACCTCTTCACAATATTTGTTCTTCTAATCCATGAGCATGGAATGTTTTTCCATTTCTTTGTGTCTTCCTCAATTTCTTTCATGAGTATTCTATAGTTTTCTGAGTACAGATTCTTTGCCTCTTTGGTTAGATTTATTCCTAGGTATCTTGCGGTTTTGGGTGCAATTGTAAATGGGATCGACTCCTTAATTTCTCTTTCTTCTGTCTTGTTGTTGGTGTATAGGAATGCCACTGATTTCTGTGCATTGATTTTATATCCTGCCACTTTACTGAATTCCTGGATGAGTTCTAGCAGTTTTGGGGTGGAGTCTTTTGGGTTTTCCACTCATCTGCAAAGAGTGAGAGTTTGACTTCTTCTTTGCCGATTTGGATGCCTTTTATTTCTTCTTGTTGTCTGATTGCTGTGGCTAGGACTTCTAGTACTATGTTGAATAGCAGTGGTGAGTGGACATCCCTGCCATGTTCCTGACCTTAGGGGGAAAGCTCTCAGTTTTTCCCCATTGAGAATGATATTCGCTGTGGATTTTTCATATATGGCTTTTCTGATATTGAGGTATGTACCCTCTATCCCTATACACTGAGGAGTTTTGATCAAGAAAGGATGCTGTACTTTGTCAAATGCTTTTTCTGCATCTATTGAGAGGATCTAATGGTTCTTGTTCTTTCTTTTATTAATGTATTGTATCATATTGATTGATTTGCAGATGTTGAGCCAACCTTGCAGCCCAGGGATAAATCCCACTTGGTCATGGTGAATAATCCTTTTAATGTAGTGTTGGTTCCTATTGGCTAGTATTTTGGTGAGAATTTTTGCATCCATGTTCATCAAGGATATTGGTCTGTAATTCTCCTTTTTGATGGGGTCTTTGTCTGGTTTGGGGATCAAGGTAATGGTGGCCTCATAAAACGAGTTTGGAAGTTTTCCTTCCGTTTCTGTTTTTTGGAACAGTTTCAGAAGAATAGGTATTAATTCTTCTTTAAATGCTTGGTAGAATTCCCCTGGGAAGCCATCTGGCCCTGGGCTTTTGTGTTTTGGGAGATTTTTGATGACTGCTTCAATTTCCTTAGTGGTTATAGTTCTGTTCAGGTTTTCTATTTCTTCCTGGTTCAGTTTTGGTAGTTGATACATCTCTAGGAATGCATCCATTTCTTCCAGGTTATCTAATTTGCTGGCATAGAGTTGCTCCTAATATGTTCTTATAATTGTTTGTATTTCTTTGGTGTTGGTTGTGATCTCTCCTCTTTCATTCGTGATTTTGTTGATTTGGATCATTTCTCTTTTCTTTTTGATAAATCTGTCTAGGGGTTTTTCAATCTTGTTAATTCTTTCATAGATCCAGCTTATAGTTTCGTTGATCTGTTCTACTGTTCTTTGGGTTTCTATTTCATTGATTTCTGCTCTGATCTTTATTATTTCTCTTCTCCTGCTGGGTTTAGGCTTTATTTGCTGTTCTTTCTCCGGCTCCTTTAGGTGTAAGGGTTAGGTTGTGTATTTGAGACCTTTCGTGTTTCTTGAGAAAGGCTTGTATTGCTATATACTTTCCTCTTAGGACCGCCTTTGCTGCATGCCAAAGATTTTGAACAGTTGTGTTTTCATTTTCATTGGTTTCCATGAATTTAAATTCTTCTTTAATTTCCTGGTTGACCCATTCATTCTTTAGTACGATGCTCTTTAGCCTCCATGTATTTGAGTTCTTTCCAACTTTCCTCTTGTGATTGAGTTCTAGTTTCAAAGCATTGTGGTCTGAAAATATGCAGGGAATGATCCCAATCTTTTGGTACTGTTTGAGACCTGATTTGTGACCTAGGATGTGATCTATTCTGGAGAATGTTCCGTGGGCAGTAGAGAAGAATGTGTATTCTGTTGCTTTGGGATGAAATGTTCTGAATATATCTGTGAAGTCCATTTGGTCCAGTGTGTCATTTAAAGTCTTTATTTCCTTGTTGATCTTTTGCTTAGGTGATCTGTCCATTTCAGTGAGGGGGGTGTTAAAGTCCCCCACTATTATTGTATTGTTGTCAATGTGTTTCTTTGCTTTTGTTATTAATTGCCTTATATAATTGGCTGCTCCCATGTTAGGGGCATAGATATTTACAATTGTTAGATCTTCTTGTTGGATAGACCCTTTAAGTAGGATATAGTGTCCTTCCTCATCTCTTATTACAGTCTTTGGTTTAAAATCTAATTTGTCTGATATAAGGATTGCCACCCCAGCTTTCTTTTGGTGTCCATTAGCATGGTAAATGGTTTTCCACCTGCTCATTTTAAATCTGGGGGTGTCTTTGGGTCTAAAATGAGTCTCTTGTAGACAGCATATCAATGGGTCTTGTTTTTTTTTATCCAGTCTGATAGCCTGTGTCTTTTGATTGGGGCATTTAGCCCATTTACATTCAGGGTAACTATTGAAAGATAGGAATTTAGTGCCATTTTATTGCCTGTAATGTTACTGTTACTGTATATTGTCTGTGTTCCTTTCTGGTCTGTGTTACTTTTAGGTTCTCTCTTTGCTTAGAGGAGCCCTTTCAATATTTCTTGTAGGGCTGATTTTGTGTTTGCAAATTCCTTTAGTTTTTGTTTGTCCTGGAAGCTTTTTATCTCTCCTTCTATTTTCAGTGACAGCCTAGCTGGATATAGTATTCTTGGCTGCATATTTTTCTCTATTAGTGCTCTGAATATATCATGCCAGTCCTTTCTGGCCTGCCAGGTCTCTGTGGATAGGTTTGTTGCCAATCTAATATTTCTACCATTGTAGGTTACAGATCTCTTGTCCCGAACTGCTTTCAGGATTTTCTCTTTGTCTCTGAGACTCGTAAGTTTTACTATTAGATGTCACGGTGTTGACCTATTTTTATTGATTTTGAGGGGGGGGTCTCTGTGCCTCCTGGATTTTGATGCCTGTTTCCTTCCCCAAATTAGGGAAGTTCTCTGCTATAATTTGCTCCAATATACCTTCTGCCCCTCTCTCTCTTTCTTCTTCTTCTGGGATCGTAATTATTTTAATATTTTTTCATCTTATGGTATCACTTATCTCTCGAATTCTGCCCTCGTGACCCAGTAGTTGTTTATCTCTCTTTTTCTCAGCTTCTTTACTTTCCATCATTTGGTCTTCTATATCACTGATTCTCTCTTCTGCCTCATTTATCCTAGTACTTAGAGCCTCAATTTTTTTATTGCACCTCATTAATAGCCTTTTTGATTTTGACTTGGTTAGATTTTAGTTCTTTTATTTCTCCAGAAAGGGTTTCTCTAATATCTTCCATGCTTTTTTCAAGCCCAGCTAGTATCTTTAGAATGGTCATTCTGAACTCTGGTTCTGACATCTTACTAATGTCTGTATTGATTAGGTCCCTGGCAGTTGGTACTGCCTCTTGTTCTTTTTTTTTTTGAGGTGATTTTTTCCATCTTGTCATTTTGTCCAGAGGAGAATAGATGAATGAGAGAACAAAATGCTAGCAGGGTAACAACAACCCCAGAAAAATATGCACTAAAGAAATCAGAAGAGACCTGAAACTGGGGGAAAAGAAAGGGAAAGAAAGAAAAAAGAAAGAAAAAAAAAAAGGAAAAGAAAAAGATAAAACAAACAAAAAAAAAAACAGAATATGATCAAAGATGATCAGGCTGGTACATAAGATCAGTGTCACACACTAGATTTTGGGCATATTTTGGTCTGTCAGAAGAAATTGCCTCCCAAAGTTTTAAAGGAAGAAAAACTTATACATATACAAAAATAAGGGTAAATACGGTGAAGGGTTGGAATATGAATGTAAAGATGAAAATTATAAAAGATTTTATAAAAGGAATTGATAAGAAGTTGGTTGAAAAAAGAAAGAAGAGGATTTAAAAAAAAGTGGGGGGGAGAGAATGTGACCAGGCAGGAGAATAGAACAAAGCCATACACTATCGATTTAGGGTATATTTTTGTCTGTTAGAAGAAACTGTATCCCAAAATTTTAAAGAGAGAACAACTTATATATATACCAAAAATAAGGTTAACTACTATGAAGGGATAGAATATGACTCAAAAAATGAAAAATAAAAAAGATTTTTTAAAGAAGGGATTGATAAGATGTTGGTTGAAAAAGGGAAAAAGAAAAATTCAAAACAAAAAAAAAGAAAAAGCTAAAAAAGAAAATTAAAAAAATTAACTTTGAAAGACTAAAGAATTGTGGGAAAAAAGCCATGAATTCTATGTACAGTATTCCCCTAGCTCTGGAGTTCTGCCGTTCTCATTGATGGGTAAACTTGGTCTTGGCTGGCTGTTCTTGCTGATCTTCTGTGGGAGGGGCCCGTCGCAGTGATTCTCAAATGTCTTTGCCAGAAGTGGAATTGCCCCACCCTTGCTGGGTCCAGGCTAAGTAATCTGCTCAGGTTTGCTCTCAGGAGCTTTTGTTCCCTGCAAGCTTTCCGTCCAGCTTTGGAGGATGAGAGTGAAAATGGCAGCCTCTCCCAATCTCTGCCCTGGAGGAGCCAAGAACTCGGGGCCCCACTCCTCAGTGAGCCCCCAGAGAAAAGCAGTCAGTCACTCCCAGCTCCCCGGTCTCCGGCCGCACTCTGTGCTCACCCAGCCTGTGACCGAGCGTTTCTATGACCCCGTTTGGAGTCTCCAGACCCAGAAGATTCCTGCAGTGTGCTCCTGCGCCGCTTCTTCTGGGGGAGGAAGGTGAGTCTCCCCAGATCTGCCACTTGTTGGGTCCCTGCTCAAAGAGTAGTGGCCCGACTGTGCCACGGATCACGGTTTATGGCAATCCCGAGCTGAGAGCCCACTCCTCTGCTCCGTCTCTGCAGCCGGCTTCCCTGCTCCAATACCTGGGGGCTCTGCCACATTCAGGTACCCCCGGTCTTTCTGTGACCTTGAGGGTCCTGAGACCACACTGTCCTAGCGAGGGTTCCACCCCCCTCTTAGCCACTGGAGCAACGTCCCTCAGCAGAGCCAACTTCTAAAATTTCCGATTTTGTGCTCTGCTCTCTATCACTTGCCAGTAGTGGCGGACGGAGACCCCCTCCCCTGCCATCTATCTTCCCGAATATCACCTCGGATTCACTTCTCCGCACATCCTACCTTCCAGAAAGTGGCCACTTTTCTGTTCACAGAGTTGCTGCTATTCTTTTCTTCGATCACCTGTTGAGTTCATAGGTGTTCAGAATGGTTTGATCCCTATCCAGCTGAATTCCTGGGATCAGACGAAAGTTAGGTCTCCTACTTTGCCATTTTGCTCCTCCCCTCTATTCCACATTTTAAAATTAACTGTGTTTTTGCATGCTTGCTTGTTTCTCAGTATTTTGGACCATGAATTGTTGTTCCAAACTGCTCTTCCAAATGGGTCTCATAAATCACTTTCCAGGCAGCAGTGGTCTATATGGTTCTTGGATTTGAATTCACATGGTGACCAAAGGAATTTGTGCATTCATTTTTTTTTTCAAAGTTGTCATCCTTTCTGGTTTCATTAAAAAACATGACTTTTTTTCCTAAAGATATGGAACAATCAATCTCATTTGTCTCCGTTGTGAGATTTGCCCTGTTGTAGAAACAGAATTCTTTCTGCAGTGTGGAAAATGGATTGCAGAGGGAGAAATCTGAGGCTGAGAGAATAAGAGGCTCTTAAAAGTAGCCAATGGCTATAGAAGATGGTGACCTAAAGCAGTGGAGATGGAGAGAAATGGAATTTCTTGAAATTTATTTCAAGATTTCTGGCTTTAATGGTTCGAGAGTTATACTGCTTACTTAAAAGGGGGGACAAAAGACGAAGAGCAGGTTTTTGTATTTGGGAGCATTTTTGACATATTGTATTTAAAGTATCCAAGGCAACCAAGGGGGTTGTCTATAAGGTAATTGAATATACTTCCTGAAACTCAGAGGAAGTATCTTCTTTGGAGATTTATATTTACAAGTATTGATCATATTCATGGTACCTGAAACATAGGTGTTTATGCCATCATCCGGTATGAAAAGAGAGTCAGGGTCCAAATTATTTTTAAGAAGCATTTAGGAACACACAGAATAATAAGAGTCTACAAAAAACACCAAAAAAGAACAGTTATAGGTAGAGGAAGAAACCTAGGAAGTCAAGGGAACATTAGTGTCATATGCTGCTGGGAGGTCAAGTAAAGCACTTAGAAAAATTCCATGAGTTAGCAAAAGAAGGTCTTTAGTTAACTTCAGAAAAGCAGTTTAAAAGGTGTGGCTGTTTGGGATCTAGTAATAATGTAATGTATTGAAGAATGTGTGGGGACAAAGGAAATAGAGATAGTAAACACACTCATTAAGAAGTTACTTTATACTTTATTTTAAAATAATCTGGAGGGTCACTTGGCTGGCTTAGTCAGTAGAGCATACTACTCTTGACCTCGGGGTTATAAGTTTGATCCCCATGTTGGGTATTAAGGAGGGCACATATTGGGAGGAGCACTGGGTGTTACACGCAACTCATGAATCATTGAACACTATAACAAAAACTTATGATGTACTATATGTTTGCTAACTGAACATAATTAAAGAAAATAAAATCTTTAAAAAATACATAAAAATAAATTAAAAATAAAATAATCTAGAAGTCTCATCAATTCCAATTTTTGTAATCCTACCCTCCATGTCCAGTCTATCACTAAGTCAACTAAGTTTATCCTTAAAACATAACCCATTTCATCTATTTCTTCCTCCCTACTACCACTTTAATCAAAATCACTATCAGTGTTTACTTGGACCATGGCAATATCTCCCATCTTATCCTCCTGCTTCCAGAGTAATCTTTTGAAAACATAGAGCCTTTTGTTCTCCTGGTTAAAACCCATTAATGGCTTTCCCTAGTACTTACAATAAATTCCAAACATCGTACTCTGGCTTCCACATCTATCCACCATCAAGCTTCTGCCTACTTCTTCAACTTCATCTTACACACTCTGTTTATGTCCACTATGCTCTAGCCACACTAATATATTTATTCCTTAAATAATTTGTGTTTGTCTTTACTCTAGCTTTTTGCAATAGCTGTTTTCAATGCCTGGGATCTCTTTCTCTAGATCTTTATCTTGTTCCTTTATTCAAATTTCACTTTAAAAGTCCCCTCTTCAGTGATGAGTTTCCAGACCACACTATATAACAACCCCGTACTTTCTCCTCTTATTTACTTTGCACAGTATCTGTAACTCTTTAATATTTTCTTTGTGGGTTTTTTTGTTTATTTTTATTTGTATTCTCTTTAATAGAAAGTGAGCACTGGATGTTGTATGTAAGTGATGAATCACTAAATTCTACTCCTGAAGCCACTATTACCCTATATGTTAACTAACTAGAATTTAAATAAGAACTTGAAACAAACAAACCAAAAAATGCCAAATGCAAAAGACAAAAGACTTATCAGGAAAAATATTAATTGACCTTTGATAGCTTACTAAATACCAGAAATTGTGCTAAAAAAAAAAAGAAAAGAGAAGAAAAAAGAAAGTAAGCTCCATAAGTGCAGAAGCCTTTCTATTCTATTCATTTTATTTCTGCACTGAGCTCAAATTTTGGCACATGGTAGGCCTCCAAATAAATTTTTGAGATGTATATGTGGATAGATGGATGAATGGAGTTTTAAGGAGGTTGGGAGAACTAGTGTTCTGGCTACAGAAAGATAGGGAGTCAAAGGAAGCTAATTTGAAATTGGAGAGACATGAGCATATGTAAATGCTGCTGGGAAGGAACCAGTATAAGGGAGAGGATGAAGTAAAATAAACACACAGGAGGATAATATGACTGTCATTGTTCATTTTTGACCAATTTGTCATTTTAACCAACTTGTTTTTGACCTAAATACTTTCGACCCAATTCTATGTTATCAATTTTACTTGTGTGTTGTTGAAAGCTGGATAATTGTATTATCATGAGTTATTTTGTAATTAGAGAAGGCCCTGGCACAGTTAAAGAAGAGTGTTGCCAGAAACCAGGGGTCTGACTTCTGTGGGTACCTGGCCTCAAATGGCCTCAGGAGGGAAATGATTGGAGAGAGCTTCTGCCTGTCCTGCACCATTGTTTCTATCCCCTGGCCTCACTACGGTATGTTGGACAGATGGGAGACAACTGATGCAGAGGAAGATCCTTTGCTTTGTGGGGAGCGACCTTTGACAGCAGCCATTGCATACTGAGCTCCTCCTCTCCAGAGGCCCAGAGCATGCCTGTGTTGACTCATTCTCTTACTACTGAAACAATACACTTTACATAGTGAATTTTAAGCAATGCTGAAGTAGAGAGAAGGTTAGACTGACATGTAGTGAATTTCTTGCACCAAATACATCTTTGCCATGGAAATTCTTAATTTAAAAAACTTTTAATGCATCTTCAGGTTTTCTTTTCTTTTTTTCTTTCTTTCTGAGAGAGAGGGGATGTTTATATCTCATTTATGTTAAAATACTAACTACTCATGATGTGCCTGGAATATGAAGCAACAGCAATGAGGGGTGGGAACAGGCTGACCTTATGTTCCTGTGTTTCTTAAAGAAGCTTGCCACTTTTAAAAACTGGTTTTGGCTCAATGGGTAAAGCAGGATTGTTGAACATGAATTTCAGATCGATCTCTTGCCTCTGACAGTTACTGCAAGAGTTCCAATCACATTAGCACCTCTTCAGCTTGAGCCAGAATTTATAGCATAAATTCAACATTTTTCAAATCTTAATCAACCTAGAGGTCATTCTCCTCAAAGTGTAGTTTTGCTGCTCCCACCAGAAAATCAATGGGGAAGGGCTGATACTTTCTTCCTGCCACAGCACCAGACACAAAATGAAATGCTCCAGTAAGGTTTGCTTCATATTCAGCTGTAGTCTTAGAGAATTTTTTGTTTTAATACCAATGGCACTTTGATCCCCAATGTGTAGGTCCTACCTAGGGGAAGCAGTCCAGTCAGCAGTAGCATAATTAGATTTTAAAAAGGAGAAGCTTTGATCTTGTTCTTCTTTGTTTTAAAAAGCTCTTATTTCTATTGTTTATAGAATAAAACCCCAATTCTTTGGCTTGGTAATCAGAACTCTTCATATACCACCTTGTCAGCTTAGCACATTACTTGGCATAGAGGAGTGCTCAAGAAATAATTTTTTGAGTAGTTGAATAAATGAATCTGTCCTTGGACATCCACATCAAACTTCTCCCTATAAAATAATATACCCTCAAACTTTCAGGTCTTTATTCACACAACTCTTCGAACTTAGTGCCCCCTTTCTCTCTAATACCCTAACAAAATATTCTTGTTCCTTTGAGATCTGGCTCAGGGGTTACCCTTGTGAAACTTTTCTGACTCCTGTTTCAAGCCAAGAAGGGCTCTAGTTGTTTCTTCCTATGTGGTCCCACTGCACATTTCTGTACCTCCATGATAGTTCTTGACAGTATTTTCAAAATAGGTATGGATGGGCCTGATTCTCTGTTTGATAGAATGTGAATTCTGTCAGAGGCAGCACCTTGTTTCATCAGCACTGAGGGTGTTAAAACATATCAGTTGAATTAAATCAATATTCTTTACAAACCAAATTTTCTAAGATATAAAGTCACAGGATTGGGAATGAGAAGTTTTCCACCCAATTGTATGATCTTGGTCTAGCTCTCTGGACCTCAGTGTCTTAATCAGGTGATACAGTGGCCTAACTGATCACTAAAATTTACTTTTACTTTATCATCATCATTATTATTATTGTAATATTTGTTATTGTTATAATATTGTTATTTTATTTTTGCTGCTACTACTACCTCAATTAACCATGCTAGTAGCACCATTATTGGAGTCCCTACTATGTGTTAGGCTCTAAGAACTTAACATACATATTGCATTTAATCTTCAAAACATTCACATGAGTTAGATGTTATTACCTTCATTGCACAAAGATGAGAATTGATGCTCATAAGCTAAGAAACTTGTCTGAAGTCACACAGATACAATGTGACAGAACTAGAATTTAATTCCAGCATTTTGACTTCCAGTTCCTAAGAAATAAACTTTTCATTCATTATACCAATTACTTTGAATGCAAGAAAAATGCATGTCTTACTAGAAATAAGTAATTATTTATAATTAAAAATAATATAACCTCATGAAAGACATGGAACCAGAGACCTCCAAGGAAAACAATGAAGAGTAAAGCACTCATAATTCTACTAACCAGTGAGAACCCATGTTAACATGCTTGTGAATTTCCTTTAAGTATTTTCTCTATGCTTTTTATCTTCTTTACCTTATTTTATCTATCTTTCAAGTATATTTATATATGTATATGTGTTTACACAGTTGGCAACTGCATATTAGTTGAGGTCTAAAACTGGCATGGTGAGGCAAAACTAGTGTGTAGAAGCTGTAATTCTTTTGCCATTGTCTGGCCTGAGCCTCATGTATATTAGTGGTTCACATATTCAGGGATTGCTCCTACAACAAATACATTTGAGGCATTTGGGCTCTGGCTCATACCAGGAAGTGTCTCCTCCAAGTGCCAGAGTTAGATAACTTTAATTCATTGGCAATATTAGAGTTTTTGAAGGATGCCATAAAAACCATTTGGGAGAAGAAATGAATTTGAACAACTGACTGAATTTCCTCTATTGGGGAAAAAGAAAAGCCATTCTTAGAGTTTGATGAAAGCCCAATTCTTGAAAAAGATTCAGACTTTGAGATTATATTAACTGGATTACTAATTCCAGGATCTATTAATTCTTTATTCAGGAACCTGAGATGTATATCACTTTAGAAGCTTGATAAGGTCTGAGGAGAAACCTCAGTCTGAGAAGATTGAAGTCATTTGTTTTAATTCACATGCCTAAGAGATGATGGGCTGAGGACTAAATCTTAGTATGGCAAAGATGTAAGCATTACTATTGATTCAGCATCTATTTTAGCCTCACACTGTTAGATCTTTGCCATATATTTTATTGTTTTACACTCTAATTGACTCTGTAAGATGAATGTGTTATCTCCCTTATAGAGAAGAGAAAACAGAGATAAAATAATCTGCTTAAGGTTGCAAGCATCTAACAAATAGCAGTGTCAGCATTTGAATCTTTATCTAAGTGGCTCCAAAATCTGTGTTCTTTTAGCAATACCATAGTTCTGAGGCTTTCTAACTCCCAGAATAGAGCTCTTTCTAGCTCTTGCAGACATTTTATGGAATAGATCATTATGACTATAAGGGGATAGAGGTTTCATTTTTTTTTAAAGATTTTATTTATTTATTTGAGAGAGAGAGAATGAGACAGAGAAAGCACATGAGAGGGGGGAGGGTCAGAGGGAGAAGCAGACTCCCTGCGGAGCAGGGAGCCCGATGTGGAACTCGATCCAGGGACTCTAGGATCATGACCTGAGCCGAAGGCAGTCGCTTAACCAACTGAGCCACCCAGGCGCCCCTGGAGGTTTCATTAAAGGAATTAGATATTACATAACTGTGGGAGGATCTAAGGAAGTGATGATTAAGAAGGGGGAGTTGGAGGATCAGAGAAGGATCACCACCCTGTCAGTCTGAGAAGCATGATGTCAAAGTGAGACAGCAGTGTGTGATCATGGAGAGGTCTATGGAAAGCCACTGACTCTGTGTAGCTACTGATGATGGGAGTCTGCAGCCAGACATCTTGTGGTAGGTCTGGGTTCTCCAGTTAGTAGGGCCAGCAATAAGGGGAAAGAGCTGAAATTAGAGCAGGGGAGAGGAAAGACAAGCTGTAATCCTTGAGATACCTCTTTGTCTGATGTTACAACATCTGACTAAGCAAAGATCTACGGAGACTAATGGCTCCTGCTTTATTTTCACCTTCCAAATTGTGCAGTTTCCTCATTTGACCAACGTTAAGCCAAAACCACACAGGAAAAGTCATTCTGAAAAACATAGTTCCCTGTTTAGCTACATCTTCCACAGGAGCCATTTGGACAGTTTTGGAGGCTGTTATGCTCCAGAGGAAATGATGTCCAACTAGCTATTCTGAAGCCAAATATCTATAGCAGAACTGTCCAATAGGACTTTCTGCAATGGTGGAAATGTTCTGTATCTATGATGCTTAATACCGTAGCCATTAACCACATGTGACTATTGAGTTCTTCAATTGTGGCCAGTGTGACTAAGGAACAAAATTTTAAATTTTATGTCATATTCTTTACATTAAGTTTAAATAGCCACATGTAGCTAGTGACTATGATATGAGACAGGCAAATCTGTAGCCTCTGTCACTTCAGCACCTGGGCACACTGTGGCAGTAACAGATGTCGAGATCAAATTACATCTAGAACAGCCAGTTCTCAGAACAGAGCTTATCCATTGTGTGGGCTCAGTAAAGGCTGAATGACTCTCCTAAGTTCATTTCTTTTCCTCTGTATTCTGCTTTTCTTCCAGTATTCTCTCTCTTTTTGAAAATTTTTAAAACTTTTAATTCCAGTATAGTTAACATATAGTGATATATTACTTTCAAGTATACAATATAGTAATTCAACAATTCTAAACATTACTCAATGCTCATCACAGAAAATGTACTGTTTAATCCCCATCAACTCTTTCATCCATCTCTGCACCCACCTCCCCTCTGATAACCATCATTTGTTCTCTGTAATTAAGAGTCTGTTTCTTGGTTTGTCTCTTTCTCTCTTTTTTTCCCTTTGCTCACTCATTTTGTTTTTTAAATTCCACATATGAGTGAAATCATATGGTATTTGTCTTTCTCTGACTGACTTAATTTGCTTAGCATGATACTCCCTCTCTCCATCCATGTTGTTGCAGATGGGAAGATTTCATTCTTTCCTATGCCTGAATAATATTCCATATGTGTCCATTCTATCAATGTACACTGGGCTTCTTCCATAGTTTGGCTATTGTGAATAGTGCTGCTATAAACATAGGGGTGCATACATCCCTTCAAATTAGTGTTTTTGTATTCTTTGGGTAAATACCCAGTAGTGCGATTACTGGATCATAGGGTAGCTCTACTTTTACATTTTGAGGAATCTCCATATTGTTTTCCACAGTGGTCACACCAGTTTGCATTCCCACCAACGGTGCATGAGGGTTCCTATTTCTCCACATCCTTGCCAACACTTGCTGTTCCTTGTGTTTTTGATTTTAGCCATCCTAACAGGTGTGAAGTGATATTTCATTGTAGTTTTGTTTTGCCTATCCCTGATGATGAAGGAAGTTGAACATCTTTTCATGTGTGTTGGCCATTTTCACGTGTTCTTTGAAGAAATGTCTGTTCATGTCTTCTGCACATTTATTAATTGGATTATTTGTTTTTTGGGGTGTTGAGTTGTATAGGTTCTTCATATATTTTGGAAACTAACCTTTTATCAGATACGTCATTGGCAAATATCTTCTCCCATTCAGTAGGTTGCCTTTTTGTTTTGTTGATTGTTTCCTTCACTGTACAGAAGTCTTTTTTATTTTCATGTGGTCCCAATAGTTTATTTTGGCTTTTATTTCCCTTGCCTCAGGAGATATATCTAGAAAAATGTTGCTATGGCCAATGTCAGGGAAATTACTACCTGTGCTCTCTTCTAAGATTTTTATGGTTTCAGGTCTCACAATTAGGTCTTTAAACCATTTTGAGTTTATTTTTGTGTATGGTGTAAGCAAATGGTCCACTTTCATTCTTTTGCATGTAGTTGTCCAGTTTTCCCAAAAGTATCTGTTCAAGAGGTTGTCTTTTTCCCATTGCATATACTTTCCTCTTTTGTTGAAGATTAATTCACTATATAGTTGTAGCTTTATTTCTGCATTTTGTATATGGTTCTATTGATCTATATGTCTGCTTTGTGCCAGTATCATACTGCTTTGATTACTACAGTTTTGTAATATAACTTGGAATCTGGAATTGTGATACCTCTGGTATTGTTTTTCTTTTTTAGGATTGCTTTGGCAGTTTGGTGTCTTTTGTGGTTCTATACAAATTTTAGGATTGTTTTAGTCTGAAAAATGCTGTTGGTATTTTGATAGGGATTGCGTTAAATGTGTAGATTGCTTTGGGTAGTATAGACATTTTAACAATATTTTTTCTTCTAACCCATGAGCATGGAATGTCTTTCCATTTCTTTTTCTCGTCTTTAATTCCTTTCATCAAGTACAGGTCTTTCACCTCTTTGGTTAAGTTTATTTCTAGGTACTTAATTATTTTTGGCACATTTGTAAATGAGATTGTCTTCTTAATTTCTCTTTCTGCTGCTTCATTATTAGTTTATAGGAATGCAGCAGATTTCTGTGTATTGATTTTGTATCCTGTGACTTTGCTGAATTTGTGTATCAGTTCTAGTAGTTTTTTGGTGGATTCTTTTGGGTTTTCTACATAGAGTATCATGTTGTCTGCGAATAATGAAAATTTGACTTCTTTCTTGCCTATTTGGATGCCTTTTATTTCTTTTTGTTGCCTCTTTGCTGTGGCTAGGACTTCCAGTACTGTGTTGAATAAAAGTAGTGGGACTGGATATCCTTGTCTTATTCCTGACCTTGGGGGAAAAGCTCTCAATTTTTCCCCATTGAGTATGATTATTGCTGTGTGTTTTTCACATATGGCCTTTATTATGTTGGGGTTTGTTTCCTCTAAAACTACTTTGTTGAGGGTTTTTATGATGAATGGATGTTGTACTTTGTCAAATAATTTTTTTGCATCTATTGAAATGATGCAATGTATCATGTTGATTGATTTGCAAATATTAAACCAATCTTGCATTCCTGGAATAAAACCCATTTGATTGTAATGAATGATTTTTCTAATGTGTTCTTGGATTCAGTTTGCTATTATTTTGGTGAGGATTTTGCCATCTATGTTCATCAGAGATACTGACTTGTAGTTCTCTTTTTTGTGGTGTCAGACACAAAAGTTAAATTATCTGGTTGGTGTTATCAGGGTAATGCTGGCCTCATAGAATGAATTTGGAAGTTTTCTTTCCATTTCTATTTTTTCGAATAGTTTTAGAAGAATAGGTAATTACTTGTCTTTAAATGTTTGGTAGAATTCACCTCTTAAGCCTTCTGGTCCTGGACTTTTGTTCATTGGGAGTTGTTTGATTACTGATTCAATTTCATTGCTAATAGTTGGTCTGTTGAAATTTTCTATTTTTTTTTTAATTCAGTTTTGGTAGGTTATATGTTTTTAGGAATTTATCCATTTCTTCCTGTCTGTCCAATTTGTTGGCATATAATTTTTCACAACATTCTCTTAAAATTGTTTGTATTTTTCTATTAGCAATAATCGCGCCTCAGATAAACCTCATTGGCTACGATACTGCCACTGCATCTGATGTTAGGTGTTATTGCTCCTCCTTCATTTGCAATTTTGTTTATTTGAGTCCTCTCTTTTTGTTGATGAGTCTGGCTAGAGGTTTATCAGTTTTGTTGATTTTTTTCAAATAACCAGCTCCTGGTTTCACTGATCTGTTTTATTGGTTTTTAGTTTCTGTATCAGTCATTTCTGCTCTAATATTTATTATTTATTTTTCCTTCTTTCTGCTGGTTTTGCGTTTCATTTGTTCTTTTTCTAGCTCCTTTAGGTGTAAGTTTAGGTTATTTATTTGAGATTGTTCTTCCTTCTTAAGGTAGACTTCTATTGCTATAAAGTTCCCTCTTAGACTGCTTTTGCTGTATCCCAAAGATTTTGGACTACTGCATTTCCATTTTCATCTGTTTCCATGTAATTTTTTATTTCTTCTTTGATTTCTTGGTTGACCTATTCATTGTTCAGTAGCATGTTACTTATCCTGCATGTATTTGTGCTCTTTCCAGATTTTTTCTTATGATTGATTTCTAGTTTCGTAGCATGATGGTCAGAAAAGATGCATGGTATGACTTTGATCTTTTGAATTTGTTGAGACTTGCTTTGTGGCCTAATATGTCATCTGGAGAATGTTCCATGTGCACTTGAAAAGAATGTGTATTCTGCTGTTTTAGGACAGAATGTTCTGAATATATCTGTTAATTCCATCTGGTCCAGTTTATCATTCAAAGCCATTATTTCCTTGTTGATCTTCTGTTTGGATGATCTATCCATTGATATAAGTGGAGTGCTAAAGTCCCCTACTATTACTGTATTACCATAGATTAGTTTCTTTATGTTTGTTATTAGCTGTTTTATGTATTTGTATTTTATGTATATGTGCTCCTATGTTGGGTGCATATATATTTACAGTTGTTATATCTTCTTGTTGGATTGTCCTCTTTATTATAATATAGTGTCCTTCTTTATCTCTTGTTACAGTATTATTTTTAAATTTTTTTTATTAACATATAACATATTATTTGTTTCAAGGATACAGGTCTGTGACTTATCAGTCTTACACAATTCACAGTGCTCACAATAGTACATACCCTCCCCAATATCCATCACCTAGCCACCCAGTCCCTCCCACGCACCTCCACTCCAGCAACCCTCAGTTTGTTTCCTGAGATTAAGAGTCTCTTATGGTTTGTTGCCCTCTCTGGTTTCATCTTCTTTCATTTTTCCCTCCCTTCCCCTATGGTCCTCTGTCTTGTTTCTCAAATTCCTCATATCAGTGAGATCGTAGGATACTTATCTCTGATTGACTTATTTCACTTAGCATACTACCCTGTAGTTCCATCCATGTCGATGCAAATGGAAAGAGTTCATTTTTTGATGGCTGCATAGTATTCCATTTTATATATATACCACATCTTCTTTATCCATTCATCTGTCGATGGACATCTAGGCTCTTTCCACAGTTTGGTTATTGTGGACATTGCTGCTATAAACATTGGGGTGCATGTACCCCTTTTGATCACTACATTTGTATCTTTGGGGTAAATACCCAGTAGTGCAATTGCTGGGTCATAGGGTAGCTCTCTTTACAACTTTTGGAGGAACCTCCATACTGTTTTCCAGAGTGGCTGCACCAGCTTGCATTCCCACCAACAGGGTAGGAGGGTTCCCCTTTCTCCGCATCCCCGCCAACATCTGTCGTTTCCTGACTTGTTAATTTTAGCCATTCTGACTGGTGTGAGGTGGTATCTCATTGAGGTTTTGATTTGGATTTCCCTGATGCTGAGCGATGTTGAGCACTTTTTCATGTGTCTGTTGGCCATTTGGATGTGTTCTTTGGAAAAATGTCTGTTCATGTCTTCTGCCCATTTCTTGATTGGATCATTTGTTCTTTGGGTGTTGAGTTTGATAAGTTCTTTATAGATTTTGGATAATAGACCTTTATCTGATATGTCATATGCAGATATCTTCTCCCAAACTGTTGGTTGTTTCTTAATTTTGTTGACTTTTTCCTTTGCTGTGCAAAAGCTTTTTATTTTGAGGAAGTCCCAATAGTTCATTTTTGCCCTTGCTTCCGTTGCCTTTGGCTATGTGTCTAGGAAGAAGTTGCTGTGGCTGAGGTTGAAGAGGTTGCTGCCTGTGTTCTCCTCAAGGATTTTGATGGATTCCTGTCTCACATTTAGGTCTTTCATCCATTTTGAGTCTATTTTTGTGCATGGTGTAAGGAAATGGTCCAGTTTCATTATTCTGCATGTGGCTGTCCAATTTTCCCACCGCCATTTGTTGAAGAGACTGTCCTTTTTCCATTGGATATTCTTTCCCACTTGTTGAAGATTAGTTGACCATAGAGTTGAGGGTCCATTTCTGGGCTCTCTATTGTGTTCCATTGATCTGTGTGTCTGTTTTTGTGCCACTACCATACTGTCTTGATGATTATGGCTTTGTAATAGAGCTTGAGGTCTGGAATTGCAGTGCCACCAGTTTTGCTTTTCTTTTTCAACATTCCTCTGGCTATTTGGGGTATTTCCTGTTTCCATACAAATTAAGGATTATTTGTTCCATTTCTCTGAAAAAAGTTGATGGTATTTTCATAGGGATTGCACTGAATATGTAGATTGCTCTATGTAGCATAGACATTTTCACAATATTTGTTCTTCCAATCCATGAGCATGGAACATTTTTCCATTTCTTTGTGTCTTCCTCAGTTTCTTTCATGAGTATACTATAGTTTTCTGAATACAGCTTCTTTGCCTCTTTGGTTAGATTTATTCCTAGGTATCTTATGGTTTTGGGTGCAATTGTAAATGGGATCGACTCCTTAATTTCCCGTCGAAGAGGGTAAGAAGAGCAGAGAAGCAGTAGGGAGCTAAATCCCATGGGTCTGGCTGCCAGAGGAAGGGAGCTGCAGGCACAGAGTGGGGTGAGAAACAGACTATAATACCAGGGAGCCTGCACAAGAAAGACAAATCCCATAGCATTTCACTTTGAAAATCAGAGGGGTCGAATTTCATGAGGCCTTACAACCAGGAAGCAAGACTTAGGGCCTAGAACTTTAAAGATCAGAGGGTTCTGCTCTGGGAGAACCCAGGGGGCATTAGGAAGCTAAGTCTCCACCCTTAAAAAGATAGCACAACAAATAGTCTATGGAGATACAATTTAGGTGCAGGAGTTTGAAAAACAGCTGGGGCATATGGGAGAGAGAATTAGTTACTAATCTCAGAGTTCCATGAAGGACTTCTCCAGGAGCCAAGGCTCTGGCAGGTGCTATTCCACTCCACTACCTACTAGCATAATCACAAGGAGACCTGCAAGAACCAAGCAGGACCTGAATTCACTACCTAATCTGCTGACACCACACCGTGCTCCCCCCACCCAGCAGCGTTGCTCTCAACACTGTCAGTCCACTCCCCCAGAAGACCAGCACAAAACTTGCCAACACTGTATTTCCCCACCTCCTCTGGAAGACTTACACAACTTGTTAAAATTACACCTACTGAGTGTGCACACACCTTCACTGAGCAGCCCAGCTGGCCAGGTCTCCACAGTGACTATGCATTCCCCGTGGAAGAGAAACAGTGTGCACAGCTTGCAGCACCGCAACCCTACCCTTGCACCCTTTACAGAGTGACCCAAGCTGGCACATGATAGAGTTTCTTCCTTAGAGATGTTTAGGTGTGTCTCCTTCATTATTAGTGAAGTTTTCCTGCAGCATTATAATCTACCATTTTTAGGATATATTGCAAAGTAAATGCTATTCTTACTATAACTGATCATCCTCTAGTACCAAGAACACAGGCCATTTGAGGTCTTCATATCCCTTCTATAAGGGAAGAATGAAGCTAAGGAAAATGAAAGAAGACTTTATAGATCTAACAATACTGGACAGATCCTCTGGGACCTCAAAGCCTTTCTGAAAATTACAAGATTAAATAGTAATCAAATTATTTTTGGTGCATGAACATAACTGTCCATGGTGACAGTCACTGCTTTGTGCCTCTGACCATTCCATCTATAGAATCATCATTTTGTTTCATTTCACAAATCATTTAGAAATGAATTTGATTTACCAGAGAACAGGACTCAAAGTATATTTAACTGGATCCATAAAAACAGAATCCAGGAGAATAGCCTGGTGTGGAATTTTGTTGGTTATTCACAGGATGACCATCTTTCTCCTTGCTCAGCCTCCTGCCTGCATTTGGGAGTTCTACAATTATCAGAATCCTCAATTGGATTATACTTTTATGTAAGTCAAGCTAGTGAAATATTAAAAAAAAAAATACATAATTCATTTTACCCAGAAATTTAAGCCTTTACTTCTATTGTAGTAGCTAATCTGATTTCCTGGTCATATAAAACCTTAAAAGGGTCTTCCAAGGGCAGAGGACCAGAGTTTCTCCTTTTCCCTCACTGTTTATCAGTTCTGTATACAGGAGCTCAGATTTCCTCTCAAGTCAGGATGTTTGTGGTGACATTTGTAAATGAGTCCAAGTTTTAAATGTTTTACTGAGCTCTCAGTAGTATTTGTAATAAGTTGTGTCAGGAAACCAGCTTAAGGCATGAGAAAGAGCTTAAGATGATAGGCAATATTTGACTAGAAATCAAGAAGCCGAATTTGAATTCTAGGTCCACTATTTACCAGGTGACTTACTTGGCTTTTTTAGCCTCTTCATTTATAAAATGAGAATAATAGAATTTAGTTTGCAGGATTGTGGTAGGACTAAAATAAGGTAATAGGCAACTAGGTGAATAGAAGAGCAAAGGGCTTTGGAGGCTGGCAGAGTGGATTTTAGGACTTATTCCTCTGTTTACTCTTGTTTGCCCTTAATTAAATCACTTTTTCTTTCTGAGTTTCTAGTCCCTCACACATAAAAAAGAAAAAAAAATTAAAAAGATGTCACAATCTCTAACTTCCCTATGGGCCAGCATATCCGTGATGATCATTTCCCTCTCCATTCTTAAATGAAAAAAGGAGCTAAGAGCAGTACAGATCCTTCTCTCCAAGAGGTTCTTGATGCTTCCAAGTTGGGCCTTCAACCAAGTAATTTTAGTTACCTTGTTTTAACTTCTTCCAAGTCACCTCTTCATTCTTAACATTTTTTTTTCTTGTTTAAGCTGTGATCCATGGTTTTCTTCCTGTAAACATTTTTTTTTTAATGGAACGTGATTTAATCTCAGGTGATCTTCCCAAAATATCTGATGTATTTGTATTTTGTGTCCAAGAAACCTAGGTCTCAGCTCTAGGAGAGGTGTTAGCCATCATTCTATGTAACTTTCTCACTACCTATCCATGATCCATTCTTCAGTTTTCATGACAGAGGGCATTTGACTTTTGTTTGAATGCTTGTAGTGATGAGGCACTCACTAGTAGGGCACAATGTTTTGGACCATTCCTTATTACTTGTACCAGAATCCTCCACAGAGCTTGAAATTAGGTGATACAACTTACAGCAAGTGAACATTACTATTACTACCTCAGATATTATGTACTAACAATTGATCCATTCGTGGAAATGCTTTGACTTTCACTTAACTTGATTCATTTTTAGGCATATTGTAGCATATCTAATGAAGAATTAAAGATTCACTTTTGTGTGATCCGATACTTACTATTGTAAGATCTTGGACAAGTCTATTCACACCCTAGTTCTCCTCATTTGTCAAATGGATATAAGAGGGACACCTGGGTGGCTCAATTGGTTGGGCGTCTGCCTTCAGCTCAGGTCATGATCCCAGGGTCCTGGGATCAAGCCCCACGTTGGGCTCTCTGCCTGGTGGGGAGCCTGCTTCTCCCTCTTCCTCTGCTGCTCCCTCTGCTTGTGCTCTCTCTCTCTCTCTCTGTCAAATGAATAAATAAAATCTTTAAAAAAAATGGATATATGATTATTCAGCCTGCCTTCCTTCAGGTTTTTGAGAGGATGAATTAAGGTAACATAAATTATGTGCTTTAAATAATGTGAGAGCAGGCTGTGACCCCAGCCTTTGTGTTGTCCAGCTATTTGTGTAAATAAAGTTTCATTGTAACATAGCCATGCCCATTATTTATGTATTACATCTTTGGCTGCTTTCATACTACTTTGCTTGAGTTGAATAGTTGCAGTAAAAACTGTGTGGCCTGTAGGCCTAAAATATTTCTTATCTATCCCTTTGTGGAAATGTTTGCTGATCCTTGTGTTATAAATATGTATTTGTTATTAGAATCACTAGAAGGACTATTTTAGGAATAGGCATAAGATGATGATATTGAAGTATATTAATCTAATCAACTCACTGGTGAACATTAATGAGCACCTGACAATGTTAAGCACTGTTCTACATATTTTTCATACATTTTCTTGTTTAATCTTTACAACAATAGCATGTATTAGGCATCTTATTATATCCATGTTACCAATGAGCTGACACTCAGTAATTTCACCAAGGCCACACTGGCAGAGAGCCAGGATTGAAATTTAGATATCTGATTCCAAATTTTGTGTTCTTCCTATGATGCCACCTAGCCTTTCATAGGTATGACTTTATTGTAATTCTTACTTATTAGAACCTTTATGGAAAGCATTAAAGATCTGAAAAGTTGTATATGATTAAGTTAATAAGGGGTACACAAGTTTAGCATGAATTATAAATACATTAATATCAGAAAGGTGTTCAAATATATCAGCAGTATCAGTGCTTTGAAAACATGTAGAGACAGATAATAGCAAAAACTAACAGACTGATGAGGATTGAATAGTAAAGATTACTGAATCTTTGAATGTTTTGACATCATCACCACATTTTTGTCAGCACACATCAACCTTCTTCAGTTTAGGTATCTATTAGTTAGGTATCTATTAGTTAAAATCTCAATGGAATCATACATGGTGAAAAGATAGGATGAAAAGAGTCTATAAGCTAACAGGCTGATTTTTTCCCCCAGTCTATGTTTTTTGAAAATCTTCTAACGTTAACTATAAAATAGTCAAATATTTAATAAAGTAGGTTGGGCTACTTCATTAAAAGTGTGGCATAAAAGAAATGATTATTGAGAGTTTCTTTTAGAAAGAGCATAAGGGTTATCTTATTATCAGCTACACACACACACACACACACACACACACACACACACAAAGGTAAGAGAATATATATCCATTTCTTTGCATGTAATGCTAATATCACACTTGTCATCCATGTAGAATTTGTAGAATTTAGAGTTAAAAGAAACCTTAAAGATCTTTTTTATTTAACTCCTTCAGTACATGAATAAGAAAACTGAGGCTGAGAAAAGTTTAGATATTTGCCTACGGCCGCACAGCTAATATATGTCAGAACTAGAACTCAATAACTGACCTCTTTCTCATTCATTTGTTGATTCATTTATTTACCCATTCATTCATAAATTTTTAAAAATTAATTGAGTCATCCATGTAACATTTGCTGAGGCCTTTCTGCATGGTATCCATGATATTAGACACCATCACATAAGTGTTACTTCATTTAATTCTCATGAGGTAGGTATTATTTTATAGCTGAGAAAATTGAGATTACAAGAGATTAAAAATTTTGCCTAAGGTCTCACAGCTTTGACCTGAATTAACTAGCTAGAGAGACTATGAAACCAATATGAAGCTCCTTCTATAATTCCAAAGTCAAGCACAATAGAGTTGAGCAACCCTATGTTCCAAGTCTGAAATAAATGTCTTGATCTGATCAGACTGTCACCCTCAGCTGGTACAACATTTAGTATTTGAAGTCACTGGCCAGAGACTAAAGAGATGATATGCTGAATTACCAAGTAAATAGAGATTTATATGTTTCATTTTATTTGACATTTTGTTTTCCAAAAGTAATAAAAACAAAGTCAATTTTGAAAAAAAAATTAACACTAATCCTCTCACTGAAGCACAATTAATCCTATTATTGCCTGTTTCTTTCCAATATTCTCCTTATGTTTATACATTTTAAATGGATGCATTCATTCCAGCTATAGTCTTTGCAATTACAGCTTCAATAGTCAAAGACTATTCAGTTGCATAATCATACCAAACTTTAACTCATTCTCTTTGTTGTCCACACACAAATATGTACATCTACTCTTTTTTTAAATCTAGTATAGCTAATGAACATGTTCTAATATTTAGGGTTATTTAGTGTTTTTTAATCTTTTTATTATTTATAAAAATAATATGGGAAATAGTTTAAAATCTCTGGGTCAAAGGGTATTATGAATGTCATTCATTTTTGTTCTTATATATTTCTACATTAATAGCAAAAGGGATTGTAAAAATTTACAGTGCCTACTACATGAGGAAAATAGGAAACAATTTACTACATTGGGGGCTATTATACATTTGGCAGATTTTGTAATGTAGTAAATGGCTGGATGTTTTAGATACCTGGAGTATATGTAGAAAAGGTGGTGTTTTGTAACCCAAATGCAAAGATTTGGCTCCTGTTTTTGCCTAGACAAGAGATTTATATCCCCTTTGGGTTAGCATAGCATCAACAAAGTTTCGGCCACAGAATACCAAGAATTGTAGGTGCCCTGCTGTGAGTGATGACAAAAGGGAAGCAATTTCAAAGGCTAAGATTTTTTGCAGTATTTATGCCTTCTCTTGTCTTAGTTTCTTTCATATTAAGGCTAAAAATAATTTCACTTAGAAAATTGTGTAAATGATATAAAGAAGTTTCATTAAAGACTCCTTCAAATGTTGATGTATCTTTTTAATATATAACCTCCTTTAATATTGTAACCAATAATTAAAATAAATCTACATAAAAAAACAATAAAGGAGCTAACCATGAAAATTCTCATTAAATACAGTTTTAATGCATTCATTTTATTTCATTTAGGAATATTTTATATAGGTATATATTTTAGAATAAATAATAGGAACCCTCCTTGATACATCTTAGAGGGTTTGGAACTACTTTGGTATGAAAATTATTTTAGTCTTTCATTCAATAAATCTATATTACTTAATGCCTTTTTCTTTTTATTGCTGTAAAAAAACATTGCACAAAACTTACCATATTAACCATTTTTAAGTATATAGTGCAGTAGTGTTAACCATATGCACATTTTGTGCAACAGATTTCTAGAACTTTTTCGTATTGCAAAACGGAAATTCTATACCCATTGAACAACAATTTCCCCTCCCCCCACCTTTTGACAACTATCATTCTGCTTCCTGAGTTTAGCCACTTTATTTTATATTTTATATTAAGTTTTTAAATTAATTTCAATGTAGTTAATATACAGTGTTATGTTAGTTTCAGGTGTACAATATATGAGTATAAATAACTACTTTAGATACCTCATATAAGTGGAATCATGCAGTAGTTGACTCTCTCTGTTTTTTTTCGTTTAGTATAATGTCTTCAAGGTTCATCCATTTGTAGCATAAGACAGGATTTGCCTCTTTATAAAAGCTGAATAATATTCCATTGCATGTGTATACTACATTTTCTTTACCCATTCATCAGTCAATGGGCACTTAAGTTGATTCCAACTCTTGGCTATTGTGAATACTGCAGTGAACATGGGTATGCAAATATCAAGATCCTGTTTTTAATTCTGCTGGATATATATCCAGAATTGAAATCGCTAGATCATATGGTAACTGTTTTTAATTTTTTAAGGAACTACCATACTGTTTTCCATAGAGGCTACACCACTTTATATTCCCAGCAGTGTACAAGGGTTCCAATTTCTCCACATCCTCACCAACATTTGTTTTGTTTGTTTATTTTGTTTGTTTGTTTGTTTGTTTTTTTAAAGTGGCTATCCCAGTGGGTGTGAGGTAATATCTCATTGTGGTTTTGATTTGCATTTCCCTGATGATTACTGAAATTGAGAATTTTTTGCTTCTTGGTATATCTTCTTTGTAGAAATGTTTCATCAAATTCTTTGCCCATTTTTAATTGGATTATTTTGTTGTTGTGAGTATATATTCTAGATATCAACCTTTATGATATATATGGTTTGAAAATAGTTTCTCTCATTGCTTAGGTTCCTTTTTGCTCTGTTGATTGTTTCCTTCCCTGTGCAAAAGTCTTTAAGTTTGATGTCTCATTTGTTTATTTTTGCTTTTTTGCCTATGCTTTTGGTGTCATCTCTAAGAAATCATAGCTGATTTAATGTCATATGCTATTCCCTTGTTTTCTTCTTGGAGTTTTATAATTTCAGGTCTTACATTCAGAACTTTAATCCATTTTGAGCTAATATTTGTACATGGTGTAAGGTAAAGTACAACTTCATTCTTCTGCATATAAATATCTAGTTTTCCAAGTACCATTTGTTGTAGAGATTTTCCTTTCTTTCTTGTGTAGCATTGGCACCCTTGTCAAAGATCATTTGACCATATACATGAGGGTTTACATTTGGGTGCTCTATTCTGTTCTTTTGTTCTATGTGTCTCTATTTATGCCGGTACCATAATGTCCATTGTGTTTTGACTATTGTATCTCTGTAATATATTTTAAAATCAGGAAGCATGAGACGCCCAGCTTTGTTTTGCTTTCTCTAGATTGTTTTTGTCTTTTCAGAGTCTTTTGAGTTTACATGTGAATTTTAGGATTTTTTTTCTATTTCTGCAAAATTTTCATTGGGATTTTCAGAGGGATTCCATTGAATCCATAGAACACTTTGAGCAATATGGACACTTTAGCTATATTAAGTCTTTCAATCCATGTACATGGGATGTCTTTCCATTTATTTGTGTCTCTTTTCATTTATTTTGTCAGTGATATGTAGTTTTCAGTGTACAAGTTTTTCACCTTCTTGATTAAGTTTATTTTAAAATATTTTTAATGCAGTTGTAAATAGGATTGTTTTCTTAATTTCCTTTTCAGATAGTTTATTGTTAGTTTATAGAAACCCAACTGATTTTTGTATGTTGATTTCGTGTTATGCAATTTTACTGATTTTTTATTAGTTCTGTGTTTGTGTGTGTGTGTGTGTGTGTATGGACTTTTTAGGGTTTTCTATGTATAAGCCAATGTAATCTGTGAACAGAATACTTTTGTTTCTTCCTTTCTGATTTAGATGCCATTTATTTCTTCTTGCCTAATTGCTCTTGCTAGAACTTGGGGTACTATGTTGAATAGCAGTGAAGAGAGTGGGATTTGCCTTGCTCTTGATCTTAGAAAGATTTCAGTTTTTCACCATTGTATATGATGTTAGCTGTGGAATCTTCTTATATGTCATTTATTATGTTGAGGTAATTTCCTTCTACCCCTAGTTTTTTGGCTGCTTTTGTCATCAAAGGGTATTGGATTTTGTCAAATGCTTTTTTTTTTTTCATCAGTTGAGACAGTCATGTGATTTTCATCCTTCATCTGACAACACAGTATATTACATTGATAAATTTGCATACATTAAACCATTCCTGTATTCCAGGATGCATTGCATAACTTCTAAGGTACATTTGATAGATAATGAGCTGCAGGGACACAAAACATAAAAAACAAATGAAAAGTCTATATTTTTCTTGTCCTCGTTCTTTTTCCTTTTACTACTCCACTACTCTGTTGCGTCAATTAGGGTTCTAAGTCAAGAGATAAACAAATGTAAAAACAAATGTTAAACACTTCTCAGTGTTTAGTGGAGATACCATTTACATTCAAACTTGAAGGGTTCTTGTGGATTAGTCTGAATACTCTTAGGAGAAAGTATTGAGTGTTTCAGTGGCTAGGGGAACTTTAATTTGTTGGTTTTTAGTGGATATGTGCTGATATTGAAGATGCTGCTATGTTGTACTAAGCCACACAGCCAAGATCAAGTATGGATTCCTATTTTATGCTGGCCAATTCCATTCCGCATTAAATAAGACAAATACTTTATTACTGCGAAAGCAGTTCAGTTGGTAAGACAAATATGCAAATACAACAGTTATGTAAGCAAAGTATGCTAGGATTCTAGAGGTGGGAAAAGTGAATTGCAAATTAGGAAATCATGAAAGATCGGAGAAGACATCATAGAGGCAGTGGTATGTTGAAACTGAGCTTTTAAGGATGAGAAATCCGGGTGCCTGGGTGGCTCAGTTGGTTAAGTATCTGCCTTTGGCTCAGGTCATGATCCCAGGGTCTTGGGATTGAGCCCTGTGTAGGGTTTCCTGCTCAGGGGGGAGCCTGCTTCTCCCTCTCCCTGTGCCCCTCCCCCTGCTCGTGCTCTCTCTCACTATCTCTCTTTCTCAAATAAATAAATTAAATTTAAAAAAAAAGGTAAGAAATCTAATGGAGGAAAAGTACAAGCCTGCAAAGGCCCTTGAGTTCATATCTTTGCAACTTCCACACTATACTAGTGCATAGAATCTTTGTACTGGTTAGTCTCCCTAGATCCACAACATTTCTTTTGTCCAGAGGCCTCAGTCCTCTTCCCATTTGGTACGTGTGTGTGATGGGGTAGTGGTCATGGTGATGTGTTACTCATCTCTTCCTTTAAGAAAATCTATTCTTAACAGCATAGTTGACAGATAACCTCCAGATGACGCACCAGACTACATGTGCCCTAGGCTACTCTCAGTCATTGGACTAAGTATGGTAGGGGTCCTAGGGGCTGTACCCTACTGCCCAATGTGGGAGACTTTTAAGAGCAACTTTTCTCAGACTCCCCACTGGCCTGGCTAAGACTTTGTCAGAACTACACTGCAGCCTGAGGCTTTTCCTACCCAATTCTTCCTTTCTTTTCTCCTTTCACAGGTGCCAGACCTGCATTGCTGTTTGAAAGCTCTCCCTGCCTTGCTTCCTGTTATTATTAATAGGCAGTTCTCTCCAAAACTCTCTAGTAGATCTAATGCTATCTTGATTCTTTTAGTCAAATGATGTGAACTAACAAAGCAGGGGAACCCTACTGCTCTCTTTCCCCAGGGTTATCTCTCCATTGTTTTACTTCAAGATAGTGACCTCTCTCTTTAGCTACGATAGTATATTTCTTCAACAGCTTTAGGTCTTTATAATAACTAAGGACAGAAGTTGTTTTCAAGCAGCTTCTGTTTTTAGGCCTGCAGGGCCCTTGAGGCAAGAGAACACAAAAGCCTGATTATCATTTATTCACTGGAGAGGGGAAAATATAGACAACAAAACACAAAGAGCTCTCATTACTCTGAAACATTTATTAACTTATTAGGAGACTCATTTAGGTAATATGTGAACTGTACTCTTTCCCATATAGTATTTCATTTGACACTTATAATAGTTCTTAGAGGCAGATATTATTTATACTTTTTAGTTGTATTCATTTAGAATGAGATTAAGTGATTTTCCAAAAGTCACACAGAAAACAAATGGTCAGCCTCGTAGTTAAAACCTAGCCTGCTAAACATCAAATTCTGTGTTCTCTGCAATGCAACATCCTGCAGCATGCCCTCTTTTTAAGGTCTTAGTAATAGATGGAATACCTTCATAGGTATTCACACTCAGTAGAACACTGTATTTGTCTTAGTTTTCCTGAAATTATTAATAAGTTTTAAACAGGGGTCCCACATTTTCATTTTGCATTGCACCCCCACAAATTATGTAGACAGGTCTTATTCTTATTACTGTTTTAGTCCTCATGGCTGACTTATGACAAAATAGCACAGACTGGGTAGCTTATAAACAACATTTATTGCTCATAGGTCTGGAGGTTGAAGTTTAGTAACAGGGTGCCAGCACGGTCAGGTTCTAATGAGGGGCCTCTTCCAGGTCATAAAATTCTCAGTGTATCCTCACATGGTGGAAGGGGGATAGGGAGCTCTGTGGGAATCTCCTTTATAAAAGCACTAATTTCATTCCTGAGGGCTTCAAGCTCATGACCTGATCAACCCTCAGAGGCCTTGACCTGCTAATACTGCATTACCTTTGGGAGTTAGGGTTTTGACATATGAATTTTGGAGGAAACAAACATTCAGAACTTATCAGTTCTAATTTTTTCAGCTGTCAGATCTAATCTTCCTTCTATAAGGAGTTTGAGTTTTATCTATAGAGCAATGGGAAACTAAGTCAACATAGTTTAGTGGATGACTCCAGGGAAAATGTCAGAGATCTTAGGTTCCCCACCTGACTATGACACTTTTAGCAAATTCTCCTTCCTAAATCTTCTGTGCCAAGTGTATCTCCCCTCCACACTCCCATCACCAACCCTTACTGACATTGTCAGATATGCATATTAGGCAGATTTCTTTGGCAGTGCTGCAGAAGGGTTTAGAGGAGACAAAACTAAGATGCAGTCAGAAATATAGATGCCTTGGGGTCTGGTCTGGCAGCAGAAGGTGCTGTTTATATTATGACTGGGTGAAGTCTCTGACCACTAAGTTGGTATAGGGCCACAATCCTTCATTTTTAATTCTTAAATCCAAAAATGATGTCTTTTTAAGTAATATTAAATTTATTTGATAGCAAAAGCTGACCTATCAAGATGAACCATGAGAGACTATGGACTCTGAGAAACAAACGAAGGTTCTAGAGGGGAAGGGGGTGGGGGGTTGGGTTAGTCTGGTGATGGTTATTAAAGAGGGCACGTATTGAATGGAGCACTGGGTGTTATATGCAAACAATGAATCATGGAACACCACATCAAAAACTAATGATGTAATGTATGGTGATTAACATAACATAATAAAATAAATTAAAAAAAAAATAGAGAAAAAAAAAGCTGACCTATCAGGGTATATGATGTGATGAGAGGTGGTAGTTTTTATTTATCCCACTTAGTGTGAATATTCATATATTTTGCTATAGAAATATTGTTTGCTTTTTTTTTTTTTAAAGATTTTATTTATTTATTTAACATAGAGAGACAGCAAGAGAGGAAACACAAGCAGGGGGAAGGGGAGAGGGAGAAGCAGGCTTCCCGCAGAGCAGGGAACCTGATGTGGGGCTTGATCCCAGGACCCTGGGATCATGACCTGAGCTGAAGGCAGACGCTTAAGGACTGAGCCACCCAGGCGCCCCAATATTGTTTGCTTTTTGACTATTGTCTTGGAACCCACTACATGTGTTAAATATATATGTATTGAAAAAAATTTTTTAAGGTTTTTTTTTTTTACTAGAATTCCAAAACTTTCCATTTTCCAAGTGTTTTGGCTAAGGGATTGTATGTCTCTATTTCTTTTCTTCACTCACTGAGTAGAATATTTATGTAGGCCCATAGGGAACTGATCCTAAGAAGGTAATTTTAAGCCCACTATGTCTTCTAGAGTCAGTGATTTGTGGAACTGACTTCTGGCCTCCTGAAATAAACCCAGCAAGAATTCTTTGGGAGAGGAGGAGTCAAAGAAGGTAGAATTCAGGAATGAGATCTAAAATAAATCAGAAGATTGTATATGGATGTGTAGATTGAAAAAGGCTCATTGCCTAAATTTCCTATAACTTTTAAAATTTGAATTATTTTTATTCAGAACTTAAGGAATTTGCAGCACTTAAGTTACTTTTATAATTAAGAAATTCTATTTTATTAGCTGGGCATAGTGTAGTAAGGCTGCCTACCACAGAATAGGAGCTTAATAAATGTCAAATAAATGAATAGTTGAAACCAATTCATTCACATTCACATCTCCATTTACCTGTAATGATACTCATATATTTCAGTTAAGTGTTTTCATTAAAAAGATAGATCAGTGTTAGTTTTTAAGATATCTTTAGAAAAATTTTAATAGAGAAACATTTAATGACTTGGATAGCAACTTTACACATTCAGCAAACCTTTATTGGTACTACATGCTAGACCCAATAACAAGCCCTAACGATGAAGTACAGTTCCTGCTTTGAGGAGCTTACATGCAGGGTCCAATCCACAACCATACTCAAACGACACACTTCTCTTATTTCTCATAGCTTCACTAGATTCCCTTGTCATCCTTCAGTGTGTCTTCCTGAAGATTCATGATTTTTGGTTTCTCCTTTTTCTCCATTCCCTGGTTGTAGTGGGAAAACACACTTTAGAGCCATAGTTCTGGCTCTACCACTTTCTCTTAGGTGAATTACTGAATTTCTCTGATCTGCAATTACTTTTCCCATAAAATGAAGATTAAATAATAGTATCATCTATTATATTCATTTATAAGGTCTGTGAGCAAATTTATAAGGAAAGTGCTTTTACTTAGTATAACTTTACAGGGAGTTTAAATTGCCACCTGACTGGATTGATGGCCTTTAAGATGTTAAGATCCTTATCACTAGAAGTATTTATACAGAGGTCAAGGAGGAGGTTTGTATTAGGTGATAATGTATGTATATCTCATGTTTTTGTATGCCTCACATACAAAAGGAACCTGATTGCCTTTGTTCCAAATTGCCTTTTCTGGGATGTTGGTATAGCAGTCATCCTGGAAGATAGAGATATTGTCTCCCTCTGGAGCAGTGAACAGGTTTGATTAGTATACAGTAAAAAAGATTCAAATTCTCTTAGCTCAGAGTTCCTCTCCTATAACACAACCCATTCTGTGTGCAAGTATCACCTGGCCCTCTTTGCACTGCCCCATTGGAAGTGGGGCTCAGGGAACTAGGCCAAATGCTGACACTCTAGCTACTGATATTGCTGTGAGTTCTTTTGTCTGTGATCCAGTAGTCTTGTATCTTCTGCCAGTATCCATGAAACTATGGCAAGTTATTTTGTTAGCTTGCAAGTAGGGTAAAAATCTCAGACCCTTCACAGTTCTTAACAATTTGAAGATGGCAGGGAATGATGTCTGAAGATTCTTCTGTATGTTGAGACCAAAAAACACTATACTTAAAGCCAGACTGTCATAGGTGGTTATGATTCTTTGCTTTGCCACTTACTAGCTGTGGGTCCATGGATAAGTTATTTAACATTTCTGAATCTAATTTTCTCATTGGTAACATAAAGATAATTATACCATCCTTACTATGGTACTGGGAGAATTAATGGGCATAATAACTATTTGAATGCCACTAATGCAGAACCTGGAACATAAAAAGTACTCTATGAGTACAGAGTCAGATTATTACTGTCTTGATGTTTCCAGTCTTATGATTCTGTGTCATTCTCTAAATGCTTCCTCTATTCTAGCCCAAGCTCCCCTGTGATGGAAAGAGATAGGTATTAGTATGAGACTTAATGGTTTATATTCTCTTATTAAAGAAGTTTTCTTTTTCCTTTCCCATACCTACCCATGAAATATTACCTTCTTTTAAGAAAAGTTTAATTCAAGTAGGTATTTATAAGATACCTTCTCTGAGCCAAGTGCCAAGAATATAGACTTACTTTTTACTTTAAATAAGCATTCATTAAACATTTATTGAATACTTAAAATATGCCACACACATCTTAATTGTTGGATAAATATCATAAACAATATAGGCAAGTTCCCTTCTTCCATTGAATTTATATTTTATCATAACAATTAAAAATGCAGTGTGTTAAATATATGATAGTAGTACAAGTAAAGATGTGGAAATAACTAGCTCTGTAACCTAGCTCTGGGAATTCCTGTGGAGATACCCCCTGAATTGATCTTGAAGGGTGAAGAAAGATTATCCATGTCAGTCTCAGCTGGAAATAGGTGGTTTATTTCAAAAGGTAATTTAAGATAACTTTTTAAAGAGACTATTTAGAAAAATGAGTAGAGATTTAAGAGAATCCTCAGGGATGGAGGAGCACCTAGGGACTGGTAAAAGTAAAAGCTATACCCACCCCAAAGCCTGAAGGGATGGGGGAGGAAGCTGTTACTAGCTGCAAAAACTATAGCTAACAACTCTCTTGTGTGGCTGGTGTGAGGGGAAGGTACAGAATAAATATCCCAACCTCTCTTTCCTCCTGCCCTCCAATCTCCTGTCAGGGCTTTCCATTGGCCTAATCCAATAGGAAGAGAGAGGGCAAGGGATCTCACCTGATGTTGTCTGTAGAGGTCATCCTCCCAGCCTCCGAAGACACAAGCTGACTGAGAAGAGTAGAAAATAGATCTTGAAGGGCAAACAGAGAATAACTCATATAGGAACAGACAAAGGTATTCCAGGCAGAGGCAACAGCAGCAAGGCATAGGCATGTGAAATGGTGGGACAGGAGCACATAGTAATGGTGTACCTCAAGTTAGCCTACAGTCAGAAGCTGGCTCCAGAGGTAGGTAGGGTTAGGATGTGGAGGATTTTAAATGCCAGGCTGAGGAGCTTAAACTCTCACTTAAAATATAGAGAGAGATGTGGCTAAAGGGGCAAAGGAAGTAACACAATTTGATTTGTGTCTTAGAAAGTTAGCTTTCCCGGGATGTGCGAGTGGTTTTGGGGGAAGATATTTCTGTTCCTATATGGTCTGAGGACATAAGGAAGGAGAGAGACAATGTCATTACAAGTAAAATGGGTCAGACTGCCTGGGAAAGATAGGGAAGGCCTTGTGTAAAATAGCCTCATTGTAGGGTATTCTTTCCTGTCCTTTCTTGAAATGTAAATGGAGTCTTTTGTGAAGCAGGGCAGAGCTGGCCTTGAAGCTCCCTTTCTCCTGATAATCACTTTCCTGGGAAGAAATGATGAATTGTGCTTTGTCCATATTCCTTCAAAGATTGCTTCTGTAACCTTCCCTTAAACACATTCCCAAGAGCAGCCTCTTTCATTAAGATGAGGCCATTTTCCTTCTTCAGTTTTGTTGGAAATGTCCAAAAAGGAAATGCAGTTCTATTTCCTTCCTGTCCTAAGAGTCATTACATATTAATAGAATATCTACATGTAGATAAGCTCTGGGTTCCTTTGTCCTACAGGAAGGCATCAAAGGGCACCATGACTTTTAAAACAGTCCTTCAAGGTGGGTAAAGGTAGCCTTTAAAAAGAAATCATCACTTCTCAGAAATCACATCCCCTGAGAAGTATTATTCATTCATCCAGTTGACAGGCAGCAATGTCATGGGAAAGGATAAATGGCACTTTCTATATCTGAATATGCAGGACACAATGAAACATATACAGGAACGATGGCAGAGGACACTTGGGACCTTCCCCCATGGGCTACTTTCCACTGGCAAGCTTCTTAAGGACAGGTACCATATCTAAATTGTATTCTCACATGCCCTAGCCAACAGCAGTTGCTCAGAAATTGTTTTGTGAATGAATAATAGCTTTCTAGGCAGTCGAAATAGCCTAAGCAAAGGTCCAGAGGCATGAGAGAGCATGGTTCATGTTAGAAAATGGAAGTAGTTTGATAAGACTAAAGAAAAGAGTGTTTGCTTGGGGAGGAAGAGAGGCTAGTGAAAGATAAAACAATAGAAGTAGTCAGAAAGAGAATTGACTTTGCCTTAAAATTCCACTGAGAAGTTTGGACTTTTCCTTATAGTTATTGGGAAGCTATTGGATAAGTTTGAGAGTAGGTATGATATGGTCAGCTGTAAGATTTAGAAAGATCATTCTGACTTTGGTATAAAGAATGAAATAGGATGAAGTTTAGGGAACAGGTTAGTGAGATTGCCTGTTCTATGCCAGTGTCAGTGAGGATAGAACTAAGTGTTTGGGTATGAACAATATATAGGACATGTAGTGGATGGAATATGGTGGTGTTTAGAAGTAAATGATGAAGGTAAAGGAGAAAAGAAGGGTCAAAAGTGATTCCTACTTGGGGCGCCTGGGTGGCTCAGTTGTTAAGTGTCTGCCTTCGGCTCAGGTCATGGTCCCAGGGTCCTGGGATCGAGCCCCACATTGGGCTCCCTGCTCAGCGGGAAGCCTGCTTCTCCTTCTCCCACTCCCCCTGCTTGTGTTTCCCTTTCTCGCTGTCTTTCTCTGTCAAATAAATAAATAAAAATCTTAAAAAAAAAAAAAAAGTGATTCCTACTTGACTAAATTTCTTGAAGGCAGAGACTATATTTGATTCACTCTTACATCCTTCATTATGGTTAGAGCGTCTCCTGTGCATTGGCAGAGTGGACACTTGGAATGGTTACTGAGTGTTGATTGAAGGGCTTTAGGAAGGGTACAGTGAGGGGTAAGTCCAAAAGCATGTCTGAAGCAGGAGATGGATGGAGATGGTACAGGTGAATGATAGGTTAGGGCCAAGTTAGAGTAAATTATGGAGAAAGTGCAAAATGTTCTGAATTCCAACCAATTCTCTTTATCTTAGAGTTTTAAAGTGTCAGGTTCTGGTACAAGAGAAGCTAGAAGAGAAGGATTTCTGGTTTCAGATCCAGGAACAACACCTGAGCTAACATTCAGTGAGTATTTGCTATAAGAAAAAACTGAATTAATACATGAGTGAAACCTAAAACTTCTTTGTAATGATGGGATACTGACTTATGGAGGAAACTATCCATTTGACTCAGGCCCTCTACTACTCTGGAAAATACTGAAACATATCAAAATTATTTTTAAAATGGATAATATATCTGAAGTGATTAGCATAGTACCACATTTATAGAAATACTCATCATCTGATAGCTGTTGATATTACTTTATGATTTTGATTGAGAAATATATTTATAATATAAATCAGAATGCATGCCTCCAGTTCAAAACATGATCTGAACTAATACAAGGTTTGGAGTTTTAACCCAATGCCGTATATAGGGCCACTTATGATCATGAAGAGCTACATACTTGAACATCTGGATTCAGCTGGTAAAAGACAAATGGTCTTGGAGTCTTTTTCTCTCCCCTAAAAGGATTCCTGGGGCTATTTTCCTTTTATGGTGTCTCACTCTTTGGAGTCAGACAGAACTGGATGTGCATCCAGATCTAATACTCCTAGTCCTGGACCTTTGACTAATTATTTATCTTTTCCAAATCTCAGTTTCCTTTTCCATAAAATGAGGATAATAATAACTGTATTATTGGGATGTTTGGGATAAATTAGATAAGCTAAGTAAAGCGCTTAATAAAGTTCAGGAATATAGTAGTGCTTAACAAATAGCAGTGTTCTTCCTGCTTTTCGTTCTATTCAGATCTTCAACTGATTGAATGAGGCACATTCACATTATGGAGAGCAATCTGCAATCTGTTTTACCCCGGATTCACCAATTTAAATGTTAATCTTATCCCAAAACACCCTCCAAGCTGACACATAAAATTAACTATCACAATTGGTAATGTGAACTATTCCCAGCTTTGCCTGAACTCTGAGGCTTTTCCTGCTACTCCTTTCCAGTGATTTTTTTTTTTTAAAGATTTTATTTATTTATTTGACAGAGAGAGACAAAGCGAGAGAAGGAACACAAGCAGGGGGAGTGGGAGAGGGAGAAGCAGGCTTCCCGCCGAGCAGGGAGCCCGACGGGGGGCTCGATCCCAGGACCCTGGGACCATGACCTGAGCTGAAGGCAGACGTTTAACGACTGAGCCACCCAGGTGCCCCACCAGTGATTTTTTATCACCCCACTTTCAGGTAGTTTGCACACACATGCATTGATCTATACTCAGCTGAAGATTTGAAGGGACCTTGTGATCTCTAGCAACTTTGGCCTACACACACCCCCAAATTCGTCGTCTTAAGTCAGGCAGACTCCTAGGATCCACTTTGGTTTACCTATCTGTGCTATGGCCTGGAAACTCTCTTTGGATAGTAAATTGGGTAATGAAAGGGTCACTTTGTTTGTTTACTCTCTCTTAGGCATCACTGTTTTTTTCCTGGCTGTTTTGCAATATCTGGAGACTGTTTTATATGTTTTGTTCAGTTTTTTTTGTTTGTTTGTTTTGCTGGTTTTTTAGATAGGAAAATGGGAGGGGCAGAGGGAGAGGAGAGAATCTTAAGGAGGCTCCACACCCGGCACAGAGCCCAATGTAGGGCTTAATTTTAAAACCCTGAGATCATGACCTGAGCTGAAATCGAGTTGGATGCTTAACCCAATGAGCCACCTAGGGGCCCCTGTTTTGTTCAGTTTTATAGTTGTTTAAGGCAAGAGGTTAAATCTATCCCTGCCACAAAGAGTAATATTATTGACTTCACTAAACTCTTTTGTGCTGTTAATTTTGTGAAAGTTTGAATAAATAACTTATTACCCCTTGGTCTCAATTTTTCTATATATAGAATGGTGATTAAATCTAATACTAACTGTAAAAATACCTAGTCCATAGACTCAGGATAACTGAAAAGACTCACAGGTTGTTGAGTTAGGGGTGGGGATAGGCACAGCCAGTAATGTATTCTGAGGCTTATTACATTCTTCAGGAGAACAGCCAGAGCACTTCAGCTTGAAAGAAAGCCTAATTCTGTAGGTCAAAGTCCATGCTTTATGGCCTCAGAGACCTGGGTTTTGACAAGCTACTGAATCCTTAGTTTCATTTGGGAAAGTACCTTCCTCATAGAGTTAATGGGAGGATAAAATGTGGAAATATGAATAAAGTGCTTTATATATGAGTACTTTAAAAAAAAAAAGGAGGTTAATCTTACACATTGTTGATGGGAATATAAAATGGTGCAGACACTGTGGGAAAGTTTCTTAATAAGTTTCTTAGTAAGTTAAACATAGAATTGCCATATGACACAATTCCACTCCTAGAAATATACCTAAAAGAATTGAAAACAGATGTTCAAGAAAAATTTGTACACAAATGTTCATAATGGCTCTCTTCACAATAGCCAAAAGGTGGAAACAGCCCAAATGTCCATCAATGGATGAACGTTTAAACAAAATGAAGTATATTCAGGGGCTCCTGGGTGGCTCAGGTCATGATCCCGGGGTCCTGGGATTGAGCCCCGCATCAGGCTCCTGGGATTGAGCCCCGCATCAGGCTCCCTGCTTGGTGGGGAGACTGCTTCTCCTCTCCCTCTGCCCTGATCACGCTCTTGCTCTCTCTCTCAAATAAATAAAAATTTTAAAAAATGAAGTATATTCACACATTGGAATGTTATTCAGCCATAAAAAGGAATGACAGATGGACAGATGCCACAACATGAATGAACCTTGAAAACATTATGCTAAGTGAAGGAAGCCAGACATGAAAGACTATATATTATATGATTCCATTTATATGAATTGTCTGGAATAGGCAAATCCAAGAAACAAAAAGCAGATGTTTGCCATGGGGTGGGAGTGGGGGGTGGGGAATAGGGAGTGAGTGCTTAATGGATATGGGGGTTACTTTTGAGGTGATGGAAATATTCTGAAACTAGATACTAATGATGGTTGTACAACTTTGTGAATATATTAAATATCATGGAATTGTAAAAATTAAAATGGCTAGAATGGCAAATTTTATGTTATGTGTATTTTACCACAATAACACATAAAAGGAGGTTAATTAATAAAAATTGATACTTTTTTCCTCTATTCTAAGAAATCATACTCTAGGATCATGTTCATATAGTCAATTAATTGAACAAGCCTTTGGCTTGCACACGATGGTTGATCTTTGGAATATACTATGCTCCTGCCCAAGCTTGGTTCTTTCTGCCAGTGAAATCCACTGGACTTCTCTTATTAGTCATTAACCATCCTGTTCTGTGCTGGACTTGGGTCCCAGAGGGCACCATGCAAGGTAGAAAAATTGCAAATGATCATACATGCCAAAGCCCAGAAGTCTGAAAGGTATAAATGTCTGTCTTTATGCTTTACCCAGCTTGTCTCCCTCCTGCCATGCCAGTAGGATGTCGGCTTTCTCTCAGAACTTCCTGGCTCCTGTCTGCTTTTTGTTATAGTTCAGTCCATCTGCTCCAGCACAAACTTTGGCTCAGCTGTAGCCAAAGGAGGACCTTTCCGTGTCTAGAAAACCTTGGCAAGACTCTATTCTCTAGTAAATTTGAAAAGTAGCATGAAGAAAAATGCCAGATTGAGCCTAGATAGGAATGATATAGGTCTGTTCTCTTAATGGATATTTTAAGCATCATCTTTTTGCAGGCATTTTGCCAGGCACAGTAAGGGATATAAAGAGTGGGGGGAAAAAACCTAACCACTCATTTACTTTCCATTCACTCATCTATTCATCAATCAACTATTTATTGATCATCTGCAGTTGCCCTTGGCCCTGGGGATATGGAGTGGTCAAAAATGACATAATCTCTGTTTTTAAGGGGCTCAGAGGAGGAAGAGATTCATCTTTTCTAGAAGAAAGAGGAAAAATTTCCTAGAGACAATGATATTTGAGTTAAACATTGAAAGTTGAGTTTAATTACCATTGCTGATGGAGAAGGGAGTGGGTGTGTGGGAGAGTCTAAGCATGGGAAACAGAGGGGACCTTGAATATTTAAAATCTCTGTCTTTCCTTCCAATTGCTAAAAAATGCTTTCTCTTGATAATTTCATTTGCTGTCTCATTCAGTTCTCTTTAACAACTTTGTGGGTTTTATCATCTCCATTTTATAGACAAAGCTTCAAAGAGGTTCAATAACTTGCTCATAGTTTACTAGCTAGTAAATGACAGAGCTTGGATTCAACTCCAGATCTCCTTGAGGCCAAAGTCCATGCTCTTTTTACTATATTGCTCTACTTTCCTAGAAAGCAAGCACACACTTACAGTACATGTGATAATTACTTTATAGCATTCAAGTCTCCATGAATGTTCTCTATTAGAGAGTAAACAACCTAAACTGAGAGTGATTGGAAAAAAATCTGAGAAAAAATGAGAAAGAGAATATTTGAAATGTGAAAAATGAGTGGTATGTGTGTTTGTGTCTGTGTATGTACACATGCATTCACTGAATGGGGGATGGGGTGAAGTTTTCTAGCAGAAGGTATAGCACATACAAAGACCTTGAGGTCAGGCAGGCTCAGGGCTCTACCTGGCTTTATGCTTTGCCATGGTTTATGTGCAATCTCTAAATTATTTCCTTGGAGCTGGTATCTCTCCATTTTTATTAAATGAAAGAGACATTGTTTTACTCATCCACTCCTACCCTCATCTCCTGTGAATAGGATGTGGGCAGACAGAAAGAAATCAAATTATTTTTCAACATGAGCCCAGCCTGAACAGAACTCATGTGGAGTGTTAGCACTCTGATCTGTCTGCTCTCACCACACCACCACCTTGCTCACTTGATGGAATGAATATTGGAAGGGACAGGGGAAGTGTCTCAGAAAGAGAAGCTGTGACAATTTCTAAGTAAATGTAATAAATCAAGAAGATTTTTCAAAGGAAATAAAAAGTGTCATTTATGACGGTTATAACTCCTACACCCCCTAAGATTCTTGTACTGGTGCAGTTTAGACTTTCCCATGGTAGATAAAATTATTACTTGATCTGTCAAAATGGAGGGATGAATTTTTTTTCCTCCTTCATGCAGGCATCTTATTTTAAGGAGCCAATTTTGTTATTTCCTGCCCTCTCTGTGTATTGGTGAAAAAAAGAAAACAAAGATAATCAGTGTTTAAAAAGTTGCATCAAGGAATTGAAATAGAGGGTAGTGGCATAAGACCCGGGAAATCATAATTATCACCCACATGAGTTTCTAGGAAAAACAAACATGTATTTGTATTTGAAGAGTTATTACTTCTCTTTCACAGGAGGCCTAAGTTATAATGAAGATGATAATGAATACTATAAATATAATAATAATAAATATACAGCTACCATTGTTTAAAAATCTACCCTGTGCCAGCTATTATAATAGGTTCTTTTTAGATGTTATCTCATTGACTCCTTCAGATAGCACTATGCTGTGTGTACTATTATTGTTATGTTAATCATTATTACTATTATTTCCATGGTAGAGATGGGGCCCAGAGGTTGGAACTGATGTGCACAAATCCACATACTACTAAATGGCAGAGGCAGATTTCAAACTCAGTATTGTTCAACTTCCAAACTCATGCTGTTTCTTTAATGTCTCTGACCCATGGCCTGCTATCTCAGACATACTATTAGAAAAATAATCATTTGTTTACACACATAGTTTATAGTTCGTAGTTTACAGTTTTATAAGTACTTCAAGTCTACTCTCATTTGACCTTCATAGAATCCACAGTATAATAATAATCACTAGCAATAATTCTTATCAGCCATGTTAAAATAATAATAATGAAATAGGTATCATTTATACTTATTTATAGAGTATACACTGTGCCAGATGCTGTGTTAACCACTTTACATGCATGAACTTAACCATCCAATACAATAGCTGCATATAACAGTTAAGAAAGCATGGACTGGTGGTGTCAGGGTAATGGGTTGGAATCCTGGCTCTACTGCTTAACACCTATTTGAGCTTGGGTTAATGTTTTTGCCTTAACTCTTCATTGTAAAATGAGTCAAATAATTCTACTTACATGGTGGTTTTGAATACTAAATTAGATAACCCTAAAGTGATTAGCACATAGTAAGTACTCTATAAATGATAATTATTTCTGTTTTACAGATGAGAAAATTGAGGATTATAGAGATTATGGGGATTAGAGAGACTTGGCCCAAATTCTCAAAAGTAGTCAAGGGGTAAAGCTGGAATTAGAATGAGGGTCTGCCTGGCTCACAATTTCTCTTCTTAACCCTACACCCTACTGTTAACAGGCATTAAGTACATTCATTAAATGTGTTTTAAAATATGAGCCCTTTTTAATGTGAATGGTCTGCCATTAATCAATCTGTTACACATTATAAAAGCTCTCAGTTTCCTGTATAGACTCCCTACTCATACCTCTCTGCCTTTGCACAACTCTTTCCTCTGTCTGCAATAGTTTCTCCGCACTTGCCTAAGATATTTGTCATTCAGGATTCAATCTGAAGTATCATAGCCTCCCAAAAGGATTCCAGGTGGATTAGGGAGTCTATCTTTGCATATCTCAACTCCCCCTTCAGCTCCCCCGCCCCGGGTTTGCCACAAGTGTTATACTATAGTTACTTGAAATTTTAATTTTTTTATGCATAGTACATAACAGAGTGCCTGGCAAATAATGAGTGTTCAATATACTTATTTATCTAATGAATGAATGAATGAATGAATGAATGAGTGAATGAATAAAAATAATTGTTCAGGAGGATTCTGGCCAACATTATAGAATATGTGATGACATTTTTCTTCTTTATGTGAGACTACTGAGCAAGTAAGTATTTTAAAGACCTGGTGAAAATTAAGACCAAAGGTAAAGAAAACTTCAAATATATCCCTCCACATACACCCATAACTCCCCTCCTCCCACCAACCCCCTGTGGCAATCTTCTAAATATAGATTATAGTAATTTAGTTTCAAACAACTCATTTTCAGCATCTGACATGTTCATTAACCCCAGGTAGGGGAATTATTGTGGTGCATTAATTTTTCACCAGAGGAGACATTTGTCATCTGTGTATCATTAGTGCTTGCTACAAAGATGGAAATGACACACTATCTCTGCCGATTGAAGAACACAGGAGAATTTTAAATAGTATATCCTGGGCTCTCTAGACCAGCCAAGACTGTGTACTTTTTGGACCCTCATTAGACAAGGCTCATGTGATATCATTAAGAACCTGCTTTATGAAGAGAGCAGAGTAATGTGTACCTCTGGGGAGATGAGGGTATGAATGCCGTATTTAGTTATTATTTTTCTCTTACATATCTGACTGCCATTTCTCTAACAAGGAGATCTAACAAGTCCTTGAATTATGGTGTTTCCCAAGGCTTCTCTTTAGCCTTCTATTTGTCTCACTTTGTACACTTTCCCCCTCTCATGGGTCATGGGCCATCTATATGATAATGACTTTCCTGTCCATTTTCAGCCAGGTTTTCTCTCCTGAGCTCCAGACCCTTATATGTAGCTGCAGACTGTCTAGACAGATATACTGGAAAAAGTCCCAGACACCTCAAATTCAACAGGCCCAAAATTTGGCTCATTATCTTCTATCTCCAGACCTTTTTGTCCTATTGTTGAATGTTGCAAGGACATTTCCTCTTGTCTCAAAATTTCACCCAAGGTTCCAAAAGTGAGTCCATATGCGGTAGGTATAGTCACATCCTAAAGAAAGGCTGCTAGATACATCTCTTCAGGACCTGCAAATGGTGCCTGAATTGGCCCTGAGACCTTCACCCCATCATCTATTTCCAGACTATATAAAGAGAAGATTAGAAATTCAGAGCAGACTCATTGAAGTATCAGGTTGTTGACCTAAGGAAGCATATATAAGTGGGGTAGATCCTAGAAGACCCCTAGAATTTGTCTTCTTACTCCCTGGCCTGAAGCTTGCTGAATCACAGAAACTTTTCAGCACATCTTAGGCTATCATCAGAGTGATATTCTCTGGAGAATTTTACACGTGTACCAGGGTTTGGAAACATGGGAACATAGATGCTGATGCTTACTTCTTACTTCAGAATTATGAATTTGGGAGGCTGACTAGAGTAACTTGTGAAGGTAGTTGAGGAGAGAGACAATGGGCATCCCTGATTTCTATTAGTTTTGTGGAGGCAAGAAATCATGAATTTCTTATAGCCAAGGGTATAAGCCAAGGGTATACTTTTCACCATACACAATGGTGAAAAGTAGTCTAGCTTGAGTTTTCTTAAGGATATTGCTCCTAAGAGGAGAGCGTGCTGGGTGAGGACATGCCAGAGTAAGGAGCTGTGAGCTATTGCCACTGGGGAAGAGAATCTGAGGGATATTGTACATATTTAGCCAAATCCCATTACCTATGTTAAGGAACTATGCAGTGTTGGGTTCTCTGAAGGAACTTTCAAGTGAAACCCACACCTGCACCAACCAAGAGGATTAGCCTGCCACACAGAGAGCACCGACAACCAGATTGCAACAGCATCATTCATGTGAGATAGTTAGGACTTGGGGTAGATTGGATGTGGGAGATGTCAAGTGGGAAAAAAAAAAAATCAAGGATGACTATTAGTTTTTTCTCCTTAGCATCTGGATGGAAGGTAGTACCATTTACTATCACAAGGAAATGGAGAAGGAATGAGACAGGCCAAGGTTAGAGGTGGACTTTAAAAGTTATCAACATAAATATGATATTTGAAACCATGAGACTGGATGAAGTCAACAAAGGAAATACAGAAGAGGAGTGAGTGATGGGTATGTGAGTGCATGTATGTGTGTGTGTATGTGTGTATGGTATATGTGTATAGGGAGACTTAAATATTGTTTGTCTTTCCCATAAAATGGTGAATGAGTATTTTTTAAGAGGGTTATTTGGTGTTTAATGATTTAGCACATTTGAAAGTGCCTTATAACCTAAAAAGGATATTTTAAAAAGTACTTCTTTTTTTTTTTAATTTTTATTTTAAGTAGGCCCCATTCCCAACATGGGGCTTGAACTCATGACCCTGAGATTAAGAGGTGCAGGCTCTGCCAACTGAGCCAGCCAGATGTGCCTAAAAAGTGCTTCTTAACTCTGAGTTTGGCTCTGCGACGGAGGAGTGATAGATAGAGAGCTAGGTAAAAGTCAGTTAGGACAGTTGATGGCTCTCAAAGGGGCTTTGAAAATTAAAAGCTTTTTAAAAAATCATTAAAGTAAATTAACATGCTCATTTTAGAATATTGAGAAAATCTACTTAGAAGGAGAAGAAACCACCGTTTAAATACAACCACAATAACTTGTGGTGGGTTCATTTGCTCCTGGTGTTTTTCTATATATTTTCTTTTCTTCCTATTAATTTCCCTGTTTATACTATATAGGGCGTTAATTGCTGACATGTAATGGACATGTGGCCGTTACTCTGAATTGGAATGAACTGTCCTAAATAATGTTTAGAAATTGGTTGATAGTTGGCCTCTCATTCACTTGTGTACACATAGGCACCTACATGTTGCCTTTTAAAAACCTGTTATTTTCTTTGTCTAAATACCTAGTAGTGGAATTACTGGATCATATGGTATTTCTATTTTTAATAGAAATGAGGAACCTCTACACTGTTTTCCACAGTGGTTGCACCAATTTACATTCCCACCAATAGTGCATGAGGGTTCCCTTTCTCCACATCCTTGCCAACACTTGTTATTTCTTGTCTTTTTTTTTTTTTAAGATTTTATTTATTTGACAGAGAGAGACACAGTGAGAGAGGGAACACAAGCAGGGGGAGTGGGAGAGGGAGAAGCAGGCTTCCTGCGGAGCAGGGACCCCAATGCAGGACTCGATCCCAGGACCCTGAGATCATGACCTGAGCCAAAGGCGGATGCTTAACAACTGAGCCACTCAGGCGCCCCTCTTGTCTTTTCGATACTAGCCATTCTGACTGGTGTAAGGTGATATATCCTTGTGAATTTGACTTGCATTTACCTGATTATTACTGATGTTGAACATCTTTTCAGTAATTTGGAAAGATATATGCACACCAAACAAACAGTGATTGCCAGAAGGGAGGTAGATAGGGGGATTGGCAAAACAGATAAAAGGAATTAAGAGGTACAAACCTCCAGTTATAAAATAAATAAGTCACAGAGATGAAAAGTACAGCATAGGGAATATAGTCAATAATATTGCAATGTTAATTGGTGACAGATGTTGAGTACACTTATTGTGGTGAGCACTGAGTAACATAGAATTGTCAAATCATTATGTTGTCCACTTGAAACTAACATAACATTGTATGTCTATTATACTGCAATAAAAATAAAAATAAAAGCCCTAACAACCACAAAAATAAATAAAAGGGATCATATTGAAAAAAAAAAAACTTTTGTAATAAAATTGCAACAAATCTGCTTCTTTTGGAAATATCATATGCTTAGAATTTTTAATTAAATTCACCAACTTTGTTCATAATGATCACCATCATTTTCATCATCAATAATTACAATGAATGTAGAAAATTATGAACAACTTCAGGAGAGAACTAATTAGTAGATATGCAGAATTAATTTGAATTCTTCTACTCTGTGTTTTTTGTTTGTTAGGTTATTTAATTCTTATGGCAGGTCTGTGAGGTGTTTTTACAGATAAGAAAACTGAGGCTTGAAGAAGTTATGTCTTTTCTAAAGTTGTAAGCTTGTTAATAGCAGAATCTGTGTTCTAAAACAGATCTTTTTGACTCCAGAACCTATGTGGTTTTCTACTCTGCTAGAATCTTTGCAGAGTGATTGAAAAAGTCATGATTATTCCAGACCAAGGCACTGGAAAAAGCTGTGGTTTTGGGAGGAAAAAAAGCTTTTAAAAAAATTTTGAGTTTAACGTATAGTGTTATATTAGTTTTAGGCATACAATATAATGATTCAACAATTCTATAAATTCCCAGTGCTCATTAAGATGAATATACTTTTAATCCCCTTTCTCTATTTCACCCATCACTCCACCCACCTGGCCTCCACCACTTTACTCTGTATATTTAAGAGTTCGGGGGTTTTTTTGTCCCTTTTTTCTTTGTTCATTTGTTTTGTTTCTTTGATTCCACATATGAGTGAAATCATGTAGTACTTGTCTTTCTCTGAGTGACTTTTGCCCTTAGGTATATCCATGTTGTTGCAGTTGGCAAGATTTCATTCTTTTTATAGCTGAGTAATATTCCTGTGTGTGTGTGTATGTGTGTGTGTGTATTACATCTTCTTTATCCATTTTATCCATTTATCATAGATAGATATCCATTTATCTATCATGGATACTTGGGTTGCTTCCATATCTCAACTATTAAAAATAGTGCTGCAATAAACATAGTGCTGCAATAAACATAAGGGTGCATATCTTTGCAAATTAGTGTTTTTGTTTTCTTTGGGTAAATAACTAGTAGGAGAATAACTGGATCCCATGGTAATTCTATTTTTAATTTTTTGAGGAAGCTTCATACTGTTTTCCACAGTAGCTGCACATATTGATGGAAAGATCTATAGCTTAATCCAAGTGTCTAATATTAGCTAGTTAAGTAGACAACCTCTAATGCCATCTGCCCCACAAAGGCGTAGTGTACACTGGCATTTATCATTCTCTCTTGGGAAGCCATTAGCACACTAGGTGGGCACCAACTGTCTCTATCTGCATAGAGACTCCCTGATTTTAGCATTGAAAATTCCATGTTCCAGAAAACCTGTCAGTGCTGGGCAAACTGGGATAGTTGATTACACTAAATATGCCAGTAATATATGACAGTGAGTGGAGTGAGAACATGGGAGCCAGAGCTTGTGAGTACATGGCCCTTTTTCAGGGTGAAGAAGGAAACTGTCTTTCATTCAATAAGCTAGTCTAAGTAATGCCAGCACCTGATCAATCCTGTGATCATATGGCGAGACAATATCTACCTGCTTTAAACTTTTGTCCTCTGTGTTCTAAGCGCATGCAATGGAGGCAAATTGATCCCTGGAAGACAAGAGGCCACCTTTTGATTTGCTGGAAAGATGATTTAATCTCTGGGTCCCTAAAATCAAGCCCAGTCCCTGGCAAAGTCTAGACCTTCAGTTTCAGTATTTTTGTTGTTTCTTTTGTTTGCTTTGCTTTTTGAGTTATTATCCTTTTTGAAACCATTTATTAAACTTGTATTATTACATGCCAGGGATTGCATGAATAACATTTACACACTTTTTTATATCTCATTATCACCTTAGATCTGTGAGGTAAGCAGTATTATTTTTGTTTTATAAATGAAGCAACTAAGGCTTGCCAGTTATCTCATAGCTAATAAGTGGCAGAGCTGCTATTTGTATCTTAATCTTGTGACTCCAGTCCAGTTCCCTTTGCCTTCTACTAAAATCCTATTTAGTAGCCCAAATTACAGAAAGCTACTTAATCTAATCCAACTCATTCCACTTCAATTCAGTGTAATTGAACACATACTTAACCAAAGCTGGTTGGTGCCTAGAGCTGCAGTAGACACTGATGGACCAAAGTGTCTGTTCATGGTTGAACCTCTAGCTCTTAACATGTGTATTCACACGTGGTGCTCACTGAAGGCCTGTTGAAATGAATATAGAATTAATAAATCAAGGCCTTGACCTCAAGGAACATCTTCTGTTGTGATGAAGACAGACATATGCAAAACTATAATAGGAATATTCTCAAAAATGCTAAGCTGTATAAACTGTAGTAGGCTTTGTAATCTTTTTTACTTATCAACAGATAATGAATATCTTTCTATTTCAATAAGTGTTGATCTGTATCATCCAAAATGTGCTCTATCATTTTCCATTGTAAAAAGGTTTCATAACTTACAAAATAAACTTTCTATGGTCAGACATTGAAGTTTCCAATTATAAGAAGTGGACATTCTTGTACCTCAATCTTTGTACCAGTTCTTATGTATAAGTGATATTTTAAAAATAACTTATAGTACCAACCAAAACTCAAATGAACTATTTCATGAGAAAATGACTGCTTGTCAGTAAGTATTCAAGTGGAGGATGGTCATCACTGTTGGAATGGTGAGAGGTTCTGAGTGTGGTAGAGTGGATGATGAGGGGCAAGATTGGGGAGAGAGAGGAGTCTGAAGAAATGGACATGGGACCTACAGAACATGTAGAATTTGGATAAGGAATAAAGTTAGACAACTGAGTATCATCCTGTATAATTGAGATGGAGGAAGTAGCAAGATAATGAGTTTGCATAGGTAAGCTGGACTTCCACTGTGTGCCAAGGGGACCATTTCTCATTATTCCTTACAACACTCTAAAGTTATTATCCCCTATTTACTGAGGAGGAGACTGAACTATCTGTTGGCTCTATGACTATGGAGCAAATCCCTTATCTTTTGTGAGCCTCAGTTTTCCCGTCAGTCAAATGAGGATTATAATGCCTGCTTTATAGAGTAGTTAAGAGGATAAATTCACAGAGCTTGGCATAATAAACATTAAATATTATATAATATAACATTAATTATATAAATATTATAAATATATTAATATAAACATTAAATAGAAGTTGAATATTCTGAATATAATGCCTGTGTTTTTATGATACATATTTCTCACATAATTAGATTAGGACAACAGAGCCCATTCCAGGTCCCTCTCCCATCCTACTCTTAAGGTAGGACCCCTGGTATTTTTAACTTGATTAGATTCTCCTAGGTATAGGGCCTGGGCCTGGGTTTAAATTGCAGCTAGCTCATCTTTAATGCTTGCAGGGACTGAGGAAATGGTCCTGACAAGCTACAATCATGGCTTATCATCAAGGAGCAGTCTCAGCGTGAAGCTGTTGACTCTCAGCTGAGAAAAAAGCGAGTACACAGGATGAGCATCTGCAGAAGAAGAGGCAGGAAGGAGAGAAACTGCCTAATAGGTAATGATTGGCACCCAGTTTCCTTTGTAAACCCCTTTTGTCTGGGTCTAGCCCTAACTGTTTTCGCCTATCACTTTATGTGCCACCTGTGTCCATTAGGACAAAGTTGACATCCCCTGCATTTTGTAACTTAGGTCTTATGTACTGTCATCTTGACCTGGACATGTGCCCTAGTCAGCAGTCTCTACAACATTTCCTGGCTGAACTTGCTGTTCATCATTACATTCCAGAGTCCCAGATTCTTTGGAATAAGTCTACTGGGCATAGGGCTTTGAGGTCAATCAAAAGAAATTTATTGTCAAGGTTTGAGTTTGAAAGACCTTGTTAGGAAGCAGTTATTTTCTTTAGGTAACTGCCAGATATCAAGAAAGCTCCCTTTGTTTAGATGGAAATAAGTCTTCCTAGGAAGGTATTTCCCACTTGGCCTGCATTCAGTACCACGTCTCAACAAACCTTCAGGATCAACATACTTCTTTCCTGTCTGTCAAGAATGAAATACTAATAGTGGGCCCCATCAATCCTGATGCTGCCTTGTTATTTTTTATAACCAAGGTCACTTTGCTTGCAGTTTACATTTGCCATGCAAATTGAAACAAAACCATAAAAGGAATTCTTGGCATTTGTTGTTGTGCTGATAGTGTCTTATTTTTCAACATTTTGAGCTAGTGAGGAAGGAGTATTTGAAAAATGTAAGGTGATAGAAGAACCATTTGCTTGCCTGAAAATAACACTTGTCTGCTTTAGGAAACACATCGACAAATCAACCTCGCTAATCAGTCAGTTGTTTTCTGGTCATCTAGTTTATTGGATTAATGCTCTTTTGGGACATTTGGAAGTATGTGGAGATATCTGTGTCTGTGGTTTATCAGAACATCTATTCAAGGCAGGAATTAGGAAGCAGGTTTTCTCTTCTTTAGGAAAGGAAGCCATAATGAATGGAGGAGAGATTTGAATGAAGCAATAGAAAAGTCTTAGTTTTCTGAAACATAGTCATTTAAGATGGGTTCCCTCCACTTCTCAGTATCTTGATTTTGGGGGGAGTACTTTGGAAGGATCTTTGTGGTTGACTCATAATGTTTGTTTTAATGTTGTCTTTTATAGAATCATAAAATTAGACTGAATTATTTTACAGTTCCAAAGGTTTAAGAACTATATCCAGTGTCTTAGCCCATTTGGACTACTATAACAAAAATTTTGGTTGCTATAACATAGACTGGGTAGCTTAAACAAACAAATAAAAAAACCAAAACTCTTTTATTTCGTATAGTTCTAGAGGAGGGAAGCCTATCATCAAGGTACTGGCAGAGTTGGTGTCTGGTAAGGGCCCGCTTCCTAGTTCATAGACCGTTGTCTTCTCTCTGTGTCCTTACATGGTGGAAAGAGCAAGAGAACATTCTGAGGTCTTTTTTATAAGGACACTAATCCCATTCATGAGGACTCTACCCTCATGACCTCATCACCTCTCAATAGCCCTACATCCTATTATAATCACATTTGGGAGTAAGGAATTCAACATAGGACTTGGGGACATATAAACATTCCGTAAACACTCAGAGGGATCCATTCTTAAGTGACTCTTTTTCTTCATTATAGTAAGAACTCTTCCCTCAGAGAGGACTGGCTCTGTGAAGGGAGAAGTGCTCAGGAGAACTGTCTCTCAGATTGAACTCTCTGGGCAGTATTAGAAAGGGGAATCAGTCATCAGTTGATACCTGCTTCATCTGAAAATGACATGCTACATGCTCATTGGTTGTTTGCTCTCTGAGAAGGTGAACTTTTTATAGAGAACTGAATTAAAGTGAGGAGGACAACATGTAAAAATCTGTGTAAAGTGTGTTCTAAGCAAAGGGAATAGCAAATGCAAAAGCCCTAAGGCAGAAACAAATTTGATGTTTGAAGAACAGCAAGAAGGCATTAGGCTGTAGTGAATTGATTGAGTCAGAGACAGAATATGAAATCAGAGAGATAGGTAGAAGTCAGGTCATGTAGAGCCTTGTAAGTTATACTAAGGAGTTCAAATTTTAGTATATGGGTAGTGGAAAGCCAATGGACAAGGGAATGAAATGATATGATATACATTTTTAATTGATAGTAGGGAAATAAACATGAAATCAGGGAGAGCAGTTAGGCTCCTGCATTAGTCCAGGTGGGAGATGATGGTGGCTTGGACCAGAGTTGTATTAGTGGCGATAGAGACATGTTGGGCAAAGTCAGGAGAACTGCTAATGGATAAATATAATGGTTGAGGGAAAAAGAGGAAATCAAGGATAGTGCCTTGCTTTTGGCCTTGGTAAGCATTTCAGTAAATTGTGGTTCCATTTACTAACAATAATGAAGAAGAATAGAATTGGGAGGTGGGGATCATGAGTTCAATTTTATACATGATAAATTTAGGATACCTATTAGACATCCAAGACAAAATATCAAATAAATAGTTGGAGTAATTATCTAGAGCTCCAAGGGAAAGATAGGGCTTAAAATATATATTGGGGAGTCATTAGCATAGAGATGATATTTAAATTAAAGAGAATGGATGAGATATCCAAGGGAGCAAGTGTTGATAGAGAAGATGAGAGGGATGAGAGAAGAACCCTAGGGGTTCTTCAGCATTAGAAGTCTGGAAGAGAGGAGGAAACTGACAAATACAACTGAGAAAGAGTGACCAGTGAGCTAAGAGGGAAGCTGGAGAGTATAATGACATGAAGCCAAGTGAAAAAAGTTTTCAAGAAAGGCAAAAGTGATCAGCTGTTTCAAATGCTCTTTAAAGATTGAATGAGATGAGGACTGCTCATTGATCACTGGGTCTCTTTTCCATCCTCCCTCTCCCAGGATGCAGTGAACCATGCGTGGCACAGAGTGTGTAATAATTGTATGTTTATTAATTATAATCATTGTAATTACCCATTTACAGCCTCCTGGCCTCTCTTTGTGGAAGCCATTTCCAGCTTAGGAATGGACCATATTTACCAAGTTTACTCCTGTTCAGGAACCCACAAAAACCTGTTTGATTTAATGCCCTAATATGTCAGAGCTAGAAGGGCTCTTAGTCCCATACTCTCATTTTATTGATGAAGAACCTAAGACCCTGACAGGGAAAGTGAATTGCTGAAGGACACACAGCATTTTAGCCTCAGAGCTGGAAGTAGAACTCAGACCTCACAGGTTAGAGATGTTTGTTCTTTGAGTTACAACCCTGTGCCACTTCTCCCATCATATAAGATTAATTCCTTTGGGTCTTGAAAGATTTTATACCTTTAATTGGTCATGATTAAAGTGAAAACATCCTATGAAGATATAATACTTAAAATAGTTTGAGTGCAAACTCTTCAGAAATGGAACACAGTCACCTAGATGAGGGAAGGAGGGTAAAGTTGGGAAAGGAGAATTGCAAGATCCTGAAGACAGAGGCAGTGTTAAAGAGAGAAGACCAGTGTGACCTGAGTTTGAATTCCAACTCCATCTTCCAGTACTGTGTGAACTCTGGTAAGTTTCTTAACCTTCAACCTCATCTATAAAAATAAGGACAATGTATGGGTCCTACTGATAAGTTAGGAGGATTACGAATAGCACATATAAATAAAGTGCTCAGCTTTTGCTTGATGTGTGAAAGACATTCAATATAAAATAGCTCTTTATTATTATTTTGTCTATCTTCATTTTTCTTCTCCTGGTGCTATGGGTGTCATTGCCAGCACCCCTAGATCAAGCCACTGTCTCCAGAGGCTGGTTGTTCCTGTCTCCGGCTACTACTGTCAGATCTGTGGCTTCCAGACCTCTGGCAGCTGTGCCTCCTGGCAGACTGGAAATAAGGCCTTTAAAACTGCCTGGAGCTAATATTCTGTGCCTTAGAGCCTCTATGCAGGTCAAGCAGTCCCCATCAGGGGCAGCCACTGCTGAGACTATTTCTCCTCTTCCCTAAGGCTCATTCTAATGCTTCCTTTCTTTTTTTTTTTTTTCTTTTTTTTCTTTTAAAGATTTCATTTATTTATTTGAGAGAGAGAGAATGAGAGAGAGCACATGAGAGGGGGGGAGGGTCAGAGGGAGAAGCAGACTCCCTGCCGAGCAGGGAGCCCGATGCGGGACTCGATCCAGGTACTCCAGGATCATGACCTGGGCCGAAGGCAGTCGCTTAACCAACTGAGTCACCCAGGCGCCCTCTAATGCTTCCTTTCTGCAAAGAAAATGCTTGAATTCATATGGCCAAATAACTTTAAAAGACAGAAGCCTTCATTCCATCTAGCAGTTCGATGAGGTGTCTTCAGCATGCCAGGCAATGTGCTAGTCCCCACACTCTGGGAGTTTGGTTTAGAAAGGGAGGCAGACATGGAAACAGATAACTGCTTTCCAGTTGAGTGAACTTACAACTCAGCAGAGGTGCAAGCAGCAAGCTGTGGGGGTGGCAGGCAAGATGACTTCCTGGAATGGGTGTGGTTTCAGCTGGATCTTATAGGATAGGTAGTGTGTCAGTGGATGGATAATTTGGGAAACTACATTTCATGCAAAGGTATGCAGGCAGCACTTACAGGGGCTATTTAGGGGAAAGGGAGCTGGGGATTAAAAAAGAGAGCAGGGGAGAAAAGCCTTTTATTAAAGAAACCCAATGCTCTGCTTAGAAATTTGGGCATGATTCACGATGGCTTATGATGTCAAGATATGACACCACAGAGGCTAGCGGTATAAAAACCTCATCGTACAGATGAGAAGACTGAGTCTCAGATACAAGAAATAACTTGGCTAGAATCACATAACAATTTAGTGGCAGAAACTGGGACTGTCACCAAAATTTACTAATTCCCAGGCCAGTGACCTTTCTATCCATTACTAATGATTTCTGTGATTAAGAGGGAACAATTATAGACTATCGAAAGGCAGCAAAGTTCTGAGACCTTTCTTCACTAGAGCTCAACTGAAATTTATAGGATTTGGATGAGAATAGACTGGAACCTCACTAATCTCATGCCCACTTTAAATAATTGGGATATAACTTTTCTACAGATAAGCTTTAGAATATATTGTCAGTTAATTGTTATATAAAATTGTATCCATGGGTTTGTTCTTACATATTATTACATTCTCCATATTTTGTTTTTTTTTCCGCTATGAGTAGAAATCCTAGAATTTATAAAAGAGGTATGAAGTTAGTGATTCTGCCCTGGAGTTTATCTTCTGGTGCTGAAAAGATCAGGATCAGACTTCTGGTAGAAGCTGAAGTTGCCAGAACAATGACTTATGTCAAGTCAGGTTGGCTGACTTGACATAAGTCATTGTTCTAAGCTATTGTCTACCACCTCATTTAATTGTTCATTATAAGATTCAGGTGTTTGTGGGGCACCTGGGTGGCTCAGTTGGTTGGGTGTCTGACTCTTGATTTTGGCTCAGGTCATGATGTCAGTGTTGTAAGATCAAGCCCCATGTTGAGCTCCATGTTGGGCTCCATGCTGGGTGTGGAGTCTTCTTGAGATTCTCTCTCTGCCCCTTCCCCCTCCTCCCTCTGTCTTTGTCTCTCTTTCTCCCTCTCTAAAAAGAAAAAAGAAAAACAAATATGCAGGTGTTTGTGATACTTTCAGTGGCCCTGAACCAAAACAATCAAACAGACAAACAAATAAACAAAACCACTGCCTCACCTTTTTCAGTAAATTCAATTAAACAAACATTTCATTCATTTATGAACAAATACTCATTTAAGGACTGTTACGTGCCAAGCACTGTGACTTATACTAGGGATACATTAGTAAATAAAAACAAGAATGATCCATGTTTGTTTTAGTTTGTTAAAGCTGCCATAATATCACATACTGAGTGGCTTAAACAAAAAAAAATTATTTTTCCCATGGTTCTCAAGGCTAGAAGTCTGACACCAAGGTGTAAGCAGGATTGATTTTTTTCTGAATCCTCTTTCCTTGACTTGTAGATGGCCATCTTCTCCCTATTTTCACATGGTCTTTCCTCTGTGCGTGTGTGCGTGCGCATGTGCGCACACACACACACACATCTATATCCTAATCTCTTCACATAAGGATACAAGTCATATTGGATTGGGGATCCTCCATTTGACCTCATTTTAAACCTAATTACCTCTTTTGGGGCCTTATCTCCAAATAGAGCCATAACCTGAGGTAGTGGGGATTAGGACTTTAACATATGAATTATGGGGGAGACACAATTCAGCCTATAACACTGTCTTTAATGAGCTCACAGTCTAGTGGGGACACAGAAATTTATCCAATAATTATACAGATAAGTTTAGGAATATGAACTCTTAAGTGCTATAATAGAGAGGTACGTGGTATCATAAAAATATGTAAGTAGGCATGTCCTCCTATATCAGGGAGGAAGGCACAGCAGAAGAGGCACTGGAGAAGGTAAATATATGAGCTGAGATCTCAAGCATGGATAGGAGGAGTTAATTAGGAAAGAGTGATGTGGGGAGGAGGAGAACAAAGGTCGGGGCAGGGCAGGAGAGAATCAGGTAGAGGGGAAACATTTGTCAAAAGTCCCATAATTCTGGGGGCACCTGGGTGGCTCAGTCGTTAAGCGTCTGCCTTTGGCTCAGGTCATGATCCTGGGGTCCTGGGATCGAGCCCCGCATCGGGCTCCCTGCTCCGCGGGAAGCCTGCTTCTCCCTCTCCCACTCCCCCTGCTTGTGTTCCCTCTCTCGCTGTCTCTCTCTGTCAAATAAATAAATAAAATCTTAAAAAAAAAGTCCCATAATTCTGCATATGTACTGAACACTGAAGTAGATTCTGAGTACAGCAATGTGTCTCATGGTCTGGTAGCAGACAGATGCAAAAAAAGATAATTTCAACAGAATATGATCAGAATTATTACAAGGTCAATACTTATATGCCACACAGATCTAAATTTATGGGAATTATAGATAAGGGAGGCACTAATTCTGCTGACTAGGGAGTGAGGTGGGAGGTCAAAACAGTTTCACAATAGCTTAAGTGTTCCACCATTTAGGTCCTGGTGCCAATTTGGGAAATCTAAATAAATGAAAAAGATATCAAGAAAGCATTGAGATCATTCCTTCAAAAATACTTTGCATCTAGAGGTGGCATGGAGTCAAAAGACCTGAATTTTAGTCCCAGCTCTGTGTATTCTACTGTTCTTTCTTGCCTGTCACACAGAAATAATGGTTTGTGTCTCATCTACCTCATGTGTTGGAAGGGTGTTGTATGGATCAAACAGGGACCCAAGAGAGCAGGAAAAGAATACTGGCGAAAGGAGATATGAGATGGATTGACTGAGGTCAACAGTCATTTCCTCTCTGATCTTTGTTCCTGCTCTGCAAGCATTTCCAAACTAAATGTGGACGTAAGACTGAAGACACCTGCAGAATCAGACATTGATGCAAGGGCTAGCTAAATTATATGCAGGGTCACATAGTAGGATGGACCAAGTGACATGAATGATGCAAATGTCAGTGTTTGCAACAAATTCTTGCTGACACATTGTTTATTCTAGAGAAAAAGCTACAAAGGACTCCATGGCCAAGCTGGAAAACAATTTCTAGATGATGTTCCTTTCTTTCTTTCCTTCCTTTTTTTTTTTTTTTTTTTTTTGATGTTGTTTTCTAAGTGTTTATTTTCTAATCTAAAGAGCTAAAGAGCCAAAATACATGAGTTTGGCTTCCGTTCAGTTGCATACTATATTACTGTTACAACCTTAGTAACATCCCTCTTCCTCTCTCAGCTGTTGGGCATTGCTAGATGCCAGGCACTGTTATAGGCATGCCACATGCATGATCTCATTTAACTCTCTCAGCAATCCTATATGTGGATTATTCCCATATTACATATGAAGAAACTGAGCCTTAGAAAAATTAAGTAACTATTTAAAAGTAGTCAGGTAAGTCAGTAAATGTCAGATCTATGAGCTGAACTCAGATCTGAACTCCAAAGTTCAACCTTACTGCAGGAAAGCAGATAAAAGAAGTTGGAGTAGTGTATCTTCAAAAGCCCTTCCATCTTTAGAATAACTGAGTCTGTGCCTCAATTAAAAAAAAGTTTTTTCAGGCCTGTCAGTAAGAGTAAGCCAGCTAAAATCTTTACTGCCTTGTGGCCTTTACCCTTGCTGTACTTCTACCCAGAAAACTCTTCCCTTGAAAGCAAGGCTCCTTCTTGTTATCCTGGTTTCAACTTAAATGTTACTTCCTCAGTGAAGTCTTTCCTGAACACTCAGTCCAAAGTAGAAACCCAGTCACTCTGTTTTATATCATCTTGTTTTAATTTTTGCATAGCACTTATTACTGTTATAATTTCTTGAATATATGTTTAATTTTTTGTTTATTGTTTGTTTCCCCTCACTTGAATATATGAGCTTCGTGAAGGCAGTGCCTTGTTGGTCTTAATAAAATTGTATACCCAAAACCCAGAATAGGAGTACATGATATATGGTGGATGCTCAATAAATATTTGTTGGATTAGTGCATGAACAAACTCCCTTATGTAATAGATTGAAGAACTGCAACCCAGAGAGGAGACGGGACTTGTTCAAGGTCAAGGAATATAGGCAGCTCTTAGTGGGAAGAGCATTAATTTAGTTTCCAGTCCTAATTCTGCCTCTAATTTGCTCTGTGAATTTAAGTCAGTTCTAGGTTCTCTAATAAAGTTTCAGCTAAGATTTGTTGAATACCTTCTACATAACATGCATTATTCTGCTTTTGCTTATGTTTTATATAATCTTACCCCAAAACTCTGATGGTAGGTGGTCAGTCCATAAATAATGCTAGCCCCAAATTCCAGTAGCTTAACACATCACAGAGTGACACAAATCAGAAAGTTCCAATGGCTAGTTCTCTTTCAAGTAGTAAATCAATGATCCAGGATCCTTCAGTTTTAGAATGTTGCCCTCTTCATCCTGTTGCCTTCAAGGTTACTGAAGAAGGGGAAAACATACATGATTTCATATGGGATTTTCTATGCCTGGGAATGGAAAACATTATTTCCATCCATACTGCTTTGGATGGTATCTCTCACTTAGAACTGAATTACCAGGTATACTGGGATATATAGTCTTTTACAGAAAGAGAAAATGGTATTGGGCAGCATCTAGCCAGTATCTGCCATAGTAATGTCACCATTTTACAGATGAAAAAATGTTTCTTAGGTGACTTGGCTGAGATTCCATTGTAAGTAAGGGGGTAAGGATACACAACCAAGGAACCATGCCAGACTTGAACCAATAATAGTATCCTTGCTCTGCTTCATATATCACTGGTTTTCAAGGTTGTTTTTCTAGAGAACTCTTTCTTTCTATAATAGGAGTTTTATAGAGAATTCCAACATGTAAAAGAGATCAATGTGAGTTTTGAAGCATAATAAACCCTAAGAAGGTACTCTGGGGAAGCTTCTAAGGAGGTCCAGAGCCCAGTACAGAAACCTTAGAAGCAAATTATCTTGATGGGCCCTTTTAGCTGTGTCTCACATAATTCATCTCTTGATTTCCTGATATTCCTAATGTGAAGCCAAAGAGTAAAGTCATGATTGCATTTCAGAACTGGGTGCTTGTCATCAAAGATTTCTGCCTCAGAGCCCAGAAATAAGCTGTGAAATTATAGCTGAAATCCTGGCACTGCATATACTGAGCCTTAAGAACCCTTTCCCCACTACCCACCATCCATGCAAAAAGTTATCTAATTGTACAAAGCACACTCTGGAAACTTTCCCAGTGGAATAATAGATAAAATAACCAAGAACTTTTTAATTTTGCAAAGTGCACTCTTCCTTATAATTTACTTAATATAGAAATTTAATGTTCTGCAGTTTACTGAACAAATAACATTGAAAGTATTTTAGAGTAAGCTTGGGAGCTCGCCTTTGGTTGCCAGTTTGACTTTATTATTTGATTATCCAGATAAAGGCCAGCAGTAACAATATGCTCTGCCTTAAGTGGTTCAGAGGGGTTATCTCTTGGCCATTATCAATTCTAAGTACGAGATTTAAATTCAAGGAGGAAATCATACAAGAGCAATTTGCTGACTTTGCTCAAGTTAGTCCCTTGAGTAAGATGCATGATTCTTTGGACCTGAATTATGATGATTATACTTTTCCAGAAAGTTCCTAACCTTACGTGCTGACAAATTCTGTGTCACTCTATACATTAAAACAAGCAAACAAAACAAAACATGCTGAGGACCAAATATGTGTCAGACATGGTGATGTTTGCGTGTATGCCAAAGATGTTCAGACTGGCTGAGAGCCCTTAACTCCTTCCTTTTAATTCTATGGTTTACACCTCAACAAAGGTTCCCTCCACCAGCCTCAGGGTACTTTCCTTTTGGATCTGGACCTTAACATTTTAGTTAGTTTCTTGCTTCCTGATGCCACCTGTTCTGGTCCTAGACAATTACTATTCTTTGACATAGGCTTACAATGAAGGGCCAGCCTCACTATTCTCCTGCCTGTGTAGGCTCTGCGGAACCTAACCTGAGCCAAGGCTCTGAGCGTCCGTTTGTCTTGGAAAGGGTGTGGGACAAAGATATTGGGATGACTAAAACATTCTCTACTCTTAATATATAAGGTTGTGAAAGGTATTTAAAAGGTAGAATGACAGGACTTGGAGATTGAATAGATTTTTGAAGAGGAAGGAAGAAGATTTAGGAAGATACTAAGGTTATTCCAGATGCCGTGGTAGAGTTGGCATTTGAACGTGATCTTATTAAATAAAGTTTTAACATGCAGAGGTGTGGTAAAAAGTGTGTTCTAGGTAGAAGGATTATCATGAGCAAAGGCTAAGAATTTATATATTCCAGATTCCTTTGAGGAGCAATGTCTGATTATTTCCTGTTTTAGGCATCTTTGATTTCCTTTTTAACAGCCAGAACAGTTTGTTTAATATTTTTTCTCTTATTTCTCTCTTACTTCTCTTAGCTTTTAGAGACAATAAGATAGATGTCTTAGTTTCCATTGTAGAAATTTGGTCACCATTTCAGTTGAGTAGCTAAACTTCAATAATTCGGGCAATTTAACTGATTCAGACTGAACACCACAATGATAATTAACTTGTTCCTCTTCCTTCCCATCACCCATAGGAGCCTGCTGGATCATTAATGACAGGATTAGAGGGAGAGTGATCCCGGTGCATTACTGGTACTCAATAAATGTTAAATAATTGTTGAAATAGGACCCGGTGGAGATAGGCACTTTGCAGTAGAAACAGAAGCTCACAAAGTGTGCCTTTGCTGAAAATCAGGTTTTGCAATTCAGAGAAGGCACAGACTATGCACCATTTCTCATCACTGAAATCCACATGCATTTGTAGGAAAAAGTCTAATTAATAATCTAGTTCTCCTAGCTAAATAGAAGCCTATGCAGTGGGGAAAGTATTAGACATCATAGATAGTGCCATGGGGGATTCACCTTCCCTCCTATTTGAAGAGCTGTAGCCACCCAGATGAGCAGGTGCAGGAAATAAGGATATGATGACCAGTGGATTACAGGACACACAAGTGTTTTACCCAGATCACCTCTGAGTCCTTGCCAAAAGTGCTCTAAGAGCCAGATCCCCATCTGTTAATTGAAAAATCCTATCTGCCAATATGAGGGCTAGCTTTGCCAAGCATGAATTGTGTGGTGTTAATGGCTTTGGGCAGAGTGTTGTGCTGCTTGCTGGCAGGGAGAATCCTGTTTCATTCTGAAGAGTCCAAAATTTATATTTGAAAACATATTTTATTTGACAGCCAGAATCTAATGAATCTGACTTCATCTGTCTGTCTGCAGATCTCTGCTTGAGAATATCAAACCTACAGTAAAATAGTTCCTCACATTTTACAAAACACTTTTCCTATCAACTCTCCCATTTAATCCTTATGACAACTAAGGGCCGAAGGGAACCTGATATGTACAGGTGCTTTATATGCTGTCTCATGTAATCTCTGAATTCTTGCAAGGAGGATTTTTAAATCCTCATTTTACAGGTGAAGATCCAAGGTACTGAGAAACAAAAGTACTGGCTTGACATCTGCTTGAGCTGAGTAGGAAAAGCTACTGGGAGAAACATTAATGTTGCCTTCAAGTGTATCATGATATCATTATTGAGGGCCATATCTCCTGAGCACCTACTTTATACCAAGCATTATTTCTGCATTATTGAATCTCTAAACCATCTTGTGCGGTTGGTAGTATGATCCCCAATTTATAAGTTTGGTCATTTAGTAAACATTTTTTGAGCACCTACCAAAAGCCAGGTACTGTTTTAGGCACTGGATATACACCTTGAATAAAACAAGCATGGTTCCTCCTCTCATGAACCTTACATTCTAATGGGAGCAGATAATAAACAAATGTAAATGTTTAATGCCTCCTAAGTGCAGAAAGACTTAGCCTCTATTTTAGATTGGGTGACTATGGAAGGACTCATTAATGATGAAACATTTAAATTAAGACCCAAATGTCAATAAAGACCCAGTCTTAGGAAGATATAAGGCATTATTATTGCAAGTAAAGAGAACACAAAGTAAATAAACACTAGAGGGAAAATAAGCTTTATGCCTTTCAGAAAAAAGAACCCACAAAACGTGGTGGGAGAGTAGTAAATGATGGGAAGAAAGTTCAGAAATGAGGTTGGAATGTTAAGGAAAGGCCAGATTTCACTGACCTTTATAGGCCAACATAAAAAGTTCAGGTTTTATTCTACATGTGGTAGGAAGCCGTCAGAGGGGGTAAGAACACTATTTACTTATTTTTACAAAGAAGTCACCATGGCTGGTATGTCAAAAATGAATTATATACAGAAAATACTGAAAGACCAGTTAGGAGACCATTACAGTGTTCCAGATGAGAGGTGGTAGTGGCATGGAGAAGGGTAGTAGTAGAGATAGAAATGAACAGATTTTGTATATATTTTGAGGTTGTGTTAATATGACTTGTTTAGGTGTGGTCTGAGAGAAAGAGGAATCCAAGAATATTAGGCTTTTGAGTTGACCCACCAAGTGAATGAAGCGGCATTTACTGATACGAAGAAGGCAGAAAGCAGAATCAATTTTGAGAGTGAAATATCAAAAGTTCTGTTTTGGGACACATTAAGTTTGAGATGCCTACTAGGCAATAAAGTGTATATGTCAAGCAGGCAATTGAATATATGTTTGGAAATCAGAGGCTGTATATATTCAAAGATCAAATGGCTTGCCAAATGTAACACAGAAAAATTGGTGGAGCTGGTTTACTTGATAAATTCTCCAAGCTTTCAGTAGCCCCAAACTGGAATTGACTACAGGTTGGGTATACAACTAAGCTCAATAACAAAATCTGCCTGTGGTAGGGGGCGCCTGGGTGGCTCAGTCGTTAAGCGTCTGCCTTCGGCTCAGGTCATGATCCCAGGGTCCTGGGATCGAGTCCCACATCGGGCTCCCTGCTCAGCGGGAAGCCTGCTTCTCCCTCTCCCACTCCCCCTGCTTGTGTTCCTGCTCTCACTATCTCTCTCTCTGTCAAATAAATAAATAAAATCTTTAAAAAAAAAAAAAAAAAATCTGCCTGTGGTAGGAATTTTCTTTTGCCATACTTCACTAAAATCCCCTGAATTCCTCTTTGTCCCTACACACATGGCTAGAGATGGAGTTATTTTAACACTTCCTCTGGCTGTCAGGCTTGCTATATTGCCAAGGAGTTAGTGGGGAAGCCATGAGCTTAATTTCTAGGGAGAGTCACTTGTGGCCATGATGGTTCCACTTAGTATAATGTTGAAGAGCATGAGCTTCAGATTCAGTGAATGGGGTTAATTTCTGGCCATCTTATCTTTTTCAAATTTTAACTCAAAACTCTTTGTACCTGATTTCTCATTTATAATGAGAGAATACTAACACTTGGAATAACTGGGATTATGTATGTAATGCTTAAAGTAATATCCTATGTAATGCTTAAAGTAGTATCTCATTTGGTAACCATGCATGATAATAATCAGTATGTATCTATGAAGTCCATCTGGTCCAATGTGTCATTCAAAGCTCTTGTTTCTTTGTTGATCTTCTGCTTAGATGATCTGTCCATTGCTGTGAGTGGAGTGTTGAGGTCTCCTACTATTAATGTATTATTATCAATATATTTCTTTATTTTGGTTATTAATTGGTTTATATAATTGGCTGCTCCCATGTTGAGGGCATAGATATTTACAATTATTAGATCTTCTTGTTGGATAGACCCTTTAAGTATGATATATTGTCCCTCTACATCTCTTACTACAGTCTTTGTTGTAAAATCTAGTTTGTCTGATATGAGGATTGCTACCCCAGCTTTCTTTTGAGGTCCATTAGTGTGGTAAATGGTTCTCCATCCCCTCACTTTCAATCTGGAGATGTCTTTAGGTTCAAAATGAGTCCCTTATAGACAGCATATGGATGGGTCCTGCTTTTTTATCCAATCTGAAACCCTGTGTCTTTTCATGGGAGCATTCAGCCCATTTATTCAGAGTAACTGTTGAAAGATAAGAAATTAGTGCCATTGTATTGTCTGTAAAGTCCCTGTTTCTGTAGATTTTGATTCTTTTTCGTCTATATGACTCTTGGGGTTTCTCTTCGCTTACAGAATCCATCTTAATATTTCTTGCAGGGCTGGCATGGTGGTCACATACTTTTTCAGTTTCTGCATGTACTGAAAGCTCTTTATCTCTCCATCTGTTCTGAATGACAACCTTGCTGGATAAAGGATTCTTGGATGCATGTTCTTTTTTTTTTTTTTTTATTAACATGTAATGTATTATTTGTACAGGTCTGTGATTCATCAGTCTTACACAATTCACAGCACTCACCATAGTACATACCCTCCCCAATGTCCATCACGCAGGCAACCCATCCCTCCCACTCCGCTCCACTCCAGCAACCCTCAGTTTCTTTCCTGAGATTGAGTCTCTTATGCTTTGTCTCCCTCTCTGTTTTCATCTTGTTTCATTTTTCCCTCCCTTCCCCTAAGATCCTCTGTCTTATTTCTCAAATTCCTCATATCAGTGAGATCATAGGATACTTGTCTTTCTCTGATTGACTTATTTCACTTAGCATACTACCCTGTAGTTCCATCCATGTTGATGCAAATGGAAAGAGTTCATTTTTTGATGGCTGCATAATATTCCATTTTATATATATACCACATCTTCTTTATCCATTCATCTGTTGATGGACATCTAGGCTCTTTCCATAGTTTGGTTATTGTGGACATTGCTGCTATAAACATTGGGTGCGTGTATCCCTTTGGATCACTACATTTGTATCTTTGGGGTAAATACCCAGTAGTGCAATTGCTGGGTCATAGGGTAGCTCTATTTTCAACTTTTGGAAGAACCTCCGTACTGTTTTCCAGAGTGGCAACACCAGCAGGCATTCCCACCAACAGGGTAGGAGGGTTCCCCTTTCTCCGCATCCCCGCCAATATCTGTCATTTCCTGACTTGTTAATTTAGCCATTCTAACTGGTGTGCGCTGGTATCTCATTGAGGATTTGATTTGGATTTCCCTGATGCCTACTGATGTTGAGCACTTTTTCATGTGCCTGTTGGCCATTTGGATGTCTTCTTTGCAGAAATGTCTGTTCATGTCTTTTTTTTTTTTTTTTTTGGCCACAAGAAGTTTTATATTTAATTTCCATCTTTATGAAAATTGAATCCTTTTTTTTAAATTTTATTTTATTATGTTATGTCAGTCACCATACTATATATCACCAGTTTTCGATGCAGTGATCCATGATTCATTGTTTTCGTACAATACCCAGTGCTCCATGCAGTACGTGCCCTCCTTAATACGCATCTTGGGGCTAACCCATCCCCCACCTCCCTCCCCTCTAAAACCCTCAGTTTGTTTCTCAGAGTCCACAGTCTCTCATCGTTCATCTGTCCTTCCGATCCCCCCCTTCATTTTTCCCTTCCTTCTCCTAATGTCCTCCATGCTATTCCTTATGTTCCACAAATAAGTGAAACCGTATGTAATGGATTTTCTCTGCTTGACTGATTTCACTTAGCATAATCTCCTCCAGTCCCATCCATGTTGATGTAAAAGTTGGGTATTCATCCTTTCTGATGGCTGAGTAATATTCCATTCTATATATGGACCACATCTTTATCCATTCATCTGTTGAAGGGCATCTCGGCTCTTTCCACAGTTTGGCTATTGCAGACATTGCTGCTATGAACATTGGGTGTATATGGCCCTTCTTTTCACTACATCTGTGTCTTTGGGGTAAATACCCAGTAGTGCAATTGCTGGGTCATAGGGTGGCTCTATTTTTAATTTTTTGAGGAATCTCCACACTGTTTTCCAGACTGGCTCTACCAACTTGCATTCCCACCAACAGTGTAAGAAGGGTTCCCCTTCTCCTTAACCTCGCCAACATTTGTTCTTTCTTGCCTTGTCATTTTTGCCATTCTAACTGCTGTAAGGTGGTATCACAATGTGGTTTTGATTTGAATTTCCCTGATGGCTAATGATGATGAATATTTTTTTAATGTGTCTTAGCCATTTGTACATCTTCTTTGGAGAAGTGTCTTTTCATGTCTTCTGCCCATTTTTTGACATGATTATTTGTTTTTTGGGTGTGGAGTTTGAGAAGTTCTTTATGCATTTCTTGATTGGATTATTTGTTTTTTGGGTGTTGAGTTTGATAAGTTCTTTATAAATTTTGGATACTAGCCCTTATCTGATATGTCATTTGCAAATATCTTCTCCCATTCTGTTGGTTGTCTTTTGGTTGTGTTGACTGTTTCCTTTGCTGTGCAAAAGCTTTTTATCTTGGTGAAGTCCCAATAGTTCATTTTTGCCCTTGCTTCCCTTGCCTTTGGCAATGTTTCTAGGAAGAAGTTGCTGCGGCTGAGGTCAAAGAGGTTGCTTCCTGCATTCTCCTCTAGGATTTTGATGGACTCCTGTCTCACATTGAGGTCCTTCATCCATTTTGAGTCTATTTTTGTGTGTGGTGTAAGGAAATGGTCCAGTTTCATTCTTCTGCATGTGGCTGTCCAATTTTCCCAACACCATTTGTTGAAGAGACTGTCTTTTTTCCATTGGACATTCTTTCCTGCTTTGTCGAAGATTAGTTGACCATAGAGTTGAGGGTCCATTTCTGGGCTCTCTATTCTGTTCCATTGATCTATGTGTCTGTTTTTGTGCCAGTACCAACCTTTCTTGATGATTACAGCTTTGTAATAGAGCTTGAAGTCTGGAATTGTGATGCCACCAGCTTTGCTTTTCTTTTTCAACATTCCTCTGGCTATTCAGGGTCTTTTCTGGTTCCATACAAATTTTAGGATTATTTGTTCCATTTCTTTGAAAAGAGTTGATGGTATTTTGATAGGGATTGCATTGAATGTGTAGATTGCTCTAGGTAGCATTGACCTCTTCACAATATTTGTTCTTCCAATCTATGAGCATGGAATGTTTTTCCATTTCTTTGTGTCTTCCTCAATTTCATTCAGAGTGTTTTATTGTTTTCTGAGTACAGATTCTTTGCACCTTTGGTTAGATTTATTCCTAGGTATCTTATGGTTTTGGGTGCAATTGTAAATGGGATCGACTCCTTAATTTCTCTTTCTTCTGTCTTGTTGTTGGTGTATAGGAATGCCACTGATTTCTGTGCATTGATTTTATATCCTGCCACTTTACAGAATTCCTGGATGAGTTCTAGCAGTTTTGGGGTGGAATCTTTTGGGTTTTCCACATAAATTATTATATCATCTGCAAAGAGTGAGAGTTTCACTTCTTCTTTGCTGAATCGGATGCCTTTTATTTCTTTTTGTTGTCTGATTGCTGTGGTTAGGACTTGTAGTACTATGTTGAATAGCAGTGGTGAGAGTGGACATCCCTGCCACGTTCCTGACCTTAGGGGGAAAGCTCTCAGTTTTTCCCCATTGAGAATGATATTTGCTGTGGGTTTTTCATAGATGGCTTTTATGATATTGAGGTATGTCCCCTCTATCCCTACACTCTGAAGAGTTTTACTCAAGAAAGGATGCTGTACTTTATCAAATGCTTTTTCTGCATCTATTGAGAGGATCATGTGGTTCTTGTATTGTATCTTTTATTACATTTCTTTTTCTTCTTTTATTAATGTATTGTATCACATTGATTGTTTTGTTGATGTTGAACCAACCTTGTAGTGCAGGAATAAATCCCAGTTTGTCGTGGCGAATAATCCTTTTAATGTATTGTTGGATCCTATTGACTAGTATTTTGGTGAGAATTTTTGCATCCATGATTGTATTCATCAGTGATATTGGTCTGTAATTCTTCTTTGGATGGGGTCTTTTTTCTGATTTTGGGATCAAAGTAACGCTGGCCTCATAAAATGAGTTTGGAAGTTTTCCTTCCATTTCTATTTTTTGGAGGAGTTCCAGAAGAATAGGTATTAATTCTTCTTTAAATGTTTGATAGAATTCCCCTGGGAAGCCATCTGGTCCTGGGCTCTTGTTTGTTGGGAGATTTTTGCTTACTGCTTCAATTTCTTAGTGTTTATGGGTCTGTTCAGGCTTTCTATTTCTTCCTGGTTCAGTTTTGGTAGTTTATATATCTCTAGGAATGCATCCATTTCTTCCAGATTGTCTAATTTGCTGGCATACAGTTGCTCATAATATGTTCTTATAATTGTTTGTATTTCTTTGGTGTTGGTTGTGATCTCTCCTTTTTCATTCATGATTTTGTTGATTTGGATCATTTCTCTTTTCTTTTTGATAAGTCTGACCAGGGGGTTATCAATATAATTAATTCTTTCAAAGAACCAGCTCCTAGTTTCGTTAATCTGTTCTACTGTTCTTTTGGTTTCTATTTCATTGATTTCTGCTCTGATCTTTATTATTTCTCTTCTCCTGCTGGGTTTAGGCTTTATTTGCTGTTCTTTCTGCAGCTCCCTTAGGTGTAGGGTTAGGTTGTGTATTTGAGACCTTTCATGTTTCTTGAGAAAGGCTTGTATTGCTATATACTTTTCTCTTAGGACTGCCTTTGCTGTATCCCAAAGATTTTGAACAGTTGTGTTTTCATTTTCATTTGTTTCCATGATGTTTTTTAATTCTTTTTTAATACCCTGGTTTTTCCCATTCATTCTTTAGTAGGATGCTCTTTAGCCTCCATGTATTTGAGTTCTTTCCAACTTTCCTTTTATGACTGAGTTCTAGTTTCAAAGCATTGTGGTCCAAAAATATGCAGGGAATGATCCCAATCTTTTGGTACCGGTTGAGACCTGATTTGTGACCCAGGATATGATCTATTCTGGAGAATGTTCCATGGGCAGTAGAGAAGAATGTGTATTCTGTTGCTTTGGGATGGAATGTTCTGAATATATCTGTGAACTCCATTTATTCCAGTGTGTCATTTAGAGTCTTTATTTTCTTGTTGATCTTTTGCTTAGATGATCTGTCCATTTCAGTGAGGGGGGTGTTAAAGTCCCCCACTATTATTGTATTATTGTCGATGTGTTTCTTTGATTTTGTCATTAATTGGCTTATATAATTGGCTGCTCCCATGTTAGGGGCATAGATATTTAAAGTTGTTAGATCTTCTTGTTGGACAGACCCTTTAAGTACGATATAGTGTCCTTCCTCATCTCTTATTATAGTCTTTGGTTTAAAATCTAATTTGTCTGATATACAGATTGCCACGCCAGCTTTCTTTTGGTGTCCATTAGCCTGGTAAATGGTTTTCCACCCTCTCACTTTCAATCTGGAGGTTTCTTTGGGTCTAAAGTGAGTCTCTTGCAGAAAGCATATTGATACGTCTTGTTTTTTATCCAATCTGATACCATATGTCTTTTGATTGGGGCATTTAGCCCATTTACATACAGGGTAGCTATTGAAAGATACGAATTTAGTGCCATTGTATTGCTTGTAAGATTACTATTACTGTAATTGTCTGTGTTCCTTTCTGGTCTATGTTAGTTTTAGGCTCTCTCTTTGCTTAGAGGACCCCTTTCAATATTTCTTGTAGGGATAGTTTGGTGTTTGCAAATTCTTTTAGTTTTTATTTGTTCTGGAAGCATTTTCTCTCTCCTTCTATTTTCAATGAGAGCCTAGCTGGATATAGTATTCTTGGCTGCATATTTTTCTCGTTTTGTGCTCTGAATATATCATGCCAGTCCTATCTGGCCTGCCAGGTCTCTGTGGATAGGTCTGTCGCCAATCTAGTGTTTCTACCATTGTAGGTTACAGACCTCTTTTCCCGAACTGCTTTCAGGATTTTCTCTTTGTCTCTGAGACTTGTGAGTTTTACTCTTAGATGTCGGGGTATTGACCTATTCTTATTGATTTTGAGGGGGTTCTCTGTGCCTCCTGGATTTTGATGCCTGTTTCTTTCCCCAAATTAGGGAAGTTCTCTGCTATAATTTGCTCCAATATACCTTCTGCCCCTCTCTCTCTTCTTCTTCTGGAATCCCAGTATTCTAATGTTGTTTCGCTTTATGTTATCACTTATCTCTCGAATTCTCCCCTTGTGATCCAGTTTGTTTATCTCTCTTGCCAGGTTTATGTCAATAGTTCTGATGTTATTCTGTAGTTCCTCCCTCCGTATATAAGAAATCTCTTCCTCTTTGATGCTCTCAAGATTGCTTCCTTGGCTCTACGATTTTCAAGCTTCACTATTAATATGTTGGCGTGTTGACCTATTTTTATGGATTTGGGGAGGGGTCCTTTCTGCCTCTTGGACATGAATGCTTGTTTCCTTCCCCATATTAGGGAAGTTCTTAGCTATGATTTGCTCAAATATACCTTCTAGTCCTCTCTGTCTTTCCACTCCCTCAGGGATCCCAATAATTCTGACATTGGAACATTTCATGGTATCATTGATCTCTCTAAGTCTATTTTCATGGGCTACTAGCTGCCTATCTGTATTTTCCTCAGCTTCCTTCTTTTCTATCAACTTATATTCTAGATCACTTATTCTCTCTTCTGCCTCATTTACCCTGGGTTTTAGAGTATCCAATTTAGTCTGCATCTCATTCATCGCATTTTTAAATTCAGCCTGATTGGTCTCATTTCTGTCCTTAGAGATTCTATATTGTCACTAATGTTTTTTTCAAGCCTATCTATTGACCTTATGATTGTTATCCTGAATTCTATCTCTGACATATTGCTCATATCCATATCCATTTGTTCTGTGGCAGAGGACATTGTCTCTGGTTCTTTTCTTTGTTGAGAGTTCCTCCTCCTCCTAGTCATTCTGTCGAGGGATGGTTGAGCGAATGAACAGAGTCCAAAATATCAACCACGATCCAAGCTAGATGCACTGTAGCAAAATCTGGAGTGATTAGACACCACCATCGAAAAAACAAAGCCAAAATGAAACACAAGAATAAAATTAAAAAATTGAAAAATTTTTTAAAAAGGGAGAGAGTGGGAGGGGGACTGTAATCTCTCAGTGTGGACAAAGCAGGGTGTTTCAGTTGTTCTTGGGTGTATTTTGGTCTGTGTGTTAGAGGACACTACATCCCAAAATTAGAAGGAAAGTAAAATTTGTATATATAAAAAGGTAAACCTGAATATTGTGAAACAATGCTAAAATAAAGCATATACCTATAAAAAATATAGGTGTGTAAAAATACAAGTTAAAAAGCGACTGTGAAAAATAAGTTGATATAATAGGCATCTAGTTGAAATGAGGAGAGATGGGAAAAAGAAAAATACAACAGAGAAAAAGCATGAGAAAAGGAAAAAAAAGATAACAAAAGGAAAATTATATCTGAAAAATAAACAAGTTGTGAGGCCACACCTGGAGCTCAATATAATTTTCCCGTGGCATTGGGATTTTAGTCTTATAGAATCCATAGGATTGTCACACACCTGTTCTTCCACACTGTCTTCTGGGAGAGGGGCCTGCTGTGCTATTTCTCAGCTAACCCTGCCTGAGCAGAATTGCCCCACCCTCTGTCAGGGGGATAGGCTCAATGGAAATGGGTCTTCTGTGTGTCTTTTTTTCCCTGTGGGTATTCCGAGCCTCTTCAGAGGATCAGAGCAAAAATGGCTGCAGCCAAACCTCTGGCCCAGAGGAGAAAAATCTCAGTCTGCCCTCTTTAATAAACCCTCCAGGACAGTCTCCACTTATGCATGCACCACCAAAAACCACAGCCTCCCGTGTTGTGCACCCACAGCAACTCTCTCAGAGTTAGTCTCAGGGGCCCAGGAGTGTCTCTGCCCTTTGTGATTCTCAAACCGCCAGTAGCTGTGGGCTCGCACCCGTGCACTCGACACTCTGGAATCAGGTCTGCGTTTTGCTCTAACGCCCTTTCCTGGCCACTACTGCTGTGTGAGTTTTTGCCCAGTCACAAGGTGCAGGTTCCAGATTTTTTGAGGCTGTTCAAGGAAAGAGCAGTTATTGACTGGCCCAGCTGGCAGTTTATGGCCATCAGAGCTGCGAGTCCCTTCCTGGACTCATTGACTATAACCTGCTTCCTGGCTCCAGTGCTCGGGCCTTCTACCATTTCAGGAATCCTCTTTTGCTCTGTGGTCCCTCATAACCTGAGACCAGAATGCCCTACCTAGAATTCTGCCTTTTCTCTTCCAGAGCCCCTTTCAGAGAAGGATGTCTCTTACTAGAGCAGATTTCTAAGGGTTCCGATTTTGTGCTTCGGTGTTACCTCACTTTCCAGGAGCCAGCTTATGGAGGTTCCCTCCCCCTTCTGTTTATCTTCCAATTTTTCCCCACAGATTCACGACTCCACATATCCTACCTTGCAAAAAGCAGTTGCTTTTCTGCTTGTAGAGATCCAGATATATATTCTTACATCTCAGGCTGATTTCATGGGTGTTCAAAATGGTTTTGTAGATATCCAGCTAAATTCAGGGGGCCAGTTAAAACGTGGTCCCCTAGTCCTCCACCATTTTGCCTCAAAATCTCAATAATTAGTAATAACAATGATGAGGATAGTAATATTTTTTAGTCTCCTTTTGGGTTAAATCTTTGAGTATGATATCCAGAAGTGGGGTTAATGAGTCAAAGGGTATGAATATTTTCAAGGGCATAAATAGTCAAAGAACCCTCCAAGTTCTTAATTTGAGAAAAGAGAAGATAAGTGAGAGGTAGCTTGATAGGGTAGAAATAGGATTAGACTTGTAATCAGACAAAACTGGATTGAATTCTGGTTTTACCTTTATTCCTCTTCACTTCTTTGTGCCTCACTTTTCTTATCTATATACTTGAGTGCAGTACTTGCCATGTCTGCTTCCCTGCCCACTACACAAACTTATGAGTATGGAAGGGAAACAATGTGTGCACAAGTACTTTGAAAACTCTAACAGCCTGTACAAAATTTCAGGGGTGGTTATTATTGTAATTATTATACAGGGATGCACAACCAGGAGATGATAGTGGATTGACAGAATTAAACCTAGACTTCTTACCTGGCCCATTGGTGGGCACTGCATCTGCTTGCACTCAGTCTGAGAGGCCTGAGGGAATCCAGGCTTAACTACTATTCTCTCGGCCAGATTTTATGATAGGTTTTCTTAAGTGAGCTCCAGCAAATTTAAACAGTGGTATTTTCCAGCTGGATTGAATTGACCATAGCCAAACTGAAGTATGAGATTTGGCCTCATTCCCAACTCTAATCTTGCCTGTAGTGTTCCTGGCCTTGAAAACCCCAGTCTTTAATTTTGATAATAGGGACTTTCCATGTGATGAAATAGATTAATCATAATCCTTGTTTCATATATGAAACATATATGTTGTCATTATTTATGTATGGCCCTTTTATTTTATTCTTTCTTCATTATTTAAAAAATATAATTAATACTCAAGAACCTACTGTCCAATGCAAAGAATAGAACGTTAACAATAACTTAAATCTTTATTTTGCTTCTCATTCCTGTGCTTTTATCTCCGGGATAATTACTATCCTGAATTTTATGTTATAAAAATTGTTTTGTCAAATACATATATTTCGTTAAACAATATATTGTTTAATTTTCATTTTTAATTAGCACTTCAAAAAAAGGGTATAACAGTAGGTGGTCTTCTAGGACTTGCTTTTTACAATTGATGGATTTATTCATGTCACTGAGTTTTACTATAGTTCATTTATTTTCATTATTATATATTATTCCATAGTTAGAATACACTATACCGGTATTTTGTTTAAAATCCTTACAGTGATATGCATTAGTGAAATGGATTGGTAATTTTCCTCTTTCCTACTTACTTTCTTGGTTGGTGTCAGAATGTTACAGGCTTTATGGAATACTAAGTCAGATGATAGTCTACCCTTTTCTGTTCTGAGGAGTTTGTTTCTTGAAAACTGGTTAGAACTCATCTATAAAATAATGTGTACTGTTGTTCTATTTGATGGAAGGCTTTAATTCCCTCTTCATTTTCTTAAATATTATTAATAGTTACTAATAACTATTATTAGTTAATATATTATTATTCAGGCTTCCTATTTCTCTTTTAATTCATTTTGGTAAGTTATATATTTTAAGTTATATATTTTTAGGAATTTGTCCACTTCATCAATCAGTGTTGTCAATCAGAATGTCACTATATCATACTGAAAAATTCTCACCTCTAAGACTTGCCTTCATATTGTATAAGTGGACATTTGCAACAGAACATTTTAATGTGGCCAAGAAAGGAGAGAGAGAAATAACCAACTAACCAATTAACTTTCCTCTCTCCTATCTCCCTCTCTTGTTATTGCCTATTATATACTAAACATATCTCTCATTTAATTTATACCACAACCCTAAGAGCAGATTTTATATTTTCCTGTTTACAGATGAAGAAGCCAGGGCTAAGGGAGGATATGTAGCTAGGAAGTGGTCAATTTGGAAACAGATTTGATTGACCCTAAAGCTTGGGCTCTTTCATTATACCACATTCTTAGTCTGAGTAATTTCCTGCCTTTTCCACTTCCAGTGGTTCTCTAATGTGCACTAAAGTGCATCTAAAGATGTCTGGTTAAAAAAAAAAAAAAAGAATTTCTGGGGCCTACCAGAAATATTTAGCTATATTTAGTAGGTGTGTATTAGGAGCTGGGAATCTGCATTTCAGAAAAGCATTCCAAGTAGTTTTGATGTAATACCAGGTACTTTTTGATGCCCTTCACACCATACTTTGAGGAACCTTGAACTAGATTCTGAATTCCTTGAGTATGGGAATGGTGTCCTATTTATTTCATTTTTCTATGAGGAAGAACTCAACAATTTGCTGAAGAAATGAATGACTAAATGAAATAATGGATGAATTTAATTATATTGAGGTGTCAAAGACTTACTCTCTCTAATCAAAAAGAGCTACTTTGACCTAGTCACTAATCTCTAGTGTTTATGTTTCCCTCTTGGACTTATTATCCTCTATGGGGTGAATTGCCTTCTTGCTTCCTGTATATCAAAAAGCTCAAAGAGAAAAAGATTCCCTATCATTTTAAATGTCATTCATCATTCTGTTTGCAAGAATATTATTAGAAGGCTGCTGAGAGGAAGGGCACAAAGATAGAAAGATGGCCAAATGGAACTTTCCAGGTCTGCTCTCTTTTTGCCAAGTGAAGCTATAGCTTTAGGGTACAACCTTTGGGGCAAAACCTGACAACTGCCATGTAGAGCCTCTCAGCTTTGGTCACTGAAACTTGGAGGTACAAGCTTAACACCTCTACTGATCCTCAGTCCCTGAGTCAATCCTGATCATACCAAGGTATCTGTCATATAACTCAACTCACCAACATATCAGTGGGCTCTGAAATCTGTTTTGTTTCCACAGATCTGTTATATAGTGAGTTTGAATTTCATGTTCAGTTTCCCTGCTACTGCCTCATCCTCTTCCTGGGATGAGAAGCCAGTCTGTTTCAGCCTAAAGGGACTAGCTGAGGACTCTTATACCCAGATCCCTTTTTGTCTTTCATGTTTGGGTCCATAGTGAAAGGAAGAACTTGATTCAACTTCCTTTGCTTCATTTCTATATTTTGCTAATTTCTATTCCAAAATACTACTTTGTATTTATAATAACATTCAGCAGTGCCTTACATCCTGAAAGGGGAAGCCAAAATACCTTTGAATTTTCATTTTCTTAACTTTTCAGAGAAGATCATAATATTGACCTGCCTTACAGAGCATTAGGATTAACTAATTAACATTGAATATACTTTGGAAATGTTAAATACTATAGACATGCTAAATAGCTTTATTAGACTTGGAGTCTAAAAGACAAATGAAACTCCAAACTTCATTTAAATGCTTTTATATCATGGGATTTTTTTTTCTCTCTCTCAAGAATCTTAAAGGAAGTTATGTAGCTACATTTTTGGTTCCAAATAGGAAATGTCACAATGAGTATAAAACATAGATGTCTAATTTCCTCACCTTTTCTGTCATCCCCTGTTTCTCCACTGGATCACACATTTATTCAGCAAGCATTCCATGATTGCCTCCTGTGTCAAGCACCAAGCAAGGCACTACAGATACATGTCTCTGACCTGTGGGAGAGATAGATACACATGTTCTCCAGTAAATGTAATATAAGACAAACCCAGTGATATTACAGAGATGCAGGGTGTGAAGGAAGAAAATGATCACATTGCAAGTGTCAGGTGCATCTATAGTAGATGGGAAAGTCAGGAAGATTTAAGATAGCTGGCATTATTGGGGCTGTGCTTGAAAGATAAAATGAATTTTTATGGACAAAGGAAATAGCATGAAGAAAGTTCATGTGTGCCTTTTTTAGATGGGGTGCTAGAGTTGAGAGAAGTTATATAGCTGATCCTGGGGTTGCACAGTAAGTCAATTCCTAAGTCAGATTTAGGATCCAACCTCTTCCTCACTTCTATTCTGATAGTCTTTGCTTTGAACTGTATTTTCTCTCTTAATAGTAAAGGTAATTTACTAAATGACTATTTATCTTAAGTTTTATTCTACTTATTATGGGAAATTGAGATCCCTAAGATGGTCCAAGAGAAGAGGGCACTGCACACAGGAAGAGATAACATACACAAAGTAAAGATTCTTAGAATCTTTACTTTGAGGTGGATAATAGCAGTGGGTGGGACCAGGTGAATGGCCATCCACTTGCCATGAAAGTATAAGGTATTGAGGACTAGTTGGAAGTAAAATTAGATAGCACATTGATTTAATAAGGGATTTGAATATTACAATAATGAAGTTTTTACTCAACCATAAAAAAGAATGAAATCTTGCCATTTGCAATAACATGTATGTAGCTGGAGAGTATAACACTAAGTGAAATAAGTCAGTCAGAGAAAGACAAATACCGTATGATTTCACTTCTATGTGGAATTTAAGAACCAAAATAAATGAACAAAAAAAAAGACAAACCAAAAAACAGACTTTTAATTTAGAGAACAAACTGATGGTTACCACAGGGGAGGTGGGTGGGAGGATGGGTGAAATACATGAAGGGGATTAAGAGTACACTTACCATGATGAGCAGAGTAGTGTATGGAATTGTTGAATCACTATATTGTACACCTGAAATAATATAATACTGTATGTTACCTATACTGGAATTAAAAGAAAATTAAAAAAAAGAATAATGAAGTTTTTGTCATGTTGAGTGTGAGGTGAGGTAAAATGACTAATTAGAAATGACTAATGGATAGTTGAAGCTATAATTCTGATTGCTAATGAAAAGATAGCATGATTTGGGAGTTGTTAGCAAGGAAGTAATATCAAAGTCATGAAAAGGAGATCTCTGAGGGATAGAGAGGACAAGAGTAAAAAATCAAGATCCACTAATGAAATAGTTTATGGCAGGTTAGCTCGGTCTAGTTCTTGATTTATACATGGGAAAAACTGAGGCCCAGAAAGAAGAAAAACTTTCTTAAAATTATTCACTAATTCAGTGGAAGAGTTGCAACCAGAGTTCATGTTGCTTCACTCCCAGGCCATATCTCCCTTTCTTCCACTAATACTTATTTCAACCAATTTAGGTGTTCTGCAACAGAGGACTGTAGCTGCTCCAGTGAAATTGAAACTTGAAATGGAAACCAACATCATGAATAGGAAGAGAATATTGCCTTCCTTATTTTTAATCATTTTCTGTCCAGCAATTCTTAGGTTCATCTTGGAAGGCATGGCCTCTGGGGATCAGGGAACTGCAGGTTCCCAGGTGATTAGACATGGGTTTATTTCTCTCTCTGGTTTCCCTTCCCTTACGTTTTGTTGTTGTTTGTTTGTTTGTTTTTGCTAATTTCCTTTCTTGCTGGACAGTGTGCTGAGAGACATTTGAAATATTGCTAGGGAATATATGGCTCATTTTTTAAAACAGAAATGTCCCTTTTTTCTCAGCTGCTGGGGAACCCTGTCCTGAACACACTCACTACCTCCTCTACCAGGAGATCACGTTAACATACTTCCTAATTTATACTCCCCCTCCATCCAGCCTCCCCCACCAATGACAGAGAAATTAAAATTCACTTTTAACTACTGTTTATTAATGCCTGTCTACCCTGAATCAGGGTTCAACTTAACCTAAATGAAATTATTTCAGTACCCAATGATCAGTGATCAGTATAATTATACCCATCTTACAAATAAGGGAATTGAGACATAGATAAATGGTAATGTGACATGATTATGGTAGACAGAATAAGGACCCTTCAAAGATGTTCATGTCCTACTTCCTTAGAACCTGTGACTATGTTACCTTACATAGCAAAAGGGACTTTGCATATGTAATTAAGGATTTTGAGATGAGAAGGTTATACTGGATCATTTAAGTGGGCCCAACATAATCATAAAGGCCCTTAAAAGAGGAAGTCTGAAAGGTTAGAATCAGAGGATACATGATGATGGAAGCAGAGAAGTCAGAGATTTGAAGATGTCATGCTCCTGACCTTAAAGATGGAGGAAGAAGCCACAAGCCAAAGAATACAGGTGACCTCTAGAAGCTGGAAAGACAAGGAAACAGATTCTCCCTACAGCCTCCGGAAGGAATGTCACACTGCCCACATTTTGAATTTAGAGCTTCTTACCTCTAAAACTGTAAGATAACAAGTTTGCATTGTTTTAAGCCAGTAAGTCTGTGGTAATTTGTTACAAAAACAGAGTAAGCTGATACATTAAAGTTATATAGCAGGTCATTTTTTTCCAGTGATTTCTATTTTTTGAGATGTAAAGAATGCACCCTAGACTTGTGTAAGTGAACCCTGTCTTGCTTGACACTGTTGACTCCTTATTTCTTTGTGACTCTATTTCCTTCACTTTTATGCACACACTCCTTAATCTCTTCCTCCTTCTCTGATCATTATGTCAATTATGGGTCCCATCTCTTATTTATTGCCTACTAAATACAGTTCTCTTTCCTTTCCATGTCCTTGCTTCCCTTTTCTTTCCTTCTCTTCATACTGTCCCTAACATTCACCCTTCTTAAGTTCCATTTTTCACTTTTATACTAATGATTCCCAAAGGTATCTCTCATCTAAACTTTAGACTGCCAATTTATATTTACCCTTGGAGAATTGAGAACCAAGGCAGAGAAAATTTTAAACACAGCTATAGATAAAAGACCAATGATCTTCAAAAGTGCAATAGATATGACCTTTCAATAGAGATGATTAAAGTCAAAAGATGATAGATTGACATCTTTAAAGTCCTAAAAGGGGGAAAAAGAAAAACAACTTGAATCCTATTAGTGGGACTATCCTTCAAAAATGGAAGCAGACAAAATCTGAGAAAATTCACTGTTTCCAGAGCTGCACCACAGAACAGACCAATGGAAGTTCTTCAGGCTGAAGAAAAATGATCCAAGATGGTTCTCCAGTTTGACTATGAAGTTCCTAAGTTGGCTTTCTTTGTATTTATCCTGCTTGAAATTTATTGAGTTTCTTGAATTAGTGAATAAAAGTCTTTCATAAATTCTCTGAAATTCTCAGAAATGTGGGAAGAAGTGCAAAGAAAAGGATAATTATATGACAAAAGGATATTAATTATTTAAAATGATAGTGATAATAAGTTCTCCTGGGTATTATAGGTGGAAGTAATATATTTGACCATTGTAGTACAAAAGGGAGAAGGGGATAAATGGGATTAAATAATAATAAGATTCTTGTATTTTTCTTAGGAAACAGACATATGTAAAAATTTAATGAGCTATACAATTAAGTTGTTTTGTACTTTATTGTATGTAAGTTATCTTCAAAAAAAAAGTGAAGATGAAAAAGTGTTGATATATCAACAGAAAAGTTATGGATAAATTCCTTGAGATTATTTGTACATGGGATTCAATTTGACAATATTCCCAGTTTCTTCTCCTTATACTCTTAACATAAGGCCTGTATGACTTTCATTCAACAAATATTGAGATTCCTACTATATGCCACTCACTGTGATAGGCACTGGGTATATAGAGAGATGGAGACTAATGTTAGAAGTATTCAGAAATGAACAAATGATAGTGGTTAGTGAAGGTTTCTGAGTAAAGGAGAAGCTAATTGGAGCTAACAAATATCTTGGTGGATGTATGGATGGAGGGGTAGGGTCAGATGATATGATTTTCTCTTGGTTCTGTATTGCCTAAGGTCACTCCTTTAGTCCTGCTTTTCTAGGATTTTCTTTAAAGAAATGAATTCACAATTTTCTAATGCCCTCTAGGTATGGACATTAGGGATGTCCTCTAGGCAAGCTTGGTGCCAAGAGGAAAGGTAAGGTTGGTATAATCTTTTTCTCTCTCTCCCTATAATAAGGTAAACAAAAGTGGCTCAGATTTGTCAGAATACCAGTTTTGGGTCAGACTGCTGGAAAGAGTGTCAATCTTTGTAGGAGAGTGACTCAGGATGCCATTAGAGTACTGGTCACTGGACTGAACGCAATGCAGTGGGTATGGGGTCATAGTCAAGAGTTGAGATGAGTTTTCTGTTGTTAAAGCAGCTCTGCAGTTAGTTTCTCTTTTTCCTTCTGTTGTGATAGGTTAAGAAGGTATTCTGTGATGATTAATGCTATTAAAGAGAAATTACTTCTTGGGTCTATTTGGGTTAATTTGTTTTCCTGTAGATTTCTCCCTTAAATTAGCAATACCTTGTAGTGTTTGGAATACACAAAAGTTCAGGATAAAAAGCACTGAATTACAAAATAAAGTCATTCATTCATTCAGTTAGCATTTACTGGGTACCTAATCTTTGTTTGCCACTGTGTAATTATGGGGGATATAAGTATAATTAATTGTAGTTTCAACTAACTTTACATTTATAGACAAAGACAGACAAAGAAAGATAAATTAAGTGACAAATATGAGAATTAATTATGAACTAAATGCAAATGGGACACAAAAGAGGAACTAATTAATTCTATCTGAGGAATCAGGGAAGGTTTCATTGACGGATGTCATTTTAATTGGATGTAGGGGAAGAAGTAGGAGGTCCCCAGGCCTTATAGGCCATTCTAATTGAAGGAAACAGCAGGAGCAAAGACATGAAAACTTAAAAATTTCCTGTCTGGCCAACTATAGGTAAACTGGAACATGAGATATATGTCAGGAAGTGGTAGGATAAAAGAATTAAGACTATGAAATGAGATGGAGATCAATTGTCAAGGGCATGGTGTATTATCTATAATGAGTACTGAACCACCCAGGTTTTTTCCACCACCTCAGGGTTTTAAGCATTTACAAAACAGTTAACTGAATAAAGAGAGATATACAGCAAATTGCAATTAATTTAATAATTAATATAATTCAGTATAATTCATTTCTGTGTTTATTTTTTTAATTTTAATTCAAGTATAGTTAACATACAGTGTTTTTTTTTTCAATTATAATTTTTTTTATTTTTTTAAATTAACATATAATGTATTATTTGTTTCAGGGGTACAGGTCTGTGATTCATCAGTCTTTTTTTTTTTTTTTTTAGCTTTTGATGTAGTGATCCATGCTTCATTGTTTTCGTATGACCCAGTGCTACATGCAGTACATGCCCTCCTTAATACCCTCAGTTTGTTTCTCAGAGTCCATAGTCTCTCCTAGTTCATCTTTCCCTCCGATTTCCCCCTCTTCATTTTCCCTTCCTTCTCCTAATGTCCTCCATGCTATTCGTTATGTTCCACAAATAAGTGAAACCGTATGATAATGGACTTTCTCTGCTTGACTTATTTCACTTAGCATAATCTCCTCCAGTCCCATCCATATTGATTTAAAAGTTGGGTATTCATCCTTTCTGATGGCTGAGTAATATTCCATTCTATATATGGACCACATCTTCTTTATCCATTCATCTGTTGAAGGGCATCTTGGCTCTTTCCACAGTTTGGCTATTGCAGACATTGCTGCTATGAACATTGGGGTGCATATGGCCCTTCTTTTCACTACATCTGTGTCTTTGGGGTAAATACCCAGGAGTGCAATTGCTGGGTCATAGGGTAGCTCTGTTTTTAATTTTTTGAGGCACCTGCACACTGTTTGCCAAAGTGGCTGTACCAACATGCATTCCCACCAACAGTGTAAGAGGGTTCCCCTTGCTCTACAACCTCTCCAACATTTGTTGTTTCTTGCCTTGTCATTTTTTGCCATTCTAAGTGGTGTAAGGTGGTATCTCAAAGTGGTTTTGATTTGAATTTCCCTGATGGCTAATGATGATGAACATTTTTTTTAATGTGTCTGTTAGCCATTTGTATGTCTTCTTTGGAGAAGTGTCTATTCATGTCTTCTGCCCATTTTTTGACGTGATTATTTGTTTTTTAGGTGTTGAGTTTGAGAAATTCTTTATAGATCTTGGATACCAGCCCTTTATCTGTAGTGTCGTTTGCAAATATCTTCTCCCATTCTGTGGGTTGCCTCTTTGTTTTGTTGACTGTTTCCTTTGCTGTGCAGAAGCTCTTTATCTTGATGAAGTCCCAAAAGTTCATTTTTTCTTTTGTTTCACTAGCCTTTGGAGGTGTATCTTGAAAGAAGTTGCTGTGGCTGATGTCGAAGAGGTTACTGCATATGGATTCCTGTCTCACATTGAGGTCTTTCATCCATTTTGAGTTTATCTTTGTGTATGGTGTTAAGAATGGTCGAGTTTCATTCTTCTGTATATAGCTGTCCAATTTTCCCAGCAACATTTATTGAAGAGACTGTCTGTTTTCCATTGCATATTTTTTCCTACTTTGTCGAATATTATTTCACCATAGAATTGAGGGTCCATATCTGGGCTCTCTATTCTGTTCCATTGGTCTATATGTCTGTTTTTGTGCCAGTACCATGCTGTCTTGGTGATCACTGATTTGTAATGTAGCTTGAAATCAGACAACATGATGCCCCCAGCTTTGTTTTTCTTTTTCAACATTTCCTTGGTGATTCGGGGTCTTTTCTGATTCCATACAAATTTTAGGATTGTTTGTTTCAGCACTTTGAAAAATGTCATTGGAATTTTGATCAGGATGGCATTGAAGGTATAGATTGCTCTGGGTAGCATAGACATTTTAATGATGTTTATTCTTCCGATCCATGAACATAGAATGTTTTTCCATCTTTTTGTGTCTTCTTCAATTTCTTTCATGAGTGTTCTGTAGTTCCTAGAGTATAGATCCTTTACCTCTTTGGTTAGGTTTATTCCGAGGTATCTTAAGGTTTTTGGTGCTATCATAAATGGAATCTATTGTCTAATTTCTCCTTCTACAGTTGTATTGTTAGTGTATAAGAAAGCAACTGATTTCTGTGCATTGATTTTGTATCCTGCCACATTACTGAATTGCTGTATGAGTTTTAGTAATTTGGGGGTGGAGTCTTTGGGGTTTTCCACATAAAGTGTCATGTCGTCTGCGAAAAGAGAGAGTTTGACTTCTTCTTTGCCAATTTGAATACTTTTTATTTCATTTTGTTGTCTGATTGCTGTTGTTAGGACTTCCAGTACTATTTTGAACAATAGTGGCGAGAGTGGGGATCCTTGACGTGTTCCTGATCTTAAGGGAAAGGCTCTCAGCTTTTCCCCATTCAGGATGAGAGTTGCTGTGGGTTTTTCAAAAATGGATTTTATGAACTTGAGGACTCTGAAGAGTTTTAATCAGGAAAGGATGCTGTATTTTGTCAAATGCTTTTTCTGCATCAGTTGAGAGGACCATATGGTTCTTCTCTCACCTCTTATTAATGTGTTCTATCACACTGATTGATTTGCGAATGTAGATCCACCTTTGCATCCTGGGGATAAATCCCACTTAATCGTGGTGGATGATCCTTTTAATGTATTAATGGATCCTATTAGCTTGGATTTTGTTGAGGATTTTGGAATCCATATTCATCAGGGATATCGGTCTGAAATTCTCCGTTTTGATGGGATCTTTGTCTGGTTTGGGGATTAAGGTAATGCTGGCCTCATAGAATGAGTCTGGAAGCTTTCCTTCTGTTTCTATTTTTTGAAACAGCTTCAGTAGAACAGGTATTATTTCTTCTTTGAATGTTTGGTAGAATTCCCCCGGGAATCCATCAGGCCCTGGACTCTTGTTTTTTGGGAGGTTTTTGATCACTGCTTCAATCTTATTACTGGTTATTGGCCTATTTAGGTTGTCAATTTCTTCTTGTTTCAGTCTTGGGAGTTTATGGGTTTCCAGGAAGGGCTCCATTTCTTCCAGGTTGCTCAATTTATTGGCATATAGTTGTTGATAATAATTTCTAATAATTGTTTCTATTTCCTTGGTGTTAGTCGTGATCTCTCCCCTTTCATTCATAATTTTATTAATTTGCATTTTTTCTCTTTTCTTTTGGGTATATCTGGCCAGTGGTTTATTGATCTTACTAATTCTTTCAGAGAACCAGCTTCTAGTTTCGTTGATCTGATCTACTGTGTTTCTGGTTTCTAATTCAGTGATCTTTGCTCTAATCTTAATTATTTCTCTTCTAATGCATGGCTTAGGCATCCTTTGTTGTTTTTTCTCTAGTTTTTTAAGGTGCAAAGTTAGTTGGTGAATTCAGGATTTTTCTATTTTTTTGAGTGAGGCTTGGATGGCTATGTATTTCCCCCTTAGGACCGCCTTTGCAGTATCCCATAGGTTTTGGATCAATGTGTTTTCGTTCTCATTGGTTTCCATGAATTGTTTAAGTCCTTTTATGATTTCCTGGTTGACCCATACATTCTTGAGCAGAGTGGTCTTTAGCTTCCAAGTGTTTGAATTTCTGCCAAATTTTTTCTTGCGATTGCATTCCAGTTTTAAAGCATTATGGTCTGAGAATATGCAGGGAATTATCTCAGTCTTTTGGTATTGGTTGAGACCTGATTTGTGACCCAGTATGTGGTCTATTCTGGAGAAAGTTCTAGGTCCACTTGAGAAGAATGAGTATTCTGTTGTTTTAGGGTGGAATGTTCTGTATATATATCTGAGGTCCATCTGGTCCCGTGTGTCATTCAAAGCTCTTGTTTCTTTGTTGATTTTGGCTCAGATGATCTTTCTATTGCTGAGAGTGGAGTATTGAGGTCTCCTAAAATTAACGTATTGTTAGCAATATGACTCTTTATTTTAGTTAACAGTTGGCTTATGTAGATGGTTGCTTCCATGTTGGGGCTGTAGATGTTTACAATTGTTAGATCTTCTTTTTGGATAGGCCCTTTAAGAATGATATAGTGTCCTTCTGTGTCTCTAATTACAGACTTTAGTTTAAAATCTAATTTGTCTGATATAAGAATTGCTACCCCAGCTTTCTTTTGAGGTCCCCTGGCATGGAAGATGGATCTCCATCCCTTAACTTTCAGTCTGGATGTATCTTTAGGTTCAAAATGAGTCTCTTGTAGACAGCATATGGATGGGTCCTGTGTTTTTATCCAGTCTGCACCCCTGTGCTCTTTTATGGGAGCATTTAGGCCATTCACGTTGAGAGTGATTATTGAAAGATATGAATTTATTGTCATCATGTTGCCTGTGAAGACATTGTTTTTATAGATTGTCCCTGTAAATTTCTGTTCTATATCACTTCTGGGGTCTTTCTCCTTTTATAGAATCCCCCTTAATATTTCTTGCAGGGTCGGCGTTGTTGTCATATATTCCTTCAGTTTCTGCCGGTCTTGGAAACTGTGCATCACTCCATCCATTCTAAATGACAGCCTTGCCGGATAAAGTATTCTTGGCTGCATGTTCTTCTCGTTTATTACCCTGAATATGTCTTGCCAGTCCTTTCTGGCTTGCCAGGTCTCTGTGGATAGGTGTGATGTTATTCTGATGTTCTTCCCTCTGTACGTAAGATATCTCTTCCCCCTAACTGCCCTTAAGGTGGTTTCCTTGGTTCTAAGATTTGTGAGTTTTACTATTACATGCCGGGGTGTTGGCCTGTTTTCCTTGATCTTGGGAGGGATCCTCTCTGCCTCTGGGACACGAATGTTTGTTTCATTCCCCAGATTAGGGAAGTTCTCATCTATGATTTACTCAAATATATCTTCTAGTCCTCTCTCCCTCTCCACCACCTCAGGGACCCCAATAATTCTGACATTGGAACGTTTCATGGTGTCATTTCTCTGGTTCTATTTTCATGGATTTTGAGTTGTTTTTCCCTGGCCTCCTCTTTTCCCTTCTTGTCTATTAATTGGTCTTCTAGATCACTAATTTGTTCTTCTGTCTCGCTTACCCTAGCTGTTAGATTATCTAGATTAAATTGGATTTCATTGATAGCATTTTTAAGTGCTGCCAATTCAGCTTTCATTTCTGCCTTTAGAGACTCTGTGTTGCCATTAATCAATTTCTCCATTCTAGTTATTGTCTTCGCAACTGCTACCCTGAATTCCGTCTCCGACATCTTGGTTATATGTGCATCCATTTGTAAATCTGTGGCAGAAGTCACAGTCTCTGAGTCTTTCCTATTTTAGGGGTTCCTCCTCCTAGTCATTCTGTTGAGGGTGTTTGAGGGAATGTACAGAGTCCAAATTATTAACCACAACCCAAGCAAGATGCTCCTGTTTTCTAGGGACCTTAGGGTTGCTGGCCTCTTGTTTTCCCAGCCTGTCTTCTGGCGGCGGGGCCTGCCAAGCTGTTACTCAGGCAACCCTGTTTGTGCAGAGTTGCCCTATCCCCTATGGTGGGGGATGGGCTCAGTGAAAACCAGTGTTTTGGGGCTTTTGTTCTCTGGCGGCTTTCCCTGGAGGCTTTCTGTGTCTCTTCTGAGAGTCAGAGCAGAAGAGATTGCTTCCAAACCTCTGCCTCAGAGCAGAGAGATCCCATGTGTTCTTCATGAGCTCTCCAGTCCATACTATCTCCATTTCTGTCTGTGCTGCTATAAACTGCAGCGGCCTGGGTTGTGCGCACCTAAACAGCGCTCCCTGTCCTTGCCTCCCGGTTGGGGCATCTCTGCCCTTTGTGTTTCTAAAACCATCAGCCTCCCTCAGTTCGCATGTGTAGCCCTGTTGCTCCGGTTTCAGTTGGTGGTGCTGCCTTAAAGTCCTTTCCCTGTCGCTACCGGTCTGCGAGTCTGTGCCCCGTCCCCACAGCGAGAGGGTATCACTCACCGGTGGTGTTGGATCCCAGTGGCTCAGCTTTCTCCTCATTCTGTTCATCCTCTCATATCTACCTACAAAATCACAGCTCCCCATTCATACCCTGAAACCAACCCCCTGAGATATTCTGTCTGTAGAGATTTAGATTTATCTTCTTACATCTCAGGCTGATTTTATGGGTGTTCAGAGTGGTCTGGTAGATATCCAGCTCAATTCCAGGGACCAGTTGGAATGGGGTCCCCTACTCCTCCGCCATCTTTTCCAGGTCCTAAAACTAGCTATTCTCTAGTCTATTTCTCTTAATTTATTTTTTATTAGTCAGAATAGGCTAGGTCCCAGAAAATCTTGGTTATTTAACACATAAAATATTTATTTTTTACTACTGCTACACAACCAGCTCAGTCAGTAGCATGCTCTGCTCTACAAATGCACTCAAGGCCCTGGTTGAAGAAGGTTTCACCAACTTGGCTGCACACCATCTGAAAATCAAGGCCTCCTCAGTTTCCACAGCAGGAGAAAAGAAAGCTGTAGGGTTTCAGACAAATAATGAAATGCGTCAATACAGAAGTGTCATTTCCATTCATAAGTTATTGGCCAGAAATACTCTCATGACTCACCTAAATGCAAAGGAGGTAAAATCATATGTCCAGAAAAAGGAGAACTGGGTACAATGAACATTAGAAATCTGAAACGCTTTCCTATTATGCCATCATATATATTTACTGCATTATATTAATTATTGGGGAATATACCACATTCCCCTATTGATGGACATTATGGGTTTCCATTTTTGACACTGCAAATATGCTGCATTTGGCATTGGTGTATGGTAACTTTTGTCCATATATGAACATTTTTCTAAATCATATATCTAGAAGTGGGATTGTTGAGTAAGAGGTTATATTTATTTTATTTAGTAGGGACTACCATAATGTTTCCAAACTGGACTATTTTTTTTTCAAGATTTATTTATTTTAGAGGGGCGGAGGGGCAGAGGGAGAGTGAGAGAGAATCTCAAGCAGACTCCCTGCTGAGCACAGAGCCCAATGGCAGGGCTCAATCCCACGACCCTGAGATCATGACTGGAGCCAAAATCAAGAGTTGGAAGCTTAACCAACTGATCCACCCAAGTGTCTCTCCAAACTGGATTATTAGTTTACATTCTCACCAGCAGGATATGAAAATAGCATTTTCCTTACATTTTTGCCAGACTTTAATGTTGTCATGCTTTTTAATTTTCATCAGTTTGATCAGTGAAAAGGGCATCTCATTGTTCCTTTGATTTACTGTTCCCTAATGACTGGTTTTAACATCTAGATAGATAGATAGGTGATAGATAGATAGATAATTTTTTTTCAATTTGACTTAATAGATATTTTCTGAGCACTTACTATATACTAGAAAGTGTACCAGGGGCAAGGGATATAGCATTAATCTCCAATTTTAGGCAATAAATCTGGTCCTGGGATATGTTGGAATACAGGAGGGATCAAGTAGGTTATGCGGGTCCTGATGGATTCAAAGTGGATGTGACTTCACAGACAGAATGAATAAGATTATGCTATCATCCTAGGGTAGATGTTGTTTACCCTGAGGGACTCTCCTCCCACAAAGCATCTTATAACCCTAGATGATAGGTATGTATTGGGGGGTGGGTGATGAGGGGTGTCTTTTAGTGTATTGAGACCTAGCTAAGGGTAATTTAGATCACTGTTTCACACCCTGTAGAAGTCTAAGTCTAAGATTTCTGTGCATTTTTCTGGGGGAAGACCTCACATTTTCATAGTCACCTCTGCGTCTGGGTTCTTACTTGTGTATATTGCTTCTGTTTCACACTGCATTGAATCATGTAAAATGTTCTTTCTCTCTTTACATACCATGACAGATTCCTGGCTGTTTACTATTCATTCTGTTCACTTTTTTCCCCTTAGTCGTAAAACCCTTGATTTTATGGGTACATCACTTCCTGGAAAAAACTGCATTTTCCTACTCTCTTATAGATAGAGAAATGTAAGCAGAGTATGCATCTTTTGGGAAGCAGAAATCTTTTAAAGAGGCGTCATACCATGTTTTGTCTTTCTCTTTCCAGGAGGCTGGAATATGAGCATATTGGCTGGAATTTGAGCAGCCATCTTAAAACATGAGGTAGCATGCTAAAGATGATGGGTAGAAAAACAGAAAAAAACTAGGTTCTGATAATGATAGAGTCACCATACCAATTCTGGAGTACTTAATTCCAGATTTTTTATATGAGAGAAAAATAAACTTCCATTTTGTTTAAGACATTGTAAATATTTTTCTGTTTCTCACAGCTATACTCATCCCCAAAGGAAGGGGATACATACACATACACAATATATAAAACCAATGCAATAATTCCTTTAAAATATTTGTTAAGTGTATCAGAATTAGTTGAAATTGGAAGTATCGGAGAAAGGTTTTGCATTACAAAAATGGAAACCAAATAGCTTATTGTCTTAAACTATTTTTAATCATTCCACCACAAGGGAATTTTTATTAGCCTCTCAACTGCACATAATCATCCTTACCTGTACTTATCACCATCTCTGTAGTTTTTTTTTATGTGTACTTAGTGGAAAACTCAAATTCTACTCATTTGCTGATATCAAAAACTACAACTGTTTTTATTGTGCTTGGGCTTTTGCCATCCAGGTTTTACCCTACCAAAATTTATATATTTTCCCAAGCATGAAAGGAGATTTGATGCTAGCTTAATAGTATGATATATAAAATTTTTATCCCATTATACTTCAATACTAATCATAACTAACATTTGTTGAGTACTCACTATGAGATAGGCATCATATTTTTAAAGATTTGTTATTTTTTAAAGTAATCTTTATACCAATGTGTTGTCGAACTCACAAACCTGAGATCAAGAGTCGCATGCTCTACTGACTGAATCAGCCAGGCACCCCTCCCTTTTTCACTTTTAAAAACAACTATACTGAGGAATAATCAACATAATATAAACCATGCATATTTAAAATGTACAATTTGATGTTTTGACATGTGTGCACATTTATCAAACCATATCCTCCTCAGGCAACTACTAATCTTCTTTAACTCACTATAAATTAGTTTCTGATTCTAGAGTTTTATATATAAGAGAAGCATATACTATGTACTTGTCTTTATCTGGCTTCTTTCACTCATCATAACTATGTGATGATTCATTGGTGTTGCATGTATCAATATTTCATTCCCCTTTATATATTTTATACGTCTTCCATTATATAGATATACCACAATTTGTTTTTATTTTACCTGCTAATAGGCATTTAAGAGCCCCCCCCCATTTTAGTTATTACAGATAAGGCTTTATAAACATTCAGGTACAAATATTCATGTGTATATATGCTTTCATTTCTCTGAGGTGGACACCTTGGACAGGAATGAGTGGATCAGATGGTAGGTAAATACTTAATTGTTTAAGCAACTGCCAAAATATTTTCTAAAATGGCTGTACCATCTACATATTTATAAGTAGTGCACTGTCCTTCATTACCTGACCTCTACTGTCTTTTTTATTTTTATTTTTTTGCCTTTACTGTTTTGAAAACCATTATTTCATGTATTTTGTCCTATTCTTTAGCTTTTTCAGGCAGGAGTGTAAATCTGGTTCCTGTTACTTCAACTTGAACTCATGCAGAAATCTTTTTCTGTCTCATTTAGTGCTTGCAACCACTGTATAATGTAGGCAGTCTTGTTATCCCCATATTAGAAATAAAGAAACTGCTTTTTCTCACCTGCACACTTGTGTTCCTGCTGTTCCTTTTCATTTGTTCATTTAGTCAGTCAACGTTTCAGTCATTGCTGTACCAGGCACTGTAATTAGGTGCTGACAATAGGGAATGATAGAAAGAAATGTTCATCTTAGGAGTATCACTCTGATATAAGTAGAGGATGAAATAGAAATTTTGGGATAAGAGGCAGGTGCAATAGTTCATAAGAGAAATGGTGAAAAGAACTAGTGGTAATAACAACAAGATGGAAATAAATCCTTAGATTTATATTCAGGAAGTAGTACATAGACCTATGGAATAATAGGTACTTACCATGTTTGGAGTAAAAAACGTGTTTTAATTAACTAAGCAACTCAGTGGTTGAATGGAGATGGATGATGTTCATACTCATTCATTTCTTTTTTTTTTTTTTTTTAATTCAGTTAGCCATTGGGGGAAAACTTGGACAGGTTTCCTTGAAGATTTCTTACTTTCTTTAGGTCACTACTATTAGACAACTTATTCCCAGGATAATATTTTGGAAGAGTATAAAATAGCATGGGAAAATATTTTGTATTTTCTATTAGGTGACAAAGACATTTGTCTTTGGTGTAAAAGGATATGTATATGCGTGCTATATTGAAGTGTTAAGTATTTTCCATTTGGAGCATGTTTCATTTTTTTTCTACTTCATGTTTTACTGTTTTGTCTGGCTTTCTTTTTTTATAGTGAAAAAATGAAATTGATGTAAAATCAGGCATGGACAAACCATTTGTGACTTCTAATTTTATGCCATTTTTAAATGTTGTCCATCCACTTCTCTATAGATCTGAACATGATAAATATTTGTTATTCTAGATCTCTATGGTCACTGTCTTCCTTAATCAGCTTCCCAGTCCTAGCCCTCTATTTTCAGTTCCATTTCAAGTACCACATGTCTTGGTGTGACAGTTAAACAGGATAATGTTTAAGTACATCTGGGGCAAATGGAGCTGAGTTTATACCCTCATTCTACCATTTACTAGCTATGCTATTTAGACAAGTTAGTTAACCTCTGTAAGCCTCAGTTTTTCCATCTGTAACATGGGCTAGAAATAGTGCTATTATTGGATTGTCATGAGAATTAAATGAGAATGTGCATATAAAGTACATAGCATAGTCCATACATATTTCATAAGTGAAGGTTATTATTACTTTTTTTTTCAATAATTGGAGAAAATGTAACCTTGCATTTCCCACTAAGTCAAGTCTAGTAGATATGATGTTGGTATAGTCTTTGAAGACAATTAGAACTCAACTCTCCCTTCTTTTGTCTTTCCAAATCTTGGTTTAGTTAATGAATACTGGGAAAAATGGAAAAAGAAGGCAGAATCACATACACAAGGAAAAAATAATTTTATGCAAGCAAGGCACTTTTAAGACAATGTATTTCCAAATGGCTCAGGAACACAGCTCCATATAAAGGATCAGACCAATTATAACAGAGTGGCTCTATGGTCTAGTGATTAAGAATACCAACCATGGAGCCAGACTCTGTTTTTCAATCTGGCCCACTACTTACAAGCCCTTACCTTATAAAAATTACCTACACTCTCTGTGCTTCAGCGTTCTACTCTTCAGATTGTTAAGAGGATTAAATTTGTTTATGTGTATAAAGTGTTTAGAATAGTGTTTGACACATAGTAAGCCCCATGTGTTTGCTTTCATCATTATCATCTGCATTTAAATATCCTATATTTTGTATACTGAATTAATGCATTTATGTTTTTGTCCAAATATTAATATTAGGATGAATAGGTTTATTCTTTTTTTATAGTTGAGGAGACTGAGGCTCAAGGAGATTAAATAACTTGCCCTAGATTACAAACCTATACGAAGGCATAGAAAAGAAGGTCTTACTCATAGTAAGCTCTAAATAAATAACTTTATGTGAAAAGTTGGAATTTCATCCTAGGTCTCCATAACTTCAAAAAAAACCCTTTTTTTGGGGGGGGGGTCACTCCACAAAGCTGATCAGTCAGTTCTGTTTTCCTTTTTCTTGTATTTGTCCAGTTATATTGACCAATTGCACATCTGGAAATGTGAGAAAATATATTATTATAGTTCAGACAATTAAGTAGTTGGCTTTTGGGTGAGGTGATTTAAACCTTTTTATTGAGATAAATTGATATATAACATAAGTTTTAGGGATACACATTAAAATTTAACATCTGTGTATACTACAAAGTGATCACCACCAAAGTCTAGTCACCATCCATTACCATACATTTGTCCCCCTTCACCCATTTCACCCACCCCAACCTCCTTCCTCTCTGTTAATCATCAATCCAGTCTCTGTATCTATGAGTTTGTTTTGGTATTTTTGTTGTTGTTGTTCATTTGTGTTGTTTATTTAGATTCCACGTATGAGTGAAAGCATATGGTATTTGTCTTTCTCCATCCGACTTATTTCCCTGAGCATAATACTTTCAAGGTCCATCCATGTTGTAACAAATGGTAAGATTTTCTTCTTCTTTATAGCCGAGTAGTATTCCATTGTGTGTGTGTGTGTACATACACACATGCATATTTCATTCTTTTTATCCATTCATCCATTGATGAGCACTTAGGTTGTTTACATATCTTGACCATTGTAAATAATTCTTCAATGAACACAGAGGTGCAAATATCTTTTGAATTAGTGTTTTCATATTCTTTGGGTATAAAACCAGAAGCGGAACAGCTGGATCATATGGAAGATGTATTCTTAATTTTTTGAGGAATTTCCATACTGTTTTCCATAGTGGTGAAACCAATTTACATCCCCACAAGTAGTACAGCAGGGTTTCCTTTTCTCCACATCCTCATCAACACTTGTTATTTCTTGTCTTTTTGATGATAGCCATTCAAACAGGTATGAAAGATATCTCATGGTGGTTTTGATTTGCATTTCCCTAATAATTAGTGATGTTGAGCATCTTTTCATTTTTTTGTTGACCATTTGTATGTCTTCTTTGGAAAAATGTGTATTCAGATTCTCTGACCATTTTTTAATCTTTATTTTATTATTGAATTATATGAGTTTGTTCTATATTTTAGATATTAACCCCTTAACAGACATTAGATTGGCAAATATCCCATTCAGTGGGTTGCCTTTTCATTTTAAGGATGGTTTCTTCACTGTGCAGAAGCTTTTTAATTTGTTATTGTCCCATTTGTTTATTTTTACTTTTGTCTCCCTTGCCTCTGGAGTCAGATCCACAAAGATATCGTTAAGACTAATGTCTACATGAAAATCCTCATCAGAAGAATACATATATAGTAATTATAATATTAGGTGAGGCTGACATCTTAACAAAGTTAAGTGTTATATTACCCTATATTAAGGATGTTAGATTTTTGAGGTGGGTGTTTCAAATGTCTTCTCCTAATTATCACTGTGTAACTGAAGCAATACACAGACTCCTGCCTGCTCTTTTATGTCTCCTTGGATTTGTTTGGAGATTGTTTTCTGAATTTGCATTGAGACATTTATGTTCATAGAATCAGAAGCCCAGACAGGCTAGCAGTTGTTTTACTGTATAACTGTGGGGATGTCTGAGTCTATTTCCCATCTCCTCTCAGTAATGGATATAATTTCTCATTAGAGGTAAATGGGCTTTGGTCTTGTTGCTTAATTCTCAGCTCTCTTTATAATGATGATGTTCTGTTGAGTATTTATTGATCATTTATTATGGGACAAGCACAATGTTAAATACTTAACAGTTCATTATTACATTTATTCCTCAGAATAACTAATATTTTTGGGGCACCTGGGTGGCTCAGTTGGTTAGGTGTCTGCCTTTGGCTCAGGTCATGATCCCAGGATCCAGGGATCCAGCCCATGTCTGGCCCCCCATTCAGCGGGGAGTCTGCTTCTCACTCTTCCTCTGCCCCCCCCATGCTCTCTCTTTCATGTAAATAAATATAATCTTTAAAAAAATAACTAATATTTTCATTTTATGGAGGTGCAAACTGAGGTTGAGTAAGTATCTCAAGTATATAGCCAAGATCTCAAGTAAGTATTTCAAGGTATAGCCAAGATGAGTCTAGAACGTTTTTATCTTAACCACTACACTATATTTTTTCTTATTAAAAATGCAATGCATATTACTTGTAGAAATAATAGAAAATACAGGTAACCAAAATGAAGAAAACAAAAATTTCCTATAAGCCAATTAAAAATGAATAATCATTGTTGCCATGTTGTCATGATTTTACTTTTTTGTTTCTCTCTATACATATAGAAAGTTGTGTACATATATTTTCTTCTTAAAAATTAGATATGAAACCATTTTGCAAACTTGCTTTATCTTACACTTGGCAATACAGTCTGAATATTTTCCACACATTAACTACTTTTGTATAAGATTCTTTTAAAGGAATCTCAGGAGATTATTGCTTGGATGCATCATAATTTATTGTATCAATCCATTAATGTTGGACAATTAAGTTTTACAATAAACAATGCTGTAATAAATGGTTTTTTGTTCACTATGGTATTTCATTAGGCCAAACTCTCATATATGGAATTGAAGTTATGTATACTTGAAACACTTTTAAGCCATATTATTTCTTTTTTTCTTTTTTTTTTTTTTTAAAGATTTTATTTATATATTAGAGAGAGAATGAGAGACAGAGAGCACGAGAGGGAAGAGGGTCAGAGGGAGAAGCAGACCCCCTGCTGAGCAGGGAGCCCAATGTGGGACTCGATCCCGGGACTCCAGGATCATGACCTGAGCCGAAGGCAGTCGCTTAACCAACTGAGCCACCCAGGCGCCCTTATTTCTTTTTTTCTTGAGAGAGAGAGCACACAAATGCGGGGAGGGGCAGAGGGAGAGGGGCAGAGGGAAAGGGAGAGAGACAATCTTAAATAGACTTCATGCTCAGTGCAGATCCCGAAGGTGGGGCTCCATCTCACAACCCTGAGATCACGACCTGAGCCAAAATCAAAATCAAAAGTTGAACACTTAGCCAACTCAGCCACCCAGGCATCTCTAAGCCATATTAATAAATTGCCCTCCAAGTTCTGTCATTTAATATTCTATCCAGCAGTTTATAAATATGCCAGCCTCTATGATTGCTTTCAAAACTAAGTAGTACCTGTTTGTTAATGATTTAGCTTTCTTGTTATGTTAGACATTTTCAGTAAGACTGATGGCAATTTATAGTTTTGTTTTATTTTGATTTTTTTTTCTTTTGCAGTTCTCTGGTTCATGTCCTTCTTTCCTCCCCTTCCTCTCTCTGTCTGTCTGTCTCTCCCTCTCATAATGGTGATTTTTTTTTTTTTTTTGGTTGTGAGAGTTTTTTTTTTTTTGTAATTAATAGACTTTTTTTTAAAGCCATTTTAGGTTTATTAAAAAAATGAGTAAATAATACAGAGAGTTACCATATGTCCTTTTGCCCCCACTTCCAGGTTCTCCAATTATAAAACATTTTGGATTGGTGTGGTATGTTTATTACATTTTGATAAGTCAATATTGATAAAATCACTATTAACTAAAGCTTATAATTTACATTAGGGCTTACTCTTTGTGTCCTATGGATTTTGACAAATGTAAAGTGGCATATATCCACCTATTACAGTTTTCGTTCAGAATAGTAGTTTCGCTGCCCTAAAAATCTACTGTGCTCCACCTACTCATCCCTCTCTCTTTCCTTTCCCCCAGCCCCCTAGCAACCACTGATCTTTTAGTCTGCATAGTTTTGTCTTTTTCAGAATGGCATATAATTGGAATCATATAGTATGTAGCCCTTCCAGATTGGCTTCATTTACATAGCAATGTGCATTTAAGTTTACCTATGTCTTTGCATGATTTGGTATCTCATTTTATTGCAGAATAATATTCCATTGTATAGATTATCATAGTTTATCTATTCACCTATTGAAGACATCTTGATTGTTTCCAAGTTTCAGAAATTATGAATAAAGCTTCTATAAATATGTGTGTGCAGATCTTGTATAGATATCTGTTTTTACCTCATTTGGACAAATACTAATGACTGGTGGGACATATGGTAAGAAACTGTCTTCCAAAGTGGCTGTACCATTTCACTCTCATCAGCAATGAATGAGAGTTCCTGTTGCTCCAGACCTCTACTAGCATGCATGCGTTTTGAATTTTGGTCATTCAATAGGTAATATCTCGTTGTTTTAATTTGCAGCTTCCTAATGACATATGATATTAACCATCTTTTCATATGCTTATTTTGCCATCTGTATCTTCTTTGGTGAAGTATCTTTGCAGATCTCTAGCCTATTTTTTTAATTGGGTTGTTGTTTAAGTGTTCATTGTGCATTTTAAATATCTTGCTCATTTCTGGATACCAGAAAATATTTTACAAATACATTCTCCCAGTTTGTGGCGTATCTTTTCACTCTCTCAAGTGGAAGCTTTTTATATTGAGTAAATTAAGTTTTTCTGTTTTATAAAATTGAAGGTATTTTCCCATTTCATTATTTACCTTTCAGGTTTCTTTATAGTATTTTTAATGTTCAGAAGTTTTGATTTTCAAATTGTCAAATCCATAGATTTTTTTCTTTGGGTCTTATTTCTTTATAGCTAAATAAAGAAAGACCCTTTCCTTTCAAGAGTACATAACTAATTATTCATTTATACTCTCTTTAAAGGCTCTATAACTCAGCTTGGCTTTTCTTCCTCTTCTCTTCTCTCTCCTCGTCTTCCTCCTTATCTTCCTCCTCCTTCTCCTTCTACAATCTTTAGTCTGTTTTGGTTAATAAGGTTAGACTTAGCGCTCACCATAGCACATACCCTCCCATGAGAGACTATGGACTCTGAGAAACAAACTGGGGGTTCTAGAGGGGAGGGGGGTGTGAGGATGGGTTAGCCTGGTGATGGGTATTAAGGAGGGCACGTTCTGCATGGAGCACTGGGTGTTATATGCAAACAATGAATCATGGAACACTACATCAAAAACTAATGATATAATGTATGGTGATTAACGTAACATAATAATAAAAAATAATAATAATAAGGTTAGACATAGGGACTTAATTTTAGTTCTTTCTCAGTGATTATGTTTAGGCAGTTAACTACCATCTTTTGTTGAAAAATCTATTAATTCTCCATGGAAAGTTTATTTTTTTATCATATTAGATAATTCTTTCATTATTTTAAATCACTGGAATTTAAACTCTATGAGAATAGGAACTCTTTTATCTCCCTGTATTCACAGAGCCTAGAATAGTTTTTGGCACACAGTAGACATTCAGTAAATTTCTGTTGGATAATAAATAAATGAATGAATGAGTTCTTCAGGATTCTCTGTACTGTTCTGTTTTATTGCTATTTCTGTACCATTAGAATATTGTTTTAATACTTGTAAGTTTGTAATATATTTTACTATTTTAACCTAAGGCCCCCTTTACTACTCTTTTTTAAAGTGTTTTTGAATGTTTAATGTGTTTGGAAGATGATTTTTGGAATTACTCTCTCACAGTCTAAAATTATCTTTGCTATTTTCATTGAAGTTGTGTTAAATCTATAGAATAATTTAAGCAGAGTTGACATATTATAATATTAAGCCTTTCCATATAGGAAAATGGTATTTTTCATCTTTTTCTGTCCATACTCGAGTTTGGGTAACTTTATTTATACAAGTTCTTAATTTTTTAAGTGTATTTGGAGGTAGTTTCTATTTTTTTGCTTTTGAGCATTAGGGATTTTTTCTATTATATTTTGGAACTGGGTTTTGCTGATGTATGGGGAAGCTATTTACTGTTATTGTAGGTTCCATTTATATTACAGGTTTTTATAAGGCTAGTAGTGTTTCTGTGAACTGTAGGCATCATTCAGTGCCCTTGCATATCTCTGTATCCTTCATCTAATAGAGGCAATGAAAAGCATTAGAAAAAAGTCCTTAGAAACATGAGATCTGAAATCAAATCCTGCCCCGCACTTCTATGACATGGCAAATCATGTAATCATCTTTGAGCCTCAATTTACTAATATGCAGAGTGGGAATAACCTGCTGAGGACCTGAGAAAAATAATAGTCATAACTTTTTTTTAATGAACTCTAACATTATGTAATAATACAGATAGCTATTTATTATTAATTTGGGGGCTAAATAATCGTTCTTATTATGCTCACAAAACTCTTATAAAGTAAATAATGTTATTATCCCAACTTTCACATGAAAAATGGAGGCTTAGGGAAGTCTTTAGAAGTAATATAGTGTAGTGGTTAATGAATGAGAGCTTGGAGCCTGGCTGCTTGGTTTGAATTCTAACTCCCCAGGTTACTTACTATATGAGTTTGGACATATTTTTTAACCTCTCTGAGCATCAGTTTTCTTATTCATAATATGGGGAATAATAGTAATGTGTACTACAGAAGTGGCTTTCTGTTTTTTTGAGGTGTGTAGAATAGACATAGAAAGTGATGAATTAATATATACATAAGAAGTGATGAATAAATATGAGCCAAATTACCAACCTGTGCTTCTTCCTTTGAGGCCAGAAATTCTGTGATAGTTACAGAGTCATGTGTGTTGCAGGATCACCCTAATGGCTTAAATGAATGCCACAGGATCAGAATCTCTCTTCCTTAATCAAATTCTGCTTATTTTTCAAAGTTTATTTTACGTAACCAGATTAAAGAGAGACTTATATGATTCCATTGATCATGGCCACAATTTAGACAGCATTTTCTGATCAATTACAGCAAGGTCTGAGTAGCAGCCCTGTATCTCTTAAATTCTTACCTGCCATATCTAATCTTTTAGAAAATCCAATTGGCTTTTCCACCAATACTGTACTATGTACTGAACCACTATCATCTCTCACTTGGACTACTGCAATAGCCTCATAATTTGTCTTTCTGCTTCTATTTTTGCCTAACTATGGTCTATTGCCAAAAGTAGCTAGGGCTATCCTTTTAAAACATAAGTCAGATTGTGTCATGCCTTTGCTCAAAACTCTCCAATAACTTCCCACTTTACTTAGAAAAAGAGGATCTTAAAATAATTTAAACTCCTTAATCTGATCCCCTGTATCCTCTATGATCTCATCTCTTACTACTTTGTCCCTCACTCACCATGTTCCTGCCATATTGACCACTTGCTTTTCCTTGAGTACTCGGGTCCTTCTATCAATCTGTTCCTTTTGTCTAGAATACTCTTTCCTCAGATATATGTTTGGCTAACTCCATTCCCTCATTTAAGTTTTTGCTGTAAACCAACTTTCAAGTGAAGACTTTTTTGACCTCTGTGTTTAATAAAGGAAACTTTTCTACTCCCACCTTAAAACCACACTCATTCCCTGTGCCCTTCTCCGCTTCTTTTTATAGTACTTAATAAGTCTGTTTTGCTCACTGATACAGTACATGGTATATGTAGGTCCTTAATTTTTAATATTGATTTTGATAGTGCCTTTGTTAGCATTATAGAATAATGAAATTATTGGGTTTGGTAGCCATGTAAGCATTATCTAATACAACCTTCATGTTCCAGAAAAGTTTATGACCATGTAATTTTGTTTCTCTGTTATTTATATCTACCACTCCTGGAAAGAATGTAAGATATTTACATTAAAAACAATGAAAAAACACCAACAAAAAAACCCATAATGATATAATAGAACCACTGAAACAAGGATAAAATAACCAGCGGTAAGAAATGAAAGGAAGAATAAATGCAAAACTGAACTGTGCTTCCTGATAGCCAAGGCAGAAAAGGGAATACATTGAATTAGGTAGTTCTTGCTAAAACACAATCTATGGGGTAATCCATATCGGAAGGATCAAAGGTGCTTGTCTAATATAGATTCCTGCCCTACTCTAGACACATCATATCAGCATATTTTGTCCTTGGGATACACATGGGAGTCTGCATTTTTTACAAGCTCCTCTGGTAATTTTTAGGGACAATGAAGTTTACAACATTATGAAGTACATGCACATGAGAAATTCTGAACAATATAAGTATTGCCATCAACAGTGGGAAAGGGTTTACCATAGCAATTACATTAATTTTTGCAAATGAAGTAACTTGTCAAAGGTCACACAGAAATTTGAGCCTAGACCAGAACTTGTTTCCTACCATCCGGCCTTTTGTTTTTTTCTGCTACACCTAGTCATCATAGTATACTTTCCCATTCAATTTGCAATGGTGATCAGATTGAACTAATTAATGTTAGACTCCTAATAACAGATCTTATGTACTCAGCCTATATGATGGTCCCTTTTTCTCATATATATCTGAGATGTATAGCCTACATGCCATCTCTCTGTTTAATTAAGATCAATTGTGTAAAGTGTATCACATGGCCTAGTACACGGTGCTCAATATACTTCATGTCCATTTGTATTTTTCCAGCCTCTTGTGTATTCCAGACTAAACTCCAGCCTTTTTGCATCACATGCTATTCCCAAAATATGTTCTATACATTCCTTCTACCCTGCTTTTTCTCATTCTGTTTTCTTCTTTTAAATTGTCACCATCCCTCATCATCCTAGCTAATTAGACTTTAAGTACAAATGTTAGAACTAAAAAAAAGCAATGGTGTTTTATTATCAGTCCTTTGCCTGGTATAAAGAAGAGTGGACAAAGAGGAATAACTAGTCTTGAGAACTAGTCTTAGTTTTATATTTGCCATGTGATCTAGTACATATTTATTTTCTCTGGACCTTGATTTACCAGCTATTAAAATGAAAGCACTAAATAATCTTCTAAGGTCTTTTCCTGCTAGAACATCCTCAGAGCATACCTTCTCTTGCAATCTTTCTAGAATTCTCTGATGACTTTGTTATAGTGAAATTTATAAATTATTATGTAGACTTTAAAGACTATCTGTATGTATCTACATTTTATGTATTTATTTTTATTTGAGTATACTGGACACACAAAGATTTACATTTTAAATCACCCAAACACATGAAACAGTATTTGACATGTATATTTGTGCCTAATCAAAAGAACATTTAACTACATTGTTTCCATCCCTTTAAATGACTTAAACATAATAAAATTAAAAGTAATGTTAGTTGTATATATGTCCTCATGCAAGTATACAAGCACAGATGATGTGTCTCATCAGACTGGGGGGAGGTCTTTAATTCATTTTCTTGATTTACTTGAGAATCCCCAGGAGGAATGAAAGTAAAATTGTATCTCCTGAAAACAGAATGGTTGGCTAGAGAGGCAGGTGTGCATCTCTGAAGCATGATAGCAGTGCACATAGAGAGCCTAGCACATTTTTAGGCTACTGGGTTAGCACTTGTAGGTACTCAGAGAATAATAAATTTGGGTAACATAAATGCATTTATATGATTTATTTTTTCCAGGCATTATACTTGCAGTATTCTAGTCTTCACATTAACCTTATTAGGTTGGGATCATTCATTGCTTTCATTTTACAAATGAAGAAGCAGAGGCCAAACAGATTATATATGGTGAAGCCAAATTCTAACTGTTTCTCTGCAAAGATTATGTTCTTTTACCTCATCAGATGATTTTGGAGTTTATCAAATAGACTAAATCTGTACCTCCTTGTTGATGATCAGGGTGTTGGGTGGGAGTGGTTAGTGGTAGAGACTGTTTTCTGGATGAGCCTTTGGAAAAATGACAAACATGCCATATATCGAAATTTCCATTTGTCATAAGAGAACACATTACAAGATGGCCAGGTTCAAGAGTACATAAGAGTCTCTTTCCAGAGAAATTCTTTCTTCCCAGCCTCATCTGGTACTGAGTATTTGCACACTCCAAAATTATGGACTTGGAAGATACTCAAAGAGAATCTGGCTACATTTGAGGCACACGCGTAGTGGAAAGAACAAAGAATCTGAGTTCATTTTGCCCTCATGCAAGTGATGTAAACTTTCCTAGCCTCCATTTTCTCATCTGAAAAGTGGGACAAACAGTAAAGGATTATGTTGTTGAAAATTGCCATAGTATTCCCATAGGATAATCAGTCTTTGTGAGGTCAGACACACCTTCTTAAGATAATTCAAACTGAAAGAGGAAATAAACAGTACCATAATACTAAGCTTTCAGATGAATAATACCATATTTGAGAAACCTATCATTTCTCTATTCCCCCACACACCCTTTGAGAAGAACTTCTCATAGCCTAGAAAAGACAACCCTAAGGACCATGTGATCTCAACCCCAAAATAGACCAGGAGTAGTTATCTGATCGAAGCTGAAACCAGTCACATTTTCTCTTTCTGGAAATTAGGGAATTTTTTGGTTGGCTATGAGAAACAACTAGAAAGTCTGGTTGATTTGGGCCAAAGGACACCATTTTGTAAAGACTATGATTCCACATGGAAGTAGTTGAGTAGAAAAGCCTAATGAAGAGGTGGAAGAATGAAACGAACACATCAGAAACGAGAGACTGTGAGGTTGTTTCTGTAATTAAATGAAGGAGAGTGTTGTGTTCACCATTTATCCTTGCTTTCCTCCAAAAATAAAGTAACTAGATATAATGGAAAATAATAAATAAATAAATAAATAAATAGCATTTGAACCTTTGCCAAAAAAAGAGTAAAATATTTCAGAGAGAGAGAAAGAACAAAAGAAAGAGAAGGGGAAACTACCTGACTGTTTTCCAATAACCATGAAGCCCATTTGTGGGTGGGGAGATGGTGCTGATATCCTTAACATTTTTAAGATAAACCCCACTTGTCTGAGAGGAGCTTGAGTCAGCTTCTGATCTTTACAAACCAGCAATCCCCAAGCTTTCATTATAAAGGATATCGTATGTATCTTGGAAACAATAGCTCTTTGGTATTGCAAAGGCATTTTCCTAGATTGCTTAGAGCCAGAAAGTCTGCAGCTATAGGATCTTCTTTGCTCAGTAACTGAATAGATCCCTTCCTTGCTTTTTAAAACCTCATGTAAATCAAATATTCATATGAAAGGTGTCTTAATCCATTTGGGCTGCTATAACAAAATACCATAGACTAAGTAGCTTATAACCAATGGAAATGTATTTCTCACAGCTCTGCAGTTTGGGAAGCCCAAGATGAAGACTCCAGCAGATTTGGTGTCTGGAGAGGGCCCACTTCCACATAGATGGCCCTCTTCCCACTGTAGCCTCACCTGGCAAAGGGGGACAAGAAGCTTTCTGGACCTCTTTATAAAGGCACTATCCTAAGGGCAGAGCCCTCAGGACCTCATAACCTCCCAAAGGCCCTACCTCCTAATTTCATCACTTTATAGGTTAGGATTTCAACATATGAATTTTGCGGGAATTGGGGGAATGCAAACATTCAATCTATACTACTCTGTCCCTGCCTCCCCCCAAATTCATGTCCTTTTCACATGCAAAATACATTCATTCCATTTTAATAGTCCTAAAAGTCATAACTCATTCCAGCAGCAACTTAAAAGTCTGAATCCAAAGTCTTATTGAAATATCATCTAAATCAGGTATGTTAAGACTCAAGGTACAATTCATCTGGAGGCAAATTCTCCTCTAGCTGTGAGCTTGTAAAATCAAACAAATTATATGCTTCTAAAATTACAATGGTGGGACAGGTGTAAGATAGACATTCTCCTTCCAAAAGGGAAAAATAGAAAGAAGAAAGGGATAACAGGTCCCCAGAAAACCCAAAAGCTTAAGACTGAAGAATAATCTCTAATTCAAGGCTCTGCTCTTCAGGACCACTGGGGCAGAGTTCCTGTTTTCTAGACACACTGAGGCAAGGTTTGGGTCCCCAAGACTGGTGGCTCTGTTCCCATGGCTTTGGGTGGCCCTGCCTCCATGGCTTTGCTGGGTGCAGCCCAAGCTGCAGCTCTCACAGCATGAAATTGCAAGGCTACTGGTCTCCCAAGCTGGAATCACGTGCTAGTGATTCTACCAGTCTGGGTTTTTCAGGGCAGCTCATTCTCGACTGCTTCTCTAGCCAGTGCCCTAGTGGAGGTTCTCTGTGGTGGCCTTGCCCCTGCTGTAACCCTCGCAAGGGGGTTCCCGCCTTCAAAATCTAGGTGGAGGTAGATCACAGGATCCTTGTGCTTTGCTGGGTGAAGCTCACTGCTGCACTGCGGCCCACTGGAGCTGTACCTGAGGCAGTCAGGGAGAGTGGCAGTAGAATATGGGAAGTGGAGACTGTTATATGAAGCTTGATGTGAGGCAGGGACAGCAGCGGCCCCTTCTTTGAAATTAGGCCATTGCACTATGGGTTTGTGATGGAAAGGACAAGCCCCGATGATCTCCAAAATGCCTTCAGGGTTATTTTTTTCATTGTTTAGGACAACACCTCCTGGCGTCTGTTTAGATGGCTGATCCATACTAATCTCCTTATCAAATTTGGCACACTCTTTATGTTCTCTGAACAAGTTTTCTCATTCCTTTCAGTATGGAAAGGAATAGGTTGAGAATTTTCCAAATTTTTGAGGTCTGTTTCCCTTCTGATTAACAGTTACATTTTTAAGTCATTTCTCTACATGCATTTTACTATAAATGGTTACAAGGAACGAAGCCATCATTTCAACACTTTGCTTAGATGTTTCCTCAGCCAAATAACTGATTTCATTGTCTGCCAATTCTGTCTTCCACAAAACAGTAGGACGTGGACACAATTCAGTAAAGTTCTTTGCCACTTTATAATAAGGATTGCCTTCCCTCCAGTTTTCAGTAACATATTTGTCATTCCTGTCTGAGACCTCATCAGAATGGCCTTTACTGTCCATGTTTCTCCCAACATTCTGTTCCCAAACAGTTAGGTATTCTCTAAGGAGCTTGAGGCTTTCTCTACAGCTCTCCTGTCTCCTTCTGATCCTTTAACAGTTCCTTCACAGCAGTGCAGGCTTTTTCTAGTGTGCACTTCATAGCTTCCAGCCTCTACCTGGTACCCAGTTAGAAAGCCACTTCCACAATTTTAAGTATTTATTATAGCAGCACTCCACACTTGGTACCAATTTTATTTCTTAGTCCATTTGCACAGCTATAACAAAATACCATAGCCTGGGTAGTTTAAAACAATAGGAATGTATTTCTCACAGCTCTGGAGGTTGGGAAGTTCAAGATCAAGACTCCAGCAGGTTTGATGTCTGGTAAGACCTGCTTCTTCATAGATGGCTGACTTCTCATTGTAACCTCACATGGCAGAAAGGGGTAGGGGAACTTTCTTGGGTCTCTTTTATAAGGGCACTAAACCATCATCACCTCCCAAAGGCCCCACATCCTCATTGCATCACCTGAGGGTTAGGATTGGAATTGGGGACTGTGCAGAAATATTCAGTCTATGGCAAGAGGGATGGAAAAGCCTTTTACTGACCTGGGTAGGGGGGACCAGAAAGATGAATTCTAAACCTAACTCTTGTACGATAAGAATAATGAACTTCTGGTACTTTCTGAGATTAATAATAAAAATATCAACTATATAATAAGGTAGATGTTGATTATATTTTTATCTCCTTTAATGACATCATAAATGATTCACTGATTTCATTTTAAGAAGCAGTTACATTTCCTATAGTGTATACATAACTTATTACACATGTCAGCTTATTGAATCAAAGAGAAACTTCAAACAGGTGCCAATGTAATCTAGAAATCATAATTAAATAATTTCATTAAGTATAATTTATTGTATGAGTTGAGATTGGAGCCAGACTGCTTGGGTTCATGTATCAGCTCTAATAAAAATAACTTTTGGTTATTTAACCTCTCTGGCCTCAGTTTCCTAATCTGTAAAATGACAATAGCAGTACCTATTTTATAGTGTTGTGAGGATTAAATTAATTAATTTCTGTAAAGTGCTCAGAATAGTGTTGGGACATAGAAGGTGCTTAGTAAAAGTCAGGCAATTAGTAAATTTAGTTCATCTTACTAAAACATTAGAGTTCATTGTTGAAAAAGATCTGAAAAAATATTTTTTAGTAATAATTAGGCCTACATTTGTAAGTTGATTTATATAGCATGAAAAGTACTGTTATATACACTACTTATTTTAATTTTCATTTTCACAATTACCCTACGGATTAGTCATTGCCCATATTCTTCAGATACTGAAAGTGAAGTTCATTGAGAAGAACAACAGTTATTTTGGAGTTATTTTGGACAGGTGGCTGAACTGAAATATCCTTCATCCTACCTGGATGGAACTAGAGGGTATTATGCTAAGCGAAATAAGTCAATCAGAGAAAGACAAGTATCCTGTGATCTCACTGATATGAGGAATTTGAGAAACAAGACAGAGGATCATAGGGGAAGGGAGGAAAAAATGAAACAAGATGAAACCAGAGAGGGAGACAAACCATAAGAGACTCTCAATCTCAGGAAACAAACTGAGGGTTGCTGGAATGGAGGAGGGTGGGAGGGATGGGGGGCTGGGTGACACTGGGGAGGGTATGTGCTATGGTGAGCACTGTGAATTGTGTAAGACTGATGAATCACAGACCTGTACCTCTGAAACAAATAATACATTATTAAAAGATTTCGGTTTTTTTGATGGCTGCATAATATTCCTGTGTGTGTGTGTGTGTGTGTGTGTGTGTGTGTACCACATCTTCTTTATCCATTCATCTGCTGATGGACATCTAGGCTCTTTCCATAGTTTGGCTGTAGTGGACATTGCTGCTATAAACATCGGGGTGCACGTACCCCTTCGGATCACTACATTTGTATCTTTGAGGTAAATACCCAGTAGTGCAATTGCTGGGTCATAGGGTAGCTCTATTTTCAACTTTTTGAGGAACCTCCATACTGTTTTCCAGAGTGGCTGCATCAGCTTGCATTCCCACCAACAGTGTAGAAGTGTTCCCCTTTCTCTGCATCCTTGCCAACATCTGTCGTTTCCTGACTTGTTAATTTTAGCCATTCTGACTGGTGTGAGGTGGTATCTCATTGAGGTTTTCATTTGTATTTCCCTGATGCCAAGTTGATGTTGAACACTTTTTCATGTGCCTGTTGGCCATTTGGATGTTTTCTTTGCAGAAATGTCCGTTCATGTCTTCTGCCCATTTCTTGATTGGATTATTTGTTCTTTGGGTGTTGAGTTTGATAAGTTCTTTATAGATTTTGGATACTAGCCCTTTATCTGATATGTCATATGCAAATATCTTCTCCCATTCTGTCAGTTGTCTTTTGGTTTTGTTGACTGTTTCTTTTGCTGTGCGAAAGCTTTTTATCTTGATGAAGTCCCAATAGTTCATTTTTGCCCTTGCTTCCCTTGCCTTTGGCGATGTGTCTAGGAAGAAGTTGCTGGGGCTGAGGTCGAAGAGGTTGCTGCCTGTCTTCTCAAGGATTCTGATGGATTCCTGTCTCACATTTAGGTCTTTCATCCATTTTGAGTCTATTTTTGTGTCTAGTGTAAGAAAATGGAAAAGTGATGATATTTTTAAAGTTAAAAAATGCATTTGAAAGGAAAAAACATCATTGTTCATCAATTTCTTGAGTTCTTTCTTTTATAGATGTCAATACAACGTTAAATGCTATAATAATTATAGTGTAGATTTTCTCATAATTACTACTTTCATTGGCTTGCTCTACAAAGAAAGGGGGAAAGGGGTAGAAGAAAAGAGGAAGGTTCACCTTGCAATGAGGAACTGACTGCCACCTTTTCCTCTGGAGAGGAAATCAGCAGAGGGTCTAATTGCTTCACAGCCAGGAATAATTTGAGATCTCCTAACAGAAATAATGCTATGAAATGAGGGATATTGATTAGTGAATGTCCACTTTATAATGGATATTGATACATCTATGGACATTTCTTTTGTTAGTAATTAGCTAACAGTATCTGAGCACCTATTATGTACCACAAATAAACAAGGCATGGTCCTTGTCCTCAAGGAGCTCCCAGGAGGAGAGGGATAATAGATTGAATTGTGAGCATTAAAAAAGAATTACCCAGGCACAGAATTCCAAGAAGGCATTTTAACAGAGTATGTGGAACAACATAGTGAGCTAGCTGTTATTTCCATGGCTGAATTGGAGCACACAAATGGAAGACATAAGTCTTAAGAGATGGACAGGGGTGATAATATGGGGCACAGATTGTCATGGTAAAGAACTTTGGAATCTGTCATGAAGACAACAGGAAGCCATACAAGGGGTTTCAGAAGGCATGATAGAAAGATGGAATTGTTTTGTGGAAAAAATCACATTGGCCCCAGTACTAGGCCAAGGCTATTAATGGAGGCCTGTGGGTCTTCTTTTCAGGGAGCAGCTATAAAAAACCATACCAACTTATCTCCAGTTTTGTTATCAAATTAGATTTTAAAAATAATGACACAAAGATGTCCTTCTTTTATTATTTTTTTAAGTTTTATTCATTTATTTTAGAGAGAGAGAGAGAGAGCATGTGTGCGAGGGGGTGTGGGAGGGGCAGAGGAAGAGAGAAAGAATCTCAAGCAGACTCTGCACTGAGTGCAGAGCCCAAGGCAGGGGTTGATCTCATGACCTGAGCCAAAACCAAGAGTGGGATGCTTAATCAACTGAGCCCCCCAGGCGCCCCAATTAGTGCCATATATCTGGCCTATGGTTTTGTTTTGTTTTGTTTTGTTTTTACATTCTCAATATAACACTGCAAGGAAGAAATTATTGTTTCCCATTTTACCAAATAAGGAACACAGAAGTCTGCTGAAGTTAAATACTGACTCAGGTCACAGAATAATGGCAGAACTGGAATTCAAACCCCAGTTTATGTGAGTCCCTGCTCTTTCCCTGTGGTACATCTACAACTGCAATCCAGATCTGGAACTTGACCCCCAAACTTTTATTTCTAAGTAAGTACACAAATTACTAAAAGAGAGTTAGAAGAATAATACTTACCTTCATTATACAATAAAAAGCAAATTGTCACCAAAACCAGATAAAAGAATTACAGAAAAGGAAAACAAAGAAATTTTGTATTGATCCTTTGTTCCTGGCTGGTCTTCATGGAGATAAAGCCCCTATGTCAGGAAACTCATGAATAGTTTAGGATCCCAGTGGTGGATTCTTGATTGTAATTTCCTAGGAAGTTCTGCCCTCTCCCTTTTCCCAGGATGATTTTCCAGGAAGGAAGAAGGAGGGAGGAATGGCCAGGTATCTCAGTGATCCAAGGCTACTGGGAGGCAGTGCCAGCACCTGCTGCTGTGTAGGGAGTAGGAGGCAGCCCTGATTTAGCATGACCGCTGCTGAAGGTTCCTTGGAAGCTGGCCAGCTTGCATCCTTCCTGGGGTTCTTATTTTGCAATCTGTTTGCAAATAGAAGGAATGCTGCCAATTTGACTGGGGCATAGAATCCAGCAGAGATGATGATGGTAATAACTCTGCAGTGGCCAGGCACTGGTGCTATCAGGGAACTTGAAGTGGTGGGGGGTCTGTTGCTTTGAATAACAGTTCCTGGTCCTAATGGCCTTAGAGTGATGGGTGGGACTTTCAGCCCATTCTCCTCCTGGGCTAGCATCTGTTCTTTGGATTAAAGGAAAGGCTGCATGTTCTCTTCCAGAAATAAATACCTATTTGTTTGGTCTGAGCAAACTTGTCTCTGGCCCAGGTCAACCTCTTCTGACAGAGTAAGAAAGAGGTAGAGATAGACAGGCCCTTGAAAGAAATTTATGGAAGTTTGAATTTTGCCAAGTCTGTATTTTACTGCTTGGAGAGGGCTGGCTCAGGGTACTAGGTTAGACTGGCAAATTCAAAGGCAGACGGTCCTGCCTACACAGCAGCCTCCTGGCCGGAAGTCGGGGGTGGATCCAGATGGGAATCATATGCCTGTGCCATGTGTGTTTGCATTGGAGGGGAAAGAATCTCATGGCTGACAACTTTCTTAGGGCTCCATGCAGAACTCACAGCATGAGTGAAGAAGCTGCTGGGGTGGTTCTATGCCCTGAATTTTAGGAAATTGTAACGAGCACAGGACTTGGGTACTTGGACTGAACTGGCCTTGTCATCTCATTGGATACCAGACTAGGAAATCCACTTTTTCTTATTGCTGCATAGTCCAGAGGGAAACTGTTCAATCCCACTGTCTGATGCTTTTTCAGGTCCACCCTTCCTTTCCATTCCAGGATTCAGATTCAGTGAATGGGTTTTTTGTTTGTTTGTTTGTTTTGTTTTGCTTTGTTTTTCTTTTTTTAAAAAGATTTTATTTATTTATTTGACAGAGAGAGAGAGCACAAGCAGGGGGAATGGCAGGCAGGGGGAAGGGGAGAAGTAGGCTCCCCACTGAGAAGAGAGCCCAACATGGAGCTCCATCCCAGGACCCTGGAATCAAGACCTGAGCTGAAGGCAGTAGTTTAACTGACTGAGCCACCCAGACACCCTGAGATTCAGTGAATGTTTAAGCACCTACTAAATGTTGGAAACCAAACGCTATAGGAAGGAGGAGTTGTTCTCTCCATCTTACAGATAGAGAAACTGAGATTGGTCACATAGCTACTAGGTGGCAGAATCAGGATTCTCTGTTCCATATCCTCTGTCATCCTGTGCTTACCTTTTGAGCTTCATCTCTTGCAACTTCCCCAACATACTCTGCAAGTCTCAGCCATACTACACTCTTTTTAATTTCCTGATCTTTCCCTCTTTAACCTACGTCCTTTGCCCAGACTTTTCTATTTGTCTGAAATTCTCTCTTCCTCCCTGGCCCCTACCCACCCCCAGTTTCCTGCCCCCAGTTTTGTTTGTTTGATAAATTCTACTCATTTTTCACATCTCAGCCTAGCTATCACTGACTTCAGGAAGCTTGTACATGGCATATAGATGAACTCAGTAAATGTTTAAAACTAAGTGAATAAAGCAAGCTTCTCTTGTCCAGATGTGACACAGTGGAACAGAAACTAGGGATCAAGCGAAAATGAGAACTATCAGAGGGTGAGAGTCAGAGTCTAGAGAAATTGAGTTGAAGAGATGAGCTGCCTTGAATTTTTATGGAATGCCTTTGGCCTTGTGCATAGGCAGGGAAGGAATCATTAAAAATGCTGACCAGCTTGGATATCTAGAGTAAGATATTGGGTCTTTTGGCCTTAAGACCAGATCTAATGTGGAGTCTAATGTACCACTTAGTTGAAAGGTTCTATCATTTTCAGCAAAACGAACAATATATTTTTCTGGAGTCTTCATTGCATTTGTGACATTGACTGAGGTTGCTGCTGACAGTGTTGATGCATAAGAGCCTCTCTCTTAACTAAGTTCATCTCCCAAGGACTTACTCCTTCACTTTTTGGCAGCTAGGTACCTATTTTTCCACTTTGATAAGCCTAGAGAATTCAATTCAATTTCTCTGAGGGTTTTATCCTCCTATCTACCCAGTACAGGCAACTCACAGGGCCATGACCTTTTCATGGGGAAGTTGTTATACAAGAATATTTTAACATCTCTCAGAATTACAGACTGTCAAATCTATTAAAAGCCTTAGAAGTCATTTAGACATATTCCTATCAATGGGAATGAGGTCACACAGAAAAGCAGTGGTTAAATAACTCAGGTACTGTGACTCTTTGTCTGGGACTTTTGCCATAGTTCCACAACCATGGTCATTAAATTTGATGTGGGGAGACCTGGGGAGGACCTGCTTAACCATACAATTATAGTTAACAAAAATATGAGTGGCTTTAGAGTCAGACAGAATCAAGTTTGAATCTTGACTCCATCTCCACAAGCTTTGTGACCTGAGAAATGTGACTTAATGTTTCTTTGTTTTCCCAACTGTATCATAGAAATATTGATATTTACATAGTTATTAGGAAGAATGCTGGTGAGTGCAGAATGCCTAAAACTTAGTAGGCATTAGTTACTGCGTATTGCAGTAGGTAGATTGTTCTTTTCAGATGCTTTGGCAAAATTGGGATAATTGAAACATTTTTGAGGGTCTTAGTTGACAAATCATTCATCTTGAGAATGTAAAATTTCTCTGGTTTCTTTCAGAAACTTGGAGTTGTCATTCTATAGACAAAGATGTGTTGTCAGAGAAATTCATTATTGCATGACGTTTGGGCTTTGTTTACATTGCGTCACTGAGTCACTACTAGGACTCCAACTTGCTTTGGAGGTTTGAAGATTTCACAGGATTTCAGCAAACTGTATATGTCTTGCTATATGACAGCATTTGAGCTATTGAATGAACTGCTAAAATTTACTTGAGATCTGCCAAAACTACCAAGAAAGAAGTTCTGAGGGGTGAGTGAGGTGTACCATCTAAAAAGACAAAGTGCCATACTTGGGCATTTTCCATTGGAAAGTCCTAGGAGCTAGTCATATGCAATCTTAACATTAATATTTTCTGGGGTAATGGAAGCAGTCTGGACTTGGAATTAGGAAGCTTGGGCTCCAGTCTCATGTTTTTTTTACTGACCAGACTTCTGTCCTCAATAGGTTACTTAACTTTACTGTTTAGCTTGATTCTAGGATCCTTCCCTACACTGTACCATTTCATCTCTCTATTCCTATGTTCATATTTTTTTTCTGTCTGAAATGTTTTACATCATCCCCAATTCCTACCCTTTATCTGGAAACCTCTTCTGTCTTTAAAATGTTAGGTTAGGAATTGCCTTTTTTAGAAAGACATCTCTGATAAATCAGGCTGGGATTGGTCCTGTCCTGTGATTTCACCAACTCTAGTGCTTCACTCTGTCAGGTCCTGGTCAAGTGCATTGTTGACAACTATTTACATCTACTTCTTCCCTTATCTACTCTAAGGCCCTTTATGGTGTGTGTGTGGGTACATCTTATTTTTTATTATCTTCCCATGCTTATGCTTTACTATGCACAACCTCCAGCAGGAATTGAATAAAGGATAAGACTTGAGTAGGTGGAGTAATTAAGGGAGACCTAAGTTGTGAGAACAAAGCTGTGGAGGCTGGAGTGAATGAGAACCATACATTTCATTATTTTATTATTTTATTTATTCATAGATTCACTTATGCATTCATTCATTTATTCATTATTTAGCACAAAGATATGACAGGAACCTACTGAATGCTAGGATACAAAGAATAAAAAGAAGGTTTATCCTTAAGAATTTTTCATTTTGTGGGAGGAGGGATACAGACAATAAACATTCAGCAATATAACATCATGATTGCTATGAAAGACATACAGGTTGCAGAGAGAGCATAGAGGAGGTACCTATGTAAGCTTGAGGGTTAAATAAAGCTTCTTGGAGGAAATGACACCTCAGCTGAGTCTCAGAACATGAGTAGGAGTGAACCAGGCTGACAGGAGGAAAAGCATTCTAGAGCTATGTTTGGGGCTGTTGGTGAGCCAGATCTGGCAGAAATAGAGCTCTTAGTCTGGAGAAGCTGGGGACGTTAGATTGGAGAGATTGACTTAGTGACTTGGGATTCAAAACCATATTTAGATATGCAAAAACACAATTAAACCGAAAATTGTGGAACTCTTGTGGGTGTGCCACAGTTGGCCAAAGGAATCATTTCGGCAAGATGTTAGCTGATGTTGTATTGGTCTGATCTTGTAGTAGTCCCTCACTTTTCTCTAAGGAAAGATTTAGAGGAAATATTTTCTTTAGGGAGAACTGTTTTGTTTTAGAAAGAGAATTACCTCAGTTTAACTCCTCTGATGAGTTCCATAAGTATAAGCTTAGAATGTAACACTAGTGTACAGTTCCATTTGCTCAGGAGGATCCATGTGGATTTCTGTAGTTTCTGAATAATTTAGGTTGTTGGAACAAGAGCCTTCAAAAACCAAACTAAAGAAAGTACTCCAAAAATCATCTGGGTAAATAAATAACAATGATGATAATTGGTAGCTTTTAGATGTACTGTAGTTTCCTCACGATATCAGGAGGTACATATTATTAATACCAGTTTTATACTCAAGGGGATAAAATTCAGAAACTTTAAATTATTTTCTCAAAATCATGCAGCTAATAAGTGACATAGCCAGAACTAGTACACAGTTTTTCACACTCTCAATTCTGTGCTTTTTCTACTATGCCATAAATTGTATGTCTCAAAATTTCAGGAACTCTGCTGTTGGCATTTCTATTCCTTTGAAACTGTAGAGGGTAAAACATTCAGTTACATAATTTGACATTTAGATTTAGCTTTCCTTCAGACCTGAAATATCATATTTTTGCCTACCAATTTGGCTTTGTAATATTTCAGTTTTAGTTTTGTGTTTGCCCCTGGTATAAAAATATGCTATTGTCCTAATTAAACCACTGGTTTACCTCTCACTACAGACATTTTCAAGAAAACTGCCAACCATTCAAAATAATTTATGGTCTTTCAAATGTATTTCTCACTCTGGCTGTTATTACTATTTTTAGATGTATATTCTATATTATGTAGAGCTTTTAGTGCTGTTTTTAGTGTTGATCTACTGTTGTTAAGGAGACATAGTAAAGGTTCTAATCAATTAGTAGAAGTTGGCAGTAGAATCACAGATTTTTAGAACTAGAAGAGATATTAACAACTATATATTCAGAATCTCTTCAGGAAGTCATAATTATTAGTGAGAAATTTTTTGGAAACTTTTTTTATCGAAGACTAGCATACATACAGTAAAATGCTCAAATTTCAAGTACATAGCTCAATGAATATTTACAAATAAATAAAACCAGGGTAACCACTATCCTGGTCAAAATATGGAACATTGCCAGTTACCCAGAAGATTCCCTCCCTAGTGTCTTCTCCCAGTCAATACCCCCAAATTCAATAGTCTAGCAACTCAGATTACTTTGCTTATTCTAGAACTTCCTATAAATGGAGTAACACTGTATATGCCCTTTTGAATATGTATCCTTTCATTCAACAATATGTTGACCATATTATTGTGTATAGCAATTGCTTATTCTTTCTCATCAATGTTTAATACTCTGTTATACCACAACCAATTTGATTTGATGTGATAATGTTTGGTTTAGTACTTCTGTGTCTATGTTCGTGAAGGAGCCTATTAGCTTCCTTTTTTTATAATTTCCTTATCGGGTTTTTTTTTTTTTTTTCAAGATTTTATTTATTCATTTGACAGAGAGACACAGCAAGAGAGGGAACCCAAGCAGGGGGAGTGGGAGAGGGAGAAGCAGGCTTCCTGCGGAGCAGGGAGCCCGATGCAGGGCTTGATCCCAGGATCCTGGGATCATGACCTGAGCCGAAGGCAGCCGCTTAACGACTGAGCCACCCAGGCTCCCGTCCTTATCAGGTTTTGATATCAAGGTTATGCTAGCCTCATAAAATGACTTGGAGGGAGTTCCCTCTATTAACATTCTCTGAAAGATTTTGTGTAAGAGTCACTAAAATGATTGAGTGAATTCACTAGTAAAGCCATCTGGGTCTAGAATGTCTTTAAAGAAGGTTTTAAATTATGTATTTAATTTTTAAAATAAATACAGTAGTTTGGCATATTTGGTTTTTTTTTTCTTAAATCTTTTCTCTCCATCCCCAATAGAATTATAAACTATGCTCTATTGCAGTTCTCCCTTCTAGAGTAAGCAGAGTGTATTTCTCTGACCTATTGATGCTGGGCTTAGAAATATGACTTACTTTAACCAATGGAATATTAGAATATGTGACTCAAGCAGAGGCTTTAAATATATTTGAGTGGTTTTGTTTGGTCTCTTCTGTCATTTACTATGAAAACTTATCCTCAAGTAAGTGCTGGTCCCAGATTGAGGAAATACATGGCAAACTAAACCCAACCCAAAAGTTTGGGAGGTAACCCTAGCTAATCTCAGCTAACCTAAACAGAGCTTTGTCTGAACTATAGAAAAGCTTTTGGCTTTGTCAAATTTTTTCTACTCCGTTAATTTTCTGTTTCACTCATTTTTGCTCTTATGTCTACTGTATCCTTCCTTCTACTTACTTTGTGTTGTACTTTTTTTTTACTTTGTTTTTAGTTCTTTTGCTTCATGAGATAAGCCTAGATCTTTGATTTAAACCTTTATTCTATGCCTACATATGCATTTTAAGGCTACAAATTTCCCTGTAAGCACTACTTTAGCTGTATTGCACATTTTAAAATGTTGTATTTTTATTATTGTTCATTTAGTAAAAGCAATTTCACTTACTCTTTCAAAAAGTATTTTATTGTATATATGTACAGAAAAATGTACAAATTATGAGTATAAAGTTCAATGAACTTGTACAGGTGAACACACGTATGTCACCACTACTTGGGCCTCTCTTTCTTCCCTTCAAATCAGTAACTTTTCCATCCTGGCTTCAAAAACTATATATTAGTCTTGCTAGTATTTAAACTTTATATAAATAGAATCATAACAGATTTTCTTTTAGATCTGCCTTATCTGGTTTCTTCTGCTCAATATTATGTTTCTGAGAATGGTGCATATTTGGCATGTAATTTATTTTTATTACTCTATAGTATAGTTTGTATGTGCTAGACTTTTCTTATCCATTCTTTTTTAATGGGAATTTGTATTTTTTTTCTAGATTTTAGCCATTAAGAATATGGTGCTCTACACATTCTTTTTTTTATTATTATGTTATGTTAATCACCATACATTACATCATTAGTTTGATTCTTGTACATGTTTTTTGATGCACTTATAAATGTAATTATGTTGGATATGTAATTAAAAGTGGAATTTCTGACTCACAGAATATTTGTGTGTTCACTTTTATTAGATGCTATCAAACATGTTCTAGAGTGACTGTCTCACCAGCAGTGCATTAGAGTACCTGAAGTTGAAAATATTTCATTTTCATTATGATATTTTTAGGTACATTGGTTATTTTCCAAACATTTGGGGATTTTCTAGTTTTCTTTCTTTTATTGTTTTTAGCTTAATGCCATTTTGATCAGAGAATATACTTTGTATGATTACAGTCCTTTGCAGTTTTTTGAAACTTGCTTATGGTATATCATGTGGTCTATTTTGGTAAATGTTCCTTGTACACTAGAATAAATAATGTATTTTGCATTTGGTGGATTTTATGTTTTATATACATCAATTAGATCAAATTTGTTAATGAAGATTTTCATATTTTCTATATCCTTACTGATACTTTTTTGTGTTTATTCTATTAGTTACTGAATGGTGAGTTAAATTTCCAGCTACAACTGTGGATTTAATTCTCCTTTTACTTCTATAATTTTTATATATGTATTGTGAGGCTTGCTTTTAGGTGCATTTAATTTTAAGGTTACTATGTATACCTACCTCTTTAGTTGCCCTTTTTATAAATGTTAAATGTGTCTCTTTATCTCTAGTTATATTTCTTGCCTTAAAGTCTAGTCTATTTGATATTAGTATGACTATGTCAATTATCTTTCAAGGACTTTGTTTCCTTTTACTATCAACCATTCTGTATTCTTATATTTAAAATAGTCTTGTAAGCTATGTACAGTTTTTGAAAATCTAGTCTTATAATCTTATTTTTTTAACTATAGCATTTATTTTGTTTGTCATGTAATTATTAACACATTGCAGTTTAGTCTACCATCTTACTGTTTGTTTTCTCTTTATCCATTTTGTTCTTTGTTCATTTGTTTTTCCTTTTTTGGTCTTAGATCTTTTCTTATTAATCAAATGTTTATTATTATTGTTGTTATTATTATTATTGATGTCTTTACAGCTCTACTCCAACTTTTCTCAGGAGCCTCATTGGAATTGTTTCTATAGCTAAATACTAAATAAAATAAAGATCATATAAATATTTTACTATCTCCTCAAATCATCCTTAGTTTCTGTTCAAATTATGCTTTTATCCTATCTTTTCTTTTAATTGAGATATAATCACCATGTAACATTGCAGTAGTTTTAGGACTAAAATGTAATGACTTGATAAATGTATATATTATGAAATTATTACCACAATAAATTTAGTTTAACACCCATCACCACACAGATTACAAAATGTGTGTGTGTGTGTGTGTGTGTGCGTGTGTGTGTGAGATGGGAACTTTTAAGATCTATTCTCTTAGAGGGGCGCCTGGGTGGCTCGGTCATTAAGCGTCTGCCTTTGGCTCAGGTCATGACCCCAGGGTCCTGGGATCGAGCCCCGCATCAGGCTCCCTGCTCCGCAGGAAGCCTGCTTCTCCCTCTCCCTCTCCCACTCCCCCTGCTTGTGTTCCCTCTCTCACTGTCTCTCTTTGTCAAATAAATAAATAAAATCTTAAAAAAAAAAGATCTACTCTCTTAGAAACTTTCAAATACTCAATACAGTATTGTTAACTATAGTCACCATACTGTGCATTACATCCCCAGGACTTATTTATCTTATAACTGGAAGTTTGTATGCATTATTATTAATATTTATCCTTTCTATTAGCTTCTTATTTATTTCTTATTCTTTTAGCAGTTACCCTAGAAATTACATTATGGCTTAAATGAGTACTTCTACGATTTTCAGGGTAATACAAGTTTTGTATAATATTTTAACTCCATTCCTTTTCCTCTTTTGCTATTACTTTTCATATATTTTAAGCACATATATGAAATATATATGCATTATTACATGCATATATGTGTCTATATATGTATTATACTTATGTGCATGTTATACATATATTATATATATATGCATATGCATGTGAATGTGTGTGTTTAAACCCTTAATATGTAGACTTAGCCATGTATTTATCTTTATGGTACTCTTCATTTCTTCCTACATTGACATGTTTCCTTCTAGGATCATTTTTCTTTTGCATGAAGAAGTGCCCTTTATTATTTCTTCTAGTCTAGATCTTCAGACAGTGAATGTTTTCTTTCTTCCTGAAAATGTTCTTTATTTTTGAAGGTTATCTTTGGGTACAGAAGTGTAAGTAGTAATTTTTTTTTGTTTATTTATGTATTTATTTTGTTCAACACTTGAATGATGCCTTTCCACTGTCTTCAGCTTCTGTATTTATTGAGAGGTCAACTCTGAATTTTATTGTTGGCCCTTTGAAGTTTTATGTAATCTTTCTCCAGCTTCTTATAAGATTTTTTTCTTTGTCTTTGGTTTCTAGCAGCTGTACAATGATGTGCGTTTGTCTGGCTTCCTTTTTATTTATTCTGTTGGGGTGCATAGAACCTCTTGAATCTGTGGATTGATGTATTTTATAAGTTTTGGAAAATTCTTGGTTATTATTTCTTCAAATATTGCTTTTGTTCATTTTTTCTCATCTTTTTCTGGGATACCAGTGGCATAGATTTAGATCTTTTTATCATACCTTGTATGAGTCTTACCTCTTTTTGTATTTCCATCTCTTATTTCAGTGTTTTGATGTGGATATTTTCTCCTGACAAGTCTTCCATTTCACTGTTCCTTTCTTCTTCTGGGTCTCATGTGTTATTAAAACCCATCTATGACATTCTTAATTTCCATTATTAATTTTTTTTTTAATTTCTGGATTTCCACTTGTGTCTTTATCTACATTCCAGTTCTCTGGTAAATTTTTCTATATTCTATTTTCTCAAAAATATTAATTGATAACTATTTTAAAGTTTCTGTTGGTACTTGAAATATTTAGATATAGTAGTACCCCCTTTATCTGTGGTTTTGTTTTCCATGGTTTCAGTTAACCACGTTCAGTTGCATAGCAATCTGGAAGCAGATGATGCTCCTGACATAATATCAGAAGGTTAACAGTAGGCTAATACTACATCACAATACCTATATTATTCATCTAACTTCATCTCATCATATAGACATTTTTTCATCTCACATCATCACAGGAAGGGTGAGTATAGTATAAGATATTCTGAAAGAGAGAGAGAGACCACATTCATATATCATTTTTTATAATATATTGTTTTAATTATTCTATTTTATGGTAGTTATTGTTGTTTATCTCTTACTGTGCCTAATTTTTAAATTCAACTTTATCATAGGTATGTATGTATAGAAGAAAACATAATATATATAGAGTTTGGTACTGTCCGTGGCTTCAGGCATCCACTGGAAGTTTTGGAACGTATTTCCTGTGGATAAGGGGGACTACTATAATCTGTGGGTAAAATCTCTTCCTTCCCTCTTTTCTTTTCTTTCCTTTCCTTTTTTTAAAGATTTTATTTATTTGACAGAAAGAGACACAGTGAGAGAGGGAACACAAGCAGGGGGAGTGGGAGAGGGAGAAGCAGGCTTCCCGCTGAAGCAGGGACCCTGGAGGAGCCCAATGCAGGGCTCGATCCCAGGACCCTGGGATCATGACCTAAGCTGAAAGCAGACACTTAATGACTGAGCCAACCAGGCGCCCCGCCTTGCTTTGCCTTGCCTTGCCTTGCCTTGCCTTGCCTTTCCTTGCCTTTCCTTCCTTTCTTTTCTTTTTCTTTCTTTCTCTTCTCCTCTCCTCTCCACTCCTCTCCTTTCCTCTTCTCTCTCTCTCTCTCTCTTTCTCTCTTCCATTTGTTTCTATTTCTTCATATGTCTGGTAAATCTGGTTGATGCAGGATACTGTATTTTAAAATGTTGATGCTTTTATTGATACTATTTTTCTCTGAAAGGATTCAGTTTTCTTCTGTCTGGCAGATAATTTTTGGAAAGATTATCTCTGTATAGTCAAGGCTGAATTTCAGGTATATAAATTCAGGTATGTTTCACTTACCCTTACTCCAAGGGCGTAGGCATTCTCGTATCTCAAATAGTGTGGAGTGTTTACTAAGGTTTTCTTACTTGGTGGGCCCTGAACTCCAAACTGTTTTTCTGCAGTACTGTTAGACTGTTAAAATCTTCACTTAGCATCTTAACCTCCTTGATGCTGCTTTTTACTTGGTTTATTAGCAACTTACCCTGTTTATGAGCAGCTTAACATTTTGCAAATGACTTGAAGGGAAATTACACACAGAATTTTGATCTCACTTTTCTATGATTTCTTTAGTTCCTAACTGCCTTGGCAGCCCTGAAAGGCAATCTGTATTTTGCCAAGCTCATATTCACTAGATTCAGCAAATGCTCTCTTAAGGAGCATTTAAAAGGTGTTTTATATAGTAAGGGCAGTTGAGACACCTACCATCTTACAATATCTCTAGTGTTTTTGCATAGCACATATTTCTTTTTTGAGATACATCTCCCTAGGCCCATTGATGGGAATTGGCAGTCTTTTTATTTGAAATATGACAATATAAAATAGAAAAAAAGCATAGACTTTGGAGTTAGACAAAACCAGACTTGGGTTCCATTCATCCCATCTCCACAACAAAAGCTATATCATCTTTAGAAAGTATGTTAAAGAGTCTGACTTCATTTTTGACATTTGACTGCTAACACCTTTCAAGTCCCCCCACCTTCACATTTGCCCCACATCTGGGCAAGCTGATAAGGAAGCACAGGTGGACGGACCATCCTTTAGCACTGGCAGGAAGTTCAAATCACAAAAGCTCTAGTTGTGCACTTGAGAATCCTTACCCTGGCCGTAGCCCCTAACCAGCCTAAAATTTCAAGAAAGCCTCCTTTCCTGTTCTCTCAAGCTAATTTCAGACCAGTTTGGGACACTATTCTGCCCTTGCCAGAAATCCTCATTATGTGAGTAATAAACCTTTTATTCACTGAGTCACTACTCAGTGATGTGGCATCATCATTCTCAACATCCTAACCAAATCTGGGTGAGAGAGTCCAACCCATCTCTGAAGGATGAGCAAATAGAATTGTTTGATCTCTTTTTCTTCTTATTACTTTCCTAAGTTATAAAATGAAAAACAAGATTTACCTGTAAGATTTTTTTAAGTATTAGAAATAATATACAATACAAAAGTACCTAACCATTTCTTTGGAATTTAGTGTTCAGCACATTATATATAAAATAATCTTTTTTATGCCAAACAGATCATAGACTATCTTCCACTCTATCCCTGGCCCTTTATTAATTTTTCATAGTTCTTATTACTACCTCATATTGCATGATACATTTATTTATTTACTTGTGTGTTACTTGTTCACCCGTGTATCCCCAACACATAAAATAGCTTGGGGCACATAGACAGAGACCAGTGAATGTTTCTTGAAAGAATAAAGGAGTTAATCAGATATGTATAGAATCTAGAATTTCCCTTTTTGCTCTTGACCTCACTTAACTGTTTTACTTTGTCCAAACTCCTCAGTCCATGACTCTGGACTTTAGTCAGTTATCTCTATTTTTAGAAGTGGACAAATAAAAGATCAGAGAAAGGAATTAATCTTCTTAAGGTCAAATAAACCAGGAAGAGAAGACAGGTCTGCTTTCTCCCAGGCCAACTTTCTTCCCACTCTAGCTTCTCCTTTAACCCACCCAAAGATAGGCATTCTCCTGTAGGGCTTTCTTTGTTTCCAAAATCCACTGAATCATGTTCAATAAAGCAAACACTACTTTTTAGTAGAAGTCAACCTTTTCCTAATTGATTTTTCTCATTTTTCAACAGATTTGTAATTGTTAATTTACTTGCCAAGTGGAAAGCGGCACCTGGGTTTGTCATTCTAACCCTTGGAGTAATTTAACTCTACCTTGTAAGACAGGTCCCTATGCTTGTATTATTCTCTGTTGGCATTGTCTTTTCAATCAATCAGTCATGAAAAATTCATGCCCAAGGTAATGCCCTAGTGAACCACTCTGAGAAAAATGTGATTATCTTTAAACAAAGGGGAGATCTTAGTGTTCTCTGAAATTCATTGGAGAGAGCAGCCTTTAATAAAGAAACATTTTATCTGCTGTTTGCAATCCACAAGATACTCCCAGTTTTTCCTTTTAAAATTGATCTCTTCCAATTCCAAGGTTTCCAAAACTGCTATAAGCTGAAGCTCCATTAATGTGGATTCTAATAATTTGAAGTTTGTAAAAGCTCAACCTGAGCCTTTCATGAGTGATGAAAAATGTGTCAGGTAAACAAAGCAGGGTAATCATGTCAAAATAATTAGGATATTGTTGCATCAACTTTTCAAAACATGTTTATTTCATGTTGCAAATTATAAAATATTTTGATTTGTTTATTGACTATCCCTTAATTGTGGAGAATGACTGATTCCTTCCTCAAATCGACTGAATTTTGATTTGTTTATTGACTACCCCTTAATTGTGGAGAATGACTGATTCCTTCCTCAAATGGACTGAATCTAAACCCTGGTTCCTGAACCCTTATGTTGGTTCTAGCCCTGACACCGACCATGAAATGGACCATGGGCCGGGGTGTGGCCCTGAGGTTAGCTGGAGACTGAACCTAGACATTTATTTTATTAGTGACTCCTAAACAGTTGTCATTGGCCTCAGGGGAACTGGATGAGGGAATTTGCTTGGCTTAGTATAACCCTTTTTCCTGCTGGCAAACAAATTCAAGCACCTGATCTGATATCAGGAAGTGACATGGTTTCTGCCCTGGAGAGCAGTACCATAAAGTCATGCTGTAGAACATCCCATAATTCCCAAAGCTTTGGGAAAAGGAAAGTTCTTTCTAAGCAAATGCTTCTCTCTCTCTCTCTCTCTTAGAAGTACAGCTTTACAGTTTGCCATCCATCAAAAATTTTTTATAAAAAGATGTCTTCAGAAGCAAATTGAAAGCACGGATCTTTCTTGTATTGCCTTTTAATTTGCAACATGATTCTAAATGGAATGAGAGGAGTTTGTTACTTCTTTTTTAGCCCAGGTTGTCCAGAACTGAAAAGAGGGGCAAAGTATGGACTAATATATAGAACTCCAGCTTTTGAGTCAAATAAACCTGATTTTGAATTCTTGTTTTACCACTTGTCAGCACTGTGACTTTGGGCAAGTTACTTAATGTCTGTGACAGCTCTAATTTCCTCATCTATAAAGTGGGAATTTAAGACTTTCCTCACATTGTTGTGATTATTAAATGAGATTTTACAGGTAACGTGCCCAGCACATAATAAGTATTTAATAAAAATAGAACCATAGAAACCTATATCTTAGAGCTGAAATATCCCTCAGAAGAGCATTTGCTTTAGCTATCTAGCTGAGGATTGAACCTTCTAACAGGTAAACTATTACTCTGATTTTATGGATGGATCACCTGCGGTAAAATAACCCACTAAAGTTTACAAAGATATTGAGTGGTGGAGGCAAGTTTGAACTCTGGTTGCTGCCTCCTAAGACTAAAATCTTGTCCAAACTTCTCATTTTACAGATAGGAGAAGGAAACTGGCATTGCTTTATAACATATCCATGTTTTTACCTCCCATGAACTCAGACAATTTGTAAAATTCTCAAGGGTAGGAACTGATCTTTTTCCCATTACTTAAAGTTGAAGAGCAAAAATCTTGAGAAAAATTGGCCAAGAATATATATTAGTATGACCAAGTTTAAGTGGTATTTTAAAAATTGGTGGACTTAATATTTAAGGGAGAATAAACTTATATCCAAAATACTATAGATAATAAAGAAAAAACAAATAAGTCAATTTAATACCAAATAGTGTGATTATGAACTATAATATGAAGTAAATGACCTTTTTTTACTTTTTACTTTTATATTCATTCCCTTCTTAAAAATTTTTTTCTCAACTTTACTGAGATATAACTGACATATAACATTGCTTAAATTAGAGATGTACAAGTTCTTGCTTCAATATATATTGCAAAATGATTATCACCATAGTTTTAGCTAGCACCTCTATCACATTATATAATTACCATTTCTTTTTTGTGGTGAGGACATTTAATATCTACTCTTTTAGCAACTTTCAAGTATATAATATGGTATTATTAACTGCAGTCACCCTGCTGTTCATTAGATCCCCAGAACTTATTTATCTTGTAGCTGGAAGTTTATACTTTGACCAACATTTCCCCTTTCCATCCCATATCCCAGCCATTTGTAAATACCATTCTAGTCACTGGCTTCTATGAGTTGGGCTTCTCTATATTCCACATGTAAGTGATTTCTTTCCTTTCTTTTTAATGTTTCCTTTCTTTGGCTTTCTTTTTTTGCTTTTCTGTTTTTTCCCCTATAGTTTTGATCACTGAAGCATGACATAGTGTATTATTTGGCTATTGCTAAATTACAAAGCACTCCAAAATTCAGTGGTTTAAAACAATAAGCATTTATTACTACTCAAGAGTCCATGGGTCAGCTGTGTGGTTCTTCTGTATTGGTGGTCAGCTCTGGATCAGGTAGATAATCTGCTGAGTTTGATTGGGTTCTCTCATATTTTTCCAAATCAGCTGGCTGTAGGCTGTTCTAGCTTCAGCTAGAACAAATGGTCTCTATTTAGTGTGGTCTCATCCTCTGTAAGTCTACCCTGGAGTTGATCAACTACTGGTGGTAGGATTTCAAGAGAGAATATGGAACTACACAAGACTTCTTGAAGTCTTGGCTCATTCTACCAGTTCCTAAGGCCAAGGTCAATCCAGATTTAAGAGGCTCACCTCTTGATAAAGAAGCAGCAAAATCATAGTGTAGAGATGGCTACAGGGTGGAAAGACAAATTGTGAAAAATTTTGCAGTCAATCCACCACATTTGTAAGAAAATAGGCAAACATTAAATATCTCATCAAGGAAAGGTTGTGCCAACATTAAATAAGGTAACTGAACATAATAAAATAAATAAATAAATAAGGTGACCCAAGATTGAAATCATTCCCATACAAACAAGTAGAGTATAATCTTAACAGACACCAGAAGTGGTTAGCCCTGTGGGACCACCCAGGGGTGGTAAATCCATCTCAAGGGAGGTACTGAATGAATAAAAAAAGGAGGAGATTTTGTTTTACCTAAGTATGGAAACCTCTCCATTCCTGTTTGAGAATTCAGAGACCCTGAAAAAATAAACAAACAAACAAAAACCTTTGACTTTTTCTTATGCCTGATGAGCAGCTCATTTAATCAGTCAAATGTGTGTGTACACCTATTGCCCCACCTGTCCTATTAACTTTTTAGTACCTCTGAGCAGGGGAAACATGGAGTGGGTAAATATAGCGATTCACTCTCTTGGCACATTGTAGGTTGGCTTAAGATTGGGCCCATGCAGGCAGTTGGTGCTCTATTCATTCTCCCTGACTTTCCATCACCTTGGGAGGAGAACAGGAAGTCAATTTTGTGTTGCTCTTTCTAAAACATAGGTCTGAACCTTTCACACCTACACTTAAAACTCAATAGCCCGTTCATACTGTTTTTATAAAAGTTAAAATTTCTTAATGTCTTGTATACCTTTTAATGTCACAGGCTCATCTCTTACCCCACCCAGCCCCAGAATTTTTTGCTCCAGCCACAGGAAACATCTTATAATTCCACAAAACACTCAACCTTTATTCTCATTGCTTCCTCTGACTCTGGAATGCCTTCCATGCTTTCCTTCCTGCCCAACCAGTCTTTATTCATCAATAAAGTTTCAGCTTTCTTTCTACTAGGCTGGCGACAGACACCACCTCAGCATTTTATTCATGTGTGTGTGTTACATGTTAATTTCCCTCAGTAAGTAGTTCCCTAAGGGCTAAGGGCCAAATTTTATTTATTCCTATAATCCAAGCACATAGCAGATTAAGAGTTCTATAACTTTATTAAATGAAATAATTAAATGAATATTTCTTGAATGAATGAATGAATGAATGAATGAAATTGAGAACAAAATTCTGTAGGAAATCCTGTCAGATTAAGGAAAAGAGAGGCATTTTTTATCTGTATATTGTTGGATATTTATTCTGAGTTATGGGGAGAAGAGAGTCCCTGAAAGATCTTATTTTTCTTGTCATGTTGCTAATGTCTTTGTTTGATATGCTAAACTTCCCTTGATAAGAATGTTTTGCTCCATTCCCCTTCTACTTCTTTTGGCTGCCTTCTCAAGCTTACAGTGAGGAGGAAGAATTTTTTAATGTGCAACCAGTAAACCATTTCTTTATTATCTCTATCAGACTGCACTGTGTGAAGATTTTGACAATTTCCAGTTAACAAGACAGAGGGGCAGCTGATTAACAAACTTTGTTGGTTCCTTGTGACTCCTCAACATCAGCTTACAATAGATAAGGATTCATTTTTCACATAGTGATTATCTATATGCCAGACTCCATGCTTTTGATATATCAGGTCCAGGATTTCTTGGCATTCTTTCAGGAAGTGGGGTGGTAACCTGTAGATTCTTCAGGGGCAGGAGGCTTAACTTAATCGTATATACACCCACACACATATATGTGTAGATGAATATACGTGTGTGTGTACATATGTATATATACATGTACGGATACATACACACATGTGTATAGTCTTTTATTGCTTCCCAATCATATTGTCTTGGCAATTATATTTAACCCCAACAACAACTCTTATCAGCTAGGTATGAGTTTTCTCTTTGTAGATGAGGCAAACAAGGCTCAGAAAGATAATAAAACATGGTCAAAGTTATACAGGGACTAGTAGGTGTGGAACTCCAACATTTCTCTCCACAATGCTGGGAATCAGATTTGGTTCAGAGTAGGCAATATAAAAATAGGGACTATGAAGGAAAGTAGCTGATTGTTTGAAAAAAATAGAGACATATATTTTATTCCCAACTCAGTGCCATTATTACCTATATAACATTTTATATGTTGTGACACCTCGGCAAATTCACCCTAAACTCCTGTGCAGTTCAACCCAAGTCACAATAACCTGGCTACATGGGAGCACATGGACTGGAACACAGACATACTCCAAGCAGCTTTCTCCCATTGTGTTATATATCTCTGGATATTATCAGAATAGGTTAGTAACAAGTGGTTGTCTCAAAAGGAGTTACTGACATCACTCATATATAAACTACTCATACCTAACTTAAGGATTCCAATTCATTTTTTAATTTAAATATAACCATTAGTAGAATAAAACTAGGACAAATGATTCGCAAATAACTAACAAAAGAAGGAAAAGCAGAAAGAAAGATTTCATGGAATTGTTGTTAAATACAGCATTTAAAAAATGTGAGAAAGCATGAACAAAACAAATTGTGAAATAAAATAACCAATTAGAGACAAAAAAGTTCACGGTGTGATGCCATAAAAAATAACAAAAGAAGAACATTAACTAGAGATTTGCCCTAATATAGTTGAAACATATCATAAAACTACAATTATCAAAACAATGGCTTGTTGTCACTAGAATAAACACACAAATCAGTGAAAGAGAAATGGAAGTTCAGACATAAACCCAAGCATATAAAAGCTTATTATACAGAAAAAGTGACATTTGAAATTAAGAAGGAAAGGGATAACTTATTCAGTAAGATGTTAGAAGAACTTAAAAAAAAAAAAAAAAAAAAAAAGAAGAACTTGTTAACCATCTGGAAAAAAATGTGATGGTTCTTTGTATTTTACACTACAATTTCTAAAGAATTAAAGGTATTTAAAGTGTTTAAACTTTTAAATTCGGTAAATTTTCTACTACACATAAAATAATACAAAAAGACTCCAGGATCCACCACTAAGATTAAGCAGATATGAACATTTGTCATTCTTTAGATTTTGCTTTCTTTTATTGATTTTGATAAATATAACATTATAGGTACAGTTAAACACCTCTCCTTCCCTCTTCCTTTCTCCCAAAAGCAACAATAGGCATGAAATTAATGGGTATTGTTCCCATGTATGATTTTGTACTTTTATTTTATATGTATATAGTACATTAAAATATACTATTGTTTTGTGTTTTAATGTGTGCCTTTGTCACTAAACAGTTCTGGGTGTTTATTTGTGTTGATGAATGTCACTCTAGTTCATTCATTTTGAATGCTGAACAGTCTATTATATTAATGAACCACAATTTATCCATTCTAATTCTGAGTTAAGTGGTTTTAGCTGCTTGTTTGGATATTATAAATGAACAGTGCTACAGTGAGCATCCTTGTATATATCTCCTTATGCAATATGCAAAATTTGTCTCAGGAGAACACTCAGAAGTGGAATTGCTGGATTATACATGATAGTCATCTTTCTTTACCTCTTGTCAAGTTCTTCTCTAACAAGGCTATTCTATTTTACATCCTCACCAGCAATGTTCAAAATCACTATTTTATACATAATTACCAATACTTGGTATTTTTAGATTTACTAAATTTGCTGATGGTTGAGAAATGTATTTAATTATTTTCTTAATTTTATTTTCTTGATTACCAGTGGGGTTATAATCTTTTCATATATTTATAGACCTTTCATTTCTTCTTCTGTAATTTGTCTGGTTATATCTTGTGCCTATTTTCTATTGGATTGTTGTTCTTTCATATTTTTATTTATAGGAGTTCTTTATAAGTTGGTGTATTAATCCTTTTCCATTATAAGTGTTACATATACCTTCTTTAATCACTGGCTTGTTTTCTCATTGGTTTACTGTATATTTTGATACAGCTTTTTTGTAAAGCAGTCAAATATATCTGTTTTCCTTCATGACTTATGTGTCTGTTTTCCTTCATGACTTATATATGCTCTATATACCCTTAGTCCATAGAGTAATCTCCTGCATACCTTTTATTCCTTAATCCATTTGGAATTTATTTTTCTTTTGGTATGAGGCAGAAATCTAATGTGATTTGTTTTCCATATGGGTGACCCATTGGTCTAGCATCATTCATTTTTAGTTCCAATTTTCCAATCTGATGAACAATGTAATCTTTGATATATATATAGCATCTGTTTCTAGGCTCTGTGTTGTGTTCCATTGGTCTGTTTCTATAGATCTATAGCAATGTAAGTCATATTGTTTTAATTTTCATAACTTCATAGTAAGTCTTATTATGTGATAAGACTGTCTGCTATTTTTTGCCCTCTGTATTCCCATAGAATTTTTTAAATCAGCTTATGAATTTTTATGCTCACGCATGCACGCACACACACACCCCTCTGCTGGGATTTTAGTAAATTACATTGTTTCTAATAATGAATCTTTAATTTTTAAATATGATATATTCCTCCATATATATATATATATATATATATATCTTCTTTATCCATTCACCATTCAATGGACAGGTGGGTTCTTTCTATAGTTTGGTTGTTAATAATGTTGCTATAAACATTAGGGTGCATCCCTTTGAATCAGTATTTTTGTATCCTTTGGGTAAATACCTAGTAGTGCAATAGGGTAGTTCTATTTTTTTAACTTTTTGAGGAACTGCCGTACTGTTTTCCACAGTGGCTGCACCAGTTTGTATTCCCACCAACAGTGTAAGAAAGTTACCCTTTCTCTTCATCCTTGCCAGCCAACACATGTTGTTTCCTGTGATGCTAATTTTAGCCATTATGACTGGTGTGAGGTGATATCTCATTGTAGTTTTGATTTTGTGTTTCCCTGATGATGAGTGATTTGCAACTTTTCATGTGTCTGTTAGCCATCTGTATATCTTCTTTGGAAAAATGTCTATTTATGTCTTCTGCCCATTTCTTAACTGGGTTATTTGTTTTTTGGGTGTTGAATTTGTAAGATCTTTATAGATTTTGGATACTAACCCTTTATCAGATATTTGCAAATATCTTCTCCCCTCCATAGGTTGCCTTTTAGTTTTGTTGAATGTTTCCTATGCTGTGCAGAAGATTTTTGTTTTGCTGTAGTCCTGATAGTTTATTTTTGCTTTTGTTTTCTTTGCTTCAGGAGACATATCTAGTAAGAGGTTGCTATGGCTGATGTCAGAAGGTTACTGCCTGTGTTCTCCTCTAGGATTTTGATGGTTTTGATGAAATTTTTGAAACATGTAAATTAATCAGTTTCCAATTTTTGTGATTACTGATATTTGGAATTATTTTTACTATCTTATTTTGGGTTTTCCATATACAATGCTTTTTCTTTGATTTTTATCCTCCCATCCTGTCTCACATTTAGGACTTTCATCCATTTTGAATTTATTTTTGTGTATGGTATAAGAAAATGGTCCAGTTTCATTCTTCTGCATGTTGCTGTCCAGTTTTCCCAACACCATTTGTTTTCTCCTTGTGCTTATCCCTGTTCCCTTCACTCTCTCTTCCCTTTCTCCACAACCAGGGCTCCCTCCCCTCCACAGCACCAGTGATCTGTTACTCCCCCATACTACACCTCTGCACTTCCTACCTTCCTTGAAGCAGCCTTTTCTCTCCCTCTCTCCCTCTAGTTGTGCAGTTTGTTCTTTCAGTCATCAGGTCAATTTTCTGAGTATTCAGAATGCTTTGATAGTTACCTAGCTGTGTTTGAGGGATGAGGTAAGCCCAGAGTCCTCCTACTACACCACCATCTTAGCTCCCAAGCATGCTTTAAATCATCCCAAAGTTTCTCAGTTTTAAAATCCTCAGGGGAAGGTTTATGTGCATCCCCATTCATTGGTTCCAGGTAGTGGATGCTGAAGTCAGCTGATACCAGCTCTCAGTGGTTGATTGTCAAATTTTCAGGAACTTTGTGACTTGTGTTGAATACAACCAGAATTAAAAATAAATACCATGTCCATAGTAACATTATTCACAATAGCAAAGAGGTGGAAGCAACCCAAATGTCCCTCATTGGATTACTGAACAAAATGTGGTATATACATGCAATGGAATATTATTGAACCTTAAAAATATATCCTGTTACATTTAAATTATCTTTACGTTACTGTGTAAATATCTTTACATTTAGGTGTTAACATTTTAGTCATTACCTGGGAAAGATGGTAAATGTGGATTTTTTTTTTCCTAATCAGTTTGAGAAATTTTTTAAACATGTAAATTAATCAATTTACAATTTTTGTGTTACTGATATTTGGAATTATTTTTACTATCTTATTTTGGGTTTTCCATATACAATGCTTTGTCTTTGCTTTTTATCCTCCCATCCTGTCACATCTTCTATTATATTTGTTAAGTTTTCTTTATTCTCTTTTTCTTTTTACTCATTCGGAATTTATAACTCCTGTTTCTATAATTATAGTGACTACTCTTAAACTGCCACATGCTTATTTGATAGCAATGTCTTAAGTTATTTAGCATCCTCCTTTGGAACCATACAAAGAACTTATCATACTTTAACTCTGATTTTGCCTCCCTCCACTTTACCCCAGTTTCAAACACATCTGTTATTGTTGACCAGTGTTTTGGTGCAAGCTTATTAGCACTTCTCAAATTTATTATTTCATAATAATCATTTTATGCAGTCAATTCTTATTTAGATTTACCTGTTACTCTGTTCACTGTTGTTTTTTGCCACTCTTTACCTTCGGTGTTCAGTTTCTTTCTTTGAAGTTCATCCTTTAGTAAGTAGCTCCTTCACTGAGGGTCTGAAACTGCTATACTTCTTAGCTTTGTTTGTCTGGAAATTTATTTTACCTTCATTCTTGGGTGATAGTAAGTACATTATTTTCAGGTCTCTCATATTGCTGGTGTTAAGTCTGCTTAAGTCTAATTTCTGTGACTTTGTAGGTAATTTATGTTTTCTCTGATTTGCTTTGAAAGCATGCCCTTTATATTTGTATTATGCAGTTTCACTATGATGTGTCTATATCTAGATTTTTTTTAAATCCTGCTTTGGATTGATTTGTGACTCTTGAATCTGAATAGCATTTTCTTTTGAGATTTTTGCCTCTCCCAGTTTCTTTATCTCTCTTTCTATAACTCATATCTAAGGTAGATTTTTGTTTTTTCCTCTCTATCCTTTTGCCATATTTTGTTAATTCACTGTGTTGAGTTTTGGAAATGTCATCATGCTGCATTTTAACCTGTCTTTTAAGATCAGTTAGTGTAAAAAATATATTTCTAGAAGCTCTGTTTAATTTTTTAGAGAATATTTCTGGTCTTTAATTTTTTATTATGTTTTGTTGTGTTTTCATCTGTTTGAAATGTTATTTTAATTTTTTAGTCATTGCAAAAATATACTTTTTTATAGTTGATCAGATAGTTTTATGACTTGAAATTCTTTGTGGCCAAATTCGGTTATTTATTTTTTGGTTGATTCTCACTTTTAGTGTGGATTATTTCCTTATATGTTTTATAAATACGTGTGAAAGCTTAACCTCCACAGGACTTTGTTTATGGAAATTCTGTGTTCTTGGGCTGCAAATGTGTGCATTTAAAACAACTTTTCATTGTTTTTACTAGGGATATAGGGATATCTCCAGGGATATCTGCCTGTAACTAAATTTATTTTAAATATTTGACCTGGATTCTTAAGTCCAAGTTGTAGTATAAATTCAAACCAAACCCAAAAATATTCTGGCCCATTTTTAAAAATTATTTTTTCCACCCCAAACCCAGAAATAGTTAGGCATGCTTCTTTGTCATATCCCACTGCTTATGAGTGATTTCTTTCTAGAACATAGTTCTATTAATACTATATCATTTTGAGAGTACTAGATTTATGGAGGCATCTCATTCCAAACATCCTGGCTCATGAAGATTTAAGGCCTCATTTGCTATCCTTGTATGGGTATTAAAATGTAAGTTCCTAGATACCAAGACCAATAACCTGCTTTCTACACCTCTGTATTTTTCTGGCATCTGTGGATTTCTATTTATTAGGAACTCTTTATGTAAAGAATGTTCCCGGGGTGCCTGGGTGACTTAGCTGGTTAAGCGGCTGCCTTCAGCTCAGGTCATGATCCCAGGGTCCTGGGATCGAGCCCCACATCGGGCTCCCTGCTCAGCGGGGATCCTGCTTCTCCCTCTTCCTCTGCCTGCTGCTCCTCCTGTATGTGCTGTCTGTCTCTGTCAAATAAATAAATAAAATCTTAAAAAAAAAAAAAAAAGAATGTTCCCGAATGTTCCTGTGGTTTCTAGTACTTCACAAAAGGTTATCTATGGCAGTATTGTCCAACTTTTTTCATGCCTAGGTACACAGAGAAAATAATATTAATTCACACAGAGAAGATGATATTGTACAGAATGTTAGGGTAACTGGGGAACATTTCTTGGATAACCATAGAAGTTTGGTCAAAAAAATTAACACATAATTTAAAAATAAAACATAAATTATAAAGAGGAAATCAAATGTTAAGTTTATATAGACAAACCATGAGAGACTCTGGACTCCAGGAAACAAACTGAGAGTTACAAAAGGGAGGGAGCTGGGGGGATGGGGTAGCCCAGTGATGGGTATTAAGGAGGGCACGTGTTGTGATGAGAACTGAGTGTTATATACAACTAATGAATTGTTGGACACTACATCAAAAACTAATGATGTAATATATGTTGGCTTACTGAACGTAATAAAAAAAGAATTAAATGCAGTAAATGAAAGAAAGAAAGAAAGAAAGAAAGACAAAAGAATCTCTTTGGCTCCCATAAGATTGAAGTCAAAGTCAAAGTACCGATTTGCACATACTAAAAATATAAGAAAAAGCCTAACTTTCTGGAATGTTCTTCCTCATCATGATATGTAATTCTGTATGTTAAACAAAACAAAATAAATATATAACCCTGCCCCAAATGTTCCTTCTCTGGAGCACTCCCTTCTCTGTGAAGATTGTGTATTATCCCAGGCAGCTGTCCTGACTTGGGTCTGAATAAAACTTTCTTCCTTTCTCTCTAAAATGTTAAAAATCAATCAATCAGTCAATCAATCTTCAAATTTTTAATTGAAACTCTTCAGTTTGTGTCTGGGAACATATAATTTTTATATGAGGCTTTTATTTCTGTAATGGATGCATGAGATTCCTAATCAAGGCTTTTCAGTGACAACCTCTTCAAAATCTTAATAGTCACCATCAATGAGAAACTGTTCACACAATAAAGTGATAAAAAATTTAAAAGTGTTCAAATATTTAAACTGTATGAAATTATATTTGTCATTGAACAGCTCTCCCGTTCCTTTCACTCAATGTTGAAGTTTCATGTGAAAATCAAATGACTTTCAGATCTAATCAAACTTCTAATAAAATGTTTTTAGATAATGAAATATTTTAAAATTGTGATGACCCCTTAATTTACAGCATGCACATGCCTATTTAGAATAGTTGCTGGGAGTAGCTTGGACAACCTTAAATGGGAAACTTACTTATGATTAGACAAAAGTATCAGATATATGCAGTCAGAGAATCAAGTCTACTGTCTAGCCAGCATGCAGGCTCTTCACTATACCCTCAGCCACACTGGATCCTTCCATGGCTTACACCTAGAATGAAGCTTGCACTCCTCCAGAGGACCATGAATTGCTTGGTCAGGATGGACAGACCTCCAGGCCTCACATATGGCTGCTTGAGATCTATAATCCACCCTCAGCCTACCGGTGTGCTGCAGGTAACTATTTGCACAGCTCTGATGTAGAGCAACATATTGCTAAAACAAGAAGCCTTGATTAAAAATTTTAATCTAGAGAAGAAAGAAAAAGAAATAAAAGGAAGAAAGGAAGAAGTGGTAATGAACTAAAATTTCCAATTTTATTGAAGATAAGGAGGAAGGCTTGATAAATACTGAGTACCTCTTATGAGGTAGGCACAATGTGCTGGGTAACTTACTTATACAATCTCACAGATTCTTATAAAAGTTTGTCAAGATATTCTTGTCATCCCAATTTTAGATACAAATAATCAACAGAAAAAATTACCTTGCCCAGGCTCACAGAACTAGTGGGGAACTGGGTTTCTGTTCAGACATGACTGTCTAGAATGTCCATGACTTTATTACTTTTGAGTCAATAGACTTTGTTCAAATTCAAACTGTTCTACTTATTAGTTATATGATTTTAATTTAGTTAATCTCAAAATTACTTGCCTTATCCATAAGTAAGGGATAATAAATAGTCCATGTCTCAAAAAATTCATTATCCTCAAAATAAATGAGATAATGCATCAGATATCAGAGCGTATGATTGGAATTGAGGCCCAAGCATCAGTAGTTTTTAAAAGTTATCAAGTTTGACTTCTTCTTTGCCAATTTGAATACCTTTTATTTCTTTTTGTTGTCTGATTGCTGTTGCTAGGACTTCCAGTACTATGTTGAACAATAGTGGCAAGAGTGGACATCCTTGTTGTGTTCCTGATCTTAAGGGAAAGGCTCTCAGCTTTTCCCCATTGAGGATGATATTCGCTGTGGGATTTTCATAGATGGTTTTTATGAAATTGAGGAATGTTCCCTCTATCCCTATACTCTGAAGAGTTTTAATCAGGAAAGTATGCTGTATTTTGTCAAATGCTTTTTCTGCATCAATTGAGAGAACCATGTGGAGTCAAACTCTCTCTCTTTGCAGATGATGATACTTTATGTGGAAAACCCAAAAGACTCCACCCCCAATTACTAGAACTCATACAGCAATTCAGTAATGTGGCAGGATACAAAATCAATGCATAGAAATCAGTTGCTTTCCTAAACACTAACAGTGTAACTCTAGAAAGAGAAATTAGGGAATCAATTCCATTTACAATAGCACCAAAAACCTCAAGATACCTTGAAATAAACCTAACCAAAGAGATAAAGGACCTAAACTCTAGAAACTACAGCACACTTATGAAGGAAATTGAAGAAGACACAAAAAGATGGAAAAATATTCATGGATTGGAAGAATAAGCATTGTTAAAATGTCTATGCTGCCCAGAGCAGTCTATACTTTCAACACCATCTGGATCAAAATACCAATGGCATTTTTCAAAATGCTGGGAACAAACCTAAAATTTGTATGTAACCAGAAAAGACCCCGAATCACCGAGGAAATGTTGAAAAAGAAATACAAAGCTGGGGGCATCATGTTGTCTGATTTCAAGCTATATTACAAAGCAGTGATCACCAAGACAGCATGGTACTGGCATAAAAACAGACACATAGATCAATGGAACAGAATAGAGAGCCCAGATATGGACCCTCAGCTCTATGGTCAACTAATCTTTGACAAAGCAGGAAAAAAATATGCAATGGAAAACAGACAGTCTCTTCAATAAATGGTGCTGGGAGAATTGGACAGCTATATACAGAAGAATGAAACTCGACCATTCTCTAACACCATACACAAAGATAAACTCAAAATGGATGAAAGACCTCAATGTGAGACAGGAATCCATCAAAATCCTAGAGGAGAAAATAGGCAGTAACCTTTTTGACATGGGCTAGGCAACTTCTTTCAAAACAGGTCTACAAAGGCAAGGGAAACAAAATCAAAAATGAACTTTTGGGACTTCATCAAGATAAAACGCTTCTGCACAGCAAAGGAAACAGTCAGCAAAACAAAGAGACAACATACAGCATGGGAGAAGATATTTGCAAATGACACTACAGATAAAGGGCTGGTATTCAAGATCTATAAAGAACTTCTCAAACTCAACACCCCCAAAAAACAAATAATCAAGTCAAGAAATGGGCAGAAGACATGAACAGACACTTCTCCAAAGAAGACATACGAATGGCTAACAGACATATAAAAAAAAGTTCAACATCATTAGCCATCAAGGAAATTCAAATCAAAACCACATTGAGAAGGGGCAGGAGCAAGATGGTGGAGGAGTAGGAGACCTAAATTTCATCTGGTCCCAGGAATTCAGCTAGGTAGGGATCAAACTTTGCTGAACACCTACAAACTCAACAGGAGATCAATGAAAAGAATAGCAGCAACTCTGAACAGAAAAGCGACCACTTTCTGGAAGGTAGGATGTGCGGAGAAGTGAATCCGAGGCGATATTCAGGAAGATAGATGGTGGCGGGAGGGAGCCTCTGTCAGCCGCTACCAGCAAGTGATAGAGCAGCGGAGCACAAAATCGGAATTTTAGAAGTCTGCTCCGCTGAGGGACGTCTCTCCAGTGGCTAAGCAGGGGGTGGAACACTCGCTGGGACAGTGTGGTCTCAGGATCCTCGGGGTCACATAAAGACCGGGGGTGCCTGAGTGGGCAGAGCTCCCAGGTATCGGAGCAGGGAAGCCGGCTGCAAAGACGGAGCCAAGGAGTGGGCTCTCAGCTCGGGGTTACCATAAACCGTGATCCGCAGCACAGTCAGGCCACTGCTTTTCCAGCAGGGACACAACAAGCAGCATATCCGGGGAGACTCACCTTCCTCCCCCGGAAGGAGTGGCATGGAAGCTCACTGCAGGAATCGGCTAGGTTTGGAGACTCCACACGGGGGTCGTGTGCCAGAGATAGAAACACTTGGTCACTGGCCGGGTGAGCACAGAGTGCGGCCGGAGACCGGGGAGACAGGACTGATTGACTGCTTTTCTCTGGGGGCGCACTGAGGAGTGGGGCCCCGAGTTCTCGGCTCCTCCAGGGCAGAGATTGGGAGGCTGCCATTTTCACTCTCGTCCTCCAAACCTGTACGGAAAGCTTGCAGGGAACAAAAGCTACTGAGAGCAAACCTGAGCAGATTACTTAGCCTGGCCCCCAGCAAGGGCAGGACAATTCAGCCTCCAGCAAAGACATTTGAAAACCACTGCAACAGACCCCTCCCCCAGAGAATCAACAAGAACAGGCAGCCAAGACCAAGTTTACCGATCAATGAGTATGGCAGAACGCCAGCAGTAGGGGAATACTGCACATAGAATTCATGGCTTTTTTCCCCATGATTCTTTAGTCTTTCAAAGTTAATTTTTTTAATTTTCTTTTTTTTTTTTATTTTTCTTTTTTCCTTTCTCAACCAACATCTTATCAATCCCTTTTTTAAAAATCTTTTTTATCTTTCATTTTTAGAGTCATATTCTATCCTTTCATATTAGTTAACCTTATTTTTGGTATATATATAAGTTGTTTTCTCTTTAAAATTTTGGAATACAGTTTCTTCTCACAGACCAAAATATACCCTAAATCTCTAGTATATGGCTTTGTTCTAATCTCCTGCCTGATCACATTCTCTCCCTTTTCTTTTCTTTTTTTTAAATTTCTCTTCTTTTTTCAACCAACTTCTTATCAATTCCTATATAAAATCTTTTATAATTTTCATCTTTACAGTCATATTCCATACCTTCATCATATTTACCTTTATTTTTGTACATAAATCAGCTTTTCTTTCTTTAAAATTTTGGGAGGCAGTTTCTTCTAACAGACCAAAATATGCCCAAAATCTAGTGTGTGGTACTGATCTATTCACCAGCCTGATCATATTTGATCATATTCTTTTTTTCTTTTTCTCTTTCTTTTCTTTTTTTTTATTTCTTCCCTTTCTTTTCCCCCAGTTTCAGGTCTCTTCTGATTGGTTTAGTGTATATTTTTCTGGGGTAATTTTTACCCTATTAACATTTTGTTCTCTCATTCATCTATTCTCCTCTGGACAAAATGACAAGATGGAAAAAACCACCTCAAAAAAAAGAACAAGAGGCAGTACCTACTGCCAGGGACCTAATCAATACAGACATTAGTAAGATTTCAGAACCAGAGTTCAGAATGATGGTTTTAAAGATACTAGCTGGGCTTGAAAAAAGCATGGAAGATATTAGAGAAACCCTTTCTGGAGAAATAAAAGAACTAAAATCTAACCAAGTCGAAATCAAAAAGGCTATTAATGAGGTGCAATAAAAAATGGAGGCTCTAACTGCTAGGATAAATGAGGCAGAAGAGAGAAACAGTGATATAGAAGACCAAATGACGGAAAATAAAGAACCTGAGAAAAAGAGAGATAAACAACTACTGGATCACGAGGGCAGAATTCGAGAGAGAAGTGATACCATAAGACGAAACAATATTAGAATAATTGGCATCCCAGAAGAAGAAGAAAGAGAGAGAGGGGCAGAAGGTATATTGGAGCAAATTATAGCAGGGAACTTCCCTAATTTGGGGAAGGAAACAGGCATCAAAATCCAGGAGGCACAGAGATTGAAAGTGAGGGGGTGGAAAACAATTTACCATGCTAATGGACACCAAAAGAAAGCTGGGGTGGCAGTCCATATATCAGACAAGTTAGATTTTAAACCAAAGACTATAATAACAGATGAGGAAGGACACTATATCATACTTAAAGGGTCTATCCAAGAAGAAGATGTAACAATTGTAAATGTCTATGCCCCTAAAATGGGAGCAGCCAATTATATAAGCCAATTAATAACAAAAGCAAAGAAACACATTGACAACAATACAATAATAGTAGGTGACTTTAACACCCCTCTCACTGATACGGACAAATCATCTAAACAAAAGATCAACAAGGAAATAAAGACTTTAACTGACACACTGGAACAAATGGAGTTCACAAATACATTCAGAACATTCCATCCCAAAGCAACAGAATACACATTCTTCTTTAGTGCCCATGGAACATTCTCCAGAATAGATCACATCCTAGGTCACAAATCAGATCTCAACCGGTACCAAAAGATTGGGATAATTCCCTGCATATTTTCGGACCACAATGCTTTGAAACAAAAATTCAGTCACAAGAGGAAAGTTGGAAAGAATTCAAATACATGGAGGCTAAAGAGCATCCTACTAAAGAATGAATGGGTCAACCAGGCAATTAAAGAAGAATTTAAAAAATTCATGGAAACCAATGAAAATGAAAACACAAATGTTCAAAATCTTTGGGATGCAGCAAAGGCGGTCCTAAGAGGAAAGTATATAGCAATACAAGCCTTTCTCAAGAAACACGAAAGGTCTCAAATGCACAACCTAACCCTACATCTAAAGGAGCCGGAGAAAGAACAGCAAATAAAGCCTAAACCCAGCAGGAGAAGAGAAATAATAAAGATCAGAGCAGAAATCAATGAAATAGAAACCAAAAGAACAGTAGAACAGATCAACGAAACTAGGAGCTGGTTCTTTGAAACAATAAGATTGATAACCCCCTGGCCAGACTTACCAGAAGAAAAGAGAAATGACCCAAATAAATAAAATCATGAATGAAAGAGGAGAGATCACAACCAGCACCAAAGAAATACAATTAATTATAAGAACATATTATGAGCAACTATATGCTAGCAAATTAGATGATCTGAAAGAAATGGATGCATTCCTAGAGATGTATAAACTACCAAAACTGAACCAGGAAGAAATAGAAAACCTGAACAGACCTACAACCACTAAGGAAATTGAAGCAGCAATCAAAAATCTCCCAACAAAAAAGAGCCCAGGGCCAGATGGCTTCACAGGGGAATTCTACCAAACATTTAAAGGAGAATTAATACCTATTCTTCTGAAGCTGTTCCAAAAGATAGAAATGGAAGGAAAACTTCCAAACTCGTTTTAGGAGGCCACCATTACCCCAAACCAGACAAAGACCTCATCAAAAAGGAGAATTACAGACCAATATCCTTGATGAACATGGATGCAAAAATTCTCACCAAAATACTAGTCAATAGTACATTGACTATTGTACTAATCCAACAGTACATTAAAAGGATTATTCACCACTACCAAGTGGGATTTATTCCTGGGCTGCAGGGTTGGTTCAACATCCGAAAATCAATCAATGTGATACAATACATTAATAAAAGAAAGAACAAAAACCATATGATCCTCTCAAAGATGCAGAAAAAGCATTTAACAAAGTACAGCATCCTTTCTTCATCAAAAGTCTTCAGAGTATAGGGATAGAGGGTACATACCTCAATATCATAAAATCCATCTATGAAAAACCCACAGCGAATATCATTCTCAATGGGGAAAACCTGAGAGCTTTCCCCCTAAGGTCAGGAACATGGCAGGGATGTCCACTCTCACCACTGCTATTCAACATAGTACTAGAAGTCCTAGCGACAGCAATCAGACAACAAAAAGAAATAAAAGGCATCCAAATCGGCAAAGAAGAAGTCAAACTCTCACTCTTTGCAGATGATATGATACTTTATGTGGAAAACCCAAAAGACTCCACCCCAAAACTGCTAGAACTCATACAGGAATTCCGTAAAGTGGCAGGATATAAAATCAATGCACAGAAATCAGTGGCATTCCTATACACCAACAACATGACAGAAGAAAGAGAAATTAGGAATCCATCACTTTTATAATTGCACCCCAAACCATAAGATACCTAGGAATAAATCTAACCAAAGAAGCAAAGATTCTGTACTTAGAAAACTATAAAATCCTCATGAAAGAAATTGAGGAAGACACAAAGAAATGGAAAACGTTCCAAGCTCATGGATTGGAAGAATAATTATTGTGAAGATGTCAATGCTACCTAGAGCAATCTACACATTCAATGCAATCCCTATCAAAATACCATTCCCTTTTTTCAAAGAAATGGAACAAAAAATCCTAAAATTTGTATGGAACCAGAAAAGACCCTGAATAGCCAGAGGAATGTCCAAAAAGAAAAGCAAAGCTGGTGGCATCGTAATTCCGGACTTCAAGCTGTATTACAAAGCTGTCATCATCAAGACAGTATGGTACTAGCACAAAAACAGACACATAGATTAGTGGAACAGAATAGAGAGCCCAGAAATGGACCCTCAACTCTATGGTCAACTAATCTTCGACAAAGCAGGAAAGAATGTCCAATGGAAAACAGTCTCTTCAACAAATGGTGTTGGGAAAATTGGACAGTCACATGCAGAAGAATTAAACTGGACCATTTCCTTACACCACACACAGAAATAGACTCAAAATGGATGAAAGACTTTAATGTGAGACAGGAGTCCATCAAAATCCTAAAGGAGAACACAGGCAGCAACCTCTTTGACCTCAGCTGCAGCAACTTCTTCCTAGAATCATCACCAAAGGCAAGGGAAGCAAGGGCAAAAATGAACTATTGGGACTTCATCAAGATAAAAAGCTTTTGCACAGCAAAAGAAACAGTCAACAAAACCAAAAGACAACCGACAGAATGGGAGAAGATATTTGCAAATGACATATCAGATCAAGGGCTAGTATCCAAAATCTATAAAGAACTTATCAAACTCAACACCCAAAGAACAAATGATCCAATCAAGAAATGGGCAGAAGACATGAACAGACATTTTTCCAAAGAAGACATCCAAATGGCCAACAGACACATGAAAAAGCTCAATATCACTCGGCATCAAGGAAATCCAAATCAAAACCTCAATGGGATACCACCTCACACCAGTCAGAATGGCTAAAATTAACAAGTCAGGAAATAATATTGCATATTTAAAAGACCTGGGTAATTTTACTGGGCAGAGGATAGTAGGATATTAATGATCAAAAGATACTTCACTTTCTCATTTCTTTATTCCAGCTACACATATGAACATTATTTCTGTATTAGATTTTCCCTTATATTTAGCATTAATCTAGATCCTAAAAGTGCAGTATGGCTTCCAGGTTCACTGGAAATAGATCTGATACCTGGAAAATCTCAGAAAAGGGGGATTAAGCCCTGTGAGGTTCAAAGGCCATTTGTCACCTTGATACTTACTTTCTTAAACCAGACAGCAGCCAAGACCCTGGGAGAAGTAATTGAACTGAACACAGGCAGGTCCAGGTGTTTTTTGTTGTCATTGTTTTAAGATTTTATTTATTTATTTGACAGAGAGAGACACAGCAAGAGAGGGAACACAAGCAGGGGGAGTGAGAGTGGGAGAAGCAGGCTTCCCGCTGAGCAGGGAGCCCGAAGCGGGGCTTGATCCCAGGACCCTGGGATCATGACCTGAGCCTAAGGCAGATGCTTAACGACTGAGCCACCCAGGCGCCCCTGGGTCCAGGTTATTAATAACTGAACAGTCTTGGACATTCTTGATGACTTAATTTAATGACAGAAGAGAAGTCTGCATCTGAAATGCCTGGTGATGGGGTCAGTAACTGGGTCTCTGAGCGGAAAGGAAAACACGTTATTCCTAAGAGCTTATTTCATGGAACAAAGCATTTTATGTTAGTCCCAAATGCGATGCCAGAGAAAATAGCTTTGATTTTCTCTTTTAAGTAAACAAAATTTTAAAAGGTTAAAAAATTACCATTTTATTTATTTTTGCCCTTACTTTACAAAACAGGCTTGGTTATAGTTAAAGAATTCTGGAACCTTAGTGAGTAACTCAAGGGTAGAGATCATGGATGTTTTACTTATCTTTTTTATTCCCTGGATTTAAATATCAACTCTCCATATATTAATTGCATGACTTTGGACAAATTAATTAACTTCTCTGAGCTCAGTTTCCACATCTGTAAAATGGAGTTGGTAATATTTTGTATAGTTATAGTAGAGTATTTAAACATTTATAAAAATGTATAAAATTCCTGGCCCTTGATATTATATAATACATCAGACAATAAATATTTGCTCAATGAAATTAGATGTGAATTTTGATGCTTCGTTCTCTTTCACCGCCTATGGATAGAAAAACTAGCCTATGGTAACCTTTTGAAAGTTTTCCTATTTCTCTGACTATTCTTGCTGTCTTTGATCTGGTTCTCATCCTCTCTCTTTTGGACTATTTCAATGGTCATTGAGTGTCTTTTAACCCCAATTCTCTTCTCTTTCCCCATCTCTCTTCTCCACTTATAATAATGAAACTGTTTACTAAAACAAAGACTGATCTCTTTTACCTATACTACCCTCCTGGAAAGATTTTAGTCATCTAGAGCACTCCACTGCTCCATTTTAAACATGAAGCCCCCAGAGAGGGAAGGGACTTACCCAAGTACCTATGCTTCTATAAATTGATGCTGAAATTAGGGTTGAGCTCAGTACCTCTGGCCCCCAGTGAAGGATAACAAAAGGAGGTGCAGAAGAGGACATATATCCTCCAGGTCTAGTAAAAGGGGTGCTGAACAGTTGCAGAACTTTTAAACTTCAATTTTGCCTTCAGTTATTATCTTTTCTGAACTTCAAATGTAATACTCTTACTCTAATAATTCTATTACTCATTTCCATATAAATTGTAGGTCAGCCTCAAGAAAGGGCACAGTTAATAATAGCTAAAATTTATGTAGCATTAACTATGTACAAAGCATGGTTCCAAACACTGTACATATATTACCTTATTTAATTATCATCAGTAATCCTAAGTACTGTTATTATTGCCATTTTTCAAATGAGGAAACTGAAACACAGAAAGGTTTAGTAGCTTGGCAAGGTCACATGACTTGAGGGTGGTAGAGTGGGATTAAAACTCAAGCTTCCAGGTTTCAGAGTCTGTGCTCTTGACTACTGTGCTAAGCTGGCACAAATATATTGACTTTCTACGGGCACCATTTATTCTCACTATACTGTTGGCAACTAGTCCATATGGCTTCCTGTAACCTTGCTTATCATTTCCATTCCTGATTAGCAGGAAGTGACGACTTGCATAGCATAGTCTTCTTATAAACTTTTTTCCTTTTTTTTCAGAGAGTCATTTTCAACATTGTTAACTTCAGTAAAACCAAGAGTCTTTATAGAGATGGAATGGCTCCTATGGTGAAATCTACAAGCAGACCCAAATGGTAAGTGACCAGAACGGGGCCTACTTCTGGTTGGGAATTTGACCCAGGTCTCAAAGTTTATGTGCTGGATGGCTAGGGCTTAACCTCACTGGCACTGAGAGGAGTAAGATGAGTTTCTTGATGGCTATTGTCTGGGTTCTAGGTCGAGGGTAGGGCTCTCTGAGAATGTTGGAATAGGGAACATGGTTCCACATATGGAGTGACCAACATTCCATTATGAGGGAAGGTACAGTCTGTTATTTGGTAAACTTCCTGTCCTGTTGGCCTTTTATCATGGTGTCTTTGGAAATGTAACTGAAATTGATTCTATGTTGTTTTATTTTTGTTTCCTAGCCTGAGCAGAGATGTTGTATAGTAACCTGGTAGAACATTGGGAACTACAGTTTAGTAGATTTCCCTTGCTTTGATGGTTTCTTTGTGGCATTTTTATATAGATGTTGTGTGCTTTGTGCATGTTAAAATTATACTTGTTCATTGCTGTAGCGAGGGTGAGGAGAGTTTGATAGGCTTGTTTAAAATAGTAATAATTATGGTAGTGATGATGATGATAACTGCTCTCACTTACTGAGAGCCTGTTCTTTTTACATATTTTACATTTGCTGTCAGTATTATCACAACAGTTTTGCAAGGGAGAGCTTAAATATTCCTATATTACAGATGAAAAAGTTGAGGCTAGGAGAGGGTAAGTACTTTCTCTATACCATAGGTACTGAGAGGAGCCTGTGTTATTTTTATTACCCCACAGTACCATCCAAACCAATTAATTTTTCATCCATCCATTCATTTATTCTTTCAACAAACATTGATTGAATGCACCAAAAATGAGAGTTTTTAAAGATAGAAGCCAATGTTATTCATCTATCACACAGTAGGTATTAATTGAATGCTTGTTGAACTAAACTGAATTCGTTATGAGAATTTACATGTAAAGTGCCTGGCACTTGCTAAGTGCTCAATAAATGTCATCTATTATTAATAGTATTATGTAAAACACTATACAAATGTGAGGATTTGTTAATATTATTCTAGCTTTGATCCCTATTCAAATTTTAATGACTAGTGAGAAGATCATCTCCAAATGTCTATATTTATAGAAAACTAGCAATTCATAAATATTGAATTGTGCTTTTATCTACAAACGATACTTGGCAATTTTCTATAAATGCTGGGCTGAGAAGCTCAGGTTTGTAAAAGTGTAGGCATTGGATGATAATGAAAACTGTTTATTAAAAGATAAAAATATCTTCCTGGGCTTGTTTTTTTTTTTTTTTTTTTTTTTGCTTTGCTGCATCAAGTCAACTATACTGCCATTCCTGGATCTCCTTTTGACAATGGAATCTGGGCAAGGGGTAGGCCTTTGTTTTGAATTTCTGAACTCAGCCCAGTGGATAATAATATAGCACATCTCTCTGTTAATAGGTGTCTATGTGTAGATGTGTACTTCAAACCTTGCCAACAAAAGGACATCACTGTTGATCTGATCATGAGGGTCCTCAAAATAACATTGTATTTCTTTTATGAGGCTCTATGTTAGGATCTTACACAGCAACCATAATCACCATCCCTTTTCCCCAACTGTTCAATGCTGGAGTCTTCTCTCTTTTTTTTTTTTTTTTTTTTGTGCTTTTAAAATCCTTAAGCTTTAATCATTTCATTTTGTTTTGTTTTGTTTCTTATGGATTATCATCTGGGACCTCTCTGTCAGGGCTCTTGACAAGATTTTAAAATGTTAATGAGTCCTTGCATTTATATTATAATATCTGAGGATGAAGTTAGTACTCTTATCCAGTATTGGCAGGCTCTCAGCAGCAGCCATTATCCAGTCATGGGGCTTCTCTAATAGTCTGAAAAAGCTTAAATATTCAGAATTCAGTTTATTGTAGTTCATCAGGCTGGTAAGGTATGAGGTACCAGAGCAAATCAGGTTGTTGATATGTCTCATCTCTCATCTTTTTGACTTTGCTAACCCCAGACTTTGGATGCAAAACTACTCACATTCCTTCATAGTCCCCTTTCTTAAAGCCAGACTGAGATATTATTCACTTAGTAGGACTTTATTGATCATCTTAATGTATCACATACTATTCTAGATATTGGGGATACAGTATGTATATGACAGAAAAGATCTGTCCTGAAAGGGAATTTTCTTTTTAGAATTTTATTAACTGATCTGTACATGCCATAATTGTTATACTCCTTGCTACTGGTTTGTTCTAAGGATTCTTTCTGTCCCTTTGGTGTTTTCTGCTTAGGACTTTCTTCTCTTTCTTGTGTCAGTTACCTGTACCAGAACCTGTCTTCCGATAGTCATTCTAAACGTTCTTAGGGCAACACAAAAATTGTACATGACTGTTTGGCTCTCAGATTATTAGATTTTATTGGCCCTGAAGAGTCCATTATAATTTAGGATTCTAGACAACAGCCTGACTCAAAACTGACAAATACATTGTAGATTCCAGTATTAGAATATCTACTCTAGTGTTTTCCTAATTCTGGTTTTCTCCAAATCCAAGGCAACCAAACAAAAGAAGTTTCTGATACCTTTCTTATCTAGGGATTTCACTTCCTTTAATATTCCAAACAGGCCTTGGAAAAATTCTTACCTCATGACAAATAATAAAAATTCTCAATTTCCTGGATGAAATATTTACCAGATTAGGAAAAGACACTTTCACCTTTTCAAGGTAAAATAAAACATTCTTCTTCACCTCTATTATAGGGGCCCATAACTGATGCCAAGTAAAGATGCCTTCAGGCCTTAGCATAGGTTTGGTAATCAACTAGTTGTAGAAAGCTGATGAACAAAAAAGCAACTAAAAGCCATTGTGCAAATATATGGCTACTCAAGATTGTTCTGCCTTGAGGAGATAAAGTCAGAATACCTAGCACCAAAATGGAGAAGCTAAAATATTGTGATAGGCACTGCAGGGACTGGCATTACAAGACAGCCAAAATTCATATTCTTACTTAAGCAGAAGCTAAGTCTAGGATATTTGTACAAGCAGTAAGTGGTAGCATTAGCCAGAGACCTCAGGACTCCCAAGTTTACTATTGTTCCCATATTCAATGCACAGGGAAGGTGGAAGAAGGGGACACAAAGAAGCAGGGACTTGCATGCTGCTGTTTGGCCTTTGGTAGATCTGAAATAACTTTTCTGATCGACTTGTCCATTATAGTAGATTGAGGAGATTAGACTAAATCTCAAAAGTGGCTTCCATTTAACACAATTTTATTGAACATCTAACTTTGTGCCAGGTCTTGGGGTGATAATATGAATCTGATAATATGAATAATCTGATCTGGATTATTTCTTTAAAATTTTATTTTCTACAAGTTGAAACACAAACAGAAATAAGTACAAAATAAAGAGTATTGTGCTAAAATAAAGTATGCTGTGGGATTAGAGAAGAGAAAGAAAATTACATGATTAGGGCTGTGGAGAGTAAAGGAGAACCTTTGGGTGCACTTGGACATGAACAAAATTAAGGAAATGGAATTCCAGATGGCAGATATAACATGATGAGCTATGACATTTATTTTATAAGCCTCAATTTCCTCACTGTAAAATGCAAAGTAGCTTTTTCAGTTTTATAAGAAACACATGTGAAATGGGTAACTTTAAAAAGTTTCAAAGAGCTTATGAATTCAGTAAATTCCCTGACCATTTCTTTCCTTTTTCCCCGACTCACTCAAGACTGATTGGGTGAGCATTATGCCTTCTCTTTCTCTCTCCTTTTCTTCCTAACCTTTCTCCTTCCTTCCTTCTTCCCTCCCTCCTTCTCCCTGTCAATAAATCCTTATAAGTAGTTACAGTAGACCAGGAATTATGCAAGGTATCAGAACAAAATAATAGGGAGACATGTGATTACTGTTATCATAAAGCTCATAGTCTACTGGGCTAGGCATCAAACATGTAAATATAGTAAAGTGTGATAACTGTGAAAACCGGGAGAATTTAGCATACTGTGGAAACTATTCAGCATTTAAGACTTAACCTGCTTCAAGGGTAAGAGACCTTTCGTAGGTGTGTTACTTATGCTGAGAACTGAAAGATGAACAGGTGAGATCATAGTAAGTTGGGATATGTGTGAAGTAATAAAGTGTGTTTGAAAACAAAGGGATGAGAAAGAACATTACATTTTTGTTGAGAAAAGGCCAATATGATTGGAACATGAAATTCTAAAGAGAAGGTGACTAGAGAGGTAGGTAGGAGTGAGATTGAGGTGAGTTTTGTAAGCCAAGGTAAAGAGCTGGACTTGATTCTGAAGGCACTATAAAGAAACTGAAGAAATTAAACAGGGCATGATCAGAATGGCAGTTTAGAAAGATCAGTCTTAATGCTTAATAGTGAATATCTTGGAAGGAGGGCAGTTGTTTGGAGGTTTTTTGCAATACCTTAGGCTACAGCTGATGATGGATTAGACTGGTAACAGTAGTGATGAAAACAAGTGGGTGGATTTGAGGGTTAACAGAAGATTGAATCAATTTAACCTTTTGATTGAATAGATGTAGAGGGTAAAAGAGAGGTAGGAGTTCTAGATGACTCCGGGGTTTTCTGGCATATACAACAGAAGGGTTGGTGGTGTTATTTACTGAAGACGAGGGTTATAAGAGGAAAGAGTTTTGGCAGATTTGGTTGGAAAGAGGAGATGATGATCTTGACCTTGGAAGCATAGAGCTAGAAATGCCTGAGAGATATCCAAGTACAGATGTCAAGTAGGCAGTAGGGTTTATTGGTGAGAGACCCAAGAGAGGAATCTGGAGGTACAGATTCAGGAGTCATCAGCCTGTAGATGATAACTAGAATGGTGGGGGCAGATGTGGTCTCCCAGGGAGGTTGTATGGACTGAAGAGGGAAGATTAGGACAGGGCTCTGAGAAATCCCTCAATTTAAAAGTTGGATAGAGGGTGCCTGGGTGACTCAGTAGGCATCTGCCTTTGGCTCAGGTCATGATCCCAGGGTCCTGGGATCGAGCTGCGCATCGGGCTCCCTACTCCACGGGAAGCCTGCTTCTCCCTCTCCCACTCCCCCTGCTTGTGTTCCCTCTCTCATTGTGTCTCTCTCTGTCAAATAAATAAATAAAATCTTTAAAAATAAATAAATAAAAGTTGGATAGAGGATGAGAAACTCACAAAAGAGGTTAAGAGGAACTGGCCAGAGGTGTAGGAAGAAAACCAAGATAGTATGATGTCATGTAACCAAGAAGAGAGGGCTTTTCTAAAAAAGAGGGAGTGACTAACACTGCCAATTGCTACTGAAAGGTAAAAGATAATTAAAGTCTTAAAATGCCCAATGCATGTAGTGATGTAGAGGTCATTAGAGACTTTGTTGACTGCCATTCTAGTGACACGGCAGGAGTTCAAGCCAGCTGTATGAGATAATGAGTGAGTTGAGGGATGAAGAAAGTGTAAAGAAATGGAGACTATAAATATAGATGGTTCTTTCAAAAGTTTGGCTACAAAAATTCAGAAAGAGATACAAGTCCATGGGACAGACAACAAGTAAACAGGCAGTTACAATAAATACCCTTTTGAGGGGCACCTGGGTGACTCAGTCGTTAAACGTCTGCCTTCGGCTCAGGTCATCCCAGGGTCCTGGGATCGAGCCCTGCATCGGGCTCCCTGCTCCCTGGGAAGCCTGCTTCTCCCTCTCCCACTCCCCCTGCTTGTGTTCCCTCTCTCGCTGTGTCTCTCTGTCAAAAAATAAATAAAATCTTTAAAATAAATAAGTAAATAAATAAATACCCTTTTGCATTAAGTGTAGTGATAGTATGTACAAATAGCATTGGCTCTATATTATTCTTAATCTCTTATATTATTCTTAATCTAATGATAATCTTTAGTCTTGATCTTGTGAAAAAAGAAACTAAACTTTTGAAATTAAAGATGTATTTTCTGAAATAATGGGGCTTTACTCTATTGTTACAAAAAATAATATTTAAAAATTATAAATTAATGAATTCACATTTAAAAACAAATAAGTCATACATTTACAATAAAATTATATCCCTTGGCCCCCCATATACGTAATCTTCCTGCTTTATTCTTCTGTATAGTGCTTATTACCATCTAGCAAACTATAATGTATTATTTATTTTGTTAGCTGTCTCTCCATCTATTAGAAAGTAAGCCATGAGAATAGGGATTTTCATCATTTTTGTATTCATTTGTGTATCCTTAGCACCTCAAACTGTGCTTGGTCTATATGACATACTCAATAAATATTTGTTAAATAAATTCATTAATCCATTATCCTTCTGCTAAACCTAACAGTTGTTTTAATTTTACATATTCTTTTTTAGTTTTTGTTTCCATAAGCACGTTTTCACACAGCAGCAATCAAATATGTATACCCATTTATATTCTCTTCTTTTCATTTAACATTGTATCAAAACAGTTTCTCATGTTTTCTACTAGTGTTCATTATACCATAGTTGGAGAATTGTTTACTGTTTTTATATGTCATAATTTACTCTATCATATCTCCATTAGTGAGCATTTAGTTTTTTAATATATTTGATATATTTTTTCTAAAGTAGAAATATTAGATAGATAGATGATAGATAGATAGATAGATAGATTTGTCAAATTATTTTTTAGAATCAGTTCCTGAAGGAGTGATTACAGGATTGATGACTATAAGCTTCTGGTATGCATGCTCTCAAAATATGTTGCACCAATTTAAAATGCTACCTTTGATCTATCAGTTTTACTGCAATCTGGACAGCATTAAGAATTGTCATTGAAAAAAAAACTAGTTTACGAACTGTAAGATTGTCCTTTTGTTTTTTGTTGTTGTGGTGGTTGTTGTTGTTCTCATTTGAGCTTGTGTCTTAAGAATATTGGCATTAGTATAGTGTCAAAACTGAGTTTCCAAAAATAAATATAATTGCATTAAAAAGAAAAGGTAAGACATTACAGACATTCTGGGAAGGGATGGAGTAGATGCACTCTTCCCTATTTCTCCCACTAAGTACAGCTAAAAACCATATACATTACTTTTGGAACAAACATAGAAGACCTGAAAGGTGGAGAGAAGAGGGAAGACTGGCTGAGTTTCTCAGGACCTGAAAATTATATAGTGGTGAGTTCCCTGGGTTTCATTTTTGCATCGTATATGCTAGAGTGGTTGCTTGAGAAGCCAGAAACCTAGAAATGCCAATGGGCATAGATAAAAAACAAGTCTTCCCAAAAGCCTATTCTTGCTAAACAAAAGACAACAAAGGGGGGGTTCAGCCCAGTAAGACAGAAAACTTTGGAGATAGTAATTGCCTGCTCTAGCCAAACACCATGGTAAAAAATTGCCCACTTCCACCCTCACCAACAAAGGAGGAGTGGAGAGCCTAGACTTCCATCTTTGCTCCAACCCTCCACCAGGTGGTGTCAGAGAAAAGTAGGGAACTGGGAATTTCATTCCTGCTAGTCAGTAATGAATCCTTTCCTCTTCTCTATGATGTCAGACCACATGAGGAATCTGAACTTCTACCATCCACTTGAAGATGGGATCAATAGCAGAGTGCAGGGAGTAGAGAACAGAATAAATGAACCTGAGGATAGAACAATAGAAGTTATTAGATCTAAACAATGGAGAAAAAATAGACTAAAAAGAAAAATGAACAGAACCTCAGGGACCTGTGGGACCAAAAATCTAACATTCATATCATTAGAATTCCAGAAGGAGAGGTGAAAAATTTGTTTGAAATGGCTGAAATCTCAAATTTGGCAAAAGACATAAACCTACAGATTCAAGAGAATGAGTGAACCCGAAACAGGAAAAAAGTGAGGGAAATCCATGCCAAGAAACATCATAATCAAACTAAGGAAAGAAAGAATCTTGAAAACAGTGAGAGAAAATCATACCTTACCTATATGGGAAAATAAATTTGAACACAACAGATTTCACATCAGAAACTATAGAGGCCAAAGGAAAGTGGCACAATGTTCTTCAGTACTGAAAGAAAAGAACTGCAAACTTAGAATCTAATATCCGGCAAAAATATCCTTCAAGAAATCAAGACATTTTGAAGAAGGACAAATTTCATCAAAAGGAAAGAGTATTCGTCAACAGAAGACCTCCCCTAAAAGAATGGGAAAAGGAAGTTCTTAAAACAGAAAAAAAAATTATAAAAGAAGGACTCTTGGAATGTCAGAAAGAAAGAAATAACATAAAAAGTAAATAGGTAAATACAATAAACTCCTTTTTCTCCATTTCTAAATTATGTTTGATGTTGAAGCAATAATTATAACATTGATTCAGTTTTCAATGTATGTGGAGGAAATATTTAACATAATCATATTATATGTGGAAAGGTAAAAGGACTTAAAAGGAGGTAGAGTTTTTGCACTTACCTCAAAATGGTAAATTTCAACACCAATAGTCTGTGATAAGTTATGTATAATATATAATATAGGATGGTAAATGATAGTGGGGTGGGTTTGATCATAAGGGGTAGCATCTGAGAGATCTTTATGGTGATGAAGTAGTTCTATATCTTGATTATGGTGGTGATAAAATGGCATAGAACTATGCACACATGTTGTACCAATGTAAATTTCCTGGTTTTGAAATTGTTACTCATTATTCATAACTATAGTTATGTAAAATGCAGCCTTTGAGGGAACCCAGATGAAGAGTACACAAGACCTCTCTGTACTGTTTTTGAAAATCCATAAGAATCTATAATTATCTCAAAACAAAAAGTTAAAACCACATTACTTAACCCACTCTTCACAAAAAAGCCCAAAAAGTATAAGAATATTTTGAAGAATTTCAACAAGTGCAGAAGGATCTGAAGCTTCCCAGAGACTGAATGAGGGTTGGGAGGGAAACATGGGGAGGGTCTTTTTGAATGTGTAACAAAAGGAAAAACTCTAAAAATCATATTCTAGAATGAATAATGTAACCTGAGGAAATGTGGAACTAGAAATAGGGCAGTGGGGTGGGAATAACATGGACCTGAGTCTATATTTCATCTCTGGGTCTTCTAGTAGCTCACTTAACCTCTCTGTGCCACCATTTCTTCACACAGAGCACAGCAAGGTTATCCACTCTAGATAATTTTCACCCTGTGCTGCCTGGAGAGTTCTTGCATAGGTCAAGGAGAAACCTCAGTGAAAATGCAGGCTGTTCTCTTATTTCCACCAGAGCAAATGTACTTTTGTCTGCTTCACTTATCAGTTATATGAATCAAATTTTATTTTAAAAAACACGTAGACTGATATCTCTCACTACTCTATATAAAATAAAGATTATTATTCACAGTCTTTCAAATGGGGAAATAGAAATACAAGAAGATATATGACTTGTCACAAATCATACAGCAAGTAAGTGCATAGCAGAGCCTGGAGCCCACATGGGAATGATTGTCTACCTATCACTTTCCTCACTGTGCCACATGGCCTTCAAATAAAAGTTGAAAACTTTGAGCTTGGTAACAATTTCTAACAATTTCCTTTAGTTTTCTACAGTGTGTCCTATAAATAGAACCTTTCCAGCGTTGAGGGACTCTCAGCATGTGGTGAGTTCTGGAGCTGCCTCAGTAGAAAGAGGATGTCCACCTGTCATGGAGAAAGTGGAGAGGATTTCTGCCCTGGGAGGGAGGGTGGACCATCCATATCACTGTCAGTGTTCCCAATCAAATTATAGGGCATACTGGGAAAGTATTACAGTTATTGTAATTGTTTTGACCTCAAAACTCAAATGGAAGGAAGCACAGAAAGGAAGAGAGAAAGAATCTATGCTACAATCCCAGTCATGGGATGGTGAGACAAATGAGGAAATGAGTAAGAGGCAAGGAGAATTTGCTGGTTAATGAACCTGAAGGTGGTGACTTCCAAGATCCCTTCATATTCAAACTATGGCCTAAAATATTATGATTCCAGTCTCCTTGTATGGAGTTCAATTCAATTTAATTCAAGATTATTGTATATCTTTCTGCCGTAAGCAGCTTTCAGATTTTGTACTAAATGCTTTGATTCTCTTGGAACCTTGGGAAGGGTATCTGTCACTTTCCCAGTTTTACAAATGAGTATACCAAGGCTCAGGATGATGAAGTAACTTGCCCTAATAGTTTAGGAAAGCTAGAATGTGGCAGAGCTGATATTTGAATGTAGAGTTGCTAAGTTTAATCTTAATCCTTTTTCCTTTTTCTAGTATAGTAGTGGTTAATAGCTTAAGCTTTGGAGTGGAGAAATCTGAATTTAACCTGGTTCTGTTGTTTGTTATGAGGAGGGTAGGTGACTCACTCAAGATCATACAGCAAGTAAGAGCAGAGCAGAGCCTGGAGGCCACATGGGACTGACTGGCAAGCCCATTGCTTTCTTCTGTGCTGCCATACTGCCTCCCTTTTCTTTTACTCCAGGTAAAGGGGCTGAAAGATAACAGCTTGGTGCAGGAAAAAAGCATTGGCTTTGTGGTCAACCAGTCAAACCTGAATTCAAATCTTACCTCTTGCCTTTGGATGGCGCCAATAATAGCTACCATTAATTAAACTCACATAATACACTCCCTGTGCTACTGTGCTGTATGATTTCTCTCTAACTCTCACAGCAAACAGGCCAGGACATGAGTGAGGAAACCTGGTGTTTGTGTCATGTGATGCCAACATCTCAGGAGGAAGGAGTCTTAGTGATCACCTAGTCCAAAGCCCTTATTTTGCACAGGAAGAAACTAAAGGACAGAGAAGTATTTGTCTAAAGACTCCTAACTGTTCTTCAACAATTATATTTGAACCCAGTTTGTCCAACTCTTGAGCCACAACATTAAACAGTCTGCAAAATACTTTATTGTTACAAAAGGATTTTGCATCATGATATCCTCACAATAGCTCTAGGAGGCAGGAAAGTCAGAGACTATCACCTCCAGATGAGGAAACTGAGGCTTAGAAAAGAGTCACATAACTAGTCAGAGGCAGAGCCAAGAATCTGTCCCAAATCTGTGAGAGATCTATAGCCATGCTTGCTCGCTTTCTTTCTCTTTCTCTCTCTCTTTCTTCATCATGATAAGTGTACTCTTAAATCCCTATCACCTATTTCACCCATCCCTCCCCCCAGCTCCCCTATTGTAACCATCAGTTTATTCTCTATAGTTAAGAGTTTGTTTCTTGGTTTGTCTCTCTCTCTCTCTCTTTTTTTCCCTTTACTCATTTGTTTTGTTTCTTAAATTCCACATGTGGGTGAAATCATATGGTATTTATCTTTCTCTGACTGACTGACTTCTCTTAGCATTATATTCTCTACCTCTATCCATGTTGTTGCAAATGGCAAAATTTCATTCTTTTTTATGGCTGAGTAATATTCCTAGATAGATAGATAGATAGATAGATAGATAGATAGATAGATAGATAGATGATAGATAGATAGATAGATCTTACGTATTCTTTATCTATTCATCTATCTATGGACACTTGGGCTGCTTCTATAGTTTGACTATTGTAAATAATGCTGCCATAAATATAGGGGTTCATGTATCCCTTTAAATGAGTGTTTTTGTATTTTGGGGGTATATACCCAACAGTATGATTACTGAATGGTAGGGTAGTTCTATGTTTAACTTTCTGAGGACCCTCCATAGGACCCTCCATACTGTTTTCCATAGTGGCTGCACCAGTTTGCATTCCAACCAACAGTACACAGTGGTTCCTATTTCTCCACATCTTTGACAACACTTGTCGTTTCTTGAGTTTTTAATTTTTTTTTTTTTTTATTTTAGCAATTCTGACTGGTGTGAGGTTTTGATTTGTATTTCTTTGATGATGAGTGATGTTGATTATCTTTTCATGTGTCTGTTGGCCACCTGTATGTCTTTTTGGAGAAATGTCTGCTCATGTCTTCTGCCCATGATTCATTGGATTATTTGTTTTTTGGCATTGAGTTATATAAGTTCTTTATATATTTTGGATACTAACCCTTTATCATATATGTCATTTGCAAATATTTTCTCCCATACAGTAGGTTTCCTTTTAGTTTTGTTGGTTGTTCCCTTCTCTGTGTAGAAACTTTTTATTTTGATGTAGTCCCAGTAGTTTATTTTTGCTTTTATTTCCCTTGATTCAGAGACATATCTAGAAAACTGTCGCTACAGCCGATGTCAGAGAAATTATTGCTTGTGCTCTCTTCTAGGATTTTTATGGTTTCACATCTCACATTTAGACATTTAATCTATTTTTAGTTTATTTTTGTGTATGGTGTAAGAAAGTGGTCTAATTTCATTCTTTTGCATGTAGCTATCTAGTTTTCCCAACACCATTTGTTGAAGAGACATTTTCCTATTGCATATTCTTGCACCTTTTGTCAGAGGTTAATTGACTATATAATTGTGGATTTATTTTTGGGTTTTCTATTCTGTTCCATTGATCTATGTGTCTGTTTTTATGCCAGTACCATGCTGTTTTAATTACTATCACTTTATAATATTACTTGAAATCTGGAATTGTGATATCTCTAGTTTTGTTTTTCTTTGTCAAGATTACTTTGGCAATCTGCGGTCTTTTCTGGTTCCATACAAATTTTAGGCTTGTTCTAGTTCTGTGAAAAATGCTGCTGGTATTTTGATAGGGATTGCATTAAATGGGTGGATTGCTTTGGGTACTATAAGCATTTTAACAATATTTTTTCTTCCAACACATGACTATGTAATGTCTTGCCATTTCTTTGGGTTATCTTGAAATTTTTCATTTGTTTTATAGTTTTCAGAGTACAGGTCTTTCACCTCTTTAGTTAAATTTATTCCTAGATTTTTTTTATTGTTTTTGGTGCAGTTGTAAATGGGATTGTTTTCTTAATTTCACTTTCTGCTGCTTCATTATTAGTATAGAAATGCAAAAGATTTCTGTACATTGATTTTGAATCCTGCAACTTTACTGAATTCATTTATCAGTTCTAGCAGTTTTTTGGTGGAGTCTTTCAAGGTTTTCTATATAGAGTATCATGTGATCTACAAATAGTGAAAGTTTTACTTCTTCCTTACCAATTTAGATGCCTTTTATTTCTTTATGTTGTCCAATACTGTGGCAAGGATTTCTGGTATTATGTTGAATAAAAGTGGTGGGTGTGGACAGCTTTGTCTTCCTCCTGACCTTAGGGGAAAAGCTTTTTTTCACATTGAGTATGATGTTGGCTGTGGGTTTTTCATAAATGGCCTTTATTATGTTGAGGTATGTTCCCTCTAGACCTACTTTGCAGATGGTTTTTAATCATGAATGGATATATGGTAGTTTGTTGAATGCTTTTTCTGAATCCGTTGAAATGATCATATGGTTTTTACCATTTCTTATTGATGTGATGCATCACATTGATTGTTTTGCCAATATTGAACCACCCTTGCATCCCATTTGATAATAAATCTCATTTGACTGTGGTGTGTGATTTTTTTAATGCATTGTTGGATTAGGTTTGCCAGTATTTTGTTGAGGACTTTTGCGTGTATATTCATTAGAGATATTGGCCTGTATTTCTCTTTTTTCTGTGGTTATTTATTTGTCTGGTTTTGGTATCAGGGGGATATTGGCTCCTTAGAATGAATTTGCAAGTTTTCCTTCCTCTTACATATTTTGGAATAGTTTGAGAAGAATAGATGTTAACTCTTCTTTAAATATTTGGTAGAATTTACCTGTGAAGCTATCTCATCCTGGACTTTGGTTTTTGGGGAGTTTTTTGATTACTGATTCAATTTCATTGCTGACAGTTGGTCTGTTCAAATTTTCATTTTCTTTCTGCTTTAGTTTTGGTAGGTTATATGTTTCTAGTAATTTATCCATTTCTTCTAAATTGTCCAATTTGTTGGCATATAGATTTTCATAATATTTTGTTAAATTATTTGTATTTCTGTAGTTTTGATTATTTCTCCTCTGTTTTTAGGGATTTTGTTTATTTGGGCCCTCTTTTTTTTTTAACTGTGTCTGGCTAGAGGTTTATTAGTTTTGTTGGTCTTTTCAAAGACTTAGCTCCTGGTTTCATTGATCTGTTCTTTTCTTTTTTTTTAAATTTCTATATCACTTATTTCTACTCTAATCTTTATTATTTCCTTCCTTTTGCTAGGTTTGGGTTTCATTTGTTCTTCATTTTCTAGCTCTTGGTGTAAGGTTGTTTAGTTGAGATTTTTCTTGCTTCTTGCGGTAGGCTAGTGTTGCTTTAAACTTCCCTAGACCACTTTTGCTTCATTCCAAAGTTTTGGACCCTTATGTTTTCATTTTCATTTGTTGCCATGTAATTTTTTATTTCTTCTTCGATTTCTTGGTTGACCCATTTATTATTTAGTAGCATGTTATCTAACCTTCATGTATTTGTGCTCTTTCCAGATTTTTTCTTGCGCTTGATTTCTAGTTTCATAGCATTGTGGTCAGAAAAGATGCATGGTATGATATATATAGATATAGATATATAGATATAGATATAGATATAGATATAGATATAGATATAGATATAGATAATTTGTTGAGACTTGTTTTGTGACCAATATGTGATCCCTTCTGGAGAATGTTCCATGTACACATGAAGAGAATGTGTATTCTGCTCTTTTAGGATGGAAAGTTCTGAATATATCTGTTAAACCCATCTGGTTCAGTATGTCATTCAAAGCCATTGTGCCTTTGTTGATCTGTCCATTGATGTTAAGTGGGGGTGTTGAAGTCTCCTACTATTATTGTATTACTATATATTAGTTCCTTTATGTTTCTTATTAACTGTTTTATGTATTTGGGTGCTCTCATATTGGTTGCATAAATATTTGCAATTGTTATATCCTCTTGATGGATTGACCCCTTTATTATTATAGTGTCCTTCTTTGTCTCCGTTTACAGTCTTTGTTTTAAAGTCTATTTTGTTCAGTATAAGTATTGCTATCCTAGCTTTCTTTTCATATTGATTTACATGCTAAATATTTCTCCGTCCCCTCATTTTCAATCTTCAGGTTTCTTTCAGTCTGAAATGAGTATCATGTAGGCAGTATAGATGGGTCTTGGTTTTTTTTCCCCCCACTCTTTCACCCTCTGTCTTTGGATTGGAGCATTTAGTCCATTTACATTCAAAGTAATTATTGATAGATAAGTATTTATTGCCATTTTGTTACTTGTTTTGTGCTTGTTTCTAAAAATTTTCTCTGCTCCTTTCTTCTGTTGCTCTCTTTCATGGTTTGTTGGACTTCTTTAGTAATATGCTTGGATTTCTTACCTTTTAATGTTTACATATCTATTACTCATTTTTGATTTGTGGTTACTATTACATTTCTATATAACATCTTCTGCATATAGCAGTCTCTATTAAGTTGATGGTCGTTTAAGTTTGCACTGATTCTTTGCTCCTCTCCCCTCCACGTTTTAGGTATATGGTGTCATATTTCATATGACATATGTCATTATTTATATGCTGTCTTTTTTCCATTGCATATTTTTTCCTGCTTTGTCGAAGATTATTTGACCATAGAGTTGAGGGTCCATATCTGGGCTCTCTATTCTGTTCCATTGGTCTATGTGTCTGTTTTTGTGCCAGTACCATGCTGTCTTGGTGATCACTGCTTTGTAATATAGCTTGAAATCGGGCAACGTGATGCCCCCAGCTTTGTTTTCCTTTTTCAACATTTCCTTGGTGATTCGGGGTCTTTTCTGATTCCATACAAATTTTAGGATTGTTTGTTCCAGCACTATGAAAAATGTCATTGGAATTTTAATCGGGATGGCGCTGAAGGTATAGATTGCTCTGGGTAGCATAGACATTTTAACAATGTCATTCTTCTGATCCATGAGCATAGAATGTTTTTCCATCTTTTTGTGTCTTCAATTTCTTTCATGAGTGTTCTGTAGTTCCTAGAATATAGATTCTTTACCTCTTTGGTTAGGTTTATTCCGAGGTATCTTACGGTTTTTGGTGCTGTTATAAATGGAATCGTTTCTCTAATTTCTCTTTCTACAGTTGCATTGTTAGTGTTTATGAAAGCAACTGATTTCTGCGCATTGATTTTGTATCCTGCCACATTACTGAATTGCTGGATGAGTTCTAGTAATTTGGGAGTGGAGTCTTTTGGGTTTTCCACATAAAGTATCATGTCATCTGTGAAGAGAAAGAGTTTGCCTTCTTCTTTGCCAATTTGAATACCTTTTATTTCTTTTTGTTGTCTGATTGCTGTTGCTAGGACTTCTAGTTCTATGTTGAACAATAGTGGCGAAAGTGGGCATCCTTGATGTGTTCCTGATCTTAAGGGAAAGGCTCACATCTTTTCCCCGTTGAGAATGATATTTGCTGTGGGTTTTTCACAGATGGATTTTATGAACTTGAGGAATGTTCCCTCTATCCCTATACTCTGAAGACTTTTAATCAGGAAAGGATGCTATATTTTGTCAAATGCTTTTTCTGCATCAATTGAGAGGACCATAGTTCTTCTTTCTCCTCTTATTAATGTGTCCTATCACATTGATTGATTTGCGAATTTTGAAGCTCCCTTGCAACCTGGTGATAAATCCCACTTGGTCGTGGTGGATGATCCTTTTAATGTATTGTTGGATCCTATTAGCTAGGATTTTGTTGAGGATTTTGGAATCCATATTCATCAGGGATATCGGTCTGAAATTCTCCTTTTTGATGGGATCTTTGTCTGGTTTGGGGATTAAGGTAATGCTGGCCTCATAGAATGAGACTGGAAGCTTTCCTTCTGTTTCTATTTTTTGAAACAGCTTCAGTAGAATAGGTATTATTTCTTCTTTGAATGTTTGGTAGAATTCCCCCGGGAATCCATCAGGCCCTGGACTCTTGTTTTTTGGGAGGTTTTTGATCACTGCTTCAATCTCATTACTGGTTATTGGCCTATTCAGGTTGTCAATTTCTTCCTGTTTCAGTCTTGGGAGTTTATGGGGTTCCAGGAAGGCATCCATTTCTTCCAGGTTGCTTCATTTATTGGCATATGTTGATAATAATTTCTAATAATTGTTTCTATTTCCTTGGTGTTAGTCGTGATCTCTCCCCTTTCATTCATAATTTTATTAATCTGGGTCCTTTCTCTTTTCTTTTGAATAAGTCTGGCCAGTGGTTTATCGATCTTATTAATTCTTTCAAAGAACCAGCTTCTAGCTTCGTTGATCTGATCTACTGTGTTTCTGGTTTCTAATTCATTGATCTCTGCTCTAATTTTAATTATTTCTCCTCTAATGCGTGGCTTAGGCATCATTTGTTGCTTTTGCTCCAGTTCTTTGAGGTGTAAAGTTAGTTGGTGAATTCGGGATTTTTCTATTTTTTGAGTGAGGCTTGGATGGCTATGTATTTCCCCCTTCAGACCACCTTTGCAGTATCCCATAGGTTTTGGACTGATGTGTTTTTGTTCTCATTGGTTTCCATGAATTGTTTGAGTTCTTCTTTGATTTCCTGGTTGACCCAAACATTCTTGAGCAGAGTGGTCTTTAGCTTCCAAGTGTTTGAATTTCTGCCAAATTTTTTCTTGTGATTGAGTTCCAGTTTTAAAGCATTATGGTCTGAGAAATGCAGGGAATAATCTCGATCTTTTGGTATCAGTTGAGACCTGATTTGTGACCCAGTATGTGGTCTATTCTGGAGAAAGTTCCATGTGCGCTTGAGAAGAATGAGTATTCTGATGTTTTAGGGTGGAATGTTCTCTCTATATATATGAGGTTCATCTGGTTCAGTGTGTCATTCAAAGCTCTTGTTTCCTTGTTGATTTTCTGCTTAGATGATCTGTCTATTGCTGAGAGTAGAGTATTGAGGTCTCCTACAATTAACATATTATTATCAACATGACTCTTTATTTTGGTTAACAGTTGGCTTATGTAGTTGGCTGCTCCCATGTTGGGAGCCTAGGTATTTACAATTGTTAGATCTTCTTGTTGGATAGACCCTTTAAGAGTGATATAGTGTCCTTCTGTGTTTCTAACTACAGTCTTTAGCTTAAAATCTAATTTGTCTGATATAAGAATTGCTACCCCAGCTTTCTTTTGAGGTCCGCTGGCATGGAAGATGGATCTCCATCCCTTCACTTTCAGTCTGGATGTATCTTTAGGTTCAGAATGAGTCTCTTGTAGACAGCGTATGGATGGGTCCTGTGTTTTTATCCAATCTGCAATCCTGTGTCGTTTTATGGGAGCATTTAGGCCATTCACATTGAGAGTGATTATTGAAAGATATGAATTTATTGTCATCATGTTGCCTGTGAAGTCCTTGTTTCTGTAGATTGTAAATTTGTGTTCTGTATCACTCTTGGGATCTTTCTCCTTTTATAGAACCCCCCTTAATCTTTCTTGTAGGGCTGGCTTGGTGGTCACATATTCTTTCAGTTTCTGCTGGTCTTGGAAGCTCTTCATCTCTCCATCCATTCTAAATGAAAGCCTTGCCAGATAAAGTATTCTTGGCTGCATGTTCTTCCCATTTAGTACCCTGAATATGTCTTGCCAGCCCTTTCTGGCTTGCCAGGTCTCTGTGGATAGATCTGACGTTATTCTGATGTTCCTCCCTCTGAACGTAAGAAATCTCCTCCTCCTAACTGCTCTTAAGATGGTTTCCTTGGTTCTAAGATTTGTGAGTTTTACTATTCCATGCCGGGGTGTTTGCCTGTTTTCCTTGATCTTGGGAGGGATTTTCTCTTCCTCTAGGACACAAATGTTTGTTTCATACTCCAGATTAGGGAATTTCTCAGCTATGATTTGCTCAAATATATCTTCTAGTCCTTTCTCTCTCTCCATCCCCTCAGGGATCCCAGTAATTCTGACATTGGAATGTTTCATGGTGTCACTTATTTCTCTGATTCTATTTTCATGGATTTTGCGTTGTTTCTCCCTGGCCTCCTCTTTATCCTTCTTTTCTATCAGTTGGTCTTCTAGATCACTAATTCGTTCTTCTGCCTCGCTTACCCTAGCTGTTAGATTATCTAGATTAGATTGGATCTCATTGATAGCATTTTTAAGTTCTGCTAGTTCAGCTTTCATTTCTACCCTTAGAGACTCTATGTTGCCATTAATCAATTTCTCCATTCTAGCTATCGTCTTCACAACTGCTACCCTGAATTCCATTTCTGACATCTTGGTTTTATCTGTATCCATTTGTAAATCTGTGGCAGAAGTCACCATCTCTGAGTCTTTCCTATTTGGGGGGGTTCCTCCTCCTAGTCATTCTGTTGAGGGGTGGTTGAGGGAATGTACAGAGTCCAGATTATTGACCACAACCCAGGAAGATGCACCTGTTTTATAGGGACCTTAGGGTTGTTGGCCTCTTGTTCTCCCAACCTGTCTTCTGGGGGAGGGGCCTGCTGCACTACTACTCAGGCAACCCTTTTTGGGCAGAGTTGTCTTGCCCCCTGTGTGGGGGGGATGGGCTCAGTGAAAACCGGTTTTGGGGGGCTTTTGTTCTCTTGTGGCTTTCTTTGGCGGCTTTCCATGTTTCTTCTGAGAGTCAGAGCAGAAGAGATTGTTTTCAACCCTCTGCCTCAGAGCAGAAAAATCGCAGTCTGTTCTTCAGTGAGCTCTCCAGGCCACACTATCTCCATTTCTGTCTGTGCTGCTATAAACTGCAGTGTCCTGTGTTGTGCGCCCCTCAGTGGGGCTCCCAGTCCTTGCCTTCAGGTCAGGGTACAGGGAATGTCTCTGCCCTTTGTGCTTCTAAAACCACCAGCCTCCCCTAGTTTGCCCACGCAGCCCCACTGCTCCAGGTTTCAGTCTGGGGGGTTTCCCTAAAGTCCTTTCCCCACCCTACCGGTCTGCAAGTCTGTGCCCTTCCCTAGCATGGGAGGCTTTCACTCACCAGCGGTGTAGGATCCCCATGGCTCCCTCCCCCTTCTCTTTATCTTATGATATGTGCCCGCAGAATCATGGCTCCCCACTTCATACCTCGAAACCAACTGCATCTGATATTGTTTGTAGAGATCCAGATATATCTTCTTATATCTCAGGCTTATTTCATTGGTGTTCAGAGTGGTCTGGTAGATATCCAGCTCAATTCCAGAAACTGGTTGGAATAGGGTCCCCTACTCCTCCACCATCTTTTCTTTAGTTTTTTTATCATTAATTTTAACGTTATTACCAAATACCCTTGAATGTTTTCTTACAAAATAATAGTACTGAGAGCTATGTTTGCATTAAATTTCAAAGTGCTCCCTTTTGACCATGGGTTAGGAATCACTAAGAAATCCTGAACATTTACATGGAAACTTAAAATGGCATTATATTAAAGTGTCCATGTAGTTTAGTATTTTAAGAGTTGGAAGTAGAATAGGAATCTAAAAATCTGAGTTCTAGCCCTGTCAATACTGTTTTAAGATTTAAATAATCAGGAAGGTTTCATATTATAGAAAAATCTCTTTTTACAAAGGTGTTCATTAGGGTGGTTGATAACAACAGCAACCCAAGTCAACCTAAATGTGCAAAACCAAAATTAGTAAATTATAGTGAGTGAACTTGATACAATATTATGCAGACATTAAAAATAGTTTTCAGGGGCGCCTGGATGGCTCAGTTGGTTGACCATCGGACTCTTGGTTTCAGCTCAAGTCATGATCTCATGGTCATGAGATCAATTCCCACATTTGGCTTTGCACTCAGCATGGAGTCTGCTTGGGATTCCCTCCCTCTCCCTCCCCCTGTACCCCTCCCCTCACTCATGCTCCTGTTCTTTCTCTCTAAAATAATTAAATTAAAAAATATAGTTTCCAGGCACTTGTAATAACTCAGGAAATTGTTGATCTTGTATGAAGTAAAAAAATGGGGTAGAATACTTTCTATAATTGTTGTAATAGTATGAAACCTACACATATATTAAATATGCACACCTATAATACTGTTAAAAGATGTCTTTGGATGGTAGGATTATGGTAGATTTTTGTTTCTTTAAAGTTTTAAAAATATTTTCAGAAATTCCATAATTTTATATTTGTGAAAAAACAAAGTATTATTTATTAAAAATAAAATAATAATTTGTCAAGTGATATTAAAAATTACATGTAATATGATTTCAAGTAGGTCCCATCATTTTACCTCATGTTTAATAATAAAATGGATATAGCATAATAGAGTATCCTTCTGATCTTCCAGAGTATTATTGAGATCAGTAGAGACCCTTGGAGTGGGAGAATGAGAGGTATTTGGAAATATGGGTGGTGTCCAAACGTCAAATTCTTAGATGAGACAGACATGTAACCATATCAGTCACCTGTGGAAGTGGATTGCTAGCTGAACATATTAGCTTGCAATAGCTAATTATTAACTTTTCAGCAATTTTGTAAGTTGATTTTTAAATCATTGCTAGCTTGAAATCACCATGTATTTGTTTCATGGAATTCGGAAAATGCTACAGATAAGGTCTTTATATGGCCTTAGGCCAGAAATTCAGATAAATTTCTTATAAAACTTATTATAAACTTGAACTATGAAAGAACACGTGGAGGAAATCTCTGTGAATAAAACTATAAAGCTCTCAACTCTCTGGTCATAGAGGGTCTCTTTGCCAGGACTCATGACCCAGGTCTCAGGGAACTGGACCTCCTACAGAGAGTTGCCAGAGGGTACTGAGACATGCCACAAGCATCTGGGACTGACATCTGCTATATCTGGGGAGGTAGTGCTTAAATTTCAAATTGACATCAGCACCTCTTGAATGTGTGAGAGGCTGAAGAAATGAACAGGGACATGTAGATTCTTATATTCACAGGACTATGTCTCATTCAGGGTCTGAAAAGGAAACTGTTGGCACACCCAAATTAGGATAATCTGAGGAAGGTTTATTTATTTATAAAGAGCCATTGTATTAGGGACAGATGGTGTGTAGAACCAGAAATGGTGTGCAAGAACCTGGGACTAGTAATATCAGAACTGTTACCACCCTTAGGGAAACAAGAGGTTTCTGGAACCTAGGAAGAGTGTGGAGTGGGCTGCTTTGAAAGTTGTGGTGACCTTCTACTAAGAGACACAGCCAGCCTTAGATGAGTTCTCAGGATGGGATATCAGGACATGAATACTCTAACCTCCCCCTTCTTCCGGCCTTGGATCTCTTGCTAGAATTCCCCATTGGAAGACCTAAACAGAAGTCAGATGCGCAGATACAGTTGATGTAATCCATAGAAATCAGCCACCTTGGGCAGAGAAAAGGGTAGAGAATGGTGGAAAGTGCTTACAGAGGGGCGAATGGACTATTTCTAGTACAGTTTAGCTTCAATTTTCAGCTGACACTGACTTTAAGTCCTTCTATTTTCATTCAAAATGTGTATAATAATACCATACTTTTCAGAATGGTTTTGAAGATTTGATAGAAAGTAGGTGAATCATATTTAGGAAGAATGTGATGCATAGTGTCCAGAAATAATGCTAATTATTACTGACTATATTAATTCATATCATTGAGCTTTACTTTCCTATCAATAAAATAGAGAAAATACTGCTATCTGCTCAATGGTTATTATAATTATAAATATTAACCTTAGGATGTGAAAGCAGTCTCTAACATACGATGCTTTAAATAATATTAAATTTAAGATGGAACCTCTACTCTTGATGAGGACTGAAAACTCAGCTTTCTGTTTCTGGATCCATTGGATTAGAAGTTTTATGGTTAGTTTTTTTTTTTTTTTTTTTACTCATTTCTGTATCTCCAGCACCTAGACTGTATTTAGCGCAAAGTAGGTACTCAGTAATAAGTACTATTTAATTAAAAGAGCCTTTTTAAAAACTTCCTGGTCTTTCTGATTGACCAGATGCTCTGACAGTGCTCCCTGGTGCTGGCCCTTCCCTGGATCTGGGACTGCCTTGTTCTTCCAATGGTCACCTTCTGTCTGGGTGAGGAAGTCTTAAACCTACTGTATCTCCTGACTTTCCTTTTCATATAAACCAGCACAAAACCTTAGTTCTATTCAATATGGTCCCTCTCTTGCTCGTCCCTGTCCCCCATGTCCCCAGTGTTCTGGCACAATTGAGTGTATTTAAGAATGACTAAACCATGTCATCTTCTGAGCTCCTACCATGTATCAGCCACCTTACTCTTTTTTGTACTCCAGAGGAATATGGCCCACCCTCTTATACACTGCATTTGTTCCTTCCACTAAGAATGTCTCACCCCCTTTCTCTACTTAGGGAAATCCTCTGCACCAATGTTTTGTTTTTTGTTTGTTTATACTTCACACTTTGCCCATGTTCTTTCTCTGCCCAGAGTATTCTTCCTTTTTCCCCTTCCTTCTCCTACTTTTCCTAGATAATTCCCATATATGTATCAGGCCTCAACTTAGATGACATTTCTTCAGGGGGAAACTTCATCACTCCTTTATGATGAAATTAAGATGAAATCAAGCACTCCTGTACCCCCAGAGGTTTCTCCTATCAGATACTTTGTCATATATTCATATGGATTTAACTTCCTTCCCCATAAAATTGTAAGTTGCTTGAGATCATGACAAGTTTATTTATCATGTCACAGTGTCTATATATATTAGGGTAGACCAACTTTTGTATTAGAATGACCATAAAATGTCTAATGGATTGAGCAAATACAAGTTATTTTTTCATCATGAACAAATGGGCAGAGCATCTCTTAGCCATATAGTCATTCAGGGACCCAGGCTGACTATTATCTTCAATGCTTAGCTTCTAGGGTTAGCTGGGCATCATTTCCATTCCAGCCAGCTGTATGGGAAAGAGGTAGAAGATCCCATGTGGTAGCTTCCAATTAGCAGTCCTGGAAGTGGCTCATATTACTTTCAGTCAAATTCCACTGACCAAATCATAGTGTAATGGCTTCATCTAACTTTAAAATGTCTAGCTATGTGTGCAGGAAGAAGTAGAGAGCATGGATTTTTGCTAGGTAGCTGGCAGAGTCAGCTGTACTCCCACAAATAGTTACTCAAATATTTATTAAATGATTGAATGAATTCATCCTTAATAGTATATATCACATACATTAAGACTTCTCTGATTTTACTAAGAAAATATTTGTGTTTGCATCATTTTTGTGGCACTAATTTTCCTTTCCCTAAATTACATTCATTTGTACATATCTTGCTTCCTACCAAAAATTAGGTTCCTTGAGGGCAGTGTCTGGCATGTGAAGCAGTGAGGTCTAGTGAGGTCTGTATGACTTTGGAATCATATAGCCTCAATTTGAGTCTAAATCTGCCAATTAGTACATGTGTGATCTGGGATAATTTCCTTGGCCCTCTGAATCTCAGTTGTTATTCATATTCATGGCCTAGCTTATTTCTTCAGGCCTCTACTAACCTTTTTTGGTTTTGAATCAACACCTTGAATTTCTTTTCAGTTAATGTTAACTGACAAAAATCACAATTAGTTCAGGCTGGATTTATTTGGGACCATGTGTTTACCTTTTAGTATAATTAAGTGATTGGATGAGGAAGAGAGACCATGGATTTCCAAAGACTGTAATTAATGAAATTAAAATATTAGCTGACACTTAGCTGCTGCTCTACTGAATTTGGGGTTTCATATTTATTATTACAAAAGAAATAGAGATATGTCCAAATATTTGTTTTTAAGGAAGTTCATGGCAGTGTTCATTATATTAGGAGAATTTATAAATTATCTAAATACTCATCAGTAGAGATTGGTTAAATATATTTGGCATATCATAGGAAGAAGTCATTGAAAATCATGTTGCAAAAGAATATTTTATATATGGATATATGTGTACTAAAATATGCATAGTGGTTTATCTGGGTATTTTGGATATTGTCTTTCTTTTTGTAGTTTCCATTTGTTATTTTCCAAATGTTTAAACATGAATATAATTGCTTTTATTACTTAAAATTTATTTATAATTAACAAAACAAAAGTTACTACAATAGTTCCTCTGACTTCCTGTAGGCCTTTTCTGTAGATCATATTCTTCTTGAGTCCAAGGTTGCCAGATTATCAATGTTGGGCAAGTCCTCAAATTAGGATTTCTAATCTTGTACCAGCTAGATCTGGATCTGGTCATTTTATTTTTATAACAGCTTTATTAAGATATAATTCATATACCATATAGTTTATTTATTTAGTGTACAATTCAGTGGCTTTTAGTATATTTTGAGTTGTGTAACCATCATTGTGATCAATTTTAGAACATTTCATCACTCTCCCAAATAAAAACTTGTACCCATTAGCTGCCACTCTTCTTTCACCAACTCTGCAGACCTAGGTGGTACTTTTCATCTCTGTGTTCTGAAAATTTCATGTAAATATAATTATACAATATGTGTTTTTTTGTGAGTGGCTTTCATCACTTAATGTAATGTAATGTAATGTAAGATTCATCCATATTGTAGCATGTATCAGTACTTTTTTATGGCTGAATAACATTCCAGTATATAGATATATTGTATTTTATTTAGTCATTTATTGGTTGATGAACATTTAGGTTATTTCCACATATTATGAATAATACTCCTATGATTATTTGTGTACAACCTTTTGTGTAGACAAATCTTTTCATTTCTCTAGGGTATATAATTTGAGTGGAATTACTGTGTTTTATGGTAGCTGTTTAGTTTTTTGAGAAATTGCCAGACTGTTTTCTAAAGTCACTATAACATTTTACATTCCCACCAGCAATGTATGAAGTCAAGCTCTTTTTGATTTCTTTATTTTGTTCTCCTATGTAATATGTGCGTGTGTGTGTATGTGGTATATGGTATGTGTTGGTTTATGTGTAGATTTATGTCATGCATGGCATATGTGGTATGTGTAGTTTTGTGTGTATGTCTGTGTGTATATATATGTATGATTGGGTACATAATGTATATGTTTGTGTGTATGTGTTTAACTGCACATATGTATCTCTTTTACATCAGAGTCAGATTTATTGATAGTGTTGAGATACTGCATTTTCCGCCCTTCCCAGAGTAAGATTTCTGCTGGCCTGGGACAGATTTTTCTTGGCAGCAGCTTGCATCCAACCCCATAGCCTGGTAGCTACCAACTCTGCAAATCTGCTAGTGGGTCCCAGGATTTCCAAGCTTTGGGAAGTAGAGTATTTCCTGTCCCTTCCAGTAGGTGCCAGGCAAAATGGTATGGGATGGGGTCCAGTTGTGGAATTCAGGCTGCCAAAGTCTCTTAAGGTGGTTATTAAACTTAATTATCATGAAGGGTTTTAAAGAAGACCAACTCTTGCCTCAGCAGTGCCCCTTTGCTTCTTGATCCCTCTCTCTGGAACCAACTTCTAAAAACTAGGTTCCACCACTTACTTTGTTAGGTGATTAAGCAATTTATGTAACTTTTCTGAGCCTCTGCTTCCTCAGATATAAATGGAACTACTAATATCTATCTTACAATGTTGTGAGAATTAAATCTATGTGACCCCTCAAAATATTGTAGCTATAAGAATTATTGGTTCAATTCACTCTTTTTTCATAAAAATCCTGTATCATCTCTAGCACTTAATGCTTTTCCATGAAAGTTTGCTTTTGTTGTCAGGTCTGTATTTTCAATACATCCCAGAAGTCTTTATTTGATATAAGAACTTAATAAGGATACTTGGATCATAAGCAGAATACTTACTGTTCTTTGGCTTATGATCAAGTATATCGGAAACAATAAAATGATTTAACTTGAACCCAGATGTGGTTTAACATAAAGGAATTGGAAAAAAAAAAAAAAGGAAACTCTCTACTCACAAAACAGCACATTATAAAACCCCAGTCATTTAAAGAAGATATAACTGAAATAGAAGGGATTACCTCCCACTCACTCTGGTAAGAAGAAAAGGAACAATTAAAATGAATATATTAGGGAGAATATTATTTTTATTTCAATATTTCCATTATATTTCCTCCAATTACATGCTGAATAGAGTTCTCTAATGCAACTGAAACCCCAAGATAGAGTTTTTAAAAGAGTGAATCATGGAAGATAAAGGCAGCTCTCTTTTGCTGGGTGGAAGGTAGGTTTTCCTGACAAAAACAAAAGATGAGACATTAAATGTGGGGGGAGGGGTATGCAGTTCTCCGTGAATCAACAGTGATAAAGTCCCTCGAGACTCTACCCTTTGTCAAACTTCTCTTTCCAAACTGGATAGTATAAAAAGATTCTTTAAACACTGCTTCTTGAGAGCGCATGTGGGTGTGTGTAGAGGGATGGTGGGGGGAGGGGGAGGAGAGAAGAAAGTAGCATCTGTAAAATTCTTACTACATATCATAGAATTTCAGAGTTTGAAGAGACTTTAAAGATCACTTGGTCCTAACTCTCAATGAACAGTGATAAAAATGAGGCTCAAAGAGGAGAAATTATTCTCCTCAAGACATGTAGCAAGGTGGATAGAACCATGCTGGAACTTGGGTCTTCCCTCGGGCCAGAGCCAGACTCCTAAGCTGAGCAGGTAGCATGGGTAGCTTCAGTACTTTGACTGAAAGGGGTCTGAAGAAAGATGCAGGTGTAAACATAGGCTCTACCTGGTATCATATATGGCTCTGAACAAGTTGTTTAATGCCTCTATGCCTCAATTTCTACAACTATAAGAGGTAATTATGCCCAGCTTTTGGTAAAATGGGAGGATTATGTGAGAGAAGGTGGGTGAGTCACCCAGTGCACTCCTGGCATCCCCTTTCCCTACCCACTCCCTTTTAGCTTAGATTTTACCCTTTACCATGGCCAGGCCTGGCTAGTTTTCCAGACCCTCTCAACCTATCCCCAGCCCTAGTCCTCTCTGGCTTAGTGCTATGAGTACCAGCCCCAGGCAGTGCTGAGTCACATCCACAGCTGGTTGCTCACTCTGTCCTGCTCAGCACATGTCTAGCCCCACTACGACTTAAGCAGTCTCCAAAGGTCAGGATCCAAACACCAACAAGTCCTTTTCTGAATTTAATCAAGGAATTCAGATACTTGTTCTGATTAGTGGAATTTTATAGATGGCTGACTCCCACTGACCATGTCATCTACCCCAATTTCTAAGACTATTTCTGGAGCTGAACGCTTGCTCAGAAATGTTCCTGAAACCTGAGTTGTTCTTACTCAGTTTGCTCCCAGTTGTCTCTTTAAAAAGAACCATGTGCAAGTGGTTTTTCTAGACCAGGTTGGCAACTTTTCGAAAGTGGCTTGTGCTAGTTCTTTTCTTCCTTTCTCCTGTTCTTTTCTGTTCTCCTTTTTTTAAAAGATTTTATTTATTTGAGAAAGAGAGAGAGAGAGCACGAGCAGGGGGAGGAGCAGAGGGAGAAGCAGACTCCCCGCCCAAGAGGGAGCCTGATGCTGGGCTTGATCCAGGACTCAGGGATCATGACCTGAGCCAAAGGCAGATGCCTAACCAACTGAGCCACCCAGGCAACCCTGTTCTCCCTTCTTAACTTACTCTCTGTGTTTAGCAAAAAGATAATGAAGGCAAAGATCTTGGCTAGATATTGTAGACACTGAATAAGTCATAATACCTGTAATTTATAGTCTAACAGGAATCTATTTATAATGCCTCTAGGTAAGTGATATGCCCAGGATGCTAGGGAAATAAACAGGAAGATGACCAATTCTGTTACTAGCTGTTAGGGAAAACTTTCTTGAAAAGGTAGCATTTGAGTTGAGTCTTAAAGAAGTTGAAATTTGTGAGTTTAGCAAGCTGGGTAAATGGGTGGGCAAAAGGAAGGGCAGTGCAAAGACATGGGAAAGCATGCTATGTTTGGGAAATAATGAGCAATTTGGGCTACCAGGAATACTGTGTGCTGGGAACGGGAAAGATGAACAGAGCTTGAGTCCTGTGGTAGGTAATGAGGCTGGAAAATAGGTTAAGAACAGATTGTTGACTGTGAACTTCTTAAGGTGGAGACTATATTGTCTTCTTAGAGAGCCAGAAACACAGTAGATGTCCTGTGAATGTTGTTGAACTGGTCTGAGCCACCACCATCTTTATTCTGAATTACTGCAGTGACCTAATGACTTCCTGCTTTTACCCTTATACCCCTATAGTTTATTTCCTACAGAGCCACTGGAGCAATCTTTTCAAAACACAAGTCAGATCATATTACACCTCTACTCATTTCATTTCTTACTACTTCTCCCTTGCTCACAGTGATTGATTGATTTATTGATTGATTGATTTTGGATTTTATTTTATTTTATTTTATTTTTTTAAGATTTTATTTATTTATTTGACAGAGAGGGACACAGTGAGAGAGGGAACACAAGCAGGGGGAGTGGGAGAGGGAGAAGCAGGCTTCCTGCGAGCAGGGAGCCTGATGCGGGGCTCGATCTCAGGACCCTGGGACCATGACCCGAGCCGAAGGCAGACGCTTAATGACTGAGCCACCCGGGCGCCCCGCTCACAGTGATTTAGCTGTACTCATCTCCTTACTAGTCCTCAGATATGCCAGACTTACTCTTGTCTTAGGGCTTTTTCACTAGCTGTTATTTTTGCCTGGAAAGCTTCTACCTCAAATATCCATATAGCCACTCCCTTACCTCCTTCAAGGTGAAGGAAAGCAGTATTGTGTCCATTTTTGCATAACATGTAGAACATCCTGTAGAACATCCAGATAGAAGAGTCTGGCTGGCAGTTGGACATTAAGTCTGGAGCTCAGGAGAGACATCAAGAAAGGATAAGGAGATTTGTTGTTACTAAGACATGGGTGATGGTGTAAGCCACCTCCCGAGATGTAACATAATGTGGTAAGAGACTCCTCCTGCCTTCCATGAAGCTCCAACAGGCATAATTATAGAGCAGATTATTAAATATTTAACAGAGTTTGCAACAGATAAAAGCCATTTTGTCTAATTTCCCTAAATATTAATATCTTTGTGCACCTTAATCCTTTCATTATCATAAACGTTTATTCAAGTTAAGTATTGAGCACACTGATTTGTCGGGATTTGGGTGTCCTTTTTTTTTTTTTTTTTTTTTTTGCATCTGATCTCACTGAGTTTTAAGCTGGAAATGTGAATGAATTGAAACTGCTTGGCACCAACAGATTGCTTTTGCCTACTCTTGTATTGTCTGAAGTTTCCGAAAAGGAAAGAGTATGGACTTTGTTAACAGGTGAACCTGGGTTTCATTACTACTTTCCAGCTATGATAGATAAGTGGCTTAATCTTTCTGAGCCTCAGTTTTCTCATTTTTACATTGCAGTTAAGATTATCTTAGTAATTAAAAAGAGATAACATAATCCTAACTCAACATGGTACCTAGCACTTAGGAAGTACTCAGTAAATGCCCATTTCCTATGAATCCAGTTCTCAAAGTGATTGATCTTTTTGCACTGAGCCTTGTATTACTATCTCTCAAATACCACTGGCTCTGGATGGGCTGGCAGCAAGCTGGATAGGAAAGTCTATGATTCTCCATGGCCACTAGCCTTGTAGCCCTAAGGAGTTGGAACATTTGTCTGCTTTATAATACATAGGAGTCTTGTTTGCTTATATCATATATGGTCCATACCAGGATACACTTACCGAAAATAAACTCCTAATTAACCAAACTCTGTGAGCTGTGCCAACATAAGCATGATATACCAAAGCTAATTTGGCAGCTTCTCTAATTTCACCCCACCAGGACTTCCTATCCTTGTTAAGGTGTGTAGGGTCATCTTGAAGCAGTCCCAGCTTGGGGCTAGTGGAAATCCATGATTAATCTGCCTGGCTAGAGGCCTTCTCTGACTTTTTTACCTAGTTATTTAATATTTTATTCTGGTGATCAGTGAAACAAGCTAAATAGCCTATATCTTTGCAGTTGTGGCCCTTCTCCTTTGTAAGACTGGGACATTAAACAGGTCATTCAAAACAAGATAGTTTCTATTTCTTCATTAACAGTTCAGTTCCACAGATATTTTCTATTGCAAAATACAGAATAGACAGAGTCTTTAATTTTGAGGCAGTTATAATTTAGTGGGCAAAAAAGAAACTTAAATGATTCCTATATTGAAGGCAGGATTTATGCCTAATTTTTCATCTTCGTATGCCTCCTGGCATTCAGTAGCTTACATGTAACTGGTGCCCAGCAAGTTCTGGTTGGTTGAATAGATAAATGAATGAATAAAGGGAGTCAGTAATGAGTCTTAGGGCCTTCCTTATTTTTCTGTAGTTAGCATATTTGGCATCATCTGACTGTTTTGCTTTCCTTTTCATAATTCTTGTCTTCTCTTAGAGATTACACATACAGGTATAGGCATGCATGCAAGTATACATTTGTACATGGGAACATATACACACATGTGCTCTGTGAATGCTGGATCTATCACAAAGGAACCTGATTAAAAGATTAAGTGATGTAATTCCCTACTACCCCATCCCAACCTGACCAATTCCTTCTACTTACTCCTCTGCTAGGTGAGCCCCTTTTGGACCATGAACTCCCACAGTAGAGACTGTGTCTGATTCATCTCTGTATTTCCAGTATCCAGCACAGGGCTTGCCACAGAGCCTGCCCTGTGTCAGTTTGGTTGCACAACAGAGAGAAACAGATTTTTGGTAGTGTTGAATTCCAGGGCCATGTGGAACTTGGTGTAAGAAGTGTAAACTTTTAAGCTTCTTCTCCACTCTTCTGTTTTTCCCAATTTTCTTGTGCTTTCTAACTAATGGCTGAAGTCCCTTGAATGGGTGCATAGCTACCTTTTAAAAATAGACTTCCAAGTGAGAAAGAAGAGAACCTAGACAAGAAAGTGTCAATGATACAGATTTATGTAACTTTTACAATATTTTCTGAATGTATACTATGTACAAACATATTTGATCCTCACAATTTGCCTTAGGTAGTATAGAAAATAATATTTCTGTTTTACAGATATGAAAATTGAAATTCATAAAAATTAAATGAAATGTAGGGCCACACAATGATTTAATGGCAGAGCCTATAATATTAGCGATAGAGAAAAACCATAAAGTAATCAAACTAATGGAATGGCAGAGAGCTGAGGATTTGATAAAACTCAAGATAGAATTTTCTGGTTTGTCAGGTTTTTTTATGGGTTTCTCTGAGATGGTTCCTGCTTAGCTTTTCAGTTAGTTTTAGGAAACACTAATTATCATTTTTAAACACAAAAGTCTAGAACAACAAGTTCTGGGCAAAATCATGAAAACAATGTAAATTTTTGTGGCATCCTTATTGTACCAAACCACAGTGGTCTTCTTTGGGCCTATGTCCCTTGAACTCATCTCCTTCAAATCTGGTGCTCTGGATCTGACCAAAGTTTTTTGAAGTACCATCATTCTCATCCTCATTGCCATGCTTACTCTCTACAATTATCACTAGCACACATTGTTATGAGAATCAATGAGCAGATATCAAAGAGAAAGAGGAAGAATGGGAAAACCTGGTCAATAACTGATATAAAATTGCCTAAAAATATTTCTCCTAAAAATTAAGGAGTGCTAATGGCCTAATTCAAGAGTATTCAATGATGGGTATTGAGGAGGGCACATGTTGTGATGAGCACTGAGTGTTATACTTAACTAATGAATCATTGAACACTGCATCAAACACTAATTATGTACTATACAGTGGCTAACTGAACATAATAAAAAAAAAGAATATTCAACAAATGGCTGCTTAGATCCAGGAGATAGCAAGAATTCAGGGATAGCTTCATGGGTGTGCAACCCCTGCAGTCACACAGGGCCCTGTACTTAGAAGGGTCCCATGCTTGGTTTAATGCTCTATTCTTGTCCTCTTGAAATTCTTAATAATTTTTGAACAAGGGGCCTACATTTTCATTTTGCACTGGTACTCAAAAACTATGTAGTCAGTCCTATAAGAAGTCATTTCAAATTGCAGTTTGTGGTAATAAAAAAGTTCTTGAGATACAAAAAACAATAGAGTCAGAAAGAAACAAAACAAAATAAAACAGCTGAGAAGGAGCTAAAATTAAAGAATGGCTGCCCTATATAAACTGTTATACTTGACAAAAGGTTTTCACATACATATACCTGTATGGGAAGCCTTAGAATATCCAGGTAAGCAGCAAGGAGAGACGATTACAGTTATTTGCACCCATAGAACATCTTCCTTCCATTATACCACTGAGTATACTTTATGTTATACTCTACTCTTCTGTGTTTTCCTTTATCTCATTATCTTAATATTTCCAGGTATCTAATAACCCTCTCACCCTCAAACTTTAAGACTCTAACAGTAAGACTTTTCTAGATGGTTCTATTTTATCAAAATTTATTTTTCAGTGTCCTAGGTTCTCAGGGCCCAAATCTGAACTGGTTAAGCTCAAAAACAAATATCTAATATATTAAAGACCATTAGCAGCCAAATGTGACTTCTAGATCCTGCCATTTGCCCTCACTTTTGAAAGGCTATCTACATAGATATGGAATGTCCACTAATAGGTGAGACTTTAGACTTCTCAGTGTCTATAGAGCTTAGCTACAGTTTGTTTGAGGATATGGGTCTTCCCTCAGGCAAGAACATATAATGTCTATACTCTAGACCCTTGCCAGAAACTGTATCCTGGACTCTCTGTTACTAACAAAATGAGTCTTTTATTAAGTGATACTTTGAAATGGTTGTTTGGAAAATGTGCATTCCATCCACCTCTCCATAAATGATAGGAACTATTACTGAATCAAGATTTACCTTCAGGAAATCATGTACTTAGAGCATTGTTTTGAACTATTTTGTTTGCTATACAGTTAGCTTTCACTGGTTTAGTGTTTTATCTAGGGACACCACAAAAAACAACCTTACAAAAAATATTACTGTGTTTGCTTAAAGAAATTTACCAAGATCACTGGCCATGTATGTCATCTATTTCCTTTATAAAGTCCCACATGAGCTCTTTTGGGGGAACATACTTTGCTTCCTTGGATGAGGTAAAGTGTGTTTTATACACAGAATATGTGAGTCTTTGTTTTTGCTATGGCTGCCAGAAGATGCAAAACCAAGTTCATGACTTAACAGTATCTTCTTTTGTATGGACACTTATGGTTTATCCAATTGTGCTTCATTTCCCTCTGCCTCTAGCTTTGACCTTTTTTCCTAATCTTGATTTTTATATTGTGTTATTTTATTTTACAATTTTGTGGTCTATATTTCCTCAGGTCACCTCAAATCCTTTATGAAATGAGGTGTAGAACATAAGATTATAGTACACACATATAGACATATATAATGTGGGTGTTATATCAAGGAGTGCTTATATAACTCAAAGGCAAAGCCAAAGATTGCAAATTTTAGGCACTATAACTGGCTAATAGGTCAAACAATATTTGCAGTTAACAGAGTGCTTCTTCCAATTACATGTCTTGGTGGGTGGAGATTGGTCTCTGATTTTCCCTTAGGAAGAGCAGTCCTGAATCTGAGCTGGATGGTGAAAAAGCAAGTTACCCAGAACTCAAGATTAAGGAATTCTAGTTCTGATCCTTTTACTCACTTGCTCTGGATCATTGGGTTAAATGCCTTAACTGGGTCTTAGCTTTCAATATCTGTAAAAAATGTATTTTTTCATATTAAGATGTGTGTACTATACAACAGTTTAATAAGAATTACATTGATTTCTCAACTTTTCAGGAATGAATGGCAGTAGTATGCTGATTTTAAGACACATTACCATTTCAAAAAATATAAAATGTGAAAAAATAGATTTTTAAATGATGAAGGTACTTTCTTCACAGGGTTTTTAGAGGATTGTAAAGAAGATATTAAATAAAAATGTATATTGCAAATGATAAAATACAGGAAATATAATGCAAGAAAAGGAATACATGGTGTTGATAATGCATCATTCTCTTTTTCCAAGTTCTGCATTTTAATTGTACCCTTTGAAGAAATTTAATCTTCCCTTTTAAAGATCTATCTTACAGATGAAGAAGCCACCTAAAGTGAATGAAACATAGAGTGCTACCTTGTAATTCCCTGTGAGCTTGTACGTCCTAGCAATCAAAAGTGTTCAGTGAGGATTTGGGTGCCTCTGAAGGCTTGGAGCATTCTGTCATCTCTATAGGATGTTGAAGACAGGGTCCCATCATTGCAGAGAGTTGGATGTGACTGACCTTTGTGCCCAGTTAAAATGCTTAGATGTAATTGCTCTTTCTGTTTTGAAACAAAAGTCTTTTTATGATGCCAAGATGGGGTTCCTTTATGGCTTACAGCATAATGAAACTCCTTTATAACTGAATGCACTGTGGGGAGAGATCTCTAAATGCGTTTCCAGACCCTTCCCCAAGTATACTTTAGAACTTAATTTACTGAACATCTTGTTCCTGACTGTGAACTTCTAGAGGCCAGAAAACAGTTATTTTGTTTTGTTTTGTTTCTGCCCCTTATATTATAGCTTAGACTGTGCAAAGCAACCCTAATGCATTCTTAGTATTTAATTTAAAAAACTACAGTTTGTTTGTAATGGGTCAGGTTTGCCAAAACATTGTTTCCTTTCATTTACAGCACAATAAACCTATGGTGTAGGTAACATTTTTATTTAAATGTGGAGAAACAGAGTCTCTGAAAGGTGAACTGATTTGTCTGAGTTCACACAGCTTGGAATTGGGGGGTCTGGGATGAAATCTGTACCTATGGCTCCAAAGCCATCCTTCTCTGAGGAGAACTGCAGAGTAGGAGGTAAGGGGGTTCCTAGGGTACCAGAGCCCCATATTTGCTGTAGATATGTTGGCTCTATTCTGAGAAGAAGTACTGGATGTTGTGGTGGGCAATATGGTGGAATAAAGAGAAGAAAAATAATATTTATTGATCACATACTATATGCTAAAAAGTGTATTAGCTCTGTCATAGATGTTATCAAATTTAATCTTCTCTATAATTCTCAGAGATACCTATTTTTAATTCTCTTTTACAGAACGAGAACTTGAATAATAAAGAGGTTAAGTAACTTACCCAAAGCAAGATAGCTGGCAAGTATCATAGCCAGGATTCAAACCAAATGTTCATGATGACAAGGCTCAAGCTCATTCCACTACATAATGATGGAAAGGGACTGGAGAAATAGGGAAACAATTTCACACAGGTGAAAGTGACCAGCAAAGACAAGAGGGAACAAGGAAGCATCATTCAATTTTTGAGAGATTTATTTTGGTTTCTAAGTTCCAGTTCATTTCAGCCCAAGAACAATGGGTTCAGGACATTAAGACCAAAGCCTGTAGCTATTTGAGAATGTGTCTGAGATATTGTAATCAAGGTGACCTTACTGCAGTTTAATTTAAAGGAGAACCAATGAACTTTAATAGCTGTATATGGGCCAGATATTACCCAGCTTTGCTTCATGCTGATCTAGTTAAGGTTTTTTCTGCCTGTCTGAAAAATAAAAAAAAATAAATAAATAAAACGGAGGTGTTTTGAAACTACTCTTTGTTTATGAGACAAGAGACAAGATTTCTGTTTTTCCTTACTTAAACACACATAAATAGTTACACAGGATTTCAAGGAAAAGGGAGGCAATGTTAGATTGGCCGATAGAAAGCAACACAAATGTCTTGCTCAGCACTGTGTCAAGGAGCATTTCTGGAATCTTTGACAGCCAAGATTTCCTGCTGATTGAATGACCCCCAAGAAAGTGATCAACAGGGAGTGTTAAACACATTGCCCAGAAATTAACTGCTTTTTCAGTGCAGTCACTTCTACCAGCTCTGCTGGGGACAGTAAATATTTCATTTATTCAGGGACTCTGGGCATTGCCATGGGGTAGGAGGTTTTCTTTTATGCTTGTATTGAATCTTTTGCCTACATTAACAATGTAGAAATCATTTGTCCAGGTAAGTCTCACATGGGGCATATATTACCTTAAATATATTGCATCATATAGTAGATCTTTTTTTTTTCTCACCATTTTCTCAGAAGCTCTCATGAGTATCATGGCTCAAGGTAAAGCCATGGCGAAATCCAGAGGTTCTAACCTCTTTCCTGATCCTGATGTTCTGTGTGATCTTGGAAAAGTCATTACCATCTCAACTCATTAACCTGGCAAGAGGATAATGTAGGAGAAACCTTAGCCATTCTAAGCCCGTCAAGATGGAACAGAGGATTGAGTCCCCAGGGGCTGCTCTTAGGGACAGTGGCAAGAAGTGAAACAAGAAAACTTGATTGGAATCCATGTCATAGAGTAATTTTTGTCAGGAGGCCTGTCCTACCTTTATTTTTGTTGTAGCTTTTTCAATAGTACAGGCTGAGATTTGTATACATGTTATAAAATTAGGGAAATGAGGTATCTCCCAGTAACTTAAGACAATGGAAAAATAGATTTTCTGAAGTTAAACTTAAAACAAAACTGATTGGGAAAGAGATACGGAAAATCATCCTTGAAAGTATCTTGAGATCCATTAAGACTGACTGATAAACTAATATATTTAAAGAAGAATGTGTTGACCCATGGTGGGTGATAATCCTGTGCATCATAGAAAAGGGAGTTGTGCAGTAGTGCTGGGTGAGCCTCTGAAGTGGAGGCTCTGACCTAGGTGCTCCTGTGGTATAAACCTGTTTTAGGAGCCAGCCAGGGGTGCTAATGGAGGGGGCCACTGTAATGTGAAGGTTCCAGTGAGGAAACAAAACTCAATCTAATAAGTCATTTTGGATCATCACTTTGTGGCTGGTACTAAGGAGTGAGCTGACAGGGAGATGTTGTGAAACAGTATAAAGACTATTTGACTAGCAAATAGGACTTTAAACCAGAAGATCTTGGCTTTGAGCCAGCCTATTGCCCTATCTAGCTATGTAACTTTGTGCAAGTCACTTCACCACTCTGATACTCAGTTTTCTGATGACTTGCCAGTCTCACATTTACCACTCTATGTCCTATTTTGCACTTTATCCTTCTAAATTGCTGGACTGCTTTTGTCAACACCATGTGTTTTTCCTATGCTGCCTCCCCTGCCCTCAGCTTAGAGTACCACCTAGGTTCCCTCAATTGCTCTCCACCACCTGGATTCCTGGTGCCTTCCAGGGTTAAGTGTGCAGTTGCCAATCTCTTGGTCACTGAACCTGACTGCCCCTGCCAGCTACCTCTACAGCTATCAGCTTTGATCTTAGAAACCTGTAAGAGTTTCTGAGGTCCCAAAATAGCTTGCACAAGTGACTGCTTAATTTCTCAGTCTTTCATTAGATAGCTGAAAGGATGTCATTTGAAGGAGAAAATACATGTAAATAGTGTAGTTTTAGAGTCAGGAACAGTCTCAGTAGAGAGAAATGATAGAAAGATATAGTTTGACATTCTTAATAATTACTATCATTAAGGAATGATTGAATTCCTTATAAGGCAGTGAATTCCCTATCACTAAAGGTATTCAGTCAGAGAATGAGTGACTCCTAGCCACAAAAAGGGGATTTTTGCCTTACTAGGAAGATCAGATTAGATGGGCTTTAAGGTCTACTCAACAAATGAGTAGGTTAGAAAGTGACAAGTAACAGGACAGACAGAAGCAGACAGTTTCAGAGAAGAGCATCAATGTTGACACATGCAACTAAAGATTATTAGGCTTGCATTTGTTCATTCATTCATTCACCTTTTATTGGATGCATATTATGCTTCAGGCACAATACTATATACTAGGGATTCAAGAGAAATGTGATGTAGTCCCAGCCCCCCAAAAGAGCATAAGCCAGGGATAAAAGACACATACATAGACAAATGGATATGATATAATGTGCTCAATGATATAAAGGAAGGGCAAATTAAGTGTGGCATAGAGGAGAACATAAGGGAAAGAGAGAACAACTTCCTGTATAGATTGTGGATAGCTTCAGAGAGGAATTGGATCTTGAAACATGAGAGCCTTTAGCAGGATTAAAAATGGGAGCTGATCATGTATTTTCCAGGCAAAATAACAGCTTTAGCAAAGGCATTGGGATGTAAAAGAGCAAAGTATATTTGAGAAAAATAGAGAAGGTAGATGGGGTGAAGGAAAGAAAAGGCAAGCACTCAGGCTAAAAGGGGGAAGGCAAGATTCTGCAGAAAGGCTTGAAACACCAGACTCAATGAACTTTTAGATTATAAATAATGTGACTAACAGAGTGAACACGAAGACATTGTAGTTTCCTCCCTCTCTAGTTCTTCCTTCCTTGTGCTTGAATATCTAGGTGAGTTAGAACAAAGACTTTTTATCATTGTCCAAGGTCTGGCCAAGGTGCATGCTTACTTGACCTCCACACAAGGATTGTTCATCCTGGCTCTCTAGTTATCAACAGTGCAGAACCGTGTTAGGGAAGGGTATTATGTCAGAGGAGGTCACAAGGCTGGCATTCATTCTTAGTGAATTGGCTAAGGTCCCAGGGAGAGCTACGAAGGTTATTGCAAGGGGGTCCTACATCCAGATGTGGCTGTGCACTCACTGTATGTACATTGACCCATAGTATCTCTCACAAAAGATGTGGATTCAAATGGACATTGTTGCTTTTGTGATTAATAAAATGCAAATTCATTTGAAAACTTCACTGAATTAATTGTATCTTTTTATTATTACGTAGTTCTTGAGTAAAAATACAAATACTATCATGTGAAAGTTTGAGGAAAGTTTTTTAACATTTGAAAGTTTCTCATCTTTTGCAAAAATCGGTAATGGTGGTTAACTGGGAGAGACAGGTTCAAACCCTGATTTTGCCACTCAGCTTTGCACTTTCCATATTGTACTGTAATTTACTATTAGTGTGAGTGTCTCCTCCACTCTGGGCTTCTCAGAGTCTGAGATGGTCAAATGTCTTATTTCATCTTTATGTCTCTAGAATCTAGAACTGATGCTGGGCAAGTGAGGTCAATACATGCCTGCAGACCTCACATGCTGTGTACTGAATCTACCAGTCATGTAGCCTTGGATACATTATGTAAGCTCCCTGAATCTACCTTAGTTTCCTCAGAATAAATGAGAGCTAACACTACATTATGTTGAAATGTTGTAAGAATAAGAAACAGTAATGTATGTAACAGGATCTAGTACAGAGTCTGACAAAGTGCAGATGCTCAAACTCTTCTTATTTTCCCTTTCTCCTCTCCTAAGCACTTGATTAAGGGTGCTCATGACTTTTTCAAGTTACATTTTCATATTTGTACTTTGAAATCACTATCAATAGAGTGAGGAATAAGAAGCTTGGTGTGGGGGGAGGGAGAGATTAGGGAATCAGCGAAAGGAGGTGATAATGGCCACAGGAAGGCAAGTTACAGAACTACTGAAGTAATATAGGTAAGAGGTTGTGAAGCTTGGACAAAGGCAGTGGAGATGAAGATGAAGAAGAGGACATAAAACCTGAAAAAATAATGTTTTGGGGCAAATGTTTCTGAGAACAGTGCTTCATGGCAGTGGATTATTTTTCCTATGGTTTACATATAAGGAGCACATTTTGTCTGGAGCTGGGCAAAGAGGGGGACCTGTCTGAAGAATTATGGAAGTTCTTTTTTAATGTTACATATGGAGAGAGCTCTTGGGAAAGAGTGTAGAAACTGCATAGTAGGAAAGGTTGGAAACACCATGAAGTCTTGAGAACAAAGGGAAATGAGTCCTGAGAAAGTTTAGGGATACTGGCATGGCCTTGACAGTTTATATACATCTGATATATTTAAACACAAAAGTACTGTCAACCAGAAAAAACAGAGCCTGTTCACTTTACGGTTCATCTTTGGGGAATTTTTTCTCCCATTGCGCATGTAATAGAAGCTGCAGGAACTGCCCCTAATAGTGAGCATCTGATATGTGCAGGAGGAATATTTGTAAGCTGTTAAAAAGGCTTATCCTGAATTGGGTACCCTTTCACTCAGCCTAGGCCTTGATAGTCCTCCTCTTGTTTTCTACGTCATGTCTCCATTTGAAAAGTGATTTTGAAAAGTAACACACAAACTGATCTATCATGCAAACAAGGTAAAACTCCCACAGAGCACACAGAACAGAGATTATTTTTGTCTGTCTAGTTAGAATTTGCATATGCTGGACTACATCTGACAGGTTCCTTGTGGCTCTCCTAAGAGAAAAAAAAGCATGAATCTACATCTAAGTAGAAAATGAGGGAAGTTCAGGTAGAAAAAAAAAAAATGGAGCAAGGTTCTTTACTTTCTTAAATTTCTGTTATAACAGTTATGTGACACAAAATGGTAGTGAATGATGGTGCTTCTTGCTGATATCTTCAGATAAATGAGAAAAAAATGACTCCCCTTTGTCTTGATAGGAAAGAGGCTATGAATCACTTTTTCCCAACCTTCAAAAATGTTTCAACAACAAACATATTTGATATTGTCTTTATCCCTTCTCTACCCCTTCAGTATCAAGTCTTTCATGTCAAGATCCCATTCTAATTTTTTTTCCAAACAGGAAAAAGTGGTGTCTGAAATTAGTCTTGCTGCTATAAACATATTCCTCAATGTGTCTGGGCATGAGGATATGTGGGGAACCTCAGGAATTTGCCTGGTCATAGAAAACTTTCTCTACCACAAACAACTGGACTTCTGCCTGTTTCAATGTCCAGCGCTCTAATTTCCCATCAGGACTGGATAGGACTAGTGCTTAAGTCTGAATCCCAACTTGTTTTACTGGAGTTTTGACACCAATCTCAAGCCAATCCCATCCTCTAGAGAGGCAAAATCTTCTCTCTGTACTTCCCTCAATGAACTGGTCTCCCAGAATCTTTACTGACTGCTTGATTTTAGCTTTACCTGCTACTGGGATCCCATATCCATGCCACTTGCTTGTCACATTGGGTCCCTGGGGCAAAAGTCTGCCTCAGTCACACTGACCCCACCTTGGCATTGTGCACTGAATGATAAGCAGGTAACTAGGTTATTCCCCAATCTCTTTTCTTCTTATTCTTCGTCCCCTCACTCTCCACTGGCCAGCATCACCCAAGTTCTTTGCCAAACATATTATGAGTCTTACCATACGCCAGTCACCATGGACATACCCCTATCACCATAATTTCATACACTATATTATTTGTTTATATGTCTATCTTCCCAACTAGTCTTGAACTCTGAATACAGAGTCTTATTTATTTCTGTGCTTTCACGAAAAAATAGGACCTTAATACATGATTGTTAAGCTGAGTTGAATTTAGAAGCTTTATTTAAAATGCTTGGTGTACAAAGTAAATGAAAACTAAGATCTTGAAGGGTCATACCTAGGTTGGGGACATAGGACCTGTCTCCTATGGTTGGCTGTATCAGATGATCAGAGCCTGTTGTGTCTGATCTGGAGAGAATACCTTAGGATGCTGATCTAGAGTGAGCCCTGTGGATTACAGAAGACAGACAAGATTTCTACAGAGATATAGACACTGATCTTTCCAGATCTAAAATTGCTTAATTCACTCAAAGTTTCAAGGTGCTTGAGTTTCCAAAATACATTTTAGAAAGACATCTACTGGGGGTTTTGGAAAGTATCTCCCACCACCCCGACCTTGGATAAGAGAGGACTAGTTTATAATTCAGGGTTTTCTTAAAACTTTTAGCTTTCCTGTCTAGGGGCTAGCAGCTTGTTTAAACATTTGGTTTTAATTGGCAGCCATCAAGTTATCTATTCTCTATTCTAGATGGCCAGTGTAGTTTCTGGAAGATTGAATGCCAGAATTGGCAATACCAATGTTAAAATTTAACCATAGGTTATCTGATATGGTGTAATAATACCCTCTCCAAAGGCCACTTGTTTGTGAAACTCTTGATATGCCCCTGCTTTGTTGAATGGCAACTATTGGGACAAATCTAGAAGGATGTCTTCTGTATTTAGTGTAGAGCTCAGGGTGTTAATTGTCACCCTCTCTTTCGCACATTGAGAGAAAAATTTCCTCTTCTTCCTGATCCCCAATGTAATTTTTTCTGAGCTGCTTTGTATCTATAATTCAATTATGAATGGAGAAAAGGCCATGTCTTGGAAACAGATTTGTGTCCATGTTTGGAGTACATCACTTACAAGTTGTGTGAATAGGGGAAGCCAATAAAAATTATTGAATTTTAGTTTCATCATCTGTAAAATGGGGATCAAAGTAGTTACTTTGCAGGTTTCTGGTGATGATCGAGTGACATAATACATGTAGAGCTCCTATCCAGGGCCAGGCATAGTAGTCATGTAGCAAATAGTAGCTGCCAAGGTGAAGATGATGATGATTATCTGTAAAACTGGGTAGTTCAAACCTAATTCAAATGGTTGTTGTGAGACAATAGCTTTGAAAATTGTAAAATGCTATATAAACATAAGTTATTTAAATTGCTACATCTATGTTCATAGAACAGTCCCTACATGCTTCTATTATAAGAGTATTGTAAGAGTTATTACATTACATAGTAGTTCACTTTTTACTTGCCTGATTCCCCTACTACATTGACAGCTTCTTTCATGGGTGGGGACGGCTGTGTCACAGATGATCAGTAAATGTTTGATAAGTAAAGAAGAAAATTTTAATGTTTCCCTTGAAACAGCAACAGCAATAACAGCAACTACTACTAATATTACTATTTGTTGAATTTTTCTAGTGACCCAAGATAATGCTAGGAATTTTCACATATATTTAATTTTCATAAAAAACCTTGTAATATGAGCATTATTATCCCTGTTTTACAGATAAAATAAGCACACAGTAGGCACAACTAGTTAATTTCCTCATACCCCTTTTCCTTTTTTTTTGGCTTTTGTTAAAAGTAAATTTCAGTCTATTCATTTTGTCAGTTCCCCAAAATTTGGAAATTGTGGGTTGGTTGTGAATGAATGAGAACTGTCTTTTTAACTCAACTGCACATTTCTATAATTGAAATATTTTCCCAAGACATAAATGGAAAATAAGAGAGACATTTCAAAAAGAGTATGATAATCCTATGACAGCAGTAGAAGGGCTACTAATAAAAACAATGGGCATTTTAAAAGCAATTACATGGATTAAATAGAATATTGTTTTTTGTCCTGGAGAGACATCTTGCCTTTGTGCTGGGGATGCACTTGGGCCAAAAGCGGGATACCGTTTGACAGGGTACTTTGAAATGATAGGTAGAAAATTCATTTTCTAAAGAGGAAAGGGCAACATCTGGAAGGAAAAAAAATATTAAGTTCCTACTTCCAGGGCCCTATTAGAAACAAAGGAGTGTAAAATAGCATTTTCAGGGTGGAAAAGCAATACGCTTTCAAATAATTTTAGCAAGAGAAAGCTGGAGCAAAAGAAAGGGTAGAATTATAACCAGATAGGACTTGCAGCAGGGCTAGGTAGAGTCTATTATTTGTTTAGAGGATTTTCTGGGTCCACCTCATGTTCAGTATTTGTGGAAGTTCATCCAAAGATATTTCATGAGGGAATGGGTAGCATTTATATTCATTAAGCCAGCGTCAACAATATGACTTTTTGCCCATGATTTTGGGGGAGATTTAAAATGATTAATGCATCTTCAAGTAGTTAGGAATGGGGGACTTTCTAAAACATCTTATCTTTATCTAATAAGGCCTCCTGAGGATACAAAAGCTTATTAAGGCATACAGAAAATTTGGAGGCAGTTTATTAAAAACACATTTGTACCAATTTTCAAAATGTGCTGCTATTGTTTGTGGAAGCTGAGATCGAGGAGGCCTCTTTAGGAATGTGTATGGAAAAGGGATACATAAAAATCCCCTGTTTAAAAAGGCAAGTGACACATGCTCCTCTGAATATATTGGGACATAGGCTTTAGAATCAGTCTTGCAATCAAATCCTGGTGCAACTTAGTAGCTATAAGACCTGAGGCAGATACTTCACTTTGTCCACACACAAATTAGGATAACAATATCTAATTTCTGCTTTTTTTTCAAAGAGATTAAATGAGATCATGTATATACAATGATGCTAAGCCTGGGAGTCTGGGCATGATAAATACTTAATAAAAAGTAGCTTAATCTAGGCAGCTAGCCAGCACAGTCTGGATAATGATCTGGAAAAATAAAAGTTGTCTGGAAACCTGTGGATGAGTGTGGTCTTCTGCCACAGATCTGGCCCCCTAACCTATCTCTTTCTCTTTCATTTCCTTCTTGGACATAAGTATAGGTCACTCTTTGCTTAATAACTATTTATTGAGCACATCATTTGTTTTAGGTTCTGAGATACATTGGGAATGACTCTCATGAAATTTATCCTCTTACATGGATTATTGCACCAGCCTTCTGATTGATTTCCTTGCCTTCAATTTCTCCCCTTCAAATCTATTCTCCATTTACTGTTAGTATGAGTTACCCAAAACACAAATCATGTCATGTTGATCCCTTTCTAAAAACATGCCAGTGTTTTTCTTCACCTGTAGAATTAAATTTCCTATTTGTAGACATGATAGTCAAGGTCTTCAGCTTGTTCCCAGCTGACCCCTTCTGCTTCCTCTCTAACCAATTTTCATCTCACAATCCTCACTGGGCAACCTGTCCTTCCCTGGTCATGCCCTGCACTGTCAGTAATCTTACCTCTCAAATTACTCATTACCAGACTAGGTAGGCTTTGCTGTTCCCTTAATATAACATCCTTTATTAGTACTTCCATTATTAAATATATTTTGCTGTATCAATAGAAATAGTGCTGAGGGACTATAGAATGAGGGAGAAGAAGATCCTGCTCCACCCTTCCCACACTGGACTTTGGTATCCACATCTGGGGTTTTTACTGTAAACCTGATGTTGACAGAGGTCCAGTGGAGAATAACTAGAATTGGGAGTAGAAATATTTTCTTTAACCAAAATATGGTTCAAGAAAAAAATTAAATCTGCACAGATAGAAAGTTACTATTTCATCCATATAGTTCCTTTGCTCCTTGACTTAAAAATATGATCTAAGTTTCATTTCAAACTCATTTACCTGATATGATCTAAGATTGAAATGATAATATGTTTCACTTCTTTACCAGGTCAGAAATACCCAAAGTTAATTTTATAATTATTTGTTTGAGTTGTTTCAAATATTAAACTAATGGAACATTTTAATTTACTGGAATACATGTGTTAGTAGTGCTGGATTAAATGGTTTCCAAGATCCCAGGCAACTTTCCAAGGTTCCCATGGTTGAACTCATTGCCTTTGTTTTTCATATGTCCTGGCATTCCTCCTACTAGGACTATCTGCTCAGTTGTTCTACCCAACACTGACTCACTCTTGGCTTCTGGTTATGAATATTCTTTTCATCTGGTTTTCTTGGAAAATAGCTTCAGGGCTGGGAGGTTGTATTTGTGAATGTGCGTGCCTGCACACATGTGTGAGTCCAAAAAGAGCTGACATATCACGAATAAGTTTCTCTCCTTAGAAGCCAAATCAGATATGACCCTGTTCTGGGTTTCTTTGAAAACAATGATTTGAATTAATTTTATTTTTATAGCTAAAGTAAGTCTGCTCGTTACTTATAAAATAAGCAACCCTGTGGGACAAATGCACTGTGGTAATATAAGAAGAGAAAGGTCTCCAGCAATGATGCCAAATTCTTGGAAACATTTTAGGCAGCAACCAAGCATGCATCTTCTGAGACAGGCATCATGTGTCCTCAAAAGGAGCAACTTGTCCTATAAAATCTGTCTTGAATTCCTCGAATATTCAGCTCCTCAGTTCCTGTTGTCGGAGAACTGCCTGCAAGGCTATAGAAGATGGTGTGCATGTGTGTGTATGAGGAGAAGGGGCCGTGATAGTGGAACAGGGGTGATAGGATAGGACTTAAGGTGTCAGCCAAGGCAGACTGAAGAGGTGACATCACCTATAAGGAGAATCAAAATCATCAGACTTATTATTGAAGAGAAATAAATTATTAGTGAGGCATTATAGCTTAGGGGGAAAAGCATGGGCTTTCAAGTCAGAGAGATGATCTCTTCTGAAACCTGGCTCCACCACCTTCTATTTGTATGATTTTGTGCAAAGTACAGAATTTCTTCTAGCCTGTGTCCTCATCTGCAGAAGAGAGTTAACATGTGTATAGGATAATCTAAAAATTAAACTGAGTACACATACTCAGAAGAAGCCATGGAGCAAACTAGAGCTGTTGTTATCATAGTTATAATGGTAGTAGAATGAGAAGTAAGAGAGAGGGAAGGTTAACATACAGTGAAAGAAAACATCAAGAGCATACATGGCCGAGTCAGTGGCCAAGAGAGTCAAGACTAGGAAAGGGCAAGAAGAGGCTCCGTGAATGGTGAGTGTATGTGTAAAGAGGCTTCTTTTGTGTTTTCTGGCTCTTGTTTGGCATAGGAGCATGAACTTAATGGAGAACCATCTGGCTTTTGATCTCTCAAAGGAGCATCATTCTGCCTTTTGAGCTGCCTTTCCAATTCTGTCTTTTTAGTCAATCTGTTAAATCATTGGTTATATAGCATGGGGTAAGAGAATTTGGATACTGACACTCATAGACCTCACTCTAACTGGGTCCAGCTAGAATGTTCCAACAACGATGTCATCAGGCACACCTGTATTACAGCTCACCCCTACCCAGAGCTTCCTGAGACATTTCCTCATCTTTTTTTTCGTTGGATTGGGCTTCCTTGGATAACAATACCTGCAGGACCCAGGCCAGAATTTTATTTTCTCTAAGGAATAGTGCATTAAGCTTCAGGTCATCAGTTCTCCATGGACTGGGGAGAAAGAGGGAGGGAACAATCCTTCAAATAAGTTTGTTCCCCACTTTCTATTCCACTTCCTGGAAGGTTCCTGCTTCCTCCCTTTCCTTTCCACCCAAAGTCTGATACTCAGAATGTTCTCTGTAAAATATTTTTTGCCCATCGATCCTAGTTCTCCTTGGGGGTTATTATTTTTCTAATTCTTTCTACTCTTTTCAGAATATACTGGACCCAGATATGGATGCCAAAGTCCTAAAGCCTACTCACTAGGGGAAGGGTGGAGCAGAACCTTCATTTTCTTCATTCTAGCACTTTATTTATATTAATGCAGCAAAAGAATATGTATAAGGGAAGTGTTGGGGAAGGGGGTTGTGTTTGGGAAGGGTCAAAGCCTTAATTGCAGAAATAAAAAATAGACATGAAGAAAAGAACAGTTAAGAAAAGTAGACAATAGAAGAAGTAATAATAATGATGATAATAATTGTAATTGACTTTTTGTTCCTAAGGCTCTTCCCTCTCACAGGGCCATGCCAGTGGTCAGAGGTTTCCTAAATCTCAGAACCAGTTGCTAGAATTCAATGCATTTACTCTGGTCTCCCTTAAGAGAGCAAGGCCTGGGGCGCCTGGGTGGCTCAGTTGGTTAAGCGACTGCCTTCGGCTCAGGTCATGATCCCGGAGTCCTGGGATCGAGTCCCACATCGGGCTCCCGGCTCGGCGGGGAGCCTGCTTCTCCCTCTGACCCTATCCCCTCTCATGCTGTTTCTCTCTCTCTCTCTCTCAAATAAATAAATAAAATCTTTAAAAAAAAAAAGAGAGAGAGCAAGGCCTAAGATACAGGAACAGAAAAGCTGATTATGAACTCCAGAAATTTCTCCTTCCCCAAAAAACATGTAGGTATACCCCTCTGTCCAATGGTTCTCAACTATTCCTTGACTGCTTCTCTCAACCCATGTACTGAAGTAATTTGTACACTTCTCTGAACTGGGCCTGTTTTCTCCTTCCTTTGGTTAATGCCAAAACTTACTTCCTAAATCTTCCTTCTCATTCCCTTTGTCTAAGGCTGAAATGGCCTCTCCATTCTGCCAAATTAACTTTATTTTCCTAGTAGCTTTGCTTCATAGCTAAATCAGAGCAAGGACTGGGAGAGACCTGGAAGTTTTACCTGATGTTAAGGTGTAAGGACTTGGAGGTGTGTGGACATCCAGGTGTTCAGTCATAACATCATCAGAGCAATATCTGTGAAGGGATTTTCCATCTATGAGGTATTTTTTCCAAAATTTTGCTTATTTATAATTTTATATTGTATTGTATTATTCAGTAGGTATATATGTAACATAAAATATAATTTGTGAAAGGAAGCATTAAAGGGCTTTTAGGGTTACCTAGTACAAACCCCTTTGTTTTTCAGACAAGTAATCTAAGCCCACAGGGGAACTGTGACTCATCCAAGATAATACCACTAGGACAAGCTGGAATTGGGGCTTTTGCCAGGGTCTCTTGACTCCCAGTCCAACAACCTTATATACAGGAATCCTACCTCAACTCCTACCCCACTTTTCTATTGAGACTGATCCTGGGGGCAGAAGCAATATAGAATGTTTACACTGCACATACCTATGGCTTGTTTACCCATGCAATCAGAGGAAGTAGTACACTCAGTTTCTAGAGTTGAAGTGTTTTCCAGAGTCTAGGAGGAACAAGACAGTTAAGTGAGAATCAATAGCAACTAAATATAGATGGATGGAGGTTGTTTAAGGGACACAGGGAACAATGAAGAAGAGGAGCAGCCTTATTTACAAAGGAAAAATTCTATGCTGCCTTCTTCTGTGTCCTTGAAAGAGGAAATAGGGAACTTCTAAGGGGTCACTGTGGAAATAAATTAAAGCTATGTAGGGAAGCAAGAAGAAGTGAATTTTCAGGAGGTTATTCAATCAAAGCCCTAGCTCTAAAAGGAGCTAAGAGGCACAGGAAAGATAGGGTTGATCTGTCCCAAGGTTTATATCCCAAAAGCATGATGCTCAGAGCATGGAAGAACAAGTCCAAACATGGGCAGTAGTCCAGTACTTCTCTACGAGTAGTTGTGTCCAGAAAGAAGAAAAAAGTCGTGCAATAAAGCATCAAGAGACAAAAGCTCTGCCACTCGTTAGCTATGTGAAGCAATCATTTTGCTTCTCTGAGTCTATAGGTACCATTAGAAAAGCTGTACAGATGGGGGTTCCAGTGGTGATGAGTACCCATATCTGAATAGCACTTACAGCTCACCAAACACTGTGACATGTTCCCAAGTATCTGTGCAGGAGATTTGGAGTCAAGGGACCTGGAATCACATTGTGTCTGTCACTAAATGTAAGTGAGTAATTGTCCTTATCTATAAAACATGGAATTTAGGGAGGATCAAATAAGAGAAAAATGTGAAGATGTGTTATATATTATGAAGTATAAAATGTAAATGCTTATTGTTAGTATACTCTCAAAATAACTTTATTGTCATTTGTGTTATCTTGAGACAACATTATCCAGAAAAGAGAGTCTTAACAATGTATGAGAGCAGATTCTGTTTCACAAAGTCCTTGAATCTCCTGAAATTTTATCTATAGTTTTGAGTGTAAATATCAGCATTTCAGAGGAGTCTGTGATTAAAAAAAAGTTAAGTATTTGATTTAACAGAGATTTGCAGCCTTTTATTCTGACCTAAACACCTAAAGGATGTGATAGCAGTATAGAGATTCACTTATAGCCTCGGAATTGGGGCAAATGAGCTTGGGAGAGGCTATTAGATGATAATCACTAGTGAAAAAAGGTCATGTGATATTTGAAAAAGTCACCCCAAATCTTCAAATATGTCCCTTTCTTGGTGTCCTATTTCTCCTAGCTTTCATCCCTTAGAAATCACTGAAAAAGTATATGGATCTTGGTTCATCTTTTTAAAAAAATTTTTAATTTAAATTCAATTTAATTAACATATACTGTATTAGTTTCAGAGGTACAGTTCAGTAATTCATCAGTTGCATATAACACCCAGTGCTCATTACATCATGTGCCCTCCTTAATGCCCATCACCCAATTACTCCATCCCCCTACCCACTTCCCCTCCAGCAACCTTCAGTTTGTTTCCTATAGTTAAGAGTCTCTTATGATTTGCCTCCCTCTCTGTTTTCATCTTATTGGTTCATCTTTAATTGGTTTCAGTCCACTGAGTTCTGGCTGTCATTCTTACCTCTATACTGAATCTGCTTTTGCTAGTTTACTGAAGACCTCTTAATTGCCATGTTACCAACTATAGGGGCCATTTTTTTTCAGTTCCTGTAAAAACTCTAGAGTTGGACACTTTTTGTCATTGCTCTCTCAACATTTTTTTTATTGCTGGACTTCCTGATAATACATTCTTATGGCTTTTCTCCTATGCTTCCATCACTTCATTATTGCTCTTTTTTATAAATTCTCTTCCTCTATCTTCTCCTTAAGTGTGGATGTTCCCTAAGTTTTTGTTCTTGACTTACTGTTCTCTTTACTCAACCCTTATCCTCAAATTTTATCATCTTTCATCATTTCAATACCATTTATATGTGGTTTATTCTAGAGTCTATTTTCTTTTTTTTTTTTTTACTTTTTTATTAACATATAATGCATTATTTGTTTCAGGGGTACAGGTCTGTGATTCATCAGCCTTACACAATTCATAGCGCTCACCATAGTACATACCCTCCCCTTCCCCAGTGTCTATTTTCTTCTAACTAGATCTCTTGAGCTCCAGGCCCATGTATCCAAATTTCTGTCAGATGTCAATACTACAATACATTGCATGTTACCTTCAACATATCCAAAACACAACTCAATAACTTGTTATGATGAGCACTGGATGTTATATGTAAGTTATGAAATCATTAAATTCTACTCCTGAGACCAATATTACACTATATACTAACTAGAATTTAAATAAAAATTTGGAAGAAAAAAAAGAATTAATCTTGACTTTACAAAAAAACAATGATTTTATGAAGTTTAAAATATATTTATAACAAAAATTCATGATAATAAGGCAAAAAGATAACTTTATATCAAATCTGTTCTTCCTCTTTCAGTGTTCTCTGCCTGATTTTTTTCACCACTCTCCACACAAGCAAACAAACAAAATGTGTCTTTAGCTTCTCTTTTAGATTCACATCTGAATTATCAAGTCTGCCAAATTTGTCTTCTAAGTATTTCTTAATCTATCTCATCCTACTTAATCATACTGCCATTAGACCAGGTCTCTTATTATCTCTCGTCTGGGTGTTGACTGTCCACCTTTGCCACATCTGCCCTCATAGCATGGCTATGGGACAGACAAGGATGCGACTCTGAGAAGGGGCAGGGCAGCAGGCAGAGTGATAAATGTTCATGACAAAGAACAGGGAGGGGACTAGGATGAAGGCAAAGACTAATTACCTGACTGGAACACTGCATGAGGCAATGTAATATAGTTTCTGAAGGAAAGAGAGCACAGTCATGGTTAAATGGTTAAATGTTAACCAAGGAGGACTGGACTAGTCTAAAGATAAGTTTCAGGGTAAACTCAAAATTCTGAAACCCTGTCAAGGTGCCAGGAGACCAGGTGTGAACACAACTAGACTAGTGGGTAGAAATATAGGAAGTAGATTTTGATCTCTTATGGACAAAAATGGGAACTATGCACTGATGAAGAAGGCTGTCTCGACAGGTGGTATGAGCTTCCTGTCACTAAAAATATGGGCACAGAATCTATACAGGGGTATTCTGTATTAAGGGGAAAGCCAAATAAAATGCCTTTTGATGCCCCTTTCAGTGATCCTGAGGCTTTTTAGCAGCTGGAGAGATGCTTCCCACTCTCTTCTATTTTCACAGGTTCTCTTAGTTTGTGATCTTCAGATACTTTCTATGGAGAAGAAAGGCAGAGAGACAAAAGTAGTCTGATAATACAGTGTTGTGACTGAAAGTCTGAGCTTTGAAGTTAAACAACTATGGTTCATCTCTAGATTCAGTCATTGTTAGCTCTTGTAAGTTGTATAACTTGTCTGTGAATCCATTTCCTCATCTGTAAAATGGGCAAAAAATAGTACCTTTAGTAGCTGTGAGGATTAAATGAGACACTAGATGCTTAACAAAGTTCCTGGCATATATTAAGCACTTAATAAATGTAGTAATGATGACAATGACTGTGCTAAAGTGAAGAAGGATGCAGAGGTCAAAGACAAATATGATGTTAATGATGTTGAGGGTGATACCCTAGCTTTCTTTCATATGCATTTAAGCAAATTTAATTTTACAAACCTGTAACAAGCACATTTGTGCAAGTTGGAATTCATCTTTGACTAGTTGTTTGGCTTCCACCTCAGAAACAGGGGGACAGGCCCAATCTCTTATGATGGGAGAAGGCAAGCAGCCAAAGCTGATGGCCTAGAACAAGATTCATCCTCTAGGATCGGATAGGAAACTTAAAAGAAATGGTCAGATAACTAGAAAGAAAATCAGGAGAGACTACTTTTCCAATTGAGTTTTTGAAAAACAAAGAAACAAAAAACAAAAAAAAAACTTTTAAGACACTTTTATTGAGGTATAATTGATATATAATAAACTGCATATATTTAAAGTGAGCAGTTGATAAGTTTGGACATAGTATACACCCATGAAACCATCATCACAACTGAGACAGGGAACTTATCCCTCTCTCCACACTACTCCTCCCTGCCATCCCCAGCTCAGTCCCCAAGCAACCCTTGCCAATTAACTTTTGAAGAGAGTATTTTTTTTTTAAAGATTTTATTTATTTATTTGACAGAGAGAGACACAATGAGAGAGGGAACACAAGCAGGGGGAGTGGGAAAGGGAGAAGCAGGCTTCCCAGAGCAGGGAGCCCAATGCGGGGCTTGATCCCAGGACCCTGGGATCATGACCTGAGCCGAAGGCAGACGCTTAACAACTAAGCCACCCAGGCACCCCTGAAGAGAGTATTTTAAAACAGAGACTACTCCACCATATGGAATGATGCAGAGAAATAAAATAAAACAAGGACATTGAAGAAGCCTTGAAATAGGCTATCAGGGGAAGTCAATGAGAACAATTTCTGTGATAGAAGCCTTTATGCTGGGGGGTATAATGCAAATGAAAGGTAAAGAAAGGGAGACTGCAGTGTGGACTCCTGAGAGGTTAGAATTTCTACAAGGAGGGATTTTGTAGGTAGGACATTGCAAATGAAAGGTAATCCATAATTATTGAATACCTACTGTATGTTACATCCTGCGGGGGAGACAAGGGAATCTAAGACTTGAAGCCTGGAGGAGTAACTGACTCAGAATGCTCAAGAAATTTTATACTGAGCAATTGTGAAGGCTATTAGGGGTCTAGTCGGAGCAAAAGGATGCCGGGGAGTGCAGGACAGAATCAGAAAGCTGTCTTCAAGCAGCAGTGGGAGAGAGTTTGAGGATTCAAATCCAACAGGGACAAAAAAGAAGCACATATCCGCCTGAGAAATACCAACTTTATGAGTATTGAACTTCGTGTAGGAATTCCGAGAAGAAGGACCTTTTGTGGCTGGAGCTCAGGTAAACTCTTGAACAGAGGATGAACTTTAGTTAGGGAACAGGACAGAGGCATGTTATAGTGGCAAGAGCAGTAGGTTTAGAGTCAGCCACTCTAGGTGGTGCCATCACCTCACCAAATGATCATTTTTGCATCTCTCTGTCTCTGTCTCTCTCTTTTTTTTTTTTTTAATAACTAGGACAAGGGCTGTTGTGAATATCAAATAAGAGAATGTTTGTGAACTGTATCTTCTAGAGCTTTATTTTTGTGTATAGTTATATTTATTAAAATGGTTGGCTAATGCTCAAATGCCCTTTCATTCATTCATTCAATAGATACTTAAGTGCCCATGGTATGCCAGCATCGAGAATGCTAAACTAAGAAAAACTTAGTTGCTGTATAATGTAGCTTTCCTTCATTATGGATTAAACAAGCATCTTGTGGCAAATATATGATTGGAGAAGTACAGGGGTGTGGTGGGAGTATCTAAAAGAAAACCCCAGCCTAGTCTATTAGGGAGTGAGACATTGATTGAGAGAATATTTTATAAATAGAGATTTCTTCCTTCTCTTAATTTACATTATCTTCTTTGTATCTCGGTTGTTTAAGGGACTTTCCATTCCATTAGATAGCAAACTCTTTGAGGGCAGGCACTGTTTGTGATCAGTTTCTCTCTTTCATTCATTGTGCTCAACACATGGTGTATACTTAACAATATTTGCTACATTGAGTTGAACCAAAAATGTCAGGGTATCCAATTTAAAATTCAGGATGGATATTTCCAGTCCAATTAAGAATGAAGCTTTTACTTTTACTTGAAATTAAAAGCCAAAAGAGTCTGGAGTTCCAGGCTTATAAAACCATATCACATTTCTAGTTTAGGTGAATCTCTTCCTCTCTTCTCAAGAACTCCTCTGTTTATCCTGTTAATTACATGCCCTAAGTGATCAGATCCAAGGTTACCGCTTGCAACCTTTGCTAGTTTGTCCTTCCCTATACAATTCTAAGATTGTGGAGAAAGATAGGAACAGTGAGGGGAGGCTGGGAGAGGAATGGTAGCTACCCTATAATCATGTTTATTGTTTCATAATAGGTTTATAGAAATTATGAATGTGGCTATTTTATTAATGAGACTTTTAATTATCCACTATGGTGAAGGGTGAGGCAAAATGTCTCTCAGCCCCACTAATTAATATGGGTATTCAATGACTGTTAATTAAGGACAAAGGGGACCAAAGGAAGACAATCTACCCTTGACTCTGATGAATACAAAGTCAAAGCAATAGCTTATTTCTAAATTAACATGATTGATAAAAAGTCAAGCTCAGACCCAAGACTAGTTCCTCAGGGAACCATAATTTTCCTGTTTAGACAATAGAATAAAGCTCTCATCTGTGGGCCCAGGAACAAAGCCCAGAGTTGCAGGCCCCGAGGAGACAAGGGAGCTATGGATTATTTTGTAAAACCTGCATTTCAATAGGTGCTGTTTCATAGGCCTCTTGTATCCCCTGCTTATTTTAGAAAGTCTGTGCAGCTTCAGACCCATGGGCAGGCCCAGCCCCAGCCATAATTGGTCCAGGGGAACCTACCTTCCTGATCCCTGGTATACATGCCCATTTGCCTCTGGCCACTTCTCCCCTCCAGGTTTGTGTAGTTCTGTGAAGAATCCCATGCATGCTAGCAACCTGTCCCTCTTGAAGCAAATTGTGTTTTCACATGTCATATGCCACAGCTAATATCTTTAGTCTTTGGAGGAAAATAAAAGCAAAGAATGCATTATTGTAAGACAAGTGTCCTGTTGAAGAAAAGGTTGTATGTTTTAGAGGAAACAGTATGGGTTTTAGAGACACACTGTAGTTTTACCCCTTGATTGTTTAGTGACCTTGGGCTTGAGACTTAGTTTCCTCATCGATAAAATTTGGATATCAAAACCCACCTTTTAAGGCTTTTGTGAGAATGAAATAAGCTAAAAAATGCAAAGTTCCTAACAAGCAAAGTATTAGCAAGATCCTGCCTTGTATACAAACAGTGCTCTTTAGTTTACAATGGTTTGAACCTTACTACAAACCAGTGAGGTAAGCAAATCAAGATTTACGTTCCCCTTTTTTCACTTATAAGGATGACCAAATAGGATAAATATAAAAGAGGTCCAATAAAAAAATAGAATGAAATATAAATTTTGAAAAAACAACAAACAACAACAAAAGGTCAGTTAATCTTGGAGCCTCAGCTTCCTCATTTTTAAAGTAGTCATACCATTGTCCACCTCTCTGGACTGTGGTGAAGACCAAATGAACTAATGGAGGTGTGCTCTGTAAACTGTTGAATCCGACTATGGCTTGATATGTTATGTTGAGGACCTGTCCAAGATCATACAGAGAAAGCAGAAGAGCTATATATTTATTCACTGTTTCATTCATTTATTCATTTGCTTGTTCATCCAATAACCATTATCAATTCTATCCTATGTGCCAGGAACAAGGCATTCATAGTCTACAAGAAAAAGATAACATGCCTAGACACCTATAAGAGAAGGCAGATTACTTTAAGTAGCTTAAGAGAGCTGTGTGAAGGTAGATTCTCTCTGATGGCTCATTTAGCCAGTCTGGGGTTCTACCCTCTATTCTGTTCCTTTCCATTTCCATTCCATTCCATTCCATTCCATTCCATTCCATTCCATTCCGCTCCATTCCTTTCCTTTCCATCCCATCCCATACTGTGTCCAGATTTACACCACTCATCTAATTAATCGCTTTCTATGGATACCCACTGCCTATGCCGTAACAAATACTTGGCTACATACGTAGTCACTCTCCTGTGCCATCATGGGCAGACATTGCTAAGTGATCATAGTACTTCTTCCTACTGGATCTGGGTTCATTCTCAGAATCCTTCTCAACATAATGCTTCAGAAAGCAACTACCAATTGATTATAGTTGGCTCTAAAAGTTATGTATCTGGGAATGGTATTCCCACTGTGTTTTTTGTGATTCTTTTCCCTGGGTATGGAGAGTCATGAAAACTTTGAACTTTCTAAATCAACAGGTGTTAGTATTTTATGAATTAGAGAGTTAAAACTCACAGAGGCTAAGAGGCTTGCTCAAAGTCACACATTTAGTAAGTCCAGGGACTGTGATTCAAATATCAGTATTTTGGTTCCAAATTCAGTTTTCTTACTGATACATCAGATTTTTTAAAATTTTATGTTCCCCAGGATTGATGTACTGCTCTGCTCAAATTCCATATTATGGAATACCATATCCATCCACTTACTCTTTCACTTTTTTTTTATTTGTCCTTTCAAAAAATATTCAGGTGTTAGGAAGTAAAGAGGTTATTACTCAAAGGCCTTTAAAAATTATCTATGTAATTAGACCATAACTTGTCTGAGGGCTGGGATTATATTTTTGTTCACCACTAAATCCCAGTGCTGAGTATTTGTTTAATCAATCAGTAAATGTACTGTCTAGTGGGTAAACAGCCAAGTAAACAGACTATGACAATAAAATATGCAGTTGCCTGGCGTGGTCTCTAGCATTTTGTAGGTGCATAGTGTTTCTGTTAACTAGCACTAAATCCAGTGTGATATGGGGACATTGAGGAGGGCCCCTTTCTCTAGCAGAGAGAAGGAAGTGATACTGAACTGCTTCTGAAAATGGTCAAAGAATGTTACACACAAAATGAACAGTATGTGCAAGGATGGGGAGATTTGTAAGAACACAACATATTTGAAAGAATATAAATAGATTAAATGAGATGAGGCAGGTGTAAGCCACACAGTGAAGCTATACTGCGGCCCTGAAGATTTTTACTTTGTTCTGAAGGATGTTTTAGATTTATTAAAGACTTTTAAGCAAAGGAGTGTCATGATGGAATTTGTCTTTTAGAAAGAGCTTTCTGGAATTATAGTTAATTTTTGTTAATTTAAAAATTTTTTTTTTTTTTTTTTTAAAGATTTTATTTATTTATTTATTTGACAGAGAGATGAGAGAGAGCACAAGTAGGCAGAGAAGCAGGCAGATGGAGAGGGAGAAGCAGGCTCCCCGCAAAGCAGGGAGCCCGATGCGGGACTCGATCCCAGGACCCTGGGATCATGACCTGAGCCGAAGGCAGCCGCTTAACCGACTGAGCCACCCAGGCGCCCGTTAATTTAAAAATTTTTAACACCAACTTAGCAAGAGGTCTTGAACATTTGACTTTCATAAATGTTTAACTTTTATCATTGTTAACACTGGAGCCAATAAATGGTTATGTGTCTCTGCATATGTATATGTATAAAAAGCAATATTAGCAGTAACATTTTCCTTAATTAATTTTCCCATGACTGAATTTCTATTTGAATATTCATTCTTACAACATTGCAGTATGTTGTGATGCACTTCGGCGAAATTAACTCAATGAGCTCCTCTTTCCAATTTTAATATTCCACTGGGTTTTCTATTCCCAAAAACTCATTAGTATCTGAGTGCAGTGCTGACGAGAAACAAGAGAGAGGCATATTGTGTGAATGTGAGTCAGAGAAAAGAGACAGCTGGCACGAGAATTTTCTAATAAAGCCCAAAAAGGCTGCTGTGTCTTAACAAAAAAAAAAAAAAGGTGCTTTGAGTATTTCCTTTGTACTAAAAGTTCTGAATCTTATTCACACCTTTCATGAATGCTAGCAAAAACCAAATTGTTCTCACTGAAACCTTCTCATGGATCCATGCCAGAGAAGTATTGGTGTGTTTTCCAAGTTTTCTGGTGGTGGTAGAATTTGTGTAAAGATGCACTTCAGTCGTTTGTCCATGTAGATGACATAGTTTGAATCTCCAGAAAAATCATTCTTAGCAATATAGCTTGACTGTTCTTCCTCTCCTCCTGCTTCATTCTATGTGATTTGACCATCCAGTTATGCCCCATGTTTTCCTACTTGCATGCTTTTACTTATGCCATTATTTCTTCCTTGAATGCTTTTCTTATTGTCTTTGTATGTTGATATTCTAACCATTTTCCAAAGCTGAATTCAAATGTTTTGCTCTACCAGGAGACTTCCATAGCCTGACAAGTAGATGCCAGTTTTCCTCCTTCTGGAAAATGGAATCACATTGTAAGTTCTTTGACAGTTGTTTGTGTACACATCCTCTTATAATTATTATAGCTGTCATTTATTAAGCGCCTGCCTTGTGCCAGATTTGGTATTGTTATCTATGTGGGATTGGTGTTATTATGTTCATTTTACAGATGAAGTAACTGAGGCTTAGAAATGTTCATCAAGTCCCCAAAGACCACAAAGCTGGGGACAAGCATGATTATACAACTAAAAGCTTATATTCTTTCAACCACACTGAACAGTTTTCCTGCTTTGTTTGTCCAGTGTCTTTCCCAAGACAAAGGGAAGGGCATATTTTAGATTAGCCTTGAAAAATGAATGGATTAGGAATTCTGAAGACAAGGGTTAGATGCAATTATCCCAGGTAGAGAGAAGTATGAATGTAGACATGAAGAAATAATGTATGTATTGCAGTGGGGTGGGGGCAGAGGGTGTTGGCCAACATTGGCTCATCAGATTGGTGAATGCCAAGGCTTTTATGAAGTATGGAGAAGGGAATAGGACTAGAAAGGCAACTTATGTCCAGAATGTGACAGGCCATGGGTATGGAGCAGAGGGACATTCTAGTTCCAAGGCCAGGAATGAAGGGAGAAGCCGAGGCCCCAGGTGGAGACAGGAATGCATGTAGAAAGCTTATGATGTTGCAGGGAAAGTGCTCTAGGGGCCACAGTTCATTTTTAGTTGACTAATCACTTGGCGTTGCATGGCCTTGAGACATAGCGCCAGATGAGGCTGATTTGATGCTGATATTCCTGAACTGCTATAGGAAGGATCCTTAAATCTTGCAAGAATAAGATTGAGTCAAGGAGTCCAAGTTTTAAGGAGGGAAGAGATGTGAGGGCAGGGAACTAGGCAGGGCATTGCATAAGCCAAGTAAAATCAGTCCCTAAACTGGGTCATGAGGCAGGGAGGTGTGAGGGGGAAGTAGCAAGAACTTCCTTCGTGTTTTTAATGTGTTAAGACTGTTTTAGTTCAATGTGAGGCATGATCAGGAAGAACATATGTCCAAGTTTCTCTTGTTTTGAAGTGTTGATTGGTATAACTAAGAGAATGCTAAAATAGCTCTATAGACACATTGAAACATTTCTAAAGTAACATCATAGCCTGTTCCAAGGGTGGTGAAAGGGAAAGAGGGTTTGTTGTGTTCTTATGACATGTAATTGGCCCTTTGGCACATCATTAACTTTGGACAAGTGGTACTACCTCCAGACAGACTTTTAGGATTCCTCTTTAGCAGCCAGGGGACTAACACAAGAGCTGTGATGCTTTTCTTATAGCTGGCTTGTCTGTAGTGTCTGTGGCAAGGCATCTCTGCCTTCTATGGCTATTTCTTATGCCCTTTTTTTGTAGAATCTGTTACGTCAAGGGGAATTTCTACAGAGACAGAAACTTAGTCTGTCTTACTCAGTGGAATATTCACAGAGCCTAGTATGTGAATATTTGTTGAATGAATAAATGGAACATAGCATAGACCACAAAAATCTGGGTTTAGTTGCCAGTTCAGGTAATTATTAACTAGAGGCCTCTAAATAAATCATGTAGAGTTCCTGAGTCTTAGTAAAATGGGAAAATAGTATCTGTCCTGTTTGACTCAAGGGTTCTTGTGAGGATTAAATACATATGAAACCTCTTGGAGGAACATTGTAACTAGCAGAAGAAAATAAAGGGAAGAGATCCATCATTGTATTGTGTCCTGTGCCAGGTGCTTTATCTCCAACACCATATTTCAATCTCATGACAGTATTAAAGGACATTATCATTGTCTTCATATTTTAAATGAGGACACTAATAAGGCTCATAGAAGCTAAGGCCACACATTTAGTAAGTGGCAAGCTGAAAGTGTCAGAGCCTTTTCTGTCTGACTTTGCAAAACTCATGTTCTTATTCTCCATACTGCACAAATGTGAGGTAATTTTATTGAAATACTGACATTTAAATAAAGCTTTTACAAAAACCTATCATAGAAGGTCAGAAGTCATTCTTAAAGGACACAGAAATGGCCCCTGACTTTGTCTAGGAAGAGACATCTTTGCCCTAATTAGTGTCATGGTTCCCAGCAACCTGTGTATCATCACATTTTGGTACACGTCTGTGAGAACTGGGGTGATAGTGCTTTTGCAAACAGATCTCATGTGCAAATGCTACTTTTCCTCTTTTCTGTTCAGCTCTCCATTTAGTGACACATATTCAGTGTGCTGAGTACAGAATCATTTTGCCCATGTAGACTATATTTGGTGGAACTCTATTTTCCCCCCTTTCTTGCATTATTCTTCCTACAGTAGTTAGAACAATCTTGAGTGGTTTGAATGAGGGCAAACCTGTGCTAAGTGATGGGGGAGCACTCTACTTGGAGACAAGAAATGTATATAGAATACCAACTCCACCCTCACTTGGCCTGGGGTCCTTGGACTCTGAGAAACTCAAACTTAGCCTCCTTCTGTAGAACAGTGACAAGAGCAAATGATTAAGAGAAGTGTATCAGAGGAACACTTCTATACAGTTCTGTGTGTGAAACCTTGTGCATGTTAGTTTCCTTCCTTCTTTTCTTTATTTTTGGTGTTTGGAGTAATTGCCAAGAATCGAAAGATTTGGGTTCTAGTCTCAAGACTGAGCGAGTCACTTCACCTTGCTGGATCTCACTTTCTCTGTCTGTAATGGAGTTCAGCTAGGTAGTCTATATTTTTAACCTTGGGATTTTGTACAGGTCCCAGGTCAAAAACCGAGGGTCTACCAAATAGAATAGGAAGTGCCATGATGGGGTGATGGGGCTCTGAGAGTTACTGAGGAGGAGGACTAACTCAGCCATGGAGGAGGTGGGTTGGTGTTACAGAACAAGAGGTCAGATCACTTCCTTGGGATGACAGTGTTTCAGCTATCTCTTAAAGAGATATAAGAGCTACCTAAGCATGGAAAGGAACAGTATATTTACCAGTTAAAGCCCAAAAATGAGAAAAAGCAGGTAAGGTTCAGAAAACTACAAGTTTGTCAATAAAAGTAGGACATGTGCCTATTGTATAGGTATGCATGTATATGTTGTGAATATAGAAAGAGGGGTAGAAAAGAGGAAGGACAACTTAAAGTACTAAGGAATTTGGACTTTATTCCATAGATGATGGAGAGCTGTGGAAGGGGAGAGGGCAACATGACTGGTTTTAACTATTAGAAATACACATTTGTGACTGTAAGGAGAATGGATCGTGAGAGGCCAAGCAGGCAGACATACCAGTTAGGAGTTCTCAGTGTGTGCATGGCATATTTATGGACAGTGAAGAGACCAACTGGCTGCAGTAGTTGTGACTATGTGCTGACATGGAGGAGGAATAAAAAAGGCCAGACTAGTGAAGTCAACGTCAAAGACTCAAATAAAGCTAAAAGGAAGCAGAACCTTTACTGATTCTCTAATTTCTGTGCAATTACAAATAGAGGTCAGTTTTACATATACATACATATGCTAAGCAAAACACAGTCTCTTCCAAATCCCCTCTGAGATACAGATGGATTTCTAAATTTCTATGTAATCCTTAGGATTGAACATGGATATTAGTAAAACATCACCTTGTGGCTAGGAGACTTCCTGAGGCAAGAGAATCATCCTCTACATTTGATCAGGCTTAAGATCAGGAATTTAATGTTTTTCAGTAGAATAGATGATGAGATTATGTTTAGAAAGAGAATCAGTAACCTCTTCTTCCTTCATGGTTACCGCCATTTTGTCACTCATTAGCAGAATTATACTCGTCATATCACTTTTATTCTCTAACTATATCATTCAAACCCCGAAGTGTGAAAAGTGGAACTGCGGCATTTCATTCCAAAAGTATTTACTGGGTATCTGTTACTTCTTAGGGGGCAGCCAGATCTAGAGAGAAAAAGGATAATCAAATAAAATTATATGAGGCATGTAAAGTGCCTAGCACAATGCTGGGCTTAAGGGCAGCTCAATTAATAATGGTCCTCTCATTTATGCCCCTAGGATATAAGGATCAAATGATGAATAAAGAATAGCTTGTACCTGCTGGAATTTATAGCTTTATTTGAAAGATGAGATATAATAAATAAAAATAATCTTTCTAATGCTTAACAGTTTACAGATCACTTTCACATCCACTATTTCATGTCAAGCTTCCAATGTCAATTCAAATAACCAGGGCAAGGCATATTATTAGCCCCATTAAACAGATGAGGAAATTGACATCCAAACAAGTTAAGAGACGGCACAAGATCAGATTGTTATCAAATGGCAGAGCAGGTCTACCTGGCTCAAGCATTTACATTGTGATAGGTACAAGGTACCATATAAACTAAATTCTAGCCTGTCAGTGGTAGGATTTATAGTTTATAATTTTATAGTAGGAACAAAGTGCTAAGGGAACCTTGAAAGAAAAGTATCCATTCTGCCTGGAACTCTGCAATCTAGTTATCAATTCTTGTGCGTTTTCAGGATTCATTTCTGAGTATGGTCATTGTTCACCTAGCCTTCTGCCCCTGCTTCACTTACTCAGATTCCAGTAATTCCCTAGGAATTGGTCAAATCTGTTGAGGGTTTTTGAACTATTCTCCTAGTCTCATGCCTGCTTAAATTGCCATCTGAGTTTGGTAGCCCTATGCCTCAGCCTCTGGGAGCCACCTGATATTAAGAACCACTGCCTAGATCCTGCTGCCTCAGCCTACTTTGTGATTTGAATTCCTGGATTCCCCTAGGGAAATCCACAGCTCTTGTCTTCTGTTATTCCTTATCTTTTGTGCAATTCTCTCCCTGGCCTCCTTAGAAATTCCACTGAACAAAACAGGCAAGACCAAATTCATTATGGCACCAACTCAGGGCCCTCAGTGGTCTGGAGCTTCTGACTGGCTTACCTTACATGTGGAAATACAGAAAAAAAAGAGAGAGAGAGAATGCTACTAAGCAGATTGTTATTTGGAGGAAGGGAGGAAAAGAGCACAAGATGGCAACCTGCAAAGTAGGTTCAACCTGAAAAGTACATCTTGAGTGCTGCTTTAAATGCATTATCTCATTTAACCTATGCAGTAGCTCTCTGGGTAGTATGAGTATCTTCACTGTGCGGAGGAGGTAACTGAGGCTCAGAGAGATCTTTATGCCTTGTGCAAGTCCCTGCAGCCAGGGAGTAGCAGGAAGTAGTTGAGGATCCATTCCTCTGACTGAATGTACTATTCTTTTCTCTTACTCCAAAGTTGTGATGGATGATCAAGTTCTAGATCACACAGTTCGGATGCCACATGTTTGTTGGATCCCAGGTTGTGGGGTGGGCTGCGGAGCAATTTTGGGATAGAGCATTTGGGGAAGGTTTTCTGAAAAAACTTGGGAGTTTAAAGATGAGTTTGGAGAGGCAAGAATAAGGGAGGAGGACATCCATAGGAACAGAGTGTGCAAGGCTGTGGAGGTGGGAATGAGTTGGGCACAAGTGGAGGTGGTGTGGATCGTGGTCTCACAGGAGTGGAAAGTGCATTCTGAGGAAGAGGACAGTTTGGTTTGTCTGGGAGGAAGGGCTATCAAATTAAATATGCCTCTTGCTCCCCTCCCTCTCATAGCTGTGGGGACCAGCCCTCTGTCAATGTGAGAAGATCCACTGAAAGCAGGAATTTGGCTCTACCTCGCAGACCATGCTGAGGAGAGGTTTTTCCAAGCCATATTTTAAAATTTGTGTTGAAAAACATCCCTAAATCCTCTAACAGAAGACAGATGTCTGCCTGAACAAATATCAGCTCTCACATAATTTGTTGTTTTTATTTCCCCAGCATTTGCCTTTTGAATCTGACAACTTCCCATAATTATCCATTTTCCAGAATGAATTATGGAGTACATGTCCCATGTATGTGGCTCACGCTGCTGTTGGTTCATGGACTGTGTGGATGTAGGGTGCTTCTGTGCAGAGAACCAGGTTCTGTCTGGCTCCTTGATGCCACTCCCCTTGCCAAACTTCGGTACTTTCACCTGGGAAATCTAATCCCTATCTTTTGGGTCCGTATCTTCAGCACTGGATATATCAAGGCCATGGTAGGTCAGGGGCTTAAAGGAGCTCCAATTTAAATAATTTAGTAAATTTAACAGTATAGCATAAGTGTTGAATTTCAGAAAGAGCAGGTTTTGATTTTTACCTCCTACTTGTAAGTTACTTAACTTCTCTAATCTTCAATCTTTCATCTTTAAAATGGTTGTTGAAAACAGGTGTTATATAAATGATAGTTATTATTATTGTCTTTTGTTCCTTCTTGTCTGGATCTTATTTATTGGTTGATAGCTAATCTTTACTAAGGATTAGGACATTTTGGTAGTCATTGATAAGTGCATTATGTCATTTAATCCTAATAACCACCATATGGATTGGTACTATTATTTTCCTCACTTACACATAAGGAAACTAAGATTTAAAGGTGTCAAGAAACTGCCCAAAGAAGATCATACCCCTAGAAGAGGCAGAGTCAAGATTAGAACCCATGCAGTCTGGCCCAGAGCCCCTGAAGTCATAACTGCTTCATTGGCTTCCATCAGAACTCATAACTACTTCATCTGTCCTTTTCCTAAGACAGAGATATTACCTTATACCCCAATTCTGGTTGTTTCTCTATGCCTAAGCTCTTCTTTTGATAGCGTATCTAAAACTGCTTTATTCCTGCCAGCCCTTCCTATAAACTCTAGCTTAGTATTTTTTTTTTTTTTAAGATTTTTTTTTTATTTATTTATTTGAGAGAGGATGAGAGGAGAGAGAGAGAGCACATGAGAGGGGGGAGGATCAGAGGGAGAAGCAGACTCCCTGCTGAGCAGGGAGCCCGATGCGGGACTCGATCCCGGGACTCCAGGATCATGACCTGAGCCGAAGGCAGTCGCTTAACCAACTGAGCCACCCAGGCGCCCTCTAGCTTAGTATTTATAGACCCAATGGCCTCTCCTTACTGGTATTGATCTCCCAATATTGCTCCTTCTGTTCTCTGCCTGCTAGGCAATGATTTGTTCATTCTTTCATCAGACTTTCACTGAGTGTCTACTAGATTCCAGGCCTAATGTGAGGTGCTGGCAAAACCAAAACAAATTAAATAGGGATACTATTTTAAAAGAAGTCAGTTCCAGTAAGGAGACAAAGATAGAAAAATGTCACTGGCATACCTAACTACTTCTTTCTTTTACCCCCATATATAATTCATCACCATAACCTGTTTATTTTGCCTCCAAAATATCTATTGAGTGTGTATTTCCTTCACTATCTACATTTCCATCCTATAGTTCAAGTTACCATTATTTCTTACTGGGCTACTGCAGTGGCCTCCTTCATGATCTCTTGTATCCAGGTTGTGTCTACCTCCAAACTGTTCTCAATATTGCAGCAAGACCGATCTTTGAAAAACGTAAGCCTGCTTAAAATACTTTAATGGCTTCCCATTGCTCTTAGTGTTATGGAAACAAAACTAAAAGCCCTCATATTTGAGAAAAGAATAGAAAGGAATTGCGCCAGCATGAGATGACTGGCTAGTCTTTAAAGATACTTCTAGCTCTAACATAAGAGATTTCACTTCATCTGACATTGGCCACAGCAACTTCTTTCAAGATACATCTCCAAAAGCTAGTGAAACAAAAGCAAAAATGAACTTTTGGGACTTAATCAAGATAAAAAGCTTCTGCACAGCAAAGGAAACAGTCAACAAAACAAAGAGGCAACCCACAGAATGGGAGAAGATATTTGCAAATGACACTCCAGATAAAGGGCTGGTATCCAAGATCTATAAAGAACTTCTCAAACTCAACACCCAGAAAACAAATAATCAAGTCAAAAAGTGGGCAGAAGACATGAATAGACACTTCTCTGAAGAAGACGTACAAATGGCTAACAGACACATGAAAAAATGCTCATCATCATTAGCCATCAGGGAAATTCAAATCAAAACTACCTTGAGATACCAGCTTACACCAGTTAGAATGGCAAAAATGGACAGGGAAAGAAACAACAAATATTGGAGAAGTTGTGGAGAAAGGCGAACCCTCTTACACTGTTGGTGCGAATGCAAGTTGGTACAGCCACTTTGGAAAACAGTGTGGAGGTGCCTCAAAAAATTAAAAACAGAGCTACCCTATGACCCAGCAATTGCACTACTGGGTATTTACCCCAAAGACACAGATGTAGTGAAAAGAAGGGTCATGTGCACCCCAATGTTCATAGCAGCAATGTCTGCAATAGCCAAACTGTGGAAAGAGCCGAGATGCCCTTCAACAGATGAATGGATAAAGAAGATGTGGTCCATATATAGAATGGAATATTACTCAGCCATCAGAAAGGATGAATACCCAACTTTTGCATCAGCATGGATGGGACTGGAGGAGATTATGCTAAGTGAAATAAGTCAAGCAGAGAAAGTCAATTATCATATGGTTTCACTTATTTGTGGAACATAAGGAATAGCATAGAGGACATTAGGAGAAGGAAGGGAAAAATGAAGCGGAGGAATCAGGGGGAGAGATGAACCATGAGAGACTATGGACTCTGAGAAACAAACAGGGTTTTAGAGGGAATGGGGGTGGGGGGATGGGTTAGCCCGGTGATGGGTATTAAGGAGGGCATGTACTGCATGGAGCACTGGGTGTTATACGAAAACAATGGATCGTGGATCACCACATCAAAAAGTAATGATGTATTGTATGGTGAATAACATAACATAATAAAACAAACAAAAAGAACCTGAAATGCCGAAAAGATAAAAAAAAAAAGAGAGATTTGACTTCATCTGGATAGAACTGTGCAGCCCTGATAGCATCTCTCACCATTTACCTACTAATTACTGACTGTTTTCCAGTTACCCCAGGCAAATGGATTTTTACTTACTTTAGTGACAGGGCCAATTCAAGAAGAATGCTTTCATTCATTTATTCATTTATTCCACAAACATTCACCAAGCATTCATTCTTTTTTGGGTCCTAGAATGGATACTGGAGATACAGACTCAGCTTATTCAATCCTAGGAACTGTTCTGGTTGCTGGTGTTTCAGCAATGAACAATAGGCAGAAAAGAGGCAAGGTCCCTGTTCTCATAAAGATTAGCTACTGGATTTATATTTCCCTGATGGCAAGTGATGTGGAGTATTTTTTTCATGTGTCTGTTAGCCATTTGTATGTCTTCTTTGGAGAAGTGTCTGTTCATGTCTTCTGCCCATTTCTTGACTGGATTATTTGTTTCTTGGGTGTTGAGATTGAGAAGTTCTTTATAGATCTTGGATACCAGCCCTTTATCTGTAATGTCATTTGTAAATATCTTCTCCCATTCCGTAGGTTGCCTTTTAGTTTCGTTGATTGTTTCCTTTGCTGTGCAGAAGCTTCTTATCTTGATGAAGTCCCAAAAGTTCATTTTTGCTTTTGTTTCCCTTGCCTTTAGAGACATGTGTTGCAAGAAGTTGCTGTGTCCAAGGTTGAAGAGGTTGCTGCCTGTGTTCTCTTCTAGGATTTTGATGGGATTCTTGTCTCACATTTAGGTCTTTCATCCATTTTGAGTTTATCTTTGTGTATAGTGTGAGAGAATGGTCCAGTTTCATTTTTCTGCATGTTGCTGTCCAATTTTCCCAGCACCATTTAATGAAGAGACTGTCTTTTTTCCATTGGATATTCTCTCCTGCTTTGTTGAAGATCAGTTGACCATAGAGTTGAGGGTCCATTTCTGGGTTTTCTATTCTGTTCCATTGATCTGTGTGTCTGTTTTTGTGCCAGTACCATGCTGTCTTCATGATCACAGCTTTGTAATATAGCTTGAAGTCAGGCATTGTGATGCTCCCAGATTTGGTTTCTTTTTCAATATTCCTGTGGCTATTCGGGGTCTTTTCTGATTCCATACAAATTTTAGGATTGTTTGTTCCAGCTTTGTGAAAAGTGTCGATCACAACTGATGAATCGTTGAACATGATATCAAAAACTGATGATGCACTATACGTTGGCTAACTGAATTTAAATTAAAAAAAGAAAAAAAAAAGATTAGCTACTAGAATGAAACTTAGCTTCTGCTCTTGGAAAGTTTGTGGTTTATTAGGAAAGACATTATTCATTTATTAGCCAACATTTACTGAGTACCTACTATGTGCCAGGCCCTGGGGATACAATGGTGAATAAAACAGACACAGAGTTGTCATAATTTGGTAATTATGGAGTGGAAGGTACAAGATTAGAATTCTGTGCAAGGGACCATAGGAACCCAGAAGAGGGAGACTTGAATTCTACATGCAGGATCAGGGAGGACTTTTCATTGGCAATGACTGGTTGAATTAGAACTTAAAAACATGTAGGGCACTGTATTACTTCTAGGTACCATTAATTAGCACCAAATCTAAGCAAAATATTATACTTGACATTTCTTCCAGGCTTTAATTTTTTCAGAAAATATTACTTCTAATATTTATAACACTGCATGATGTTGATGAGGAAATTCAAATTCATGGGTGTGAAGTGACTCTCTGAGAATTACAAGGCTAGTGAATGACAGGATCAGTATTCCAGCCCAATATGTCCAACTTCAAAGCTTTTGCTTTCCCTGCTCTCTACACTGTTAAATGCACTGACATTTCCTAGACTCTGTCATTCAGCCTCAGACATATCATAATTTCATTCACAATTTTTATGTATCAGAGCTTTCTAACTGTCATATCCAGTTTGAGGCTCCCCATGTGAATCCCAATGCAAGCCTGCTCTGGGACCAAAGTTCTGGAAGGATATTTACTGTTTCAGGAAAATTGCTTTCTAGTTGATATTATATTAATTCCTATCTTGTTTCCTGAGTTCTCACCATCTCAGTGATACTGAAATTTCCCTGGCAAACTCAGGCTTTCTTTCCAAGTAGCAGATGTTATTACCTCCCCACTCCTCAATAAGAAACTGGCCCTTGCCATTTGGTTTTCCCTTCAGGGGATGATGAAATCAATAGTCTGGTCTTAATAGACCTCTGTAAAAGAGCAGAGCCAGACAAAAGACATGGTACTCAATTCTGCCAAGCACAGAACATCATGCTAGCACTATAGGAAGTCAGAAGAAGCTCACCACATGGGAGTCAGGGTCAGTGTTTCAATCTGACTGATAAGTTGTTCTGTTACTATGAGCCTCAGTTTCCTCAGGTGTAAGACAAGAATGGCCGTATCAGTCCTATTAGTCCCACTTATTTGTGGAGGATCATCTGATATATAGCTATAAAAGTTCTTTAATAAGTGAAAAAGTGTTTTCGCATCTTATTGTTCCTTTGTGATCATGATTATGATCTAATTGTTTAAAAGAGCATGTAAGGGAAAACTGGATGGGAAGAAATCAGAGAGGGAGACAAACCATATGAGACTCTTGACTCTGGGAAACAAACAGGGTTGCAGAAAGGGAGGTGGGTGGGGGATGGGGTAACTGGGTCATGGGAATTAAAGAGGGCATGATGAGCACTAGGTGTTACAGTCAACTAATGGATCATTGAACATTATATCAAAAACTAATGATGTACTATACCTTGGCTAATTGAACTTAAATAAATTTTTAAAAAGAGCAGTAAGAATGGTTAGATGGTAATAAAACCATGGTGGTCTGGCTGACCAAAAACAAACAAAGCTAGCCAAGCCTTTATCTGTATCCATGCAACAAAGTATACTCCATCATACCACACTTTAAGGACATTATTGTACACATGAGTTTCTATACTAGATTATGAGACAAAAAGACTTGACTAAGGATATATCAAGTTCCATAGTAGAGTAATAATTAGAATTCAGGAGTTTGGATATTCCAGTGCTCTCTCTGCTGTACCTTATGGTCTTCACAAGATAGAGTCTAAACAGGATCTTAAAACCAGATTGTTTGGATGGGGGCAACCCTTGAAAGACAGGCTAGAGGGTTTTGGTTTTCTTTTAAGTTTTAATTTTAATTCCAGTATAGTTAAAATACAGTGTTATATTAGTTTCAGGTGTACAATATAATGATTCAACAATTCTGTACACTACTCAGTGCTCATCATGATAAGTGCACTCCTTAATTCCCATCACCTATTTAACCCGTCCTCCTTCCTCCTCCTCTCTGGTAACCATCAGTTTGTTCTCTATAGTTAATAGTCTGTTTCTTGGTTTGTCTCTTTTTTTTTTCCTTTGCTCATTTGTTTTATTTCTTAAATTCCATATATGAGTGAAATCGTGTGGTATTTGTCTTTCACTGATTGACTTACTTCACTTAGCATTATACTCTCTAGCTCCATCCATCCATGTCATTGCAAACGGCAAGATTTCATTTTCTTATATTATGACTGAATAATATACCATTGTGTATATATATATATATATATATATATATATATATATATACACTACTTCTTTATCCATTCATCCATTAATGGACACTTGGTCTGTTTCCATAGTTTGGCTATTGTAAATAATGCTGCAGTAAACACAGGGATGCATTGAATTAGAATTTTTATATTTTGGGGGGAAATACCCCCTAGTGCAATTATTGGATCATGGGGCAGTTCTGTTTTTAACTTTTTGAGGAAACTCCATAGTGTTTTCCATAGTGGGTGTACCAGTTTGCATTGCCACCAACAGTGCACAATGGCTCCTTTTTCTTCACATCCTCACCAACTCTTGTTTGTTAAGTTTTTGATTTTAGCCATTCTGACCAGTGTGATATCTCATTGTGCTTTTGACTTGTACTTCCCTGATGATGAGTAATGTGTCTGTTGGCCATCTGTATGTCTTCTTTGGAGAAATGTTTGTTAATGTCTTCTGCCAGTGTTTAATTGGATTATTCATTTTTTGGGGGTGTTGAGTTGTATAAGTTCTTTATATATTTTGGATACTAACCCTTTATTGGATATGTCATTTGCAAATATCTTCTCCCATTCAGTAGGTTCCCTTTTAGTGTTGTTGATTGTTTCCTTTGCTGTGCAGAAGTTTTTTCTTTTGATGTAGTCCCAATAGTGTATTTTTGCTTTTATTTCTCTTGCCTCAAGAGACATATCTTGAAAACTGTTGCTGGGGCTGATGTCAGAGAAATTACTGCCTGTGCTCTCTTCTAGGATTCTTTCTATAGTTTTGCTATTATTGATAATGATACTTTAAACATTGGGGTGCATGTATCCCTTTGAATTAGTATTTTTGTATTCTTTGGGTAAATACCTAATAGTACAATTGCTGGATCGTAGGGTAGTTCTATTTTTAACTTTTTGAGGAACTTCCATACTATTTCCACAGTGGCTGCACCAGTTTTCATTCCCACCAATAGTGCAGGAGGGTTCCCCTTTCCCCACATCCTCACCAACACCTGTTGTTTCTTGTGTTATTGATTTTAGTCATTCTGAAAGCTTCTGCACAGTGAAGGAAGCAATAAACTAAACTAAAAGGCAACATTCAGAATAGGAAAAAATATTTGCAAATGACATATCTGATAAAGGGCTAGTATGCAAAATATATAAAGAACTTATAAAACTCAACACCCAAAAAACAAATAATCCAATTAAAAATGGGTAGAATAGACATGAATAGACATTTCTCCAAAGAAGACACAGATGGCCAACAGACACATGAAAAGATGCTCAATAACACCATCATCAGGTAAATACAAATCAAAACTACAATGAGATACCACCTTATACCTACCAGAATGGTCTTAATCCATTTTGAGTTTATTTTTGTGTATGGTGAAAAAAAAGTGGTCCAGTTTCATTCTTTTGCTTGTAGCTATGCAGTTTTCCCAACACCATTTGTTGAAGAGACTAGCTTTTTCCCATTGTATATTCATTCCTCCTTTGTGGAAGACTAATTGACCATATAATTGTAGGTTTATCTGGGTTTTCTATTCTGTTCCATTGATCTATGTGTCTGTTTTTATGCCAGTACCATACTGTTTTGATTACTACAGCTTTTTAATATAACTTGAAGTCTGGAATTGTGATAACTCCAAACATGCTAGAGTATTGTCAAGGAATTGCCACTTGTTACTACTTCCTGGCCTAGGACCAGTCCAGTTCCTTATCAATCAGACTTTTCTTTTGTTGTTGAATTTAATATGGGAGCATGCCATGATGTCATCTTTGTGTTCTGGCAACCCCATTCCAAATTTCCCCACATACATTATAGGACTCTGTGTGTGTGTGTGTGTGTGTGTGTGTGTGTGTGTTTATAAAAGAGAAAGAGAGAGAAGAGAGATCTCTAGAAGGTTAAGAGACTCTCTTTGATAGTACTTAGGAGTACTATCAGGATCTGAAGTAGAAACCTATATTAGCTACAATTTTGTATAGGGGATTAAAGAGGCATTGGTATAATAATTTATTAATTTATATTGAGAAATGACTCTCACTAGAGGCAGATTACACTGGACCTATGTGCTCTAACAGCTGTGTATTATCTTCTATCACCAAACCAAATGAGAAGGCAAATCATTATTTCAACTTGCTGTGGTGATCATATAAGCAAGAGGAATTCATATGCTATTTTATAACTTGAGGGATTGTCCTTTCCTTGTATAGGTTAGCTATACAAATGGGACTGAAGTACTCTATATATACTTTTCATTTTTGTGATGTGGTATGAATGCCAGTTCCTATGACTAAATATGCAGATTCATGTGTTTCTGGATGTGTGTGTGTGTGTTTGTATGCATGTGCATATAAATATATAGATATTTCTAGGTTCCTTACTAAGTTTTATTTGTGGAGATTTCACTTCTTTTCACCTATTTTACCACAACTTGAAACTGATCCTAATGCTCTGTATATAGTTGGTACTCAACATTATGCCTGCTTACTATGGAACTATATATAGTTTCCAAGTATGGAGAATATGGCTCTTTCATTCCCATCATCATCATCAAACATTTATGGAATGAATACCTACTACTTGCTTAGAGAATATGGAAAACCTAGTCTATAATTTTGTTTTACCCTTAATAACATTATGCCCTCCTAGGATGATTGTGTACATGATTGAAGAATGTAGAATGAAGAATGATCAAGAAGAGTTAATGTCTGTGTGATTTATATCAGGAATAAAAGTATGCATAGAATCCATGACTTGTAGTTCATCACCATACTGTCTACTCTGGTAGCATCTCATCTCTCCTTTAGGTAGCTCAAACCACTTCCTATGTAGTCATTTATTTGGAATCTTAAAAGCTCCATGAATGAAGGTCTTTGACCCTGATTTGGAACTCAGGATAGCCTACTAACTTTTCAATTCAACTTAACATGATTCCCTGTAGACCTTGTCCTATTTTTTGGTATCTTTTAGTCTTACTGTATATAGTAAGTCAATCAAGTAAGGTTTTTCCATACTGGTTTTGGTAATAGAACTATAGCACATGAGAGCTGGAAAGCATTGTAGAGAACACCTTTTTTCCAGGGTCCTATCACTACTCCTGTTATTATTCTTGATTATTTCAACATTCAATATTTTCATGTCCGGCATCTCAGTTCTTTCATATTCACCATCCTCAGAAACTCTAGTCATTGTCATACTGTAGACCTTATCAGTTATTACATATTTTATTTAAACTAAGATGCCACTACATTTCTCTTTTGAGAGATGATAAAATGTGAAAGAAATACCTGTATCATCTCTTATCTTTTCAGTTAATCCCTTTCAAATCCCATGTGTATAATTCTGTGACCCCCCCATAAGAAACTCATACCGTTGTTCCTAATATCTTTTCAGTGCTGCTCTCACCCTAATTGTATATTTTTTTTCTTCTTTATCAGCTTAGAATTCATGTTTTGTCTTAATAATCATTCCTCTGCATATACGTTCAACTACCTTGCCCCCTTTTCCCCTGTCCTACTTCCTAGAAAAGCCCCAACTCTGGTCAGATCCAAATATATCAGAATAAATTTTTCCAGTTGTTCATGAGCAGATGGATGTATCTGGAGAAAAACTAAAGCCATGATTTTTTTATTTCTCTTTAAAGTACAGCCTCAGGTGAGCCCATACTACATTTGCCAAGTTTGACTATTTAATACTTCACGAGTTGAATCATGCAGTATTTGTCCTTTTTTGACTAATATATTTCATTTAGCATAATGTCTCCAGATTAATCCATGTTGTTACAAGTGGCAGAGTAATATCTTTTTTAAAGTTGAGTAATATATCATATATATATATCACATATATATATCATATATTCCATATATATTCCATTTTATGTATACACAATATTGCTTTATTCATTCATCTGTTGATGGATACTTAGGTTGTTTCTATATCTTGGTTATTGTGAATAATGTTTCAGTGAACATGGGAGTGCAGAAATCTCTTCAAGATTCTGATTTCAGTTCTTTCAGATATATACTCAGAAGTGGGATGGTAGGTTTATTTGGTATTCTATAGTAGGCTTATTTTTAATATTTTGAGGAATCCCCAAACTGTTTTCCATAGCTGCTGCACCATTTCACATTTCTCCAGAAGAAGACTTACAAGTAGCCAACAATATATGAAAGGATGCTCAACATCTTTGATTATCAGGAAAATTCAAATCAAAATTATAATAAGATACCACGTTATACCTGTTAGGATGGCTATTACCAAAAAAAACCCAAAAGATTTTAACTGGTGTTGGCAGGGATGTGAAGACATTGGAATCCTCATATACTCCCTCCTTCATAAGCACTTTGCTTGACTTGAAACTCTACACTCTCCTGGTTTCCTCCTTACCTCTTGACCATTCCTTTTTTTTTTTAATATCTTCCTCTCTTTCTCAATATGCTCAATATGTAAGTGTTGGAGTTTTCTCTACCTACATTCACTTTCTAAGTGATTTCATCCAGTCCTGTGGCTTGAAATACCATCTGTATACTGTCAGATATATATTGTCTCCAGTTCCAACTTTTCTCCTGGTCATACATCCCATAGTATTCCATATAGACATTCATGGAACTACCGTTTGACCAGGTGTTTAGATCAAAGAACTTGGATGAATTTTTAGCTTTTCTTTTTCTTTCACACCATGTATCCAATCATTCAGAAAATCCCATTTTTCTCTACCTTCACAATTAATCCCACCTCTGATCACATCTCCCACTGCAGTCACCTAGTCTAAGGTCACCTCTAATTTAAATTACTCCTAGCTGGTTTCTTTGCTTCCACTCTTACTCATATTCTCTTCTTCACATAGTAAATCAGATCTTGTTATTCCTTTGCTCAAATGTTCTAATGGCTTTCCATCTCAGAGTAAAATTTCTAGTCCTTACTGTAGCCTCCAAGGCCCTGCATGCTGTATGACCCTGCGTCCCTACTGATCTCATCTCTTACCACTCTCTATCTCACTTGCTTTACTTCACTAAGGGCACTTACACTCTTGTTTCCTCTGCCTAGAAACTCTTCTCTAAGAAATTCACACTTTTTTGAAATCTGTTCAAATGGTACCTTTCCTAACCACACAATATAAAATTATAACCTTCAAATCCTCAGTCTTTATCCTCTTACCCTGTTTTATTCTATATAGCACTCACAACCTCCTAACATATTATCTCTCTCTCTCTTTTTTTTTTTTTCCATTAGTATAGTGTCAGTCTCTCTCCACTATAATGTAAGCTCCATAGTTGGGATTTACCTATGTGGTTCACTCCATATTCATAGCAACTAGAACAGGGCCTTGCAAATAGAGGGAGACTAATAAATATTTGTTGACTTGCTTAGTGATTAACAGAATAAATATACAATTTCAAAGTCCTTCTCTGATTTAAAGACAGTAGAGAATAGGCTAAGAGTACAAACTTGGGAGTCAGATAGACCTGGGTTCAAATTCTAGCTCTACTACTTTCTATCTTACTGTTTGTTTTGGAGAAAGTAAGTTAACCTTTCTGAGCTGCTTTCTAACCAGTAAAATAAAGGCATTAATATCTACCTCATGATACTATTTGTTGGATTGAATGAACAAATATAAACAAAATACCTACCCTTAAACAATGGACATAATAGGCATTGAATAAAATGTTGTTCTCCTTTCTCTTTTTGTCTTAAGATTTACTTTTACTCTTCATATCTTAGAGGTCCTTGGGATAGTATATCAGACTATTCTGTTCAAATATGTTGATGCTTCTATCCTACTTAAACTCCATGCACTTTGGTACTACAATAATAACATTCGGGATGCTCTCACATTGATTTTCAAAGCCTTCAACAATGAATTTGGATGGTTTTTCAGATACTATAGTCTATTAACTTCTTCCCTGTACCTTGTGATTCACTTACACTTATTATTCAGGGAACACATGGTATAAGATCCTACCTCCACACTTTTATGTATTTTGCTTATCTCTGCTCACAGTATCCTTTCCCAATATCTCCCTTGTTAAAATTCTGACCATTGTTCAACTCCTGGTCAAAATAGCAAATCCCTAGATATCTCTGTCCTCAGTTCATTAGTTGCTCTTTCTCCCTTCCCTGTAAAATGTTACTGCTTCATACGGCTTCCAATCTGGCATAATCTTCTCAGGGAAACCTTCCTTGCCCCATGCCTTCCTCCCTCTCCCACACTCAGTTTCCACAAGGTACACATCTGATTCTCATGCCATACTTCCCCCTGTCTAACATTTACCATAGTGAGGGGCATTGTATGCTCGCATGTCTGTTTCCCTCCTAGACTGTAACTTTCTTGAAGGCAGGGTCAATGCCTTATCCACAATCTGCCAAGACTTAATGTGGTTCCTGGAAGATAGTTGATGCTCAATGTATTAATGAATGAACAAAGTGTCTCTTTTCTAATTGGATCTGGAAATTTGGAACTATTTCTTGGTCATCTCTATATGTTTTATTCATCCTCTATCATAGTAGCTGGAACATAGGGAAGAGATATATTTTAGTTACTAAGATATGTCCTCTAGAATCTGACATCTTCAGTTCAAGTCTCAGATCTACTATTTACCAGCTATATGATTAAACAAATTACTTACCATCTCTATACTCCAGTTCATTTATCTCTAATTCTCTATCTCTAATAATAGAGGTTGTTGTTATGAGGATTAAATATAGTAATTCTTATATACGATTTAGCCAACTATCTGGCCCATACGCTGTCAACAAACAGTTGTTATTTTTATAATGCAGTTTGGAATTTGTCGCTCAGAAGATTTCTGTGAGCATTAACCAAAAATCAGGAGTATACTATGAAGTAAGAATAGAGATGTATACCACATATTCTAAAACCATAAGGAATTCACAGTCAAGTGGCAGAGCAATTTGTTAGTTCAAATCTCCTGATAAGCAGATGCCACAACAGGATTGAAAATTGTTAGTATTCTATTAGAGTAAATGCCCGTGAGAAAAAATGAGGAGAGAGCCAAAGAGGCTTGGAAGCCATTGAGATTGCAATGTGAGTCTGAACCCAAGCAAAGTAGGGAGGAAAGTTTGGGTAAAAAGTTCAGCAAGATCACTGGGGAGTCCTTGAGCCAAAGTCACCTGTCAGAGGAGTCTCATGTCTTCCAAGAATGGGTTTGTCTTAGTATATTCCTGTCATACTCAGACATTGGGTCTTTGGCCAGGAGCAATCTGTGAGAAAAGTGGCTTTGGAGCAGGTGCAACAATGGATTTTAGAGTACAGCAGCTAGAGTCCTAGGTCAATTATGTTTCCCTATATTGAAGGTTTACAAGGTACATTCTCATGGCTTCCATAGGAAAATGTGTGAGTAATATATATATATATATATATAGCAGATTTGGGGATGGGCACAGAGGAAAAGGTGACCATCTCCCTGGGAAATACACAGAAGTGCTAAAAAGAGAGATACTTCAAGGATGCAGAGCTAGCTATGACCATAGCCATTGACCATACTTACTGAATCAGTATGTAAGGAAGGAACAAGTCAGCTGAGGAAGGATGATGGTCAGTGGAATGACTATCACATTGTAGCTCCTGCACTTCTAATAGTTAGAAACATATGTGAGTTCTGCTGCCACATCACTTATTTCCAGAGTTTATTTTTGGACATATTCTTGCAGAAAAAGAGTCTTTTTAAAATGTTCATCTGTTTCCACTCTAAACTCATTTAGAACTTGAGTGTTTTGGTTGGATCCAAAAATCACTTGAAATATGGGCTGTGATCAAACCTTGTACTGGAGTATGCTGATGACTCTAGGTGGTGTGTAACCCACACAAATGGAAACAATATTCAAACCTCTTATCAGGTCCGCCCACTGTAGGCACCAGAATAGTAATTCCAAAGATAACCTGGTTCCTACTCTACAAAAAAAAAAAAAAAAAAACACTTGAAGGGGTCTGGGACTTTACAAAAACAGAAAAGCAATCAGTTGGGAAGAATTGATTCCAGATTATTACAAAAATGGCCTCCAATTAAACATAGCACCCTAAGTTCATTCCCCTTTGCAATGTGATATTGACAGTCTTCCCATCAAGAGGTAGAGTCTATTTCTTCATCCTTTCCATCTAGACTGGCATTATGACTTGCTTTAACCACCAGAATGGGCAGAAGAGACTGATTTTTGAAGGTAGGCATTAAGAGCCCTTACCATTCTGCTTTGGTGCTATTAAAATATTTTTGTCATTGTATGAAGAAGTCATCTATCCTGCTAGAGAATGAGAGACGACATGAAGGAAACCTGAGATGTCACTCCAGATGACAGTCACACCAACTGCCAGATATGTGAGTGAGACCATCTTAGATCAGCCCTAGTCGGCCATTAGATGACTGCAAATATTTAAAGAATCCTTGTGAGATTTGCAGAACTGCCCAACAGAGTCCAGCCCAAATTGCTTATGAACACAATTGTGAGCAAATAAATTATTGTTGTTTTAACCCACTAAAGTTTTGGAGTGATTTGTTATGTAGCAATAGATAACAACTGTTATAGAATTAACTGTTTTAGGTTTAATATTGTTATATATCCAAAGATAATTTTTAAATATTCCTAAAATATTAACAATTTTGAGAAAGGATAGTTTAGTGGAAAGGGGTTGGGCTTTGTCTTTGCAAATTTGGGTTCTGGTCACCTGAATATCCCACCTAGCCTCTTTAAGCCTTAGTTTTCTCATCTGCAGAACAGGAAACACAATTCTTAACTGTATAGGCTTAGTATAAGGACTGAATAGCCAAAAAGTAGTAATGCACATGGTGACTAGCACATGAACTCACACAATAAATGTGAATTTGAACCCCTGTCCTCCCTCAGCCTTACACATAGTGGGTGCTTCATAAATATATGTGGAATTTAGTTGAATCCTGCTCTCTGGTTGATCTTACTTCAGAAGATTTCCATCTTATTTGATAAACTTACTGGCAGTGATTTACATATATACACATATTTTTTTTACTTACCAAACAAGGATTTTCGAAGGATAAAAACAGATATATGTTTTCCTGTTTAGTAGATGGATGTTGGAGGTAAAGAAGAGAAGATATTAATAAAAAAATTATGTGACCAGACAAATACTTAATGGGTATGAGATTTTCTTTGGGGGTGAAGAAATGTTTTAGGATTAGATAGAGGTGATGGTTGCAAAACATTGTGAATATACTGAATTGTTCACTTTAAAATGGTTAATTTAGTTATATGAATCTCACTTCAAGTAAAAAAAAAAGTATGTGACTACATAACAAGGATGATCTGGGTTGGAACTGAAGCTGTGAAAAGTGAAATAGAGAAATGGAAGGCCCTCTAGGGAATAGAAAGGGACTGGTGTAATCAGTTCCACAAGGAATAATTCAGTTGTTATATGGATCAAGGGGGTCATGCGGCATGATATAACCAGTTATTTAGCTGGCCAGGCAATCTGTGAATTAGAGGGGAGGGTATATGTTCTGCTGCAACTGGGCTGAATTTCTTTCTTCCTACAAATGTGACACTGACTACTGCTTCAGTACTTTTTCTCATGTAGTTTCACTAGTCTAGAATGCCACCTGGCTTCCCCAAGGCAAAAATTTATATGCTAGTACTGCTTTTTAATTTAGGAGGGAGGCAGTCTCAGAACCAAGAGTGAGGGAAAAGGGGAATATAGAGAAAGAGGCAGAATAAATATATAGGTATATTTCTGGGTGACTACAGCTTTGCAACAAACATATTTGGTTTCTTAGTCTCTTTCCTCTCCCATTAGTGAAAATATACCCTACTGGGCATCAGTTCTTCCGTACTTCAGGTTGTGAGACATAGTCCCCCGTGGCTGCTGAGGAACAAATTCCAAGGCAGTGGCAGCAGATGCATCCACAGATGAGTCACAGGGTACAGAATGAGTCATTAAGGAGGTAGGTGGTGTGCAAGCCAGCAGCACCCCATGCTGGCCCACCTGTAGCCTCATGGGCTTGGGTAGGTGAGCCCAGTGTAAGTGTGTAGGCACCAAACAGATCCTATAGTGCCTTGTACCTCAGCAACAGCAGTGAAGCCCTGGCTGTAGGAGGCAAGAGTTGCATGATGCAAGATGTGAGGCCAGGCTCTGTTGGGTTATTACTATAACATAAAAATCTAGAGCTATTAAGGAGAGCATATGTTGGGATGAGTACTGGGTGTTATACACAACTAATGAATTGTTGAACACTACAACAAAAACTTATGATGTACTATATGTTGGCTAACTGAACATAATGAAAAAAAAATCTAGTGCTGTAACTGCCATGGGCCTGGCTGGATAAATAGGGAGAGTACCAAGGCAGTATGGCCTCCACCATAAAGGTAGTGAAGGAGCTCAATAAGCCTCACTCCAATGAAAATAAAACCCTTCTTCTGCAAATTCCAGGACTGTGGTTGGTGCTAGGTAATTATCATATGTAATCATGAGTAGCATCAAGTAAAAAACATGGCTGAGCAAATTTGGGGAGGTGAATAACTTGGTTGGGTATTTTCATCTGAATGATATCTCTAATTACTATCTCCCAGATCACAGCAATTTGGCATTATCTTATAAACATTAAATATACCCTAACACCCCGCAATTCTACTTCTAGGTAAATATCCAAAATAAACTTTTAAAGTGTGGACCAGGATACAAGATTGAGCACAGCAACCCTGGTTATAATGGTAAAAATCTAGAATTAATTTTAAAAATAAATGAGCAGAGTAAAATAAGGCCGTGCATAGATAATAGTATCTCACAAAGCGTGGATTATCATTAATTTAATTCTATATACCCAACATTATCTAAAACACAATTTTTTCTTTCTGTTCTATATCCAGTTGTATCACAACATAGAGCACTTGTAATTCCTAGAATACAGTGATTTATTTACCACCTTTGCACATGATGTTTCCTTGGTCTGCTATGTTCTTTCTATAGTCACTCCTCAAACTCTAGGCCTCAGCCTAAGTAAATATCCCTCCTTTGGGAAGGAGCAATGGAACATCTCTTGAGACCAAGATATGGGCAGTTTCCCAGTCTGTCTATTCTTGAGGCCATCCCTCTGGGAGTGGTGATATGATGATGCTATCATCGATCCAGCACAGGTTAGTTGATACCCTCAATCGTGTGGTAGATAGAATAGAATTGTGGACATTATGATGAGCTTCTTCGTAAAGGGTACATGTTTTGTTATATAGAAAACTGTAAATAAGAATGTTCAGGCATATGAAGAAAGTGTGAGCAAAAACACGAAAGAGGAAAAGCATAAAATATAATCCAGGAAGAATGGGAGGTTTATTTTATGTCATGTAAGCATAGTAGTAGGAGCTAGAGATTGTAAGTCCAACATACTGATCTGGAGCTAAAGTTTGAAAGATTTTGAGCATCTTGTTAAGGAACCTGTAATTTATATTGGTGACAGTGTGAAAATCACTGAATGACTTTAGGCAGGAAGAACATCATCAAAGCTCTTTTTAGGAAATCTATTTGATAAAGTTGAATAGAAAAGATTGGCTGAGAATCATTCAGAACCTCTACAAGGAACCACAATATATACATGAGCTGTGGGTATCCAGAGCATTTTGGACACCAAGCCATTCCAGAAGGGCTATTCATGTGTTTCTGAAACAAGAAATGAAACTTGGTCCAAAGTGGAAAAAAAAAGTTATGAGGTCAAAAGCCATGAGGATTTTCAGAGTCAGGGTGCAGAGTAGTAAGCAAGTCAGTACAAGAGGTCATTCAAGATTCTGAGTGGAGCAAAAGTTTAGGCTCCTGCTTCTCCTGATTATGAAGTAGGGGACCATGCCTAAAAGCTGAACAGAATTATGAAGGGGCAAGCTGGAAACTGCATGAGGTTTACCTTTTCGGAAGTGAGAGTAATGGTTTGACAGGAGGTATAAAGAATATAAAGAGGACTGGTGGCCATGGGCTGATGTCTTGCCTATTGTCTTAAACACTTTGGGAGCTCAACTTATTCTGGGTGTACCATTTTATCTTTTTCAAGTCTGTATCCTATACCATGCAAACATTTCTGCAGAGAAATTAGATAAATACCTAATAGCTTACTGGAGTTCTAGTTCAGCCACAAATTAGTATCAAGATAGCTGCACAACCAAATTAGATCACTAAATTACTCTGGAAATGTAGGCAGATAGAGTTTTGAGTACCTGACTTGCCTGAGGACCACAATGGAGCTCTTGGCTCCCTATAAAACATTAATATGACAAATTAGAGTTTTGATAATGCCAGATATATCAGCATTCATTTGTTTAATTAAACAATCAAGGTTGCTCTTAGTGTGGGTCATTTCAAAAAACGTTCAAAATAAAATTAAACACATAATTAAACTGACAAAAGATAAAGACCCTAATGCTCCAAGTTGAAGGCAGTTAATTTATATGGATCTGGGTCCCTGAAGGCACTATACTTTATTAAGGTTACCAAGGAAGAGATGTGATAAAATATTTTATGCAGTTCTTTAAAGGCTAAATTGCTCTGGCACTTTTAAAGTCCACAGCATTCAGTCAATTAGGATGCCTTGTTGGCTAACTGTTGTTTCTCTTTCTGAAAGGGTCCAGAACTGAAAGCTCCCCCCACCCCTCTTTATTTCTTATGACTAAAAGCATCCATGTACTATCCATGGTTGTTCATGTAATCAGAAAGTCACAGATGGATAGGCCCCAGGAGTTTATTATTACTAACAATAATGAATTGAAAAGACCCATGCTCAATGTACCAATACTGGGCATGACTCAATCACATATTGCTTTCCTCCTTCCCTTTCTCTCTCCCTTTTTTCCTCCCTCCCTCGCCACTTTTGTCTCTCTCCTACCTTTTTCTTTTTAATTCCTTCCTTTCTTTCTTCCTTCTTCCAGCATCCTCCCCTTCCCTCTCTCCTGCTTCCCCTTTTCCCTTTCTGGTCTGTTCCTCCCTGTATCACTTGCTCCATCTCTTCTTATTGTATTCTCAAGACTATGCTATTCATTAAGTTCTCTTTCAATTTTGGAGTTCACAATTTAATGCCATTTCCCTAACTGAGGGAACAGCTCTCCAAATTTGACATTCAGTCTCCTCTTATATTCTTCTAGTCATAGCAACTCATCACCTTCTAAGGATGCTCAGTCTCTCTCTGAATGAATCTGCCTCTAAAAAATGTCTTCCATAAAGTAAACTCAAGTTTGTCTTCCTGTGCTTCCTCATTGAGTGGTTGATTCTTTCCTCATATACTCTTCTTTGCGACGTCCTTCTTTCCGAATCTAGAAAGTCTTTTACTGTCCTATCCATGCACCATGTCAATTTCTTCCCTCATGCCTCTATTCTTGTTAGTACCACTCCAGAAATTCTTTCCTCTGTCTAAATTCTATAAGTATTATCTACCCTACTGACTGATCTAACCCTCACTGAACTCACTCTGTTAACACTTCTGGTTAGTACCTACCTGATGTACATGTCATTAACTGGAGTATTTCAAGAATAAATATTATACATTGTTCTACCTAGGAGCTATTTTGAAGTATCTTACTAATGATTGTTTATGGAAGGCAGGAACAATAAAGAGTCCAGAGCTGGCACTAGACCCTGCATAGTTGGGAGCTGAACAAGTTTCACTTGCTGAGAAGGTCTCAAGTTGCTCAAAATTTATAGAATCACATTCAGTTGAATAATCAACTATGCAGTGGGGGAAATGAAACCTGTGGAGTATCCCAAAGGTGAGTTGGGCACAGTTACTAGAGATAAAAGCTATATGATATTCCAAAATTGAAGCAAGCAGACATAATTTTGGATGGCCTATCAGCAGGCAGCAGTTGACAAAATGAATTCCAGGAAAGTTAAGTGACATTCCAGAGGTTATACGAAGTGGCAGACTGGGACTTTAATATAGGGCAAAGCAGTCCTAGGAAGATAAGATTACAAAGCAGAACATCAGAACCAGAACTCTGGACACTTGGCCTCCCTCAGCACTTGGTCTACACCACTGTCACTTATCATTGTCCGTCTAAGATTATAGCTGTCTGTGTGTCTCATTATCTCCTTCTTGGGATAAAAAGCTCTCCAAAAGCAGAATCTGGGCCTCATTCATTTTATATCACAGCAGCACCAAAATCCTTGTCTTGGGCCATTGGGTGATAATGGCTTTAATGAATTCTCTCTGAGCATGCTTGAGAGGTATGCTTCCAAGTAATACTTGGTGCCCCAAAGTTGAGGCAGCAGAGCTGGTGGTTTCCCTGTGAGTGTCCAGAGCTTTCACTCCACTACTCTAAATTCCCTTCTTCTAGCTTCCTACTTGGTCTCTCCACCTGCCTAGTTGCATTCTCACTCCCATATCTAGGTACAATCAATATGTTGCTAGAACTATTTTCCAAGTAATTTCATCCTCCTAAAATACATCCCTTGGTACTGTCACATGTATATGACCTAGAAAATTCAGTATAAATCCATCACTCAGCTTTCAAGGTTCTACAAAAAATGATTCTAACCTACCTTCACAGTCTTATTTTCCTGTATCTCCACAAACTAGACTGTCTAGTAGTCTCCAAACATGTATAAACCATATATACCCAACTTTCCCTGCTCTGTACTTTTGCTCAAGCTGGCCTATAGACCCAGAATGTTCTATTATTTCCTTTTTATTGAAATCCTTTTTATTTTTTAAAGCCCATATCAAATGCTACCTTCTCCATTAAACCTTTCCTGATTTTTTAACCTGGTAGACTCTTCCTCCTCTGGCCTCTTTTAAGGCTTTATTCTTTTTTCAGGAAATAGCATACATTTTTAATTGAATCACAGTTATAATGTGTGATTTTCATTTATTTATTCATTCATTCATTAACTCAACACTTATTAAACATGAGTACCTGCTTTATAGCCAGGCTCTTCACAAGTCGAACAAGATTGAGAAGTCCTTGCTATTGAAAGGCTCATACTCCAGTGGAGGAAACAAGATATTCATGAATATGTAATAAGCCTATAATGTGTTAGCCCTAAAAATAGGTATGAACAGAATCCTATGGAAGCAAAGGAGAAGGAACCAAGAACTTTAATTAATAGGAAGTTCATGGTATCTAATATAGATTAGGCAACATTTGAACTGTGATCAAGGAATGAGTAAGGGTTTGCCAAAATCAGAGAAGACTGGTGGTTCAGTAGATTTTTACCACATTATAATCTCAATGAGAGGAGAAAGTATCTTACTCATCTCCTTATTCTTTTCACTCTGCCTTGCACATAATTAGTGCTGAAATAAATATTTGTTGAATGAGCAAATGGGCAAATGTATGAAAGAATGCTTTTCTCTAGGAGCTAGCTTGATGAAGTATACACTAAAATAGTTCAGAGAGTTACCTGATTGAATGCCTACTGTGAGAGGTCCAATCTATTCTTTGCTGAGGAGCTGCATTAAAAATGCAGACATGATAAAATATAACTCTCCATTAACATTTGTCTTTACTTGGGTTATCTCCTAAAGAAAAATCCTAGATATGGAATTCCTAGAAAGAAGGACAAGTTGAGAATTGATACATATTACTGAATTGCTTTCCAAAAGGGTGTATCAAGCAAAAGAACAAAGTCAGTCATAGTTATTGATTGCCTATTATGTGTCAGTTGCTGTGCTATCAATTTTTATATGTATCATCATATTGAAATCTCACAACAATATTGAGAACTAATTATTTCTCTTTTATAGAGAATAAAACAAAAATTCAGACTATTTAAGGGACCTGCATTAGATCTCACAGATAGTAAATGAAGGAGTCATGACTCAAATTCAAATAAAACAAAATAAGATGAAAACAGAGAGGGAGGCAAATCATAAGAGACTCTTAACTATAGGAAACAAACTGAGGGTTGTTGGGGGGGGAGGGATGGGGTAATTGGGTGATGGGCATTATGGAGGGCACTTGAACTAATGAGCACTGGGTGTTGTATACAACTGATGAATCACTAAATTCTATCTTTGAAACTAATAATACAGTATATGTTGATTAAATTGAATTTAAACAAAAAAATTTCAAGGTCCAAACTTTATTTAAATTCTATACACAATTCAAGGGTAGGCTTATGACATTGGTTTGGCTGGAATGGTGGATCTGCCTGGGCATTCATGAAAGGTAAACTTGAAAGAAGCCCAGTTGAATGAAAATATGAATATTAAGTTGAGGAATTTATTTTTTTCTCACAGGCAAGAACAGGTAAATATCACCCTTGATTCTTTGCAAATATGAAACATTCATTCATTTGTTCATTTATTCATATAGCAAACATTTACTGAGTATGACTATAATGTCATGTGACTCATATATACTCTGGAATTTATACATGCAAATATGTGATGTCCCTTTTAAGGTGACTCTAGAAATACGAGGCAAATGTTTTGGGAGGGCATATGAAATGCTGGGCAGAATAATTTTCAGGGACATCGTGAAAAAATTAGATACATTTTAATAATAATAATATTAATAATAATAATGCTATGATACTCATTAATATAGTAACCAATGTTTATTGCATACAATGTATTGACCATAATGCTAAGTGTGTAACATATATTTCATAATCAATCTTCATAATCCTTTGAGAAATGTACCTTTCTATTGCCCAGATGAGGAAAAATGAGTTTCAAATAAACTAAATAACTATCCAAGATCAAAAGGGCTAGTAAAATTGTACTTGTTGACTAGAGGAGTGATTTTATCTTTATTTTGCAGATAGGAAAATGAGACTCAGGGAGGCAAAATATTGAAATTTTCTCAAGGCCACACAATTAGTAAGTAGTTTTCAAGTGGCTCCTTCCCATGAAGTAGGATCCTGGGAGGGACTAAGCACTCTGGGCAGGGAACAAGATCTTAGAATCTGTAGCTGAAGCAATGTAGTATGTCACTTCCCTGTAGGCAGACCACAGTGTGGGGAACTAAAAGGGGAAATTAAGAGCTAGAGTCTTGGGTGAGATATGGAATTGAAGAGCCAAGTAGACCAGCCAAAGGATGCTGATTATAAACGGCCAGGCAGGGTAAGGTACAGAGATGGTGTCTAGGTAGGAAATTTAACAGACCAGTATTAGAAAGTCAGGAGGTGGTTGTAATGGTGATGATGGTCTCAGCTAGATCAGTACTTTTCAACCTTCAGTACACATACAGATCACCTGGGGATCTTATTAAAATGCAGATTCTTATTCAGTAGTTTGATGATGAGACCCAAGATACTTTGTTTCCAGCAGGCTCCAAGGTGATACCAATACAGCTGGTTTATGAACCAACACTCTGAATATCAAGGAGCTAAAACATACTGAGTTTACTACGTATCAGGAACTCTTCTGTGAACTTATCATGTATTAATTCATTGAATTACCTCCCTTAATGACCCCATGAAGTAATATTTTTACCTTTCTTTTGAAAACAAGGAAACTTAAGAAGCCCAAGAAAGGCTAAGTATCTTGCCAAACAAAGCAGTGGTGGAATCAGGATTCCAATTTAGACAGTCCAACTCTAGAACCCTCTATGCTCATTAACTATTACATGTTATTGTCATATCAGAACAAAAGTTAAAGACAAATCCTATAAAAAGTTCAGTGCCAATAGAAGCAGTACTGCAGGGGCTTTTTACAAGTGTTGGGCATGGTGAGGAGAGAACAGTTAATGTCATTAACTCAGCCTAGAGCATGGAAGAAACAGAATTTGACCTAAGGAGTCTGGTTGTAAAATCCACTATCTCTTTTGTGTGTGTGTGTGTGTGTGTGTTTAATATTTCAAGTTTTTATTTAATTCTAGTGGTTAACATATAATATAATCTTAGCTTCAGGAGTAGAATTTAGTGATTCATCACTTACATAAACACACAGTGCTCATCACAAGTGTCTTCCTTAATACCTATCACCCATTTAGCCCATCACCCACCCACCTCCCTCCATCAATCCTCAGTTTGTTCTCTATGGTTAAGAGTCTTTTGTGGTTTGCCTACCTTTCTTTTTTTTTCCCCTTTCCCTATGTTCATCTGTTTTGTTTCTTAAATTCCACATATGAGTAAAGTCACATGGTATTTGTCTTTCTCTTAGCATAATGGTATTTGACTTATTTCTCTTAGCATAATACACTTCAGCTCCATCCATGTTGTTGCAAATGGCAAGATTTCATTCTTTTTTATATCTGAGTAATATTCCATTGTATATATATATACCACATCTTTTTTATCCATTCATCTATCAATGGATATTTGAGTTCTTTCCATAATTTGGCTATTGTTGATAATGCTGCTATAAACATCAGGGTGCATGTATCTCTTTGAATCAGTATTATTGTATCCTTTGGGTAAATACCTAGTAGTGCAATTGCTGGATCTTCTATTTTAAACTTTTTCAGGAACCTCCATACTGTTTTCCACAGTGGCTGGACCAGTTTGCATTCCCACCAACAGTGTAAGAGGGTTCCCTTTTCTCAGCATCCTCACCAACATCTGTTGTTTCCTGTGTTGTTAATTTTAGCCATTCTGACTGGTGTGAGGTGATATCTCATTGTAGTTTTGATTTTGTATTTCCCTGATGATAAGTGATGTTGAACATCTTTTCACATGTCTGTTAGCCATCTGTAAGTCTTCTTTTGAAAGACTATACTTTCAGGGATCATTTCTATAGTTTGTAAGTCTTCGTTTGAAAAATGTCTATTCATGTTTTCTGCCCATTTCTTAACTAGATTATTTGTTTTTTGGGTGTTGAGTTTCTAAGTTCTTTATAGATTTTAGCTACTAACCCTTTATCAGATACATCATTTACAAACATCTTTTCCCATTCTGAAGGTTGCCTTTTAGTTTTGTTGATTGTTTCCTTTTCTGTTCAGAAGCTTTTTATCTTGATCAAATCACAGTAGTTCATTTTTGCTTTTGTTTCCCTTGCCTCTGGAGACATGTCTGGTAAGAATTTACTACTGCTGATGTCAAAGAGGTTGCTGCCTGTGTTCTCCTCTAGGATTTTTTTTTTTTTTTAGCTAGTTCATCCATGTATCAGCTGAAACTTTCCTTCATTTATTTTTTTTCACTTTTTTTTTATTATGTTAATCACCATACATTACATCATTAGTTTTTGATGTAGTGTTCCATGATTCATTGTTTGCCTATAACACCCAGTGCTCCATGCAGTGCGTGCACTCTTTAATACCCATCACCAGGCTAACCCATCCCCCCACCCCCCTCCCCTCTAGAACCCTCAGTTTGTTTCTCAGAGTCCATAATCTCTCATGGTTTGTCTCCCCGTCCGATTTTCCCCCGTTCATTCTTCCCTTCATGCTATCTTCTTTTTTTTTTTTTTAACATATAATGTATTATTTGTTTCAGAGGTACAGGTGTGTGATTCAACAGTCTTACACAATTCACAGTGCTCACCATAGCATATACCCTCTCCAATGTCTATCACCCAGCCACCCCATCCCTCCCACCCCCACCACTCCAGCAACCCTCAGTTTGTTTCCTGAGATTAAGAATTCCTCATATCAGTGAGGTCATATAATACATGTCTTTCTCTGATCAACTTATTTCGCTCAGCATAATACCCTCCAGTTCCATCCATATTGTTGCAAATGGGAAGATTTCATTCCTTTTGATGGCTGCATAATATTCCATTGTATATATATACCACGTCTTCTTTATCCATTCATCTGTCGATGGACATCTTGGCTCTTTCCATAGTTTAGCTATTGTGGACATTGCTGCTATACACATCGGGGTGCATGTACCCCTTCAGATCACTACATTTGTATCTTTGGGGTAGATACCTAGTAGTGCAATTCCTGGGTCATAGGGTAGCTCTATTTTCAACCTTTTGAGGAACCTCCATACTGTTTTCCAGAGTGGCTGCACCAGCTTGCATTCCCACCAACAGTGTAGGAGGGTTCCCCTTTCTCCGCATCCCTGCCAACATCTGTCAGTTCCTGACTTGTTAATTTTAGCCATTCTGACTGGCGTGAGGTGGTATCTCATTGAGGTTTTGATTTGGATTTCCCTGATGCCGAGCGATGTTGAGCACTTTTCATCTGTCTGTTGGCCATTTGGATGTCTTCTTTGCAGAAATGTCTGTTCATGTCTTCTGCCCATTTCTTGATTGGATCATTTGTTCTTTGGGTGTTGAGTTTAATAAGTTCTTTATAGATTTTGCATACTAGCCCTTGATCTGATATGTCATTTGCAAATATCTTCTCCCATTCTGTCGGTTGTCTTTTGGTTTTGTTGACTGTTTCCTTTGCTGTGCAAAAGCTTTTTATCTTGATGAAGTCCCAATAGTTCATTTTTGCCCTTGCTTCCCTTGCCTTTGGCGATGTTTCTAGGAAGAAGTTGCTGCGGCTGAGGTCGAAGAGGTTGCTGCCTGTGTTCTCCTTTAGGATTTTGATGGACTCCTGTCTCACATTTAGGTCTTTCAACCATTTGGAGTCTATTTTTGTGTGTGGTGTAAGGAAATGGTCCAGTTTCATTCTTCTGCATGTGGCTGTCCAATTTTCCCAACACCATTTGTTGAAGAGACTGTCTTTTTTCCATTGGACATTCTTTCCTACTTTGTCGAAGATTAGTTGACCCATAGAGTAGAGGGTCCATTTCTAGGCTCTCTATTCTGTTCCATTGATCTATGTGTCTGTTTTGTGCCAGTACCATACTGTCTTGATGATGACAGCTTTGTAATAGAGCTGGAAGTCCGGAATTGTGATGCCACCAGCTTTGCTTTTCTTTTTCAACATTCTTCGAGGCTATTCGGGGTCTTTTTTGGTTCCAAACAAATTTTAGGATTATTTGTTCCATTTCTTTGAAAAGAGTTGATGGTATTTTGATAGGAATTGCATTGAATGTGTAGATTGCTCTAGGTAGCATTGACATCTTCACAATATTTGTTCTTCCAATCCATCAGCATGGAACGTTTTTCCATTTCTTTGTGTCTTCCTCAATTTCTTTCATGAGTATTTTATAGTTTTCTGAGTACAGATCCTTTGCCTCTTTGGTTAGATTTATTCCTAGGTATCTTATGGTTTTGGGTGCAATTGTAAATGGGATTGACTCCTTAATTTCTCTTTCTTCTGTCTTGTTGTTGGTGTATAGGAATGCCACTGATTTCTGTGCATTGATTTTATATCCTGCCACTTTACTGAATTCCTGGATGAGTTCTAGCAGTTTTGGGGTGGAGTCTTTTGGGTTTTCCACATAAAGTATCATATCATCTGCAAAGAGTGAGAGTTTGACTTCTTCTTTGCCGATTTGGATGCCTTTTATTTCTTCTTGTTGTCTGATTGCTGTGGCTAGGACTTCTAGTACTATGTTGAATAGCAGTGCTGAGAGTGGTCATCCCTGCCATGTTCCTGACCTTAGGGGGAAAGCTCTCACTTTTTCCGCATTGAGAATGGTATTTGCTGTGGGTTTTTCATAGATGGCTTTTATGATATTGAGGTATGTACCTTCTATCCCTATACGCTGAAGAGTTTTGATCAAGAAAGGATGCTGTACTTTGTCAAATGCTTTTTCTGCATCTATTGAGAGGATCATATGATTCTCTTTCTTTCTTTTCTAATGTATTGTATCATGTTGATTGATTTGCGTATGTTGAACCAGCCTTGCAGCCCAGGGATAAATCCCACTTGGTCATGGTGAATAATCCTTTTAATGTACTGTTGGATCCTATTGGCTAGTATTTTGGTGAGAATTTTTGTATCCATGTTCATCAAGGATATTGGTCTGTAATTCTCCTTTTTGATGAGGTCTTTGTCTGGTTTGGGGATCAAGGTAATGGTGGCCTCATAAAACGAGTTTGGGAGTTTTCCTTCCATTTCTATTTTTTGGAACAGTTTCAGAAGAATAGGTATTAATTCTTCTTTAAATGTTTGGTACAATTCCCCTGGGAAGCCATCTGGCCCTGGGCTTCTGTTTCTTGGGAGATTTTTGATGACTGCTTCAATTTCCTTAGTGGTTATAGGTCTGTTCAGGTTTTCTATTTCTTCCTGGTTCAGTTTTGGTAGTTGATACATCAATAGGAATGCATCCATTTCTTCCAGATTATCTAATTTGCTGGCATAGGGTTGCTCATAATATGTTCTTATAATTGTTTGTATTTCTTTGGTGTTGGTTGTGATCTCTCCTCTTTCATTCATGATTTTTTTATTTGGGTCATATTTCTTTTTGATAAGTCTGGCCAGGGTTTATCAATCTTATTAAATCTTTCAAAGAACCAGCTCCTAGGTTCTTTGATCTGTTCTACTGTTCTTTTGGTTTCTATTTCATTGATTTCTGCTCTGATTATTATTTCTCTTCTCCTGCTGGGTTTAGGCTTCATTTGCTGTTCTTTCTCCAGCTCCTTTAGGTGTAAGGGTTAGGTTGTGTATTTGAGACCTTTCGTGTTTCTTGAGAAAGGCTTGTATTGCTATATACTTTCCTCTTAGGACTGCCTTTGCTGCATCCCAAAGATTTTGAACAGTTGTGTTTTCATTTTCATTGGTTTCCATGAATCTTTTTAATTCTTCTTTAATTTCCTGGTTGACCCATCCATTCTTTAGTAGGATGCTCTTTAGCCTCCATGTATTTGAGTTCTTTCTAACTTTCCTCTTGTGATTGAGTTCTAGTTTCAAAGCATTGTGGTCTGAAAATAGGGAATGATCCCAATCTTCTGGTACCGGTTGAGACCTGATTTGTGACCTAGGATGTGATCTGTTCTGAAGAATGTTCCATGGGCACTAGAGAAGAATGTGTGTTCTGTTGCTTTGGGATGGAATGTTCTGAATATATCTGTGATCCATTTGGTCCAGTGTGTCATTTAAAGTCTTTATTTCTTTGTTGATCTTTTGCTTAGACGATCTGTCCATTTCAGTGAGGGGGGTGTTAAAGTCCCCCACTATTATTGTATTGTCGATGTGTTTCTTTGCTTTGTTATTAATTGCCTTATATAATTGGCTGCTCCCATGTTAGGGGCATACATATTTACGATGTTAGATCTTCTTCTTGGATAGACACTTTAAGTATGATATAGTGTCCTTCCTGATCTCTTATTATAGTCCTTGGCTTAAAATCTAATTTGTCTGATATAAGGATTGCCACCCCAGCTTTCTTTTGGTGTCCATTAGCATGGTAAATTGTTTTCCACCCCCTCACTTTCAATCTGCAGCTGTCTTTGGGTCTAAAATGAGTCTCTTGCAGACAGCTTATTGATGGGTCTTGTTTTTTTTTATCCAGTGTGATACCCTGTGTCTTTTCATTGGGGCATTTAGCCCATTTACATTCAGGATAACTATTGAAAGATATGAATTTAGTGCCATTGTATTGCCTGTAAGGTGACTGTTACTGTATATGGAAAAATGGAAAAATCCATTATCTCTTGATGTTGCTAAGAACAGACTTCGTCCCATCCTCAATAAGGATCCATTGACTCCCTGCAGTGTACCAGACACTAAGGGTATAATGATGAAAAAGACCAGAAATGGTTGCTGCTCCCATGAAATGTGTATTATTGTAGGAGGAAAAATATATAATAGAGAATAAGTATTGAGTGTTTATGCTAGACGCTGTTCTAAGCACTTTACATGTAATCATCATAACAACCCTATAAAACAGGTACTAGGACTGATGAGGAAAATAGAGAAGTAAGTAACTTCCCAAGGGTCACAGTTAAATAGGAGAACTGGGAATTAAATCTAGGCACTCTTAGACTCTGTATTTATTACCACTATGTTCTATACCTCTGTAAATAAATGAATATAGAGTAAGGTAAGAACTATGAGGAAAACAAACAAGATACTAATATAGAGAAAGATAGGAGACCTTCTTTAGATAAAGTGGTTAGAGAATGCCTCCCTGAGGAATAGGACATTTTCCTAAGACCTGAAAGATGAGAAGGAGAAGAACAGTATCTGCTGAGGAAACAGATTTTCAAAGGCCCTAGGAATAGGAAAGAGCATAGAATGTTTGAATAATTGAATAAAGCAGTATGGCTATAGCCTAGAGAACAACATGCAAGAAAAAGAAAAAGTGCCATGAGATTAGCCTGGAGAGGTAGACAGAATCCAGACCATACAGAGCCTTAAAGACCATGATAAAGAGGGTTGGATTTTATCCTAAGTATAATTGGAAGCCATTGGAAAGTTTTAAGCAAGGAGTTGACGTGATCACATTTATCTGAAAAAAACAAAGAGAATTCTGGTTCTTAGGTTGTTAGGTGGATAATAGATCAGAAAGTTCATGAGAAGAAGCAAAAAGATCATTTAGTAGTCCAGGAAAGAGATGGTTGTGGCTTGGATCAGACTGGTCAAGAAATGAATAGAAATGATTTAGTGGTAAAGTCAGCTGGTAATGAGGCTTGGAGGAACAATGAGGAAAAGGAAGTATAGGGAAGCTCTTATAGGGAGCCAGTGGTCTGAGGTTGTTTGTCAGAAAATAGAGATGCCAGTCTAAGAGACACTGGCTGAAGATGGCCAATATTCCACCTGCTTTCTCCATGGGAATATCAACTGCCACATGGGAGTGAGGGAGTAGCATACCATTTCAAAATTGGTTCACTTGCTGCTTCCGGCTCTAAACAGTTAACTGCCAAATCAATTTTAATACTGTGGAACCAGGATGTTTCTTGTAGTTCTGCAGAGGGGCAATACAACCTGCAGATTTTTGTATGCTTATTGTGAATAGCTGAGATAGGCTAGGATAGAGAAGGAACATAAAACATCTAATATGACTGTGATGTAACTTAAAAGTCTCAGTTTTTGGTCTCCATACCCCATCATGTAATGTTGATCAAAGAGAATAGTTTGAAGCAAAGAGGAGTTAACAATTTACCATCACATCCAAAAAAACAAAAAAAAAATCTTTTTTTTTACCCCATTTCAGTGGAGATACCATGGAATTATCTAAAAGCACTTGTATGTATTGCAAATATTGCATGGAGCACTGGGTGTTATACTCAAACAATGAATCATGAAACACTACATCGAAAACTAATGATGTACTGTATGGTGACTAACATAACATAATAAAATTAAATTAAAAAAAGAAGGAACACAAGAAAAAAATAATAAAATAAAAACACTTGTTTAAAAACTCTTCTCCTTGTACAACTCAACACCAAAAAACCGACTAATTTGATTTAAAAATGGGCAGAGAATCGGAATAGGCATTTATCCAAAGAAGACCTATATGAAGGGGCACCTGGGTGGCTCAGTCATTAAGCGTCTGCTTTTGGCTCAGGTCATGATCCCAGAGTCCTGGGATCGAGCCCTGCATCAGGCTCCCTCCTCTGTGGGAAGCCTAATTCTCCTTCTCCCACTCCCCCTGTTTGTGTTCCCTCTCTTGCTTTGTCTCTCTCTGTCAAAGAAATAAATAAAATCTTTAAAAAAAAAAAAAAGACCTGTATGAAAACAGACAACAGACATATGAAAATATGCTCAATATCACTTATCATCAGGGAAATGCAAATTAAAATGATATCACTTTACACCTGTCAGAATGGCTAAAATCAAAAACACAGGAAACAACCAGTGTTGGCAAGTATGTGGAGAAAAAGGAAACTTCTTGCACTATTGGTGGGAATGCAAACTGGAACAGCCACTGTGGAAAACAGTATGAAGGATCCTCAAAAAATTAAAAATAGAACTATCCTATGATCCAGCAATTGCACTATGGGTATTTACCCAAAGAAAATAAAAATAATAATTCAAAAAGATATATGCATCCCTATGTTTATTATAGGACTATTTATAATAGCGACAATATGGAAGGAACCCACATGTCCGTCCATAGATGAATGGATAAAGATGATGTGCTATATGTGGGAGGAGGAAAAGATGATGGAGGAGTAGGGGATCCTATTCTAACTGGTCCCCAGAATTGAGCTGGATATCTACCTGACCACTCTGAACACCCATGAAATCAGCCTGAGATGTAAGAAGATCTGGATCTCTACAAACAGAATATCGCAGGTGGTTGGTTTCAAGGTACAAAGCAGGAAGCTGTAATTCCGCGGGCAGATATCGGAGGATAAACAGCAGCAGGACGGAGCCTGGCTGTGGGGATCCTGCACCTCCAGTGAGCGATAGACTCCCACGCAGGGGATGGGGCACAGACTCGCAGACCGGTAGCAGCGTGGAAAGGACTTTAGATGGAAACCGGAGTGGCGGGGTGGCATATGCGAACTGGGGGTGGCTGGCGGTTTTAGAAGCAGAAAGAGCAGAGACGTGCCTGACCTGGAGGCGAGGACTAGGAGCGCTGCAGAGGGGCGCACAACCAAGGACGCTGCTGTTTATAGCAGCACAGACAGAAACAGAGATAGTGTGGCCTGGAGAGCTCACTGAAGAACAGACTGCGATCTCTCTGCTCTGAGGCAGAGGGTTGGAAATGGTCTCTTCTGCTCTGACTCTCAGAAGAGACATGAAAAGCCGCCAGGGAAAGCCGCCAGAGAACAAAAGCCCCCAAAAAACCAGTTCCCAATGAGCCCATCCCCCACCACAGGGGGTAGGGCAACTCTGCCCAAAAAGGGTTGCCTGAGTAACAGCACGGCAGGCCCCTTCCCCAGAAGACAGGCTGGGAAAACAAGAGGCCAGCAACCCTAAGGTCCCAAGAAAACAGCTGCATCTTGCTTGGGTTGTGGTCAATAATTCAGACTCCGTACATTCCCTCAACCACCCCTCAACAGAATGAGTAGGAGGAGGAACCCCCAAAATAGAAAAGACTCAGAGATTAGGACTTATGCTGCAGATTTCCAAATGGATGCAGATATAACCAAGATGTCAGAGATGGAATTCAGGCTAGCAGTTGTGAAGACAATAGCTAGAATGCAGAAATCAATTAATGGCAACATAGAGTCTCTAAGGGCAGAAATGAAAGCTGAATTGGCAGAACTTAAAAATGCTATCAATGAGATCCAATCTAATCTAGATAATCTAACAACTAGGGTAAGTGAGGCAGAAGAATGATTAAGTGACCTGGAACACTATTTAATAGATAAAAAGGGGAAAAAGGAGGCCAGGGAAAAACAACTCAGAATCCATGAAAATAGAATCAGAGAAATAAGTGACACCAGGAAGCATTCCAATGTCAGAATTATTGGAATCCCGGAGGAGGTGGAGAAAGAGAGAGGACTAGAAGATATATTTGAGCAAATCGTAGCTGAGAACTTCCCTAATCTGGGGAATGAAACAGACATTCGCATCCTAGAGGCAGAGAGGACCCCTCCCAAGATCAAGGAAAACAGGCCAACACCCCGGCATGTAATAATAAAACCTGCAAATCTTAGAACCAAGGAAACCATCTTAAGGGCAGTTAGGGGGAAGAGATTCCTTACGTACAGAGGGAGGAACATCAGAATAACGTCAGACCTATCCACAGAGACCTGACAAGCCAGAAATGGCTGGCAAGACATATTCAGGGTACTAAATGAGAAGAACATGCAGCCAAGAATACTTTATCCGGCAAGGCTATCATTTAGAATGGATGGAGAGATGCAGAGCTTCCAAGACCAGCAGAAACTGAAAGAATATGTGACCACTAAGCTGGCCCTGCAAGAAATATTAAGGGGGGTTCTATAAAAGGAGAAAGACCCCAAGAGTGATACAGAACAGAAATTTACAGGGACAATCTACAGAAACAAGGACTTCACAAGGAACATGATGACAATAAATTCATATCTTTCAATAATCACTCTCAACGTGAACGGCCTAAATGCTCCCATAAAACGACACAAGGTTGCAGGTTGGCTAAAAACACAGGACCCATCCATATGCTGTCTACAAGAGACACACTCTGAACCTAAAGATACATCCAGACTGAAAGTGAAGGGTTGGAGATCCATCTTCCATGCCAGTGGACCTCAAAAGAAAGCTGGGGTAGCAATTCTTATATCAGACAAATTAGATTTTAAACTAAAGACTGTAGTTACAGACACAGAAGGACACTATATCATTCTTAAAGGGTCTATCCAACAAGAAGATCTAACAATTGTAAATATCTACGCCCCCAACATGGGAGCAGCCATCTGCATAAGCCAACTGTTAACCAAAATAGTTGTATTGATAACAATACGTTAATTGTAGGAGACCTCAGTATTCCACTCTCAGCAATAGACAGATCATCTAAGCAGCAAATCAACGAAGAAATAAGAGCTTTGAATGACACACTGGACCAGATAGATATATACAGAACATTCCACCCTAAAACAACAGAATACTCATTCTTCTCGAGCACACACTGAACTTTCTCCAGAATAGACCACATACTGGATCACAAATCAGGTCTCAACTGATACCAAAAATTGAGATTATTCCCTGAATTTTCTTAGACCATAATGCTTTAAAACTGGAATGTAATTGCAAGAAAAAATTTGGAAGAAATTCAAACACTTGGAAGCTAAAAACCACTCTGCTCAAGAATGTTTGGGTCAACCAGGAAATCATAAAAGGACTTAAACAATTCATGGAAACCAATGAGAACGAAAATACATCGGTCCAAAGCCTATGGGATACTGCAAAGGCGGTCCAAAGCGGGAAATACATAGCCATCCAAGCCTCACTCAAAAAAATAGAAAAATCCCAAATTCACCAACTAACTCTACACCTTAAAGAACTAGAGAAAAAGCAGCAAATGATGCCCAAGCCACGCATTAGAAGAGAAATAAGAGAAGAGCAGAGATCAATGAATTAGAAACCAGAAAGTAGATCAGATCAACAAAACTAGAAGCTAGTTCTTTGAAAGAATAAGATTGATAAACCACTGGCCAGACTTATCCAAAAGAAAAGAGAAAGGACCCAAATTAATAAAATTATGAGTGAAAGGGGAGATATCATGACTAACACCAAGGAAATAGAAACAATTGTTAGAAATTATTATCAACATATGCCAATAAATTAAGCAACCTGGAAGAAATGGGTGCCTTCCTGCAAACCTATAAACTGCCAAGACTGAAACAGGAAGAAATTGACAACCTGAATAGGCCAATAACCAGTAACGAGATTGAAGCAGTGATCCAAATCCTCCTAAAAAACAAGAGTCCAGGGCCAGATGGATTCCCTGGGGAATTCTACCAAACATTCAAAGAAGAAATAATATCTAGTCTCCTGAAGCTGTTTCAAAAAGTAGAAACAGAAGGAAAGCTTCCAGACTCATTCTATGAGGCCAGCATTACCTTAATCCCCAAACCAGGCAAAGACCCCATCAAAAAGAATTTCAGACCAACATCCCTGATGAATATGGATTCCAAAATCCTCAGCAAAATCCTAGCTAATAGGATCCAACAATACATTAAAAGGATCATCCACTATGACCAAGTGGTATTTATTCCTGGGATGCAAGGGAGGTTCAACATTCGCAAATCAATCAATGTGATAGAACACGTTAATAAGAGGAGAAAGAAGAACCATATGGTCCTCTCAATTGATGCAGAAAATGCATTTGACAAAATACAGCACCCTTTCCTGATTAAAACTCTTCAGAGTATAGGGATAGAGGGAACATTCCTCAAGTTCATAAAATCCATTTTTGAAAAACCCACAGCGACTCTCATCCTGAATGGGGAAAAGCTGAGAGCCTTTCCCTTAAGATCAGGAACACATCAAGGATGCCCACTCTCGCCACTATTGTTCAACATAGTACTAGAAGTCCTAGCAACAGCAGTCAGACAACAAAAAGAAATAAAAGGTATTCAAACTGGCAAAGAAGAAGTCGAACTCTCTCTTTTTGCAGGCGACATGATACTTTATGTGGAAAACCCAAAAGACTCCACCCCCAAATTACTGGAACTCATAGAGCAATTCAGTAATGTGGCAGGATACAAAATCAATGCACAGAAATCAGTTACTTTCTTATGCACTAACAATGCAGCTGTAGAAAGAGAAATTAGAGAAACGATTCCATTTACAATAGCACCAAAAACCATAAGATACCTCGGAATAAACCTAACTGAAGAGGTAAAGGATCTATACTCTAGGAACTACAGAACACTCATGAAAGAAATTGAAGAAGCCACAAAAAGATGGAAAAACATTCCATGCTCATCGATCGAAAGAATAAACATTGTTAAAATGTCTATGCTACCCAGAGCAATCTATACCTTCAATGCCATCCCAATCAAAATTCCAGTGACATTTTTCAAAGTGCTGGAACAAACAATCCTAAAATTTGTATGGAATCAGAAAAGGCCCTGAATCACCAAGGAAATGTTGAAAAAAATAAATAAATAAAGCTGGGGACATCAAGTTGCCTGATTTCAAGCTATATTACAAAGCAGTGATCACCAAGACAGCATGGTACTGCACAAAAACAGACATGTAGACCAATGGAACAGAATAGAGAGCCCAGATATGGACCCTCAACTCTATGGTTAAATAATCTTCAACAAAGCAGGAAAAAATATGCAATGGAAAAAGACAGTCTCTTCAATAAATGGTGCTGGGAGAATTGGACAGTCACATGCAGAAGAATGAAACTTGACCATTCTCTAACACCATTCACAAAGATAAACTCAAAGTGGATGAAAAACCTCAATGTGAGACAGGAATCCATCAAAATCCTAGAGGAGAACATTGGCAATAACCTCTTTGACATCGCCCACAGCAACTTCTTTCAAGATACATCTCCAAAAGCTAGTGAAACAAAAACAAAAATGAATTTTTGGGACTTCATCAAGATAAAAAGCTTCTGCACAGCAAAGGAAACAGTCAAAACAAAGAGGCAACCCACAGAATGGGAGAAGATATTTCCAAATGACACTCCAGATAAAGGGCTGGTATCCAAGATCTATAAAGAACTTCTCAAACTCAACATCCAAAAAACAAATAATCAAGTCAAAAAATGGACAGAAGACATGAAAAGACACTTCTCTGAAGAAGACATACAAATGCCTAACAGACACATGAAAAAATGTTCATCATTAGCCCTCAGGGAAATGCAAATCAAAACTACATTGAGATGCCAGCTTACACCAGTTAGAATGGGAAAAATTGACAGGGTAAGAAACAACAAATGTTGGAGAAGTTGTGGAGAAAGGGGAACCCTCTTACACTGTTGGTGGGAATGCAAGTTGGTACAGCCATTTTGGAAAACAGTGTGGAGGTGCCTCAAAAAATTAAAAATAGAGCTACCCTATGACCCAGCAATTGCACTCCTGGCTATTTACCCCAAAGACACAGATGTAGTGAAAAGAAGGTCCATATGCACCCCAATGTTCATAGCAATGTCTGCAATAACCAAACTGTGGAAAGAGCCGAGATGCCCTTCAACAGATGAATGGATAAACATGTGGTCCATATATACAATGGAATATTACTCAGCCATCAGAAAGGAAGAATACCCAACTTTTGCATCAACATGGATGGGACTGGAGGAGATTATGCTAGGTGAAATAAGTCAAGCAGAGAAAGTCAATTATCATACGGTTTCACTTATTTGTTGAACATAAGGAATAGCATGGAGGACATTAGGAGAAGGAATGGAAAAATGAAGGCGGGGGGAATCGGAGGGTGAGATGAACCATGAGAGACTATGTACTCTGGGAAACAAACTGAGGGTTTTAGAGGGGAGGAAGGTAGGGGGATCAGTTAGCCCGTTGATGGGTGTTAAGGAGGGCATGTACTGCATGGAGCACTGGGTGTTATACGAAAACAGTGAATCATGGATCACCACATCAAAAACTAATGATGTATTATATGGTGACTAACATGACATAATAAAATAAAATTTAAAAAAAAAGGTGATGTGCTATATATGTACAATGGAATATTACTGAGCCATAAAATGATTGAAATCTTGCAAATTACAACAACATGCATGTACCTACATAGTATAATGCTAAGTGAAATAAGCCAGAGAAAGACAAATACCATATGATTTCACTCCTATGTGGAATTTAAGAAACAAATGAACAAACAGAGGGAAAAAAGACAAACAAAACAGACTCAAATACAGAGAAGAAAGTGATGGTTGCTAGAGGGGAGGTGGGTGAGTGGGGGGGATAGGTGAAACAGATAAAGAGAATTAAGAGTATAGTTATCTTGGTAAGTACTGAGAAATGTATAGAATTATTGAATCATTTTTATACCTGGAATTAATATAACACTGTATACTAATTATACTTGAATTTCCAAAGAACAACAACAAAAAACTCCTTTCCTTGAAGTCCTCAGATTTGGGTTTAACTTCACTTTGCCACAGATTTTTCTGGGCATGTCACTTTATCTATCTGAACCTCAGTTTTCTCATCTGCAAATAATGACCTAAAAGCCCTATTGAGAAGTGGTTGTAACAATAAAAATAGTTTATGTCAAGTGCCATCGCATAGTGGACACTCAACAAATACTAGTGGTGTTGAGAAGGAAACATTGCTCCCTAAATATGAAGTACTGAATCTGGTCCATTTCTCTGATTCCCTCACATATAGGAACACTAAGGGGCTGATATTTCAAACCTAAGAAAGTCTCAAGAAACTTTGGAAATCATTAATTAGCCCAGACCTGAACTATATTCATTCAACAGTCAATTAACCTAAATGAAATCTAATTCTTTTGTGTTTCAAAGGGTCATAGGCTGAATATTGAGAAATACCTTTCAATTACCTTCTAATGATTATATTGTATTGTTTGCTATTTATGGTAGCCAGCCTTCAGGATGGCTAATGATCCTCAACCTACACTCTTGTGTAGTTCCCTCCCACATTATATCAGAGCTAGAATTTGTGATGAATAAAATATGGCATTAGTGATGATGTATCACTTTTGAGATAAGGTTATAAAAGACAGTGTGGGTTCTCTCAGTTTCTATTTCTCTCTCTCTCTGATTCTTTGCTTTGGGTGAAACCAGCTACCATGTCATGAAAAGTTCTATAGAGAGGCCCGTGTGACAAGGAGCTGAAGCCTACAGCCAATAGCCATGGGAATGAGCTTTGGAAACAGATCCTATAGCACCAGCAAATATTCAGGTAACTGTAGCCTAGGGTAACAGCTTGACTGAAACTTCATGAGAGACCCTGAGCTAAAACAATCCTGCTAATCCATTCCCAAATTCCTGACTCTCAGAATATGTGAGAGATAATGAATGTTTGCTCTTATAAGCTACATTTTAGAATAATTTGTCACACAGCAATATATAAGTAATATGCTATTTTGTTACTCAAATCTGGGAAAAATTGACATTTACATTCTATAGCTCTTTCTCAGAGCTTTTACTTATCTCTTGTGTTAATATCTGGGGTTGGAAATTTCTTGTCTGCTGTGTATTCTAGGGATGATTGCAATCAGGATGAACCCAAATGTCAGAATAGGGAGCTGTTACCCTTATGTGTTGTTGAGTAAAAGGAAATGTGGGATCTAGAAGTCCGTAACCAGGGTGGAATCAAAGGACTGATTTCAGATTGTTGAAGCTGCAGAGATAGCAAAAGAGTCAGAAATTCAGCATAGAGCCTGACACTTTGTAGGTACTCAGACATCTGTTGACCTAGCCCCTTCACACTTCAGTCAAGTCAGCCCGTCCATAACTAGATGGATCTGTCTCTCTAGCAAAGGACATACTTCCAGGTCCAGACTGCAACAAGTTTGCCATGTACTTATGTGCCCAGTGTCTGTGAGAAGACTGGGAACCGTGTGTGTGTGTGTGTGTGTGTGTGTGTGTGTGTGTGTGTTTATGCATGTGCATATGTGTGTGCACATGCAAATGCCTAAGTGCATGAAGGTATGCTTATATGTGTGTAGCTCTACCAAAAATCAGATTTATTTCCTATTTTTCTTTTAAATTCAGTCCAGCTACTGTGTTGGGAACTAATCTACCCTGTCAAATGAAGAGCAGTTTGCCATATGGCCATTATTATGCTGACTCTGGGCACATTCTCTTTCATCCTGGAATTGTTATGACACATGGTGGAGACAATACCCTCTGTAGGTACAATTTGAGAAAGATTAGGTTACAACCACAGTATAGTAAAGAGGCCTCTAGCCGAATCCTCTTTTGGTGGGAAGGCCAACTTAGATCAGCCAGAGAGATCATGCTTGCTGCAAAGATCCCAGACTTTATCCAGAAATGAGCATTGTTAACACTGCCAACTCATCATCTGTGAGTTCCCTGTAAAAGTGTCTTATCTTTATTAGAAATCTGTTTAATGTCCCATGGGGAACTGAGAATATGACCCCCAGTGGTCTAATTTCATCCACCTACTGATAGAAGACTGCTTCCCTATTTTCCAAGATTTTGATGTCTAGGAGTATGGTATGTGTAATGGTTAAGAGATTGGACCCTAGAATCAAATCCTGGCTTCACCACTTAATATAAGAAAAATTGGGAATGTCATTTCAACTCTCTAAGCTTTATTTTCTTGAACTATAGCATGGGATCAAAATAGCTCCTATCTTGAAGGATTATTCAGATAATTAAATCAATTAATGAATGTAAACATCTTAAAACAGTGTCTCGCACATTGTAAATGTTCAGTATTTCTTAGCTATTATTATCCCTATTAGTGTTATGAGTCAGCTTGGTGTAGAGGAAAGAACTTGGGCTTTAGGGCTGGATGAAGTTTTTGAGTGATCTTGAACAAGTTACTCAATCTCTTTAACCTCAATTTCTTCATTTGTAAAACAAGAAGATATTACCTACTCTAGAGGTTTATTTTAAAGATTAAATAAGATCAAGGCACCTGGCTGGCTTAGTTGCTTAAGCATCCAACTCCTGATTTTGACTCAGGTCATGATCTCAGGGTCACTAGGTCAGGCTCCACGCTGAGTATGGAGCCTGCCTAAGATTCTCTTTCTCCCTCTCCTCTCCCCTCCCCCACCCCCACACTTTAAATAAAAATAAATAAATAAATACAGATTAAATGAGATACATACAACAAGATGTGAGATATATTAGGTAAAAATATAGTTGTTTTCCCCTTCTTTAGCCAGGTTATAAGTACTAACTCAGAAATCTCATATGTATGAAAACATAGCATCCATCGACCTTTAAAAAATGTGAAGAAGAGTCCACTGTTGTAAGGAAAAGGGAGTAGTTCTGTTTAGCATCAGATGGGCAAAAGTATTTAAGTTCATGATTGGATGCTTTTGAGTTTTTATAAAAACAAAATCTAGCAGATATAATTAAGTATGCAGCATTTAGAATGGAAGCAGGCACTCTTCTTCATTGTGTGGGCAATAAAACCTGGAAGAAAAAACAATCAATATGTTGGTTCAATTAAGTTTTCAGCTACAAATAACTAATTTCAGTCCTCATGGTTTTTCTAGGGTCCAAAATATATTGCTTATTCTTCTTAAAATATTAATATAGTCCTGAATTATTTATTGAACTAAGAAACACTGAACTCTTTTAACATGGAAGAGAATGGAAGGTTATTTCATGTCAGCACCATGGAAGACAATAATAAATCTGAAATGTAAATAATACCTCTGAGAATACAGCCTGCTGAAGGCCAAACCACGTGGTTTCTAGGCTTTTTCTTTTGTGATATAGAAGTTGGAAAGCCAATGGAAAAAATGCCGTTCTGGGTTTCTGATTCTTTTAGGGTTGGTAGTATCTTGTAGGCTGTTTAAGGTCATTCTAGAATATTTTGATCTTTTATAATAATATTTAATTTCATGTCATTGAAAGAACCTACTATAATAATAGCAATAACTATCATTTACTAAGCTTTTATTATGTCCTGGGCACTATATTAAGGGCTTATATATACATTACCTTATTTATATTCCTAACTCTATGAAGTGGGTAGTGTTACTACCCATATTTTACAGGAGAAGAAATAGAGACCCAGAGAGGTTAAGTATTTTGAATTCCTAACCTCTGATTCCAGAGATCTTTTCATGATGGAACAACTTGGTGCTTTTACCTATAGATAGCTTTAATCTCTCCTGCGTCTGTCATTCAAGAGCAGAATGTCTGTGCTTCTGTTGTACTCTGCCTGGCTCTGTAAACATTTATGTTGGTATTCTCCACTATTATAGTGAAAAGAGCACGGTCTTGGAATTAAACAGACCTGTGCTTGCTTTCCACATCTTCCCCTTATTAGCAATGTTATCTTGGATTACCTAGTGCTCACAATAAATCTCTGAGGTAGGAACTATTATTGCTTCATTTTCTCTCTCAAGAATCTGGGGCTTAAGAGGTTAAGTATCTTGACCAAGATTTTACTGCAAGTATGTGGAGGAGATACATTGGAACTCAGGTCTATCAGAAGACTCCAAATCCCATGCTTTTAATAACTTGCCTTATCTACATGATTGTGAATACTCAGGTTGCAGTTTGGTGACTGTGGCATCATTGAGAAGCTCCTTTATTTTGTAGATGGGGAAACCAAGGTCCAGAAAGAGGGCATGAGTTATTAATAGACATGGGACAAAAACCCAGCTCCTGGTCCAGTGTTTTTTCCACTGCTGCCTCTTACTTGCTTGTTGGTGTCATGGTACCATTGCAGAAGCCTGAGGTTTTGATTGCTGTTAGATATTTGGGGTGAGGATAATGCTCCACAGGAGCATTGTCCTGTGCTCAGGACACGTGCTGATGGTATATACAAAGACATCCACTTTATTTGATATATATATCCTGAGCCTTTGAAAACTCACTACTCTCTATATAACTTCAGTTTCAGTCAAGTATATTAAGGAAGGAGAACTAAAATTTATGAGATACTATTATATGTGTAATTTGATGTATTAGCCAATTCTTTTAACAACCCCATTATTTAGGGATTATTATTTCCATTTTACCAATGAGGAGATTGAGAAAAGAGAGGTTAGGTAGTCCTTGTTTCTGCTCTTTACTAGAACTGACTAGTGGTTTGAAGTATTTGGAAAAGCTCTGCTCCCTCTTTTGATAGAAAGGTTACTCACCCTGCTATATGGTGGTATAGAGGAAACTACTGTGGAGTGATCCACATGGAGAAATTCTCTCTCTTCCTTTTGGTCTCATTGGAATAACTTATTTGCTGTGACCTTGGGTTTCTTTTCATCATTAAGAGGGATATATTGTGTGTTTAAATACTGCATTATTAATAATATTTGCCCAAGTGCAGTGTCGTGATCAATTTTTCACGTGCATCATTCTTTATGCAGCACTAGTTGAATTTCAAGTAGAGCCTTACCTTCCACCTCTCCTCCCTCAGTGACTGTCTCCAAAAAGGAGGATGGCAGGCCTAAGACTCCTTATCTACAGGAGAAATCAGAAATGCTTTCCTAGGTCATCCCAAGATTCTTTGGTGATGAGGGCACAGTGAGGCAGCTGTGAGAAAGCAGTGAGTATCTTCCTAAGGCTGAACTTTATACCAGAGGATCCAGGGGTCAAAGTCCCAAACTTCTCACAATATTCTGTGACTCTTTTGTCTCATCTAAGTCTCTTCCATCCCTTCTTCCCCACATCCTCCCTTTCACCTGTTCTATTTCGAGCATTTATTGGGCATCTATAATATACCAGGCCCTATGCCAGAGGCTGGGAATGCAGACAGAAAAGAAAAGAAGAAAAATTTCTACTTCTCATGGACCTTCCCATCCTGACTGGGAGGCAATCACAGAGCAGTGTGATTGGCACTATGATCTAGGGAAGAACTTTTTTTTTTTTTTTTTTTTTAGTTTGAAAGTAGAGACCATGTTTTTTTCTGCCCTGTGTTATATTTACTTTGTAATCTCCTGTGAGTGAAATTTTACTCTCCTTTCCCAAGGTAACTTCTTGGCATATAGTCAGATTAGCACATTGCTCATCTCCTAGAACTCCAGGGAATATTTGAAATAGGGGACAGGTGTGCTTACCCCCCAAGTCTGGCTAATAAATCTAGTTAATGAAAATTAAATTAATTTGGTGATTTCTACATCAAACTTTATACTCCTCCTTCCGTGTTGCTAAATGCCTTGTCTAAGAATCCAGCCTTAAAAATGTGTGGGAAGCAGCCCTAGGAAGGGCTTCCATCCCTACCTTAGTAGCACTCTGATGCTCTTGATGCAATCCTTGGGATTTTTTCTTCCCCTCCTCTGGTTCATTTGTCCCAAGGCTTGGAAGCTGATCAACTTAATGCACTAAGAATGGGGATTTTTGAGAAGAGGGATTGGCCCTGGGCCCATCCAGCACATTGACTAACATAGAGTAGACATTTAGAGGGTATTTGAGGAAAGAAGGGAAGGGAAGAAGAAGGAACGGAAAGGAAGGGAAAAGATGAGGAAAGAAGGGAAGAAGAGTAAAGGAAGGTAATGTTCCCATTTCATCACCCATTCAGCCTAGGGAAAGAGGTTTTATGTCATCCAGTGGTGGTAGCTTAATGATTAAGAGGGAGAGTCTGAAGTAACCCAGACAGACATGACGTACTTTTTGATCTTTTATCCTTTCTATTAGGTAGGAATAATAGTACCTACTTCTTAAATTTATTACAAAAGTTAAACAAAATGTATGTAAAATACTTGCATACTGTCTACCACATAGTAAGTGCTCGATAAGTGTTAATAATTTATCCATTTTTTTTACTTATTGCCTCTTTCCCTCCTGTATTTCTTCTACTTCTTGCCTTCACCATGAGCCAGAAACTTCCTTCCTCTGGAAGGTTTATCTCTTCAACCCAGCATTTTCCAAAGTGTTCTGAGAAATAGGTATTTTTGCTTTTGTTTCCCTTGCCTTTGGAGATGTGTCTAGCAAGAAGTTGCTGCTGCTGAAGTCAAAGAATCAAAACCACATTGAGATTGGTACCACCTCACATAGATCAGAATGGCTAAAATTAACAACACAGGAAACAACAGATGTTGGCGAGGATGCTGAGAAAAGGGAACCCTCATACTGTTGGTGGGAATGCAAACTGGTGCAGCCACTGTGGAAAACAGTATGGTGGTTCCTGAAAAAGTTTAAAATAGAACTACCCTAAGATCTAGCAATTGCACTACTAGGTATTTATCCAAAGGATACAAACATAGTGATTTGAAGGGGCACCTGCACCCCCACTGTTTATAGCAACAATGTCCACAATAGCCAAAATATGGAAAGAGCCCAAATGTCCATTGACATATGAGTAGATAAAGAAGATGTGGTGTGTGTGTGTGTGTGTGTGTGTGTGTGTGTGTGTGTATTATTACTCAGCTATAAAAAAGAATGAAATCTTGCCATTTGCAACAACATGGATGGAACTAGATGGTAGTATGCTAAGTGAAATAAGTCAGTCAGAGAAAGACAAATACCATATGATTTCACTCATATGTGGAATTTAAGAAACAAAACATAGGGGAAGGGAAGAAAAAACAAGATGAAAAGAGAGAGGGAGGCAAACCATAAGAGACTCTTGACTGTAGGAAACAAACTGAGGGTTGCCAGAAGGGAGGTGAGTGGTGGGATGGGGTAACTGTGTGATGGGCAATAAGGAGGGCACTTGATGTAATGAGCCCTGGGTGTTATATGCAACTTATGAATCACTGAATTCTACCCCTGAAACTAATAATACAGTATATGTTAACTAAATTGAATTTAAATTAAAAAAAAAGAAATAGGTATTAATAAGTATTATATAAAGAAAGGAGTCATATTTAAAAAGTTTGAGAAGCACTGGATTAAAAATAAATTAGCCAGATATTTTTTAAAGATTTTATTTATTTATTTGACAGAGAGAGAGCAAGAGAGCATAAGCAGAGGGAGAGGGAAAAGCAGCTCCCTGAGCAGGGAGACTAATGTGGGGGGGAAGGGGGCTCGGTCCCTGAGTTGAAGGCAGATGCTTAACAAACTGAGCCACCCAGGTGCCCCAAATTAGCCAGATTCTTTACAAGACTTTTTAAAAGATTGGTATGTGATAATACACATTGTAAATCTTTAGAGGGGGCCATTGCATATAGCATGTTTAAAAAGTTTTTTGACTACAGACTCTCTCCCCACTTTCTTCCCACTTTCCCAGAGTATCTTATGGAATTATGTTTCTAGGAACTTTCTTACCCAATACTACCCCAAAGAATTACCAGACTATTTTTTCCATGTCCTTTTCAGAGGATGTCAGTCAGTTCCAGATTTTCTGTTACTTACTGAAGCACTGGGTAAACAATTTTTTTGTAGCTATCAATGGGAAACTAAAACAAGTAACAACCATGACAAAACTTCCCTGAGCCTCCTAGGCTTTGTTCATATGTACATATTTTTTGAAAAGGAGTTTATTTTTTTTCTTTTCAGCCATCTATTCATGTAACAAATATTTATGAGAATCTATTTGCCACATGCAGTTCTAGGCTTTGCTGGAGTACAAGACTGGGACAGAAGGAGACAATCAAACTTTCAGTTATGTGTAGAGTGATAAGAGTCTATAGTGTAATGGGGGAGCTCTTTAGAAAAGCACTTAATACAGCCTGGAGGGGTCAGAGATGGATACTTGGAGAAAGTGATACTTCTGATATAATCTCAAAGATGAGTAGGATTTAGCCAAATAAAGGTGAGTAGTTGAGGGAAAATTAGTCTGTAGGAAAGAAGGGACATTATGTGCAGAGAAGTAAGAGGTACATGTTGAAAGAAGTGCAGTGAGTTGAAAGATAAAAGTGAAAATAGCACCCGCTCACATGCTTATTGTAGAAGATTTAGAAAGTAGTGTAAGTACACATGCATCAGGAAACCCTCCTCTGATTTCTCCTCTTAAAAGCAGCTGTTAACAATTTTATCATATTACCCTTTAGCCTTTTTGTCTGTTCATTTTTCCTTTGCATAATAAAGCTTAGAAAATATATATCACTTTTAATGACTAATTATGATATAACTGTAGGTGAAACCTGTAGTGACCTTTCATCTATAATGGAAGGATGATAATGCTCCTCAGATGTTTTCCTTGATCATTTCTCTGGTAATAAGAGCCCATGGTTAAGTCACTAGCTAGGCATATTTTATATCAAGCTGTCCAAGGCCACTCCAAAGGTGTGTGAGGCCCCAGGTAAATATTTTTTGTGGGGCCCCTATCTATATAAACAACTTGATTAAAAATTATATTACAAAATTCATGGACCCATGAGAGATCCATGAATATAGATGATTTAGAACAATGGGTAGAGAAGAAATGTGTTTAGTTATTGTTCAATCAGTGCGTGTGAAGTGCCCAGGCACCACCTTGTCATATTCTTTATTGCCAAATGCATGGTTCCTAGCTAATTTCATATTTCCTATCTGGAGAAAAAAAGGTAGCAACACTGTTATTACTCATGATGTATAGCTCTTTGGAACATGTTTGTATTAAAGCAATATAGATCTTCTTGCCTCTGCAGTTTCCTAATACCATTTATTTAATGCTGGTTATATCATTACTCCTGGCACTTCATCATTCATGTTGTGTTAAAGAAAAAATTATTTATGACATTTGTTAAGGAGCAGTAAGGCTGACTTTATTCAGGGAGGCTACTACAATTGGGGTTTTATAAATAAGGGAGAGAGATCAGGTTCAACTCCAAATACAACAAGGAAAAGCAAGAATTTATAACCAAGGTGTGAGGAAGGGTGGTAGTCAGTGGATGGAAAATTACAAATTACTAAGAGGAAACATCAGGGTAGAGGAGGCATTCTGGCTAAACCAACCGAATAGGATTCCTGCTGAAGGCAGGCCAGGGTGATCAGACATCATCTGGGGGTTGATGGAGGATGAAGAACCTGATCAGATATCTAGGACGGAGAATTCTGGCTAAAATTGGATAATGTAGAGACAAATATGGAAGCCCAAAAGTCAGGGCCTAATTGAAAAGAGAGTTCAGAAGAGCCTGAATAGAATTTGGATAAGGAAAGAATCTTTGTCAGTGCCTCCCACAAATACTGATTTCTAATGATTCTCTCAAAGGTTTTTGTGAGCTTTATTGATGCTGAACATAATAAATGTAGGACTCACTGCAAATATGTAAATGTAAATGATACACTTATGTTCTGGTCATGTTAAATGTGCCATCCAGGATTGTATGGAATAAACATAGATCAACATATCTTCCAACCATGTCTTTTCTTGAACTCTTCAGCTTTAGTCCATAATTATTGCATCCTCAGACTGTCTTCTCTTTTGATATTGACTGCTCAGTGTTAACTGTCTTCCACACACCACCATCAGCAGGGAGAATTGGCAAGGGACCCACATGCTGAGAGAGAAGAACAGTTCCATTCGCATAAGGAAAGCTTGTTCTCATATGGCACACTTTAAGATAGACCCAGGAGAGCACAACATTCACATACTGATTGATGACAATCAGAAGGATTTGCCAGAGATACATAGCGACTACTTTAAAAGACTCCAGAGAAGATAGGCATAAGATAGGCACAGCCACTTCTAGAGAACATCCCTAGCACTGCTGTTCAGGAGCAGACACAGGGAAAGGGATGCCTACTACCACCTATGCTGTCTTAAGTTGCTGTAACATCAGAGACAGCACCATGGTTGTAACATAGATAAGCAAGAGCCAGTTCCTGGACTCATACACATGACTCAAGGCCAGAGTTCAGTGGTGGGCCACCAGTAGCCCAAAGCCCCAGACTTGTCCTATGTCCAACATGAGTGGGAGTCAACACAAATCATCATGTTAGAACCATTCTGGTGACCCAACCTTGCATAATCCTGTCAAAGAAATACCACACCAGCAAACAAAAGTGATCTGCTCTTCTAGCCATCTTCCTGCAACTGGGTCATAGAACAACATGATAGCCATGAGTCCTGGAGCTCCTCGGGTCATCTGGTTGTCTCTACATAAGGGCAACAGAAGGAATAGGTTTTGAGAGTACTCTGAAGATGAAAAAGTGGGACTGAGGTAACCTGCTCAGTTGTCACTGCTATCCCTAGGTGATCTCAGGCACTGGATGGGGGGCTTAGACAATTTGAAGATAAGCATTTCTGGTGACTAGGGCCCATAGTAACCAAATCTGGGCTCAGGATATTCTGTTTGTACTGCACAGTCAGCCCAGGAACTGGATGGGATACTTAGACAGTTTTCACAAAGATAGTACAAAGTGTAGGACCAGAGACAGGGTTCTACTTAGTAGGATCAGAAGGCATTACTGACACTGGCCCAGAAGTTTCAGTTCTCACTCAGTGACAGGTTCCAAAAAAATGACTCCTACCTCCCCCTCAGAAGTATATTCACAATAGGCAGGTTGTGTGTTGAGTGGGAGTGGAGTACATTAACTTCAGAGAAACATACGTCATTTCCATTGCCCTGAAAGAAAAGCCATAGTCCTTTAACAGAAAATAGCTACATCCTGGAAACCACTGTAAACACCCCATGACATGCTCCTCACTTCACAGGGGACAGATAATAATAGTAATGATGGCAGTAGTAACAATTGTAACGTGTAATAGTTAAAATTTATTGAATGCCTGCTATAGGCCAGGAACCATGCTAGGTGCTTTATGCATATGTTACCTTTAATTTTACTATAATGCTACAAAGTAGGTATTACCTCCATTTGAAGATAGGAAGAAACCAATACTCAGAGAAGTGAGGTGATTTACCCAAGGTCATTCAGCTGATGAATGACACAAAGCCAGGCCCACATAATTTTGTAACTTAGGTTCTTGGCATTTCATCATACTGCCTTTTCTAATTCGAGTTGTGAGTGCCCTCTGAGATAAAGAGAGAGATAGTCTTGCTTGGGACACAGTGTCAGAGTGGCACATAGAGGGCCTGCAGGACTTGAGGCTCATCCCTCCCAGCCTAAGACCTGGCCAGGGTATTTTGTCACTTTTTCCTTTTCTCTGCCTGAACCTCTACCCCTTCTTCAAGCCTGTAGGCTCTTTACTCTTTTGCAAGTATGCCACTGGATTTTTTTTTCCTAATTGCATTTGTACATCAGCATTTCATTCCTTAGTGCTAAAATTAGGTTTCCTCCCTTTCTGTAAGTAAACAAGCATGTGAAGCCTCCTAGCAAATGAACTTTAAGCTACTGGCTGGACTCGAAAGTACAATTTTCACTGGAAACCTGCTGGGGAGCAACTTTTCCTCTCTAGTGAGGTGCATCAGAGACCTGGATGCTAGCCACTGTGTGACCTTGGTCAGGTTACTGCCTCTCTCTGGGCCTGGGTTTTCTAATGTATGAAATTGGGGTGAGGATAGTTGGGAAAGGATGAGATCTAGTGGCAACTTGCTAACCTGTTCTCTTTCTCAAACTGACCTGTAGCAGCAACATCAAATTGAGTATACACATCTTATTATTATTATTATTTTTTTTTTTTTTTGAGAAAGAGAACAAGGGTGAGTGAAGAGCAGAGGGGGAGAAAGAGAAAATCCTAAGCAGGCTCCATGCTGGAGCTCAATCTCAGGACCCTGTGATCATGACATGAGCCGAAATCAAGAGTTCGTCATTTAATGGACTGAGCCACCCAGGTGCCCCCCCCCTTTTTTTCTTTAGGGAGGAGAATACACATCTTAGAATTCCCTCCTGTGTGAGCACAGGGCAGTGTGGTATAAAAGAAAGAGCATGGGATTTTGAGTCATAGAGCTCTGGGTTAGAATCCTTCCTTTCTACTTCTACTTGTATGGCCTAAGGAAAGTCATTTAATGTCTCAGACGTTTGTGGACAGAAAATCTCATCTCCTGCTCCACCTCTTATGTTTCTTCCCTCACTGAGGCTGTTCTCTTGCCTTTGCTACTCCTCTGTCAGATCTAAAGAATGGGTTTTGTGCTGTCTTTAGGGCTCTGATCTTGCTAAAGCTGATTAGTTATGACTTCCTCCAACCCCAGACCAGTTTCTCCTGGCTCTGAAGTTCTGGGCTTCTCAGCTGCACATTGTCACCAGGTTGTGCCTTGTAATCAGAATTTTAGGTTGCCTGTAATGATGATGGACAAGGTGGAAGAATGGAAAAGGCTGCCTTCTAGATCCCAATCGTAGGGCCACTTAGGGAGCCTAGTGTGGCCACTCAGGCCCCATTGTGCTCTCTGGAGGGGCTGTGGGGCACTTCCTAGTGTTCTTTTCACAGGTTTATGGTGATGTTCCCCACATACCAAGTATATCTGATGAAGTGGGACACTTACCACCACCATCCCACCAATTCCTCACCCTCCTGACCAGCCATCTGAGGTGGGGTTCTCTTGTCAGCCATGTCTTCTCCTTTCAACCAATGTTCATTCACTTGTTTACTTAGTCACTCATTAATCAGACACACATCCATTTATTTAATTGAAAGAGCTACTGGCATAACAATAAACAGGTAGTTTTGTGATCCCTCACAATGCTAGGCACTATACACAGATGATCTCCCTCACTGTGGATAGGAGCATAGGCTCTTCAGTCAAAATGGGTGCATTCAAATCCCGAATCTTCTACTTACATGTGACCTGAGGCCAAATCCTTAATCTTTCTGGACTTTGCTTTTTTCATGTATAAAATAGGGACACAAGTACTACCTACAGCATAACAGATGTTTAGGGAATAAGTGAGTTAATATATGAAAAATGCTCAGAACTAGGCATGACACATAGTAAATATTCAATAGACATTAGTTATTATTACTAAAGCACACCATATCTTGTGAATACTATCGTTATACCCATTGGTGGATGTAGAAACTAAGGCTAAGACAAGTTCGAAAAATTTCCAGATTCAAAAACTGATAAATGTAGATTTATGATTCAAAACTAGGCAATGTTATTTATGATCTGTAACTTATGTAGCAGAGGCATGGAGTGGGGTGGCAGGGGTGGTGGGGAGAGGATGATCTAAGACAAAAGTAAAAAGAAGAAGGAGAAGAAGAAGAAGAAGACAGATGATGTCTCAGATATTTAAAGATTATTATTTCCTGCCCCTACCTTCTAACTATACTCATGACTTTCTGAAACAACCCTTTTCAGACTATAACGTTCTAAAAGAATCCTTCCTCCAGCCAAGCCCCAGATTCCTTTTGCCTTTGCTGCCATTGCTTCCCTTACCTGGAATACCATTTCTGCCTACTCTAGATGAGACTGGACTGACCCATTCTGTCTTTTTTGGTTTAGCTCCAACCACCCTTCTCCCACACCTTCTGTTCAGTCATTAGATGCTCTCTCTGGGAAGTCCCAGAGAGGAAGTGTCTGGCTCTGTCACCACCATCACTACCAACCCCACTGCCTTTGCTCTCAGTGTGATCTCGGCCTAGAATGCTCTCTGTGTCTCTGTTACTCTGCCTGTGAAAGCTCTGACTTTTCCTTCAGGGCCTAACCTAAGTGCCTTCTCCTCTGTGAAGTCTTCCAGGGCTCTGCACTTCCCTCTGCAGGAAGTGTCTGGCTCTGTCACCACCATCACTACCAACCCCACTGCCTTTGCTCTCAGTGTGATCTCAGCCTAGAATGCTCTCTGTGTCTCTGTTACTCTGCCTGTGAAAGCTCTGACTTTTCCTTCAGGGCCTAATCTAAGTGTCTTCTCCTCTGTGAAGTCTTCCAGGGCTTTGCAGGTAGAGTTAATCAGTCCATGTTCCGTGTGCCTTTTCCTCTTGAACTTTCTCACAGCATTTATCATTGAGTTGTCATTGTCTATTTCTAGGTCTGTCTCAGCTTAGTTCTAGAGTTAAGTTAAGGACTGTATCTCACTCATATCAGGTCTCTAACACCCATTATATAGGTGTGAGGGATCAGCAGGTACATGTAGATGAGATAAGCTGCATGGAATTGCAGTGAAGTGAGCTGGGCTTTTGAGCATGAGTATGAGATATAAATGAGAGATGGTAAGGGCTTAATGCTTGTTAAACCCAATGCTAGATTCAGGCTACTTTTTTTTTTAATTTTATTTTATTATGTTATGTTAATCACCATACATTACATCATTAGTTTTTGATGTAGTGTTCCATGATTCATTGTTTGCGTATAACACCCAGTGCTCCATTCAATACGTGCCCTCTTTAATACCCATCGATTCAGGCTACTTTTAAAGGCAAGCCTTTAGACCTAAAATGACTGATTCCCCTCTCTCCTCTCCCTCCCTTCTTCCGTGTCTTCCTCCTTTCTTTCTATCCTGCTCTCCCTCCCTCCCTTCTAGAAATGATTATGTCTATTTTGTCTTTGGTGCTGGAATACCAAAGAGTAAGCCCTACTCCTTACCCTGTATTAATCCTGCATGAGGTTTCCTTAATAATGGGCTCACTGGGGTATCCAAAGGCCCCTGCCTCCAGAGCCCTCTAACATAGCCCCTCAGATCATCTCCCTCTGTTTTTTTGCAGAGTTCTAGCATAGCTCTGGTGTCCACTGAGAGTCATCATTACCCAGCAACACATTGGCTCAAACCTTTCCCCAGTCTGCATAGTTTCCAGGATAGGGCAGGTTGACAGTGTTCTGAACATTTCCATACCATTGCCTTATGTCATGATCAGTCTTCCTGGTGGAAAGGTTAAAAAAAGATATAATCTGTACCTTACAGATAGAAAAACCAAGACTCAGAGAAATTGTGAGACCCAATCTCTTTTTAAATCTGCGTATGGGCCTGCTAAAATGCATTTAACCATGGATGACCTAGGTTTTTCACAGGCAGAACCATTTTCAATAGGATTAAAGCTATTTCACACTAGAGAACCAGCTCAGTCTGGGTTGGCAAAGGGCAGATGGAGATAAAATGGTGAGAGAGTTGCTGCTGAGAAAATGACATGTTCAGGTTGGGTCTCAAAGAGCAGTAATTCCAGTAATCGCTGACTTGTACATTTTTGTTTTTGTTTTTCCACTTTGCTCCCCATGCCTTAATGTATGTAGATGGTTAGAACAGACTCCTTCCTGTTACTGTTTTCTTTTTATATGTAAGGCTTCTGGGTCAGACCTAAAGATACCCTATGAAACTTAGTTCATCCATCATGTTATCAAGTATTCCTTAAGCATCTGGTCCATGCTGAGCCCTGTCTGGGCACTGAGAATATTAAAAATTTTGACATATTTCTTGACCTAATGAAGCTCACACTGATGACAGAGATAGACATAATTTACCAAATACAACTGATACAGAGAAGATAAAATTGCACCAAATTCAAGACATAGTTGCATGTTATAGTGTGAAGATGAAGGGGCCTCTTTTAGATAGTGTATCAAGAAAGCCCTCCTAGCTATAACAAGATTTGGTTGAGACTTCAAAGATTCAGGAAGAGGTGTTACATAGGTATTCAGGAGCAGGAAAGGCATTCCAGGTAAAGGCAGCATCATATGCCCAGAAGTAACAGTTTGTTGTATTCCAGGAACAACAAGACATAAATTCAGTATGGCTTCTTTTAAAAGTAATGAATAGTCATGGTGAGCAATAAGGCTGGAGGTAGGAGTGGGTTATATCAGGGACCATTTTGATGGCTTGTCGTTAAGGCAACAGAAGGTCTCAGGAGGGAAGGGACTTACCCAGTTAATGCATATCCTTGTCTGTAGGAATGGAGTGGAATGATCCCTTATAAAGGAACTGGAAGACCTGGGTTCTGCTTCTTTTTCCATTCCCTGTAGGTTAGGCCAATTTCAAGTCTCATATCTTCAAGCCTGTTTCATCACCTATGAAATGGGCATAATATCTGACCTGCCCATCCTATAAAGTTATTTTGAGAAGAAAATGAAGAAATGGTTATTAAATAATTTTTGAGTTATAAAAAATTATTATAATTATTTATATTATCTTTTTATTATTATACTAACCTTATATTCTCAATAGACACTTTAATATCCCTCAGATAATATAACTAGCATGTGCAGTAAAAAGTTTAATGATAACTTTCCCAAGATGTTATTTAGTATGATATTTTATGGCATAGAGTTGGGAGAAAAGAAAAGAAAAACATTATATTTATTGAGCATTTATGGCCAAGTGCTATGTTAGATTCTTTACTTACACTTAAATCATTGTCTCAGTACCCCTATGAGGGCAAGTATTATTGTTCCATTTTATAGATGAAGAAACTAAGGCTCAACGAGTTGTAATAACTTACCAAAAGTCACTAACTGGTGAATGGCAGAGCCAGGATTATAACCCAAGTATGCATTAGTCCAAATCCTGCATTCTTCTCTATACACTAAGTTTTGGAGAAAGTGGACAGCGAGACAAGAGAAACAGAAAATGTTTGCATATGGGACTAAATATGGCCTGTGTTTGAGAATGATAAACCCTTTCCAGCTAAGGGAAGAGGAGGTGGGTTTAGGATCATTGAAAATTTTTGGCCAGAAAGAATTGAATGCCATACACAGTTTTGTTTTGTTCTTGACTTATAGGCATGAATGACTGAATGTTGTTGAATAGGGGAGATCTAAGTAAGGCTGTTTTGACGGGAAGGTTGGGCCAAATAAAGAAAGCTTCAGAGCAATGACATAACAACGTTGATGTTTACTAAGTTTGATAAAAAACTGTAGTTAAATAATATATTTTATTCTGTTTTTATCTTTTAAGATACCAAATTCCCAGAGTGTATAGCCAGCAGAAAATTTAGTCTTTATAGGGTTCTGTAGCCCTCAAATTATTGGAATCTTCCATTTTTATAGTCATCATGTTAGGTTTCTAAAAGAACTTCCACCTGAATCCCTACCCTAGTTTCCTTCCAGTCCCTTTCCTGTAACTGCTAAATCCCATGCCTAAAATGTTCTTCCCTTCTTTTCTGTCAACCAGTATTATGTCCAACCATTAAAGTTCACTTCTTTCTTGAAGTTCCTACTTTGAATTAATGCAGTTTTAGTTACTCCTTCTTTCGCTACTTCCAGTGGCTTCTCATTACAGTTAAAGTAACATTCAAACTCCTTATCGTAGTCTGTAAATCCCTGCATAATTTGATCTTTGCCTGTCTCTCCAACTTCATCTTCTCTTCCCTTTTCATTTCTCATTAAGCTCCAGCCATGCTAGCCTCTTCAGCTTCTCAGATATTCCAAGCTTATCTCCTCTATCAGAGTTCTGGAAGGAATTTGAAGAGAATTTAATAAAGGGACAATATACAAGGGTGCTGGCGGGATGTGGAGAAAATACAAGTTATAATGCTGTAACTAGGGCTAGTAATATTGGAGCATGTTACCACCCAAGCCTGAAGAGGCAAAGGGAGAAAATGGTTATCAGACAACAAAAAAGAGGATTCTGTTGAGAGGGTCACCTGACAGGAGCTGAGAAATACACATTGAGGGACACAATTAGCTTAAGGTGAATCCACAAGGAAGTAAACAGTCAAACAATTCCTCTCTCTTCCCCAAATCTTTCTGGAGCTCCCTTGTCTAAACCCAACCTGGAAGCTAAAATGCAGGGTAGCCCTTTTTATTTGGTGGGTTGAACCAATTCCCAAAATCTATAATTCCATAAGGTTGAACTCAATACATACAGGTCAACCTTCTGAGCAAAGAGCAGAGATGAGAAGGGTGAGAGTAGGTTTAGAGAAGCAAACACAAGGTGCTCAGCATAGCCTCTTTACCTAAAACACTCTTACCCTGATCTTCAAGTGACTTTATTGATGTTTTCCTCAGTTCAAATGCCAGCTCTTTTACATAGGTCTTCGGTGACTACCCAATCAAAAGTAGTGTAACCCCAAACACTAGCATCACTATTAAACCAGTTTCATGGTTTATTCACAGTATTTTTTTTTTAAGGCTCTTATTTGTTTTCTTTTTTTTTCTTTTTTTTAAAATTTTATTATGTTATGTTAGTCACCATACAATACATCATTAGTTTTTGATGTGGTGATCCACAATCCATTGTTTTCATATAACACCCAGTGCTCCATGCAGTACGTGCCCTCCTTAATACCCATCACCGGGCTAACCAATCCCCCCATCCCCCCTCCCCTCTAAAACCCTGTTTGTTTCTCAGAGTCCATAGTCTCTCATGGTTCATCTCTCACTCTGATTCCTCTGCTTCATTTTTCCCTTCCTTCTCCTAATGTCCTCTATGCTATTCCTTATGTTCCACAAATAAGTGAAACCATATGATAATTGACTTTCTCTGCTTGACTTATTTCACTTAGCATAATCTCCTCCGGTCCCATCCATGTTGATATAAAAGTTGGGTATTCATCCTTTCTGATGGCTGAGTAATATTCCATTGTATATATGGACCACATCTTCTTTATCCATTCATCTGTTGAAGGGCATCTCGGCTCTTTCCACAGTTTGGCTATTGCAGACATTGCTGCTATGAACATTGGGGTGCATATGGCCCTTCCTTTTACTACATCTGTGTCTTTGGGGTAAACAGCCAGGAGTGCAATTGCTGGGTCATAGGGTAGCTCTATTTTTAAATTTTTGAGGCACCTCCACACTGTTTTCCAAAGTGGCTGTACCAACTTGCATTCCCACCAACAGTGTAAGAGGAGGGTTCCCCTTTCTCCACAACCTCTCCAACATTTGTTGTTTCTTTCCCTGTCCACTTTTGCCATTCTAACTGGTGTAAGGTGGTATCTCAATGTGGTTTTGATTTAAATTTCCCTGATGGCTAATGATGATGAACATTTTTTAATATGTCTGTTAGCCATTTGTATGTCTTCTTCAGAGAAGTGTCTTTTCATATCTTCTGCCCACTTTTTGACTGGATTATTTGTTTTTTGGGTGTTGAGTTTGAGAAGTTCTTTATAGATCTTGGATACCAGCCCTTTATCTGGAGTGTCATTTGCAAATATCTTCTCCCATTCTGTGGGTTGCCTCTTTGTTTTGTTGACTGTTTCCTTTGCTGTGCAGAAGCTTTTAATCTTGATGAAGTCGCAAAAGTTCATTTTTGCTTTTGTTTCACTAGCTTTTGGAGATGTATCTTGAAAGAAGTTGCTGTGGGCGATGTCAAAGAAATTACTGCCTATGTTCTCCTCTAGGATTTTGATGGATTCCTGTCTCACATTGAGGTTTTTCATCCACTTTGAGTTTATCTTTGTGAATGGTGTTAGAGAATGGTCAAGTTTCATTCTTCTGCATGTGACTGTCCAATTTTCCCAGCACCATTTATTGAAGAGACTGTCGTTTTTCCATTGCATGTTTTTCCTGCTTTGTCAAAGATTATTTGACCATAGAGTTCAGGGTCCATATCTGGGTTCTCTATTCTGTTCCATTGGTCTACATGTCTGTTTTTGTGCCAGTACCATGCTGTCTTGGTGATCACTAATTTGTAATATAGCTTGAAATTGGGCAACGTGATGCCCCCAGCTTTGTTTTTCTTTTTCAACATTTCCTTGGTGATTCGGGGTCTTTTCTGATTCCATACAAATTTTAGGATTGTTTGTTCCAGCACTTTGAAAAATGTCATTGGAATTTTGATCGGGATGGCATTGAAGGTATAGATTGCTCTGGGTAGCATAGACATTTTAACAATGTTTATTCTTCCAATCCATGAGATGGAATATTTTCCCATCTTTTTGTATCTTCTCCAATTTCTTTCATGCGTGTTTTGTAGTTCCTAGAGTATAGATCCTTTACCTCTTTGGTTAGGTTTATTCTGAGGTATCTTAAGGTTTTTGGTGCTGTTGTAAATGGAATTGATTATCTAATTTCTCCTTCTACAGTTGTATTGTTAGTGTATAAGAAAGCAACTGATTTCTGTGCATTGATTTTGTATCCTACCACATTACTGAATCGCTGTATGAGTTCTAGTAATTTGGGGGTGGAGTCTTTTGGGTTTTCCACATAAAGTATCATGTCGACTGCGAAAAGAGAGAGTTTGACTTCTTCTTTGCCAATTTGAATACCTTTTATTTCTTTTTGTTGTCTGATTGCTGTTGCTAGAGCTTCTAGTACTATGTTGAACAATAGTGGCGAGAGTGGGCATCCTTGACGTGTTCCTGATCTTAAGGAAACGGCTCTCATCTTTTCCCCATTGAGGATGATAGTCGCTGTGGGTTTTTCATAGATGGATTTTATGAAGTTGAGGAATGTTCCCTCTATCCCTATACTCTGAAGAGTTTTAATCAGGAAAGGATGTTGTATTTTCTCAAATGCTTTTTCTGCATCAATTGAGAGGACCATATGGTTCTTTCACTCCTCTTATTAATGTGTTCTATCACATTGACTGCTTTGCGAATGTTGAACCACCTTTCCATCCTGGGGATAAATCCCACTTGGTCGTGGTGGATGATCCTTTTAATGTATTGTTGGATCCTATTAGCTAGGATTTTGTTGAGGATTTTGGAATCCTATTCATCCATGATATCGGTCTGAAATTCTCCTTTTTGATGGGGTCTTTGCCTGGTTTGGGGATTAAGGTAATGCTGGCCTCATAGAATGAGTTTGGAAGTTTTCCTTCTGTTTCTGTTTTATGAAACAACTTCAGTAGAATAGATATTATTTCTTCTTGAACGTTTGGTAGAATTCCCCAGGGAATCCATCAGGCCCTGGACTCTTGTTTTTTGGGAGGTTTTTGATCACTGCTTCAATCTCGTTACTGGTTATTGGCCTATTCAGGTTGTCAATTTCTTCCTGTTTCAGTCTTGGCAGCTTATAGGTTTCCAGGAAGGCCTCCATTTCATCCAGATTGCTCAGTTTATTGGCATATAGTTGTTGATAATAATTTCTAATAATTGTTTCTATTTCCTTGGTGTTAGTCGTGATCTCTCCCCTTTCACTCATAATTTTATTAATTTGGGTCCTTTCTCTTTTTTTTTGGATAAGTCTGGCCAGTGGTTAATCGATCTTATTAATTATTTCAAAGAACCAACTTCTAGTTTCATTGATCTGATCTACTGTGTTTCTGGTTTCTAATTCATTGATCTCTGCTTTAATTTTAATTATTTCTCTTCTAATGCATGGCTTAGGCATCGTTTGTTGCTTTTTCTCTAGTTCTTTAAGGTGTAGAGTTAGTTGGTGAATTCGGGATTTTTCTATTTTTTTGAGTGAGGCTTGGATGGCTTTGTATTTCCCCCTTAGGACCGCATTTGCAGTATCCCATAGGTTTTGGACTGATGTGTTTTCATTCTCATTGATTTCCCTGAATTGTTTAAGTTCTTCTTTGATTTCCTGGTTGACCCAAACATTCTTGAGCAGAGTGGTCTTTAGCTTCCAAGTGTTTGAATTTCTGCCAAATTTTTTCTTGTGATTGAGTTCCAGTTTTAAAGCATTGTGGTCTGAGAATATGCAGGGAATAATCTCAATCTTTTGGTATCGGTTGAGACCTGATTTGTGACCCAGTATGTGGTCTATTATGGAGAAAGTTCCATGTGCGCTCGAGAAGAATGAGTATTCTGTTGTTTTAGGGTGGAATGTTCTGTAAATATCTATGAGGTCCATCTGGTTCAATGTATCATTCAAAGCTCTTGTTTCCTTGTTGATTTTTTGCTTAGATGATCTGTCCATTGCTGAGAGTGGAGTATTGAGGTCTCCTACAATTAACGTATTGTTATCAATATAACTCTTTATTTTGGTTAACAGCTGGCTTATGTAGATGGCTGCTCCCATGTTGGGGGCATAGATATTTACAATTGCTAGATCTTCTTGTTGGATAGACCCTTTAAGAATGATATAGTGTCCTTCTGTGTCTGTAACTACAGTCTTTAGTTTAAAATCTAATTTGTCTGATGTAAGAATTGCTACCCCAGCTTTCTTTTGAGGTCTGCTGGCATGGAAGATGGATCTCCATCCCTTCACTTTCAGTCTGGATGTATCTTTAGGTTCAAAATGAGTCTCTTGTAGGCAGCATATGGATGGGTCCTGTCTTTTTATCCAATGTGCAGCCCTGTGCCATTTTATGGGAGCATTTAAGCCATTCATGTTGAGAGTGATTATTGAAAGATATGAATTGATTGTCATCATGTTCCTTGTGAAGTCCTTGTTTTTATAGATTGTCTAAATTTCTGTTGTATATCACTGTTGGGGTCTTTGTCCTTTTATAGAACCCCCCTTAATATTTCTTGCAGGGCCAGCTTAGTGGTCACATATTCTTTCAGTTTCTGCTGGTCTTGGAAGCTCTGCATCTCTCCATCCATTCTAAATGATAGCCTTGCCGGATAAAGTATTCTTGGCTGCATGTTCTTCTCATTTAGTACCCTGAATGTGTCTTGCCAGGCCTTTCTGGCTTGCCAGGTCTCTGTGGATAGGTCTGACGTTATTCTGATGTTCCTCCCTCTGTACATAAGGAATCTCTTCCCCCTCACTGCCCTTAAGATGGTTTCCTTGGTTCTAAGATTTGCAGGTTTTATTATTACATGCCGGGGTGTTGGCCTGTTTTCCTTGATCTTGGGAGGGGTCCTCTCTGCCTCTAGGATGCGAATGTCTGTTTCATTCCCCAGATTAGGGAAGTTCTCAGCTACGATTTGCTCAAATACATCTTCTAGTCCTCTCTCTCTCTCCACTCCCTCCGGGATTCCAATTATTCTGACATTGGAACGCTTCCTGGTGTCACTTATTTCTCTGATTCTATTTTCATGGATTCTGAGTTGTTTTTCCCTGGCCTCCTCTTTTCCCTTTTTATCTATTATATTGTCTTCCAGGTCGCTTATTCGCTCTTCTGCCTCAGTTACCCTAGCTGTTAGATTATCTAGATTGGATTGGATCTCATTGATAGCATTTTTAAGTTCTGCCAATTCAGCTTTCATTTCTGCCCTTAGAGACTCTATGTTGCCATTAATTGATTTCTCCATTCTAGCCATTGTCTTCACAGTTGCTAGCCTGAATTCCCTCTCCGACATCTTGGTTATATCTGCGTCCATTTGGAAATCTGCAGCATAAGTCCTAATCTCTGAGTCTTTTCTATTTTGGGGGCTCCTCCTCCTAGTCATTCTGTTGATGGGTGTTTGAGGGAATGTATAGAGTCCTAATTATTGACCAGAACCCAAGCAAGATGTAGCTGTTTTCTTGGGACCTTAGGGTTGCTGGCCTCTTGTTTTCCCAGCCTGTCTTCTGGGGAGGGGACTGCTGCGCTGTTACTCAGGCAACCCTGTTTGGGCAGAGTTGCCCTGCCCCCCTGTGGTGGGGGATGGGCTCAGTGGGAATCAGTTTTTGGGGCTTTTGTTCTCTGGCGCCTTTCCCTAGTGGCTTTCCGCGTCTCTTCCGCGAGTCAGAGCAGAAGAGTCCGTTTCCAACCCTCTGCCTCAGAGCAGAGAGACAGCAGTCTGTTCTTCAGTGAGCTCTCCAGGCCACACCATCTCCATTTCTATCCGTGCTATTATAAACTGCAGTGTCCTGGGTTGTGCGCCCCTCTGCAGCGCCCCCAGTCCTGCCTCCAGTTAGGGGCACATCTCTGCCCCTTGTGCTTCTAAAACTGCCAGCCACCCCCAGATCACATGCGTGACCCCGTAGCTCCAGGTTTCCGCCCTGGGGGCTGCCCTAAAGTCCTTTCCCCGCTGCTACCGGTCTGCGAATCTGTGCCGGTCCGCAGGGTGTGAGGCTGTCACTCACCGGTGGTGTAGGATCCCACGTCCAGGCTCCCTCCCGCTGCCATTTATCCTCCGATATCTGTCCGTGCAATCACGGCTCCACCGCTTTGTACCTTGAAACCAACCGCCTGCGATATTCTGTTTGTAGAGATCCAGATCTTCTTACATCTCAGGCTGGTTTCGTGGGTGCTCAGAGTGGTCTGCTAGATATCCAGCTCAATTCCGGGGACCAGTTGAAATAGGGTCCCCTACTCCTCCGCCATCTTTCCTCTCCAAGCTATTCACAGTATTTATCACCATCTAAACTTATCTGTTTTATTTTTCTTATTCAAATTGATTTTCTAAATCACTGACTAGAATGTCAGCTTTTATTGCATTATCATAGTCTGACTTGTACTACAGTTGTTTATATATCTTTCTCTGATGAGCTTCTTGAGACTAGCAACACTGTTTTATTCTTTTTAGCCCCCAGCCTCTGTTAGGAGGCCTAGTACATAGTGGATTACTAAAATTTTGTTTAAGTGAAGTAACAGTTTACCTTAAAACAAGGCAGGAATTTAACACTGGGTACAAGCTCTGGGACATTTTATTTTGAGCTCAAGGAACTCTCATATTATTACTACATTATTATGTACGTGTGTCTTGTCATCTCAACTCATGAAAAGATAAGCACCATGTCTTCTTCTCTTAGGTCCTCCAGAGCATTCTCAGATTCTCATTTAACAATTGTTGATACTTGCTTTAGACATATTTCTAAATAGTTTTATTGGCTGGCTTCACAGTCTGCAGTAAAATATAAGAAGGAGAGCAGAAAAGATAAAGACTGCCATAGCAAGGGCATTAACAGCCATATGAGCAACAGCTGGTAGTCTGACAGCAAAACAGGAAGCAGAAACAACTTAAATTCAAGCTCCACAAGAGTGGGGACCTTTACTCTTATTACTTGTCTCCCAAGTATCTAGAGAAGTGTCTGGTATGTGGTAATAATAAAAATAATAATGGTTAGAAATAATAGTATAGGGCTATTAAATGGCAGATAACTAATATATACCTAGACTTTGGTTTCAGAGTTCATGCTCAATAAATATTTGTTGAATTAATAAATAAATAAAAGAATAAATGAATTAAATGTGTTACTTCTCAGTCTGCAAGTCATTTAATTTCATCATAGGATGGTATTTATACTTAAGAATAAATGTAATTTATTGTACTTTCCCAATTTTATAAGTGAATGGAAGTAGAGCAAAATTAATAATACCTTACCTTTTTTAATACCAGTAAATGTTAGGATGCATTCCTGTTGTGTTTAAATATAAACTCCATTAAAGCTGTATTTCTCCCTTGCTTTTATATCTCAGTAGTTAAAGCAGTCTCTTAACTCTCAGAAATGACACCCACCTTTAAAAGCCCCAAGAAAGAGTACAAATATTTAGTCCTAGTTTTACATGATGGCAATTTTCCCTTAGGCACAATCCCATTGAATTTATAGCACTTGCCAGAGTTGTGCCAGTCACATGGCTCCAAAAACTGCCAAAGAAAGAAGATTAGCAAGATTTCTTTCTTTCTTTTTTTTTTTTTTTTTAATGACTTTAAGTCTAAAAATATAAGGGGGAAAAAGAGATCTGGATGCATGTCATATCACCCTAACAGCACGTGCAGATTCTATTTTGATTACACTGCATGCAGGTTGATGGGCATATCCAAGAAGTCCCTGTCTCCTATAGCTTAAGAATCACCAGCAGTTGGGTTTTGTCAAATAATTTGTCAGCTGGCTTGGTTCCTCACCAATCATTTCCCTGAAGCCTTGACAGCATTTTTGATGACAGAATATCTCCTTTTGGGAATCTGTGCAAGTTGGAGGGCCATGTTCTTCTGTGCTGGACTGCCCTGGTGCAATGAGTACAGTTGTCGGTGCCCCACTTTAAGATGATCATGTCACTTTCCTGGGACAGGTCAGCTTGAGAGAAAAAAGGGCATAGAAATAAAGTGAAGGAGTCAAAGATGTTTAGCCTGGAGAAGAACCTGGCTTGTGGATTTGCTAGCTTTGTGATACTAGGCAGTTCTCCACATCTGGGCACTCCAGGCCTAGGTTTCCTCATTTATAATTTGTGCTTATGGTGTTGTTGTGAGAATCAAAGAGAAAGTGTATGAGAAAGTGTCATATCAATTATAAAGTTCTCCCTGGTATTGGTTTATTATTTAAGTAGTTTGTGAGGTCAAACATTCAGTCAAAAAAGTAGTTATGTTATAAAAAGAGTTAGCCTTACAATCAGAAGGCCTGAGTGCAAATTTTAGTTCTGCCGTTTGAGAACTGAGTGAATTTATGCTATTCACTTAGCATTCTGAGCTTCAACTTTCTAATCTAAAAAATTAGAATTCATAAGTTTATTCAGGAAACAGATACTGGAAAAAAAAAGAAACAGATATTGATCCCCTGTTTTGTTTATAGATTTGATCATATGTGGAGATAAGAAATGTAGGTGCTTATACCTTATGGAAAAATCAGTAAAAAACAGACTGGGTCATAATTTGTAACCAACCAAGGTTCTTACTGGATATCATCTGTGCAGCTGCATGGAGAGGAAAGTTCCTCTGACTTAAAGGTGAGCAGCCTGGGGTTTAAATTCCCGCTCTACCAGGTGAGCAGCCTGGGATTTAAATTCCCACTCTACCAGGACTAGCTGAGGACCTCTGGCTAAGTTTTAGAGCCTGGCACACAGTAGGCTCATAATAAATGTAAGAGAATGGATGAATGAATGAATGATGCCACTTTACCTCTTTGAGCCTCAGTTTGCTCATCTGTAAATGGAAATAACTCCTCGACCCCAAAATAGTTGTCAGATTAGCATGAATTACTGCAGTTAAAAAATGTTTCTGTAGATGGCAAACCAACAAATATGGCTGTTCCTGAGCTCCATCCTTCTTTTATCCAGTGCAGATGGCCATTTTCTCCCTGGAAATTACCTGCTCTGGTTTAGCTTGCTTGATTATATTTTAGAAATCTTTCTATTTGGCCAGATTACTCTGGTTGCTATGTTGATAATAGACTATAGGGCTATTAGAAGGGTTACAAGTAAAGAAACCAGTTATGAAGCTATTTGTATAACCTAGGCAAGAAATGGTGGTGACTTGAACCACAGTAGTAGCAGTGGATTGTTTATGGGTATATTTTAAAAGTAAACCCAATAGTATTTCTTAAAGGACTGGATGTGTAGTAAATGATAGAGAGGAGTCAAGGATGATTTCAGGATTTTTTGTTCTGAGCCCTAGAAGGATGGAGTTGCCATCAACTGAGATGGAGTAGATCTGTGGAGGTCAGAAGTACAGTTGGGGGATATTAAATTTGAGGTGTTTATTAGACTACAACTAGAAATGTTAAGGAAGCAGTTGGCTACATATATCTGGGAATAGAAAGGGAGACTTGAGTTAGAGGTATGAATTTGGTCAACAGTACCACAGGCCAGGCCAGCCAAGTAGGATGAACACAGCCATTGTCTTTGACAACCAGGAGATCACAGGTGGTGTTTTTAGAGCCATTTCAGTGACACAATAGGGAAAGAAGTCAGACTGCAATGTGTTAAGGAATAAAGAAGCTTCAAAGAAATAGCAATAGTAAATGTGGATTACTCCTTTTAAGTATTGTGGTAGTGGAGAGAGGGCAAAGGAGGGGAGGAGTTGATGGAAGAGAATGGTGGCTTTTGGTGCACTGACCACTCATACCTCTTAACACACTTTTCTGCATTAGCTTTTTCAAAGTCTGTCTCCAACTGCTCCTTCCCTGGTTCTTTTCCCTCTGCCTACTCCTCAAAGTTTCTGTCTGCAGTATTCTTCCTTTGGACTTTGTTCACCCAACTGGCAGAGAAAGCTATGAAAATCTAGCCTGCATTCAAGACTCTCCAAGATCTGGCTCTGGTATGTTAGTGTGAGTTTCTTCCTCCCACACTCTCTTTCCCATTCAACCTAAGCTGTTTCCACTCTGGATTGTTTTCTAGTCCCAGAACTTTTCACTTTTATGCTTCTATCCTTTTAAGCAAGATCTTTACTTTGCCCAGAAGCCCTACCTCCCTTTCTTCATATATGTAAATATTTCTTTTTGTTCAAGACTCTGCTCAAATGCCATTTCTTTCAGGCAGTCTCAAACTCCCCTCCCTCACCTGTAGGAATTAGAATACAATCTCTTTTTTTATAGTAATTATTACTTTCAAATTGTCCAAAAATGGCATAAATTATTTTGTTGGTGTTGATATAAATGTCCAAGATACTGGATGATCTTTTTCCTGAAGTTTTAAGATTCTGTGTGATTCTCTTATTATCAAGTGCCCTGAAAATGCTTAATTCTGACATCATCTGCCCACCCACTCACAATGTCATTTAGTGCATCACTTCTTATACAGCTACTCTGCGGCCTTTAGAGAGTTCTCACTCCATTGCCCTGAAGATGAAGAATCTGGAATTTAGTTCTCAATTCATTAGCAGATCATAAGTATGAAATCGTAAGTATTAACCTGAGTATCCGTCACTTTATACAAAATGAGGATCACTTGTAGAAGAGGGTAGTATAATCACATCCTTCTGAAAGCAGTGATTATGCAGACTATTTTAATGTCACCCCCTTTAGGCAGTTGTCCTGGTGTTCCCACACCAGCATCCTCCACCTCTGTGTTTCAACATCATATTATATTTACTTCTCTCATGCATTTATCACACAGTATCACTGAGTCTCTACCATATAGTTAACATCAGAGATGGTTTAGTGTCATGTTAATAAGATGGAGTTAAGATTTAGGCAGATCTCAGTTCCAACTTTCTTACTCTGCTATTTATTAGTTGTGTGACCTTGGCTAAAATTATGTATACCTTTGATCATTAGTATCATGATCTATAAAATGGGGACTTTATTAGGAAAAAAATAAGATGGTAAATATAAAACATCTGCAGACTGCTGGATACTTATCAAGTTACTCAGTAAATATTTGTCAATTCAGTTTTATTGAATTGGCACATTGCATAAAGCATGCTCTTGCTTCTCATGCCACGAACTATTGAGGGGACACAATTAGATCATTGATTTAACTTTTATTAAGTAAAAAGGGTTACAGTTTTAATCTGCTGTGAACCTCAGTAGTGGACTGATTGTTTGAAGGACTAGCATAGTTTTGTATTTAAATAGAACAAACTGAATTACACATAAACAGCAGTAGAAATTCCTGTAGAGTACTATTTTTCAACATAAACGATTATCCCAGCCAGCCATATGTATAGACACAGCAAAGCTTCTGTATTTATATTTTTTCATTAAAAACAAAATGGTTAATTTCACAAATTAATTTATTGTATTCGTCACAACAGCCAAATTCAAATTAAACAGTCTAATGCTTTAGTGATTCAAGACTGGCTTATTGAAAGGACTCTGTAATTTTGATACCATTTTCTTAGTAAGAGCCTATAGTTGTTATTTTCTAGCAAGAAATCTTAAAGGATTTCACAGCATCATTTTTCCTAGTGCATTATTTTCAGAGATTTCAAATTGGCCTCTGGTTACTTTCAGAAATCAAATTCTCTAATGTAATGTCTGTCAGCTGTGGGAGCAGCAATATGTAGTGGTATAGTGGACAAGGTGTAGCTTGAAGGTTGGAAAGGTCTACATTTCAATTCTGGCCTTGGGCAAATTCCTTTAGAAAGTGGTCCAGTTTCATTCTTTTGCATGAAGCTGTTCAGTTTTCCCAACTGAAGCTGTTCAGTCTTTTTCCCATTGGATATTCTTTCCTGTTTTGTCAGAGATTAATTCACCACATAATTGTGGATTTATTTCTGGGTTTTCTTTTCTGTTCTATTGATCTATGTATCTATTTTTGTGCCAGTACTGTTTTGGTAACTACAGCTTTGTAGTATAACTTGAAGTCTGGAATTGTGATGCCTCCAGCTTTGCTTTTCCAAAATTGCTTTGGCTATTTAGTGTCTTGTGGTTCCATACAGATTTTAGGGTTGCTTTTTCTAGTTCTGTGAAAAATGCTGGTGGTATTTTGATAGGGATTGCATTAATTGTGTAGATTACTTTGGGTACATTTTAACAATGTTTTTTCTTCCAATCCATGAGCATGGAGTGCCTTTCCATTTCTTTGTGTTGTCTTGAATATTTTTCATCAGTGTTTCGTAGTTTTCAGAGTATAGGTCCTCCACCTCCTTGCTTAAGTTTATTCCTAAATACTTTATTATTTTTGGTGCAATTGTAAATAAGATTGTTTTCTTAATTTCACTTCCTGCTGCTTCATTATTAGTGTATAGGAATGCAACAGATTTCTGTACATTGATTTTGTATCCTGAATTCAATTTGTATTACTGAATTCATATACCAGTTCTGGTAGTTTTTTGATAGAGTCTTTTGGATTTTCTATATACAGTATCATGTGATCTGCAAATAGTGAAAGTTTTACTTTTTCCTTACTGATTTGGATGGCTTTTATTTCTTTTTGTTGTCTGATTGCTGTGGCTAGGACTTTCAGTACTGTGTTGAATAAAAGATGGCGAGAGTGGACATCCTTGTCTTATTCCTGACCTTACGGGAAAGCTCTTAGTTTTTCACCATTGAGGATGATGTTTGCTGTGGGTTTTTCATATATGTTATGTTGAGATATGTGCCTTCTAAGCCTGCTTTGTTAAGTGTTTTATCATGAATGGCTGTTGTATTCTGTCAAATGTTTTCTCTGCATTGACTGAAATCATATCGTTTTCATCCTTTCTCTTATTGATGTGATGTATCACATTGATTGATTTGTGAATGTTGAACCACACTTGCATCCCAAGAATAAATCCCACTTGATCATGGTGAATGATTTTTCTAATGTATTTTTGGATTCGGTTTGCTAGTATTTTGTTGAGGATTTTTGCATCTTTGTTCATCAGAAATATTGGCCTATTGTTCTCCTTTTTTTGTTTTGTTTTTGTTGTGTCTTTCACTCATTTTGGTTTCAGGATAATGCTGACCTCAAAATGAATTTGGAAGTTTTTCTTCTTCTTCTATTTTTTGGAATAGTTTGAGAAGAATAGGTATTAACTCTCCTTTAAATCTTTGGTAGAATTTATCTGTGAAGCCATTGGGTCCTGGACTTTTATATGTTGGGAGTTTTTTGATTACTGATTCAATCTCCTTGCTGGTAATTGGTCTGTTAAATTTTTCCTTTTCTTCCTGATTCAGTTTTGATAAGTTATATGTCTCTAGGAATTTATCCATTACTTCTAGGTTGTCCAAGTTGTTGGCATATATTTTTTCATAATATTCTCTTACAATCCTTTGTACTTCTGTGGTGACAATTGTTATTTCTCTTCTTTCATTTCTGATTTTATTTTGGGTGTTCTTTCTCTCTTTTTTTTGATTAGTTTGTCCAAAGGCTTATCAATTTTGTTGATCTTTTCAAAGAACCAGCTCCTGGTTTCATTGAGCTATTCTATTGTTTTTTATTTGTTTGTTTGTTCATTTTTGTTTCTCTCTCTCTCTCTCTCTCTCTCTCTATATATATATATATATATATATATATATATATATATATATATATATATATTTTAGAGAGTGCAAGGGTGGGGAGAGGCAGAGGGAGAAGGAGAGAGAGACTCCTAAGCAAGCTCCATGCCCAGCACAGAGCCTGACACAGAGCTTGATCTCAGGACCCTGAGATCATGACGTGAGCCAAAATCAAGTCAGACACTTAACCTACTGAGCTGCCCAGATGCACCTATGTCATTTATTTCTGCTCTAATCTTTATTATTTCTTCCCTCCTATGGACCATCCTGAGGTCTGTTTAGCTCTGTAATGTGTCTCTGCCCTTCCTACCCTCTTTGATATGGCCTCTTCTCTCCATTTAGTTGTGGAGAGTTTGTCCTGCTAGTCTTTGGGTTGTTTTCTGGGTTATTTACACTGATGCTGGTATTATCTGTGGGATGTGGGTGTAGTTGTATCTGTGGGACAAAGTGAGCTTAGGGTCCTTCTCCTCTGCCATCTTTCCAGCAATCTGATTACTTTAGTATTATACGAAGTCTTGAAATCAAGTAGTTTAAGGTTTCTAACCTTGTTTTTCTTTTTCAAAATAGTTATGGCTAGTCCAGCTTCTTTTTCATTGCTATACAAATTATAGAATCAATTCATCAATTGGGACTGCATTTAATCTATAGACAAATTTTAGGAGAATTGATAGATTAACAATATTGAACTTTCCAATACACCAACATAGTATGTTATCTTCATTTATTTATATCCTCTGTAATTTATTTCAACAATGTTTTGAAGTTTTCAGTGTTCTATTAATTGGTGATAAAGGATTATTGATGTTTCCAACTATAATTGAGATTTATTTTTCTTTCAGTTCTGTCAGATTTTACTTTTTTCAAAGTTCTATTTTAGGTCCGTACAGTTTTATGATTGTTGACTTCTGGATGTGGTGATCCCTTGATCATTGTGAAATTCCTCTTTATCCATATTGATGTTCTTTTTCTAAAGTCTGTTTTATAGTAATATAATAAATTCTGCATCTTTCTAATGATTACTGACTGCATGGTATATGTTTTTGCATTTTTTAAAATTTTGAACTATTTGTGCCTTTATATTTAAAGGGGATTTCTTGTAAACAGCATATAGTTCAACCTTAATTTTTAAATTCAGTCTGGCAATTTCTTTTTAATCGGAATGTTTAGACCATTTGAATATAATGTATTTATGAATTTGGCTGGATTTAAGTCTATCATCTTGCTCTTTGTTTTCCATTTGTTCCATCTGTTCTCTGTATCCTTTCCCCCCCTTTTCCTTATTTCATTTGGATTAATTGGAGTATTTTTAAGGATTCTATTCAATATTCACTGTTCACTTATTAGCCAGACCTATTCATTTTACCTTTTTACAGGTTGCTCTAGCATTTACAATAAATATCTGTGACTTATCACAACCTACAAACAATATTATAATTGGGAGCTCCTGGGTGACTCAGTTGGTTCAGTGTCTGCCTTCTGCTCAGGTCATGATCCCAGGGTCCTGGGGTGGAGAGCCCCATATGGGGCTCCCTGCTCAGTGGGGAGTCTGATTCTCCCTCTCCTTCTGCCTCTCCCCCCTGTTCCTGGGCAAGTGTGTGCTCTCTCTCAAATAAGTAATAAAGTCTTTTAAAAAAAATCTTTAAATAAAAAAAATTATAACTGTTGACATGTACTGAAATATCCTTATAGCAATATTCTTATATTTTTCTTTCTGTTCTTTTGCTATTGTTGTCATAGATTTCATATTTATATGTATTATAAATCCTATAATACGCTGTTGTTATTTTTGTTTTAAACATCCAGTTCTTTGTTTTAAGCATCCAAATTCTCTTAGCTTTTTTTTAGTTGCAAAAGTTTTCATTTTGCTTTAATTTTTAACAAAATTTGAGTCATTTTATTATGAAATGTTTATGTTGCTTTTATTTTAAAACATATTTTTGCTATAATTTTACTTATTTATTATATCAATTTTTTATTTACATTCTAGTTAGTTAACATATAGTGTAATATTGGTTTCAGGAGTAGAATTCAATGATTCATCACTTACATATAACACCCAGTGCTCATCACAAGTGCCCGCCTTAATACCCATCACCCATTTAGCCCACCCCCCACACTTCTCCCCTCTAGCAACCCTCAGTTTGTTCTCTATAGTTAAGAGTCTCTTATGGTTTGCCTCCCTCTCTCTTCTTTTTTTTTTTTTCCACATCCCCTGTGTTCATCTGTTTTGTTTCTTAAATTCCACATATGAGTGAAATCATATGGTATTTGTCTTTCTCTGACTTATTTCACTTAACATTATACACTCTAACTCCATCCATGTCATTGCAAATGACAAGATTTCATTCTGTTCCATGGCTGAGTAATATTCCACTGTTTATTATATACCACATCTCTATCCTTTCATCAGTTGATGGACATTTGAGCTTTTTCCATAATTTGGCTATAATGCTGCTATAAACATTGGGGTGCGTGTGCCCCTTCAAATCAGTATGTTTGTATCCTTTGGGTAAATACCTAGTAGCGCAATTGCTGGGTCGTTGGATAGTTCTATTTTTAATTTTAGTTTCAGCACTCTAAATGCCATTCAGTTGTCTTCTGGCTTACATAGTTATGATGGAATTTCTGCAGTCATTCTTTGTTTCTCTTTACATGGACTTGTCTCTCCCCACTTACATTGCTGCCGTTAAGATTTTTCTCCTCATCCCTGATTTTTACAAATTTTATTATAATGTGTCTTGGTGTAGTTACTTTGTATTTAATCTACTTGGTGTTTATTGAGTTTCATGGATCTATGGCTTTATATTATTCAACAAATTTGGGAGTTTTTCAGGCATTATTTCTTCAAATACAATTTTTTTCTGTCCTTTTCTCTCCTCTCCTCCTGTGATTTCAATTACACATGTATTAGACCATTTGGTACTGTCCCAAAGGTCACTGAGATTCTTAATTTTTTTTAGTCTCTTTTTTTTTATCTCTATGCTTCATTTTGGATAGTTTTTTATTGTTATGTCTTCCGTTTTCTTTTTTTAAATTTTTTTTAGAGATTTTATTTATTTATTTGAGAGAGAGAGAAAGAGAGCATGGGGGAAAGGGCAGAGGAACAAATAGACTCCCCACTGAGCAGGAAGGCCTACTCAGGGGCTCGTTCCTAGGACCCCGAGATCATGACCTGAGCCAAAGTCAGATGATTAGCTGACTGAGCCACCCAGTCGTCCCTGTTTCTTGATATATGTTTAATTTTTGGTTTACTACTAGACATTATAGATTTAACTTTGTCATGTGTACTTTGTTGTTATTATTTTTCTTTAATGACTTCGATTTTGTTTTGTCGGGAAGTTCATTACTTGCAGTTCCATTTGATTCTTTTGTTATTTTTCTTTAATGACTTCGATTTTGTTTTGTCGGGAAGTTCATTACTTGCAGTTCCATTTGATTCTTTTGAAGGTTTTTTTTTTTTTTTATGTTATGTTAATCACCATACATTACATCATTAGTTTTTGATGTAGTGTTCCATGATTCATTGTTTGGGTATAACACCCAGTCCTCCATGCAGAACGTGCCCTCTTTAATACCCATCACCAGGCTAACCCATCCCCCCACCCCCCTCCCCTCTAGAACCCTCAGTTTGTTTTTCAGAGTCCATAGTCTCTCATAGTTCGTCTCCCCCTCCGATGAAGGGGGGGAAATCGGAAGGTTTGTTTTTAAGATACTTTAACGAAGGTATAGAGTGGCTTTACTATAGGAATAGTTTAGCCCTGTTACTAAGCCTGGCCCTTCTGAAGTATTTACTGAATGACTCAAAGTATCAATGAAGACGGTTCACTCTTGGAACATGAATAATTCCTAACCCCTCTATGATCTCTAGAAATTGTTCAACTCACAGCTCTCCCTAGTTGCTCTTTTTCTGACCCCTTCGAGTTTACCCTTATATACACATTTGGAGACTGAAGACTCAAGAGCAACACTATGCAAATTTCTGAAGCTATTTTTCTGAAAAGCTCTTTCTTCTCAAAGACTATCCCTTATTACCTCAGAATCTCTGGACTCTGATGTCTATCTTCTCAATTTAGCAACATCATTAAGTTATGCTTGGTATCCCCGCCCTTCTCCACAGTCCAAAATATGCCTTCAAACAAAAAGCCTAGTTGATTATAAGGCTCACCTCACTTTTTTCTTATATTTCAGGAATTAGAGTCCTTCATTGCCTATTGTCCAATATCTGAAAACAATTTTTAATGTTTTGGTCATTTTTCTTGTTGCTTAAGACAATAGGGTAAATCTGGCTCCTGTATTACACCATGCCTGGAAGCATAACTCCAAGTCCTTTATATAACTCCAAATGTATCTTTGAATGTGATATATCATAGCTAAAGTAGTCCAAATCCAGAATCTTTGATGTCAGAGTCTATACCAAAGCTGAATTTTAATTCAGTTTGTGAAACATTAATAATCACTGACAATCTGCTAAATTTTGGGGGGGTTCTGAGATATAAAGATAATATTAAGAAAATTCCTCTACTCAGGGAGTTATATATAGTTAGAGAAGACAGATGGGTAAGTGATCTTGAGCAAGTCATTTTACAGTATATCAAGAGAGGCACCATGGTGTAATAAGAAAGGGTGGACTGGACAACATTACTACCAGTCCTCCAACACAGATCTTGATTATACTGTGCAGAATATGCCAGGACTATTATTTCATCCTACCATTTACTATGTGTGTAACCTTGGTAAAGTTAATAGTTGTCTATACGTGAGTTTTCCACCATAATACAAACTTGTGATAGCTCCTAAAGTGATTGCAAGGTCTCAGTGTACATGAATAAAGTACCTGCCCTTCTAGTAGGTGCTCAGTTTAGTTCCCTTCTGTTTATGACTCTATGTTCTCATCCATATATTTGGAGTAATCTCCTATGTATGTTTTAGGTTACAGGACTGTTGTGAAGATTAGGGAGTATGAATTTGACAGCACTATAAAGTCTGCAGATCACTGCTGGGACTCTGCAGCCCTTGGCAATTTTCTTTATTTTCTGAGCAGCAGCCTGGGAAAGTAGGTTAAACATCTTTCTTTCTGTAAATGCCGGTGTGACTGGAAGAGTAGATTGATTTTGACTACCAGAGTTTGGGATCCTACCCAGCAGTGATAGTTTTATTATGTTCTTCACAGTGCAATTAAGACCTACCTTAGCAACACATAAGTTATTTTTTTCAAACAAATGGTATGTGCTATGGATTCTTAGACTTGTGTTGTGGGATTAGGCTAAGCATAGGTGAGTCTCTTTAGAACATTATAGAAACTGTTTCTGTTGGCCAGCACTGCTCCAGTATCTGTCCCCTTGGAGTACTTGAAAGCAGACATATTTACAAAATGGGGCTGGAATATTGTGATTTCTTGTGTATGTTTGGTTTTTGTCCATGGTTCCTGGCTCATAGCTACTAAAACCCTTGGAATTTCCTATAATAAGAACTAAAATATGTCTTTTGTTGTGTTATTGAGGTAACTTTTGGAAAGCCCCTAGGTAACTAAAGGATGATTGCTGTTCTCCAGGGAACCAACCATGTGATTAGAAAGTTGAGGAGCTAGAGATTGAATTCATTTGCCAGTGGCCAATGATTTAGTTAGTCAGTGCCTCTATGATGAAGCCTCCATAAATATCCAACAGGACAGCTTTCAGAGAGCTTTCAGATTGGTGAATACTTGAAGGTGTGGGGATAATGGCATTCCTAAAAAGGGTACAGAAGCTCCATGCCCCTTCCCACATACTTTGTCTTTTGCATCTCTTCCATCTGGCTGTTCTGAATTATATCCTTTAATAATAAACCAGTAATCGAGTAAATAAAGTGTTTCTCTGAGTACTGTGAGCCACTCTAGCAAGTTAATCAAACCCAAGGAAGGGGTGTGGGAACCTCTGATTTATAGACAGTCAGTCACGAGTACAGCTGGCCACCTGGATTTGTGACTGGTGTCTGAATTCCAGGAAGGGGGTTGGGACCCCCTATCTATAGCTGGTTGGTCAGGAGTCCAGGTGCAAACCTGGGCTTGCAATTAGTGTCTGAAGTGAGAAGGAGAGGCACACTCTTAGAGGACTGAGCCCTCAAACTGTGGAATCTGATGCTATCTCTGGGTAGATAGTGTTCAAAATTGAGTTGAATTTTATGACACATTTTTGATATCTGAGAATTGTTCATTAGTGTGAGGAAACCACTCCCCCACCCACCGTGTTGAAATTTCATGCAGAACTCAAAAGAAGGGCTGATTTTTTTTTTTTCTATGTAGGAATGAGACAGTGTTTTCTAGTGACAATTAGCCTAGAAAAAAATCATCCCTCCAAGACTAACATTGTCTAGGCTGAAAAGGACAGGAACTTTGAAGAAAGACAGATTTGAGATTTGGTCTCAAACTCTCACTTAGTATCTGGGTGACCTTAAGAAAGTCAACCATCCTCTCTGAGCCTATTTTCTCATTTGAGAATGGAGATGATGCTATGCACTTCACAAGGTAATTGTGAGGAACAAATGAGCTAATGGATAGTAAAGTAATTTGTAATCTATAAAAGTCCAACAAGCTATTTTCTATTATTTTTATTTTTTCCTTTTTTAATATTCTTCTTTTTATACTCTTCTTTTTTTTTTCCCAATATGGAAGCTACCATATCTCATGTGTTTAGACTGTCTACAGATTCAGACTAATTATGCTTCATACTACATTTGATCTGTTTGATGAACACAGCTCTGGTTCTCCTTGGGAGGCAGCCTGGTTTAACAGAGAGAATGTATGGGCTTTGAAGCCAATGATCTGTGCTTTATATCTCATTTCCACCACTTGTGGGCTATATGACTATGGGCAAATTATTCAAATACTCTTAGTATCATTTCCCCCTCTATAAATGGAGACATTAAACCCCACTTCTCAGCATTATTGTGAAGACTAAGTGATATGCATAGTAAGTGCCTACACATGAAAAAGGCCAAGTAAATATGCTATTATTTCTGTTACCTAAATTCTCTAAACTAGGCCTTTCTCTGTGTTTTCCAAAAAATATACCAAAATATGCTATTTTCTGGCATGTATTGCTGTTGAATGATTAAATGCTCAGATTATTTTTTTCCTCTTTTTTTTTTCTTTCAGTAAGCTTTGACTTTCATGGATCTGTAAAAAGCACCTTACACATTCACACTGTGAAATGCTTCATTTTCAAATATGTCAGCATCCCCGAGTCACTCACTGACCCAACAAACCTTGGGCTCCTATGGGCTGATTCATAGTCCTCAAGAAAACTGCTAAGCAACAATACCTCTGAGCCCAGGCAGATATCCATTCTCTGATAATTCTCAAATCCAGCTTGTCTTTTCTTTTGTGCAACTCTTCTGCAAACTACAGAGTTGGAACATGATCCCCTTCTGGGACTCTCAATCCAGCTGCCTCATTCACAGAAACTAAAGCTCAGGCAGAGGAGGAACAGTCAGCTCTCTTGGTTTCCTCATCAGTGTTATTTCCAAAATCTTTCAACATCTTGCTATGACCTTTACAGTTAATTTCAACAACCTGTGTGATAAGAATGACAATGCTATTATCACTATGTGGCACATGAGGAAATAAGTTTCAGAAGAGTGACTTGCTTAAGGTCACACAGCTAGTAAGTGACAGACTGGGTTTTTTTTTTTTTTAATTTTTTTAATTTTATTATGTTACGTTAGTCACCATACAATACATCATTAGTTTTTGATGTGGTGATCCACAATCCATTGTTTTCGTATAACACCCAGTGCTCCATGCAGTATGTGCCCTCCTTAATACTCATCACTGGGCTAACCCACCCCCCTCCCCTCTAAAACCCTGTTTGTTTCTCAGAGTCCATAGTCTCTCATGGTTCATCTCTCCCTCCGATTTACCTGCCCCCCTTCATTTTTCCCTTCCTTCGCCTAATGTCCTCCATGCTATTTCTGTTTTCTCCATGAAGCTATGTCAGCCTGAAGCCATTCCCTAGTCTCCAGATTCCTTGTAAAGCTGTGCCATGGTCAGACTTGGCACATGTTGTGTGCTTATGTGGGCAGAGTTAGTTCCTCCAGCAGCAGCTAGTGGATAGTTGGGGAAGGCTCCAGCCAGGCAGATGCTAGAAAAAAAAAAAAATTCCATTTCAGAGTTCATTTATGCCATTCTTCTTAGAAATCTTTCTCTATGTGGTATCATCTGACCTCCACCCTTCTGTTCTGCATGACACTGATTATAGAGGACTACTCTTCATTGCAAACCAGAGTTGGAGGTGGGTCAAGTTAGGTTAATTCATTTTTTGCCATGGGAAATCTATAGAATTAAGATACATGTTTAGTATTTATTTATATGTTTGCTTGTTGACTGATTTATTTATTATGTTTCATTTGTCATAAATTATTTGGAGTGGATTATAAAAATACAGAACTTATAATGCTCCAGCTGGCATGTCTGTCTTTTCAGCTTCATCTCTAGCATCTGTAAAAATGATCCAATTACATGGTCTTCTCTCAGTGCCTGGAAGGAACTAGGCTCTCACATTTTAGAGATACTTCATACACTGTCCCTTCTGGCAAAATGAGAGGAGGGAAAAGAGGAAGTCAGGAGTAAAGTTAATATCTACATTTGTTGGGTTTGAGTAATAAACTTGACATTGAGATTCCTAGTAACCAAGGCAAGGAGAAATACAAGATTAGGTACATGGTTCATACTCTCCATTACAAAACTCAGTTCCATTTCTAAGGAAAAACACAGCTCTTATTGACATTGAGACCCAGGGGAGGGGAAGAGGGTAAGTGAATTTAAAGAATATAGTTTACAATGTGATAAACAGCATTCTCAGACACATCCTTAACAGTAAGGAAAAAATTTCATAGGGCTATTCTTATAACATCTTTCAATATAGTCCTTTGTTATCTGCCAAGCTGATAAAAGCAGTCCTATAAAAGACCAAAATCATGTTCTCTTGCCTTGATCCAAAGATAAATTTTAGAGTATCTTAAGGAGCAGATGAACTATATACTTTTTAGGCTGTTTTCCACATATTCTTTTTCTCTCTTTCAATTGAGCTTTTAATAATTATTGAGTGGCAGGGAACTTAAGCTTGAGTATCTGATAATTAACTGACTAGTATAATTTACTGCCCATAAGTTTTCTAAATAATCAGTGGTCTGTGTAACCCTTTTCCAACAGAAAGTTTCTAAGAATCAGACTCCTCATCTATAAATTGGATATAGTTAATACTTTCACATGGATGTTGTAAAGATCAAGTAGTATAATATCACTATAATAATAGTGGGCAATAGTTATGTAGTGGTTAACAGATATTGGACCATTTCTAGAAGTCACATACTGCTAATTGCTTTAAATAATTAATTTAATCCTTATAACAAACTTTAAAAGATAAGTATTGTTGTTTTTCCCATTATTAAAAATAAAAAACTGAGGTGTGGAGAAATTAATTAAGTTATCAAACATTACAGAGTTGATAAACAGGGGAATCAGGATTGAATTTCAGGTTGGTTGGATTCCAAAGTTCTTAATCTTAACTACTATGCTATAATTAACCATATGTGGTGTTCAATAAATGGGTTAATAGTATTTTAATAGAGTTACAATCTAAATTGTTGTTAATCAGTATAAGATTAATGTGATTTGAGTATTTTTATTAGAAAGTGTTATATAGCCTGGAGCATTTTATTTGGTGTGACTTACCACATTTCATCAAATTTAAGAAGCTGTCAACTATAAGATGCACCATTACTTTGTGTACTACTAAGAAAGAAAAATGTTGTCAATTAAACTCTGACACAATGCTTTCTTATTACATTGGATTTTTATTTTATACTTACTAAAAGACCTCTTTCAAACTTATCTATACAGAGATTTTTGTCATGGATCTCTCTTTTTTATAATAAAAATTATACAAATAAAGTGTTAAGGTATTTTAACACATTCAGGATCCAACTATTCTGAATTACTTTTAATTCAGAGTTGTCAGTAGAGACATTTTCCCACACAGTAGCAGTTTCAGTGTCTTTAAGAACATGATGATGTAGCGTTTCTTCAAAGTGTCCATTGTCATTTTGGGATTTTCTCCCAAGCCTCTGACACATTAGCAAGTTTTGATATATGTATTCAGGCAATGTCAGTGAGTCATGATACTATAAGATATATCTGAATTTCAGAGATGTTAGATGGAGGGAAAATGTGTGTCTTAGAATTGACAATGAACTTTGTGTTGAGTAACAAGTGCTTTGCTTGGCTTAAACATATAACTGTTTCAATGAAGATTTGCATCTGAAGTCTCATTCATCTCAGACTAAGCATGGTAAATATCCATATATAGTTGTTGCCCAAATTAGAATAGATAATAGCTCTGGGATATGGGCTTCTGCCTTTTAAAAATGTGCTTATTTACAAGTTTTCAAGGTTATCTTCTAAAGCAGGTCTGCTGTGGTAGCACAATAGTATTTTTCTTTCCTAAAACCAAACCATAGAATATTATAATACCATCTTTTCAGTAGAAGAAGAAGAATACAGAGAAAAGATACACATGCTAATTTCAGCTTTCACACTGATATTTTGTATGACCCTAAACAAAATCCCATCTGTAAAATCAGGAGAGTTATCTTCAGAACCTCCAAGAGCATGTGCAGCCTGAATAGGATTTATTCTTACATACTAAGAAGGGAGCTGGCATTTGTTGTAAGCCAACTATGTGCTTGCTATTTCATATGTATTATCTTGATTAATTTTTAAAATAACTATTTATATAGCTATATTATATTCCAGAAAACAGACTTTTGATTAACTAATTACATCAGGTATTGGCTACTAAGGGGAAAGAACTGGGATTCCAAGCATATCTTAATCAATTCAAATCGCAGGCCCTCTACATTACACATGTTGCCTCTCTGAGTCCTTAAAATTTAACTCAGCAAAACATAGGCAGAGCTAAGAAGTTGCTAGGATTGTGAAATCAGAAAACATTATATTATTTGAAATGTCAGAATCAAAGTTAGAATGAATCTTTATTTAGTTCCAAAACCTTCTCAAGACCTACTCTTTGCTCATGTTGAATGCTGAAAAAGTAAGAGAGAAATCACATCACCCTGTTCTTAGGAAGCTCACAGTTTAGTTAAGTATCTTTCAAAATATATTCTTTGCAGTCTTAGAATTCATTCAACATTATTTAACAGCTATTTACTGACTCAACTTTATGGTAAGGATGAATTATACTTAAGTAAATAAAATCATATGATTTCTATCCCCCATGGGCATTGCAGACTAATAGAGACAGTTACATATACAATTTAAAACTGTGACAAGCTATAATAACATACCAGTTTTGGTGTTAGAAAATAGCATGAGGGCCATACTTAGATAGTATGGGCAAAGGAGGCTCTTCTGAGGAGATGAAGCTTAAAGAATTAGAAGGAGGGAAATGAAGAACACTACAGATTATGCCGAGCAGAAGGAAGAGAATGGTTGAAAACCTCTTGGGAAAGGATATAGAATTCAAGGAATTTAAAGAAGAAATGTGGTAGCAGATGAAGAGGGAAGTAGGGCTAAAATCAGATAGGGTTGGAAACCCATATTAGAACATTTGGATGTTGTCTGTAATGCAAAGTAAAGAAGACATTAAAGCCTTTTTAGTGGGGCACAAATTCAGGGGATGGGGGTTAACATTTAGGCAAACTGATGTGTGTGTGTGTGTGTGTGTGTGTGTGTGTGTGTTTCTAATACTCGGCTTCTGTGGAGAATAAAATTAAACTACAGAACAGAGGAAATAAGTAAGAAGGCTATTGCAGAAGTGAGATAATAGTGGCTTAGGGTGGTTGGCAGTAGAGATGAAAGAACTTAAAGATTTGACATATGTACTGGAAGTTAGATTATTGAAAGATTTATTATATCTGGGAATGAAGGGAGAGTGAGGAATTAAGATTGAGTTCAGGTTTCTGGCTGGGCAACTGGTTGAATATTGTTGCCATTGACTGTTTTGGGGAATTTTGAAAGGTAAGCAGTGTGGGTAGATAGGGGAGTCAGCACGTTTGTTTTGAAAATATCAAGTTTTAGATACTTATGAGATCTCTAAGGAAAGATATCTAGTAGTCTTTTGGATGTACAAGGCTGGAGTCCAGGGAAGTTTAGGCTGGAAACATACATTTGAGAGTTGTTAGCATATAGATTATATTTAATGCCTATATTTGCCTAGGAAGAAGGGTAGAGAAAAAAAAGAATAAGATAGTAGATGATCAAACTCTGGGGTATTTCCATATTTAGAGGTTGGACAAAAGAAAAGAGGTCCACATAGAAATCAGAAAATAAGTGGCCAGAAGTAGGAAGTAGGAAGAAAGCCAAAAGTAGAATGAACTGAATAGGCATTGACGAATAAGAGGTGCTGGCAGCATACATATGCAGAAGTTTTGTCAAGAAGAGGAGTAGAGAAATAAGTAGTAGGTGATGGTGTATAGAGTTGGGTGCAGAGTTATTTGCTCATGGTAATGATCCAGAGAGAGAGCAGGATTGATGATGAAGGAGACACAGGAGATGATCAAAAGGGTGCTGTCCTTGGGAAAGTGAATGGCATGGGATCCAAAAGACATGCTGAGGACCTTTGTTGGGAAGAAGGACACATTCATCCATGGTAGCGGGATTATACAAAAGAAACATAGGCATGTTTCTAATTTTGGCTATGGGAATATGAGAATCCTCCTGTCTGATGGTTTCTAAAATGGAAAGCATTAGAGAAGATTATCCTTGAAGAATGGTGGTAAGGGAAAAAGAATAAGGGTTTTCAAGAGATGGAAGAAAGTATGAACTAGTTTTTTTTTTTTTTTTCAGAGAAAACATGAGAAACCTACTTACCAGAATAACCTTGTAGAATTGTTGAGCAATGATAACAGCTACTTGAGGACTGAGATCAGAAATTTAAAATGTAGTCATTTTACCTCGATACGTGATTTTCTCCAGTTATATGGGGCCTGTATAAGGTAGGTAGAAGAATTCATTATGGGTATGAGTTTTGCCACAGGAGAAAAAAATGGATGGCGACAAGAAGATTGAAGGTGTTCATGAGGACATAATTACGATAGACATGGATAGGAAGAAAAAACAGGAAGGAAGCTGACAGTCATGAAGTAGAAGGATTGATGGATTGGACTTCAAAGAATTATTGTAAAGTAAATGCTTCAGCAAATTATATTGAAAGTTGCAATTGTAAAACATGATGTGGACATTTGAGATTATATGTAGGGTAGAGTGTGTGCATCTGTGTATACTTAAGAAAAAGAGAAAGATGGTGGTGGTGGCAAGAGAAGCTGAAGTGGAGTGAAGGAAAAGATTATCAGAGATCCTTTTTATTCATTCAGAAAGTATCTATTAAGGACTTACCATGAGCCAAGCATTATTCTGTTTGCTGACAGCACTGAGGTGAGAAGCCATGATGTTAAATGGATCATCTGTATGAATGTAGAAATCACTAAGAAGGAAGATAGAAAGTGGGTGTGGAGAGAAGGAAGTGAGGCAAAGATTAAGGCTGTTGATGGGTAAAGCAAGTTGAGCAAATCTAGTGATTCACCAAAGTGAAAGCCATGGTATTATTGGCCCCTAAGTAATAATATTGACAACAATAAAATGAACAGTTACAAATATAGTGAAAAATCCTTAAGTAATATTTATGTATCAAGCACTGCACTGAGTATTAACATATATTAGTTTAATTCACAAAATACCCATGAGATGGTTACTCCTATTCCATTATTCAGAGTAAACAGTGTTTGGGAGGAAGGAATGGGGGAAAAGCCAGGGAGCTTGGGTTGGATTAAAGGAGGTGGGAATGGAGAGGAGTGGTCAGGTGAGAACAGATGCCGGAAAAGTTCTGGACTTGTAGCAGTGACTGAAGGAAATCAATAGTAAGGTATGGTGGAATGATCTCTGATAGCCTTCCAGTTGAGGTGGGCAGTGGTCTCTAGTGCCATATTCATCAGGTGGATAATGGCTTCGATGGCAACTGCTTCCTCTGAGAACAGGAGAGGTGTAGCCAAAATGACTGGGGCCTCTCCTCCTCCCATCGAGAAAAGCAAAAGGTGATTCTGCTAAGGGGAGAAGAGAAAGTGAACTCTTACCTGCCCCCTACCTCCTAATACTCTTAGAGCAGTTCTGCTTTTAATTGCTTAAGATTACAGAGATTTATGTAAGGATTTTTAGAAACATAGGCTTTGTTTAAAAATTATAAAGGTATGTTTAAAAAACACTGGTCTAGAGGATCATTTAATCTTAAGAATACTCAGTCCAATCCCCTCATTTTTGAGAGAGGGAACTAAGAGCCCTGAGAGGAGGTGGGAATTACTCAAGGTCATACCATGAGTTCATAGTAGAATCAGGTTATGTCTTCTGACTCCCAGTCTAGTGTTCTTTACCATACCCATCTGATCCAGGTTTAGAGCCCTAACAAATTCTCTAGGGTAAAGAGTGCAGCAAGCTTCTGCTGAACTCTCATCCCTATTCTGTGTCTGACCTATCTCCTGCTGGCAGCCCACATCTAAGATTTTTAAAAATTCATGTTATGTTAATTACACCATAATCCCTGTCTCTACTGACTCTATTCTATTAAGAAATAATTCACTGTTTTGTCAATAACCCTGGGTGTTCTCTCCTGACAGTGTGGAGAGGTGAAGCCTTCCAGCAAGCTTTGCTCACCCCAGCAGCAGTATTGGGCTCCATACTTATAGAATTACTAGCAGAAAGTGGTTTCCCTCATGGTTAGGAGACTCTAGGTGGGGCTCTTTGTTCTTGTTTGCAATCAGCAGAAAAGCCACTGTGCTGTCATGCAACAGAGTTCCCCCACCTTTCCCCTTCCCCTTATCTGCTTTTCTGTTTTCTACTTTCATTCTTGTTTAAACTACACAGAAACTTCCTGTTATTAAAAATCCTAGAATGAGGGCACCTGGGTGGCTCAGTCGTTAAGCGTCTGCCTTCGGCTCAGGTCATGATCCCAGGGTCCTGGGATCGAGCCCCGCATCAGGCTCCCTGCTCTGCGGGAAGCCTGCTTCTCCCTCTCCCACTCCCCCTGCTTGTGTTCCCTCTCTTGCTGTGTCTCTGTCAAAAAAAAAAAAAAAAATCCTAGAATGAAACGGTAGGGATTCTTCTATATTTTTGTTCACTGATATATTCCAGACATCTGTAATAGTGGCCAACACATAATAGATGGTCAATAAATATTTGTTGAATGAGTAGATGCATGAACAAATAATTAAATTGATAAGATCTGGATAAACTGATACTAAAACTCTGCTCCAACTTTCTCACTGTACACAGGGCTAAGAGTCAAGTGCCCTGGGTACTAATCTTGACTGGACTGAAGAGATGTAGCAAAGAGAGAAGTAACTTGCCAAGGTCACTTATCCAAATAGGCTGTGTAGATTAGATGTCAACGGTGGTATCCTGTTGTTTGAGATTCAGATGAAATTAGTTCAAAGCTCTCACCTTATGTGCAGTGGAAGCTTTGCATCCCTCTCAACCTCTCAGAATTTTGTGTGGATTGGGGTGAATTTTGGTATTGTGATTTGTTGCTGGCTCAAAGCTCTCTGAATTAGTTCAGTTTATGGTTCATTTTGCTGTCATGTGTACAATGTCCTTATTGACCCAGACAAGGAACTCATCTCCTCTCTTGGGTATACCTAAATTCTCTCTCTCTCTCTCTCTCTCTCTCTCTCTCTCTCACACACACACACACACACGCACATTCATGCCTATCCACAGGCATACACAAAGACATGCAAAAAAAATCTAATACATAAAGCTTTTTGTATGTGGATCAGATCTTCCTGAAGATTTAGGGAGATGGAAGGAATTTATATTATATCAATGCAAAAAAAAGAAGCTTTAATATTAGTCATGCCTGTTCTTAAAACATAACCATTTCTGTTAATTTGAGCTTCATCTTCCTCATATCTTAATCCTTATATATATACATATATCTTAATCCATTCCTCCCACTTCCCTTTCCTTCTCTGTTTACCCCATCTTTAGATTTCTGTTCATATCTTATAAATTACAAGAATTCCATCTTTTGTTTTCTTGTTACCAGTTGAACCTCATCACCTGTGATTTCATTTTCTATCCCCAAGTAGTATATCATAGATTTTTTCTAAAATAGGGCAGTTCCCTTCTCAAGATGTTCCCTTCCAATGATGTTATTGGATATTGGTTATAAGATACTGAGGTTAATTCATAGCATTTATAGAAAAGTTGAATAACAAATCCTTGGGGGAATTCCCAAGCATCACTTGGGGGATCTCAGCAATAAAATTCATGGCATGACTACTTATGTATTAACATGAATATGACTCAGTGTCAATTTTGTTTCTTGTTTCTCTATTTCCAGTTTCAGATTTACCAGAAAGTGACTGTGATTGTCCTGACCTGTCATAGTTAAATGAGTTATGCCCAAGGGCAGGACCATCTTGAATAGACAAGGCCATGTGCCCACTACTGGATATTGGAGCTGTTTCCAGGGCATGCAAAATCACTGGGGATTCAGTAGCCACCCCAAGCAGTATCTTCCACACTGCTTCTCTTAGGACTAAACTTTATGCTCATGCTTCTCATTCATTCAAAAGTATCCACTAGGAATGTGTTCATAAGTGGGCCTTGGGTGCTGGAATATAAAGAAAATAAATAAAAATGTGTGTTCTAGAAATCACTGACATTGCTGTCAGTGATTGGAGTGAGGAATACTCGTGAGGTTGTGTATGTGATTTGAGCAGGAAGGTAAACCATTTTTAATAAAGACTTGAGTATCCAAGAGAAAACTAGCTTTAAAACACCCATTACCCATTGTTGTGGACATCTCAGGAATGTTGTATAGTTCTCTAGTCTTCCAGAGCTGCTTTGAAAGCAACCAGCCTCAACAAAGAGATACATTGATACTTGAACAACTCAGTTTTGAACTGTGCAATTCCACTTATATGCAGATTTGTTTTTTAAATAAATACAGTATATCAGTGAGGTCATATGATACATGTCTCACCGATATGAGGAATTCTTAGTCTCAGGAAACAAACTGAGGGTTGCTGGAGTGGGGGGTGGGGTGGGAGGGATGGGGTGACTGGGTGATAGACATTGGGGAGGGTATGTGCTATGGTGAGCGCTGTGAATTGTTTAAGACTGTTGAATCACAGACCTGTACCTCTGAAACAAATAATACATTATATGTTTAAAAAAAAAAAAAAAAGCAGGAAGGGAAGAATGAAGGAGGGGAATCAGAGGGGGAGACGAACCATGAGAGACTATGGACTCTGAGAAACAAACTGAGGGTTCTGGGCGGGGGCGGGGGGGTTGGCCTGGTGATGGGTATTAAAGAGGGCATGTACTGCGTGGAGCACTGGGTGTTATACGCAAACAATGAATCGTGGAACACTACATCAAAAACTAATGATGTAATGTATGGTGATTAACATAACATAATAATAATAAAATAAATAAATAAATAAATATAGTATAGTACTGTAAATGTATTTTCTCTTCCTTATGATTTTCTTAACAACATTTTCTTTTCTCTAGCTTACTTTATTATAAGACTTAGGATATAACATATGCAGTATAAAAATATGTGTTAATTGACTCTTTAAGTTATGGTAAGGCTGCTGGTCAACAGTAGGTTATTAGTAGTTAAGCTTTTGGGGAGTCAAAACTTATATGTGAACCAAAGCAATCCTGAGAGAGAAACACAAAACTGGAGGTATCACAATTCCAGACTTCAAGTTATACTACAAAGCTATAGTAATCAAAACAGTACGGTACTGGCATAAAAATAGGCACATAGATCAATAGAACAAAATAGAAAACCCAGACGTAAGCTCACAAGTATATGGTCAGTTAATCTTTTTTTTAAATTTTATTTTATTATGTTAGTCACCATACAATATATCATTAGTTTTTGATGTAGTGATCCACAATTCATTGTTTTCGTATAGCACCCAGTGCTCCATGCAGTACGTGCCCTCCTTAATATGGTCAATTAATCTTCAACAAATCAGGAAAGAATTTTCAGTGGGAAAAAGACAGTCTCTTCAACAAATGGTGGGGAAAACTGGACAGCTACATGCAAAAGAATGGACTGTTGGGGTAGCACTAAAAGGAGCTGAAAATGCTGAGGGTTATTGACTCTACTATATAAGCAGGACGTCAGTGCCAGGAGGCTGTTTACAAGTTCTTAAACTGAGCCATGTAGAGTCAGACATGAATATATCAGAACTGCTAACCACAGATGGTCATGACAGAATAGGGATCTGAATCATGAGTCAGAGGGCAGGATCCCAGGCCTGGAATGGATCTTAGAAATATCTTTTCTTATCATTTATCACCTCAGTGGTAAGTTTATGGCTGCCATGGGAGAGAAGTAAGAATAAGTGATAGAAACTTGTTTTAGTGGAAACAGCCTTAGAGTCAGAAGAATCAGGTTCAAGCTCCAATACAATCATGTACAAGTTGAACATTGCTTTCAACAGCTCAGCTAACATTTCTGAGCCTTGATTTTTTTTTTCATTTGTATAATGGGTGCTATAGTAATATTTACTTCATGGGGAGGGGGTTATGAAGCTTACTTTTCAAAATGTATTCTTTCATTTATTCATTAAATTGATTCAACAAATACATAGTAAGATTCTGTTATATGTCAATAACTGTACCGGCATTAGAGATGCAACAGTGAACAAGACACACAAATTCTAAAACTGTAAAAATATAAAACATAAGTCAAATGTTAATATTTTATATTATTGTAGTGGGTCCAGAAATTTTATTTGCAGCTCATAGACAAGTTGTAATATCTTCCTTTCTGTAAAACATCTCTGGTCTTCCTCAGGAGTTCAGTGTGATAGAAAACTTGAAAAAAAATAATAGTAACACTGGATTTTATTCCAAACCAGTAAACTTAATCCTATGGCATAACCAAGCCATCCCTTTATGTATGCATTGCTCTTTACATAAAATTATCTGGTCTTTCAGATTCTGCTTCCCTCCCCTTCTCTCCTCCTCCCTTCAAAACCAATATCTAGTGGTACTGACCTCATGGCAAAAGGGACACTGGAGTTTTGGATCCATGAGGTGTTCTCTGGATCCTCCTTGATCTTGGCTATGAAATGGCAGGTCTGGGTTGCTCCTCAGACAGAAGACCACCAAGGTGTACCACCTTTTCTGAGGTCATCTACTGTAGTTAACGTGGGCTGGTATAACAATTACCATAGACTGGGTGGTTCAAACAGCAAACTTTTTTTTTTTCTTATAGTTTTGGAGGCTGGAAGCCCAAGATCAAGGTGCCAGCTGATTCAGTTTTTGTTGAGAACCTGCTTCCTGATTTTTCAGGAGGCCACCATCTTGCTGTGTGTTCACATGTTGGAGACAGAGATCATCTCTCTCATGTCTCCTCTTGTAAGGGCACTAATACCATTCATGAGGGTTCTATCTTAATGCCTTGATTTTCTCACAAAAGCCCCTCTTCCAAATATTATCACATTGGGGATTAAAACTTCAGCATATTAATTTTGAGGGGGACACAATCATTCAGTCCATAGTAGCATCTGCTTATAATGCCTATTGTTGGTGTTTTTTGTGGTCCCTCTTTCTTTCTCTCTTAATTTATTAGGGCTTTGAAGTCCTCTCTGGAGGATACAGTCTCATATGGTCTGTCCCAGGTAGTTTGTCCTGCCATGAGGACTTCTCATTAGCAAACTCCCAGCCAGATTCTCAGTTAACTGCTAAGTCCTCTCATGGGAGAAATATGGGAATTCCTAATTCTTGTTCATATCCCACAGGAACCAAGTTGTTGTTCTACGGGTAGCCTAGAGTAAGTCTGTTTTATAAGTCCTAAATTGAAAATAGAACACCCTTATAGCTGTTTCTCTCATACTTTTTTAGATGTTTTCAAAATTTCACCTCAAACAGACACACACACATAACTATTAAATTTTACATTGTCAGGAGTCAGGATTTGAATTCAGGTCTCTCTGACTCCAAAACTCATACCTTTAGTCATTATCCTATATAGTAGTTGCTCCTTTTCCATGGGGTATACATTCCAAGACCCCCAGTGGATGCCTGAAACCACAGATAGTACCAGACCCTGTAAATATTATGTTTTTTTTCCTATACATGCATACCTATGATAAATTTTAATGTATTAAGTTAGGCACAGTAAGAGATTAACAATAATAATAATAAAATAGAAAAGCCATAACAATATACTGTAATAAAAGTTATGTGAATAGATCAAGATGTGATATATAGAGAGATATAGATATATATGGGATATTACTCAGCCATCAAAAAGGAGGAAATCTTACCAATTACATCAACATGGATGGAACTGGAGGGTATTATGCTGAGCAAAATAAGTCAATCAGAGAAAGACAATTATCATATGATTTCACTCATATGTGGAATTTAAGAAACAAAACAGGATCATAGGGGAAGGGATAGAAAAATAAAATAAGATGAAATCAGAGAGGGAGACAAACCATAAAAGACTCTTAACTATAGGAAACAAACTCAGGGTTGCTGGAGGGGAGGTGGGTGGGAGGATGGGGTAACTGGGTGATGGGCATTAAGGAGGGCACATGATGTAATGAGCACTGGATGAATGATGAATTACTGAACTCTACATCTGAAATTAGTGATACACTATATGTTAGCTAGTTGAATTTAAATAAAATAAATTTTAAGAAGTTATGTGAATGTTCTCTCTCTCTCTCAAAATGTCTTACTGTACAGGCATATCTTGTAGATATTGCAGATTTAGTTTCAGACTACTGCAGTAAAGCAAATATTCACAATAAAGAGAGCCAAATGAATTTTTTGGTTTCCCAGTGGATATTAAAGTTATGTTTACATTATACTGTCATCTGTTAAATGTGCAATGGCATTATGTTTAAAGAAAAACAATGTACATACCTTAATTTAAAAATATTTTATTGGTAAAAATTCTGACCATCATCTGAACTTTCAGTGAGTCATAGTCTTTTTGCTGGTGGAGGATCTTGCCTTCATGTTGATGGCTGCTGATTGATCAGGTAGTGGTTGCTAAAGGCTGGGGTGGTTGTGGCAATTTCTTAAAATAAGACAACAGTCAAGTTTGCTGCTTGAAAGAAAGTGACTCTTTCTTTCATGAACTATTTCTCTGTAGTGTGCAATGTGGTTTGATAACATTTTACCCACAGTAGAACTTCTTTCAAAATTGAAGTCAATCTCAAACCCTACCACTGTTTTACCAATTAAATTTATGTGATATTCTGAATCCTTTGTTGTCATTTGAACAATCTTCACAGCATCTTCACCAGAAGTAGATTCCATCTCAAGAAACCACTTTCATCCATAAGCAACAACTCATCTGTTCAAATTTTATCATGAGATTGCAGCAATTCACTCACATCTTCAGGCTCCACCTCTAGTTCTAGTTCTCTTGCTCTTTCCACCACATCTGCAGTTACTCCACTGAAGTCTTGAACCCCTCAAAGTCATCCATGAGGGTTGAAATCAACTTCTTCCAAACTCCTGTGAACGTTGGTATTTTGACCTCTTCCCATGAATCATGAATGTTCTTAATGTCATTAAAAATGGTGAATCCTTTTTAGGTTTTCAATTTACTTTGCCCAGACCCATCAGAGGAATCACTACCTATGTCAGCTATTGCCTCATAAAGTTGATTTCTTAAATAATAAGACTCAAAAGTTGAAATTTCTGTTTGATCCATGGGCTGCAGAATGATGTTGTGTTAGCAGTCATGGAAACAACATTAATCTCATTGTACATCTCCATCAGAGCTCTTGGGTGACCAAATAAATTATCAATGAGCAGTAGTGCTTTGAAAGAAATCTTTTTCTAAGCAGTAGGTCTCAACAGTAAGCTTAAAATATTTAGTAAACCATGTTGTAAGCAGATATGCTGTCATCCAGACTTTGTTGTTCCATTTATAGAGCATAGGAAGAGTGGATTTAGCAGAATTCTTAAGAGCCCTACGATTGTCAGAATGCTAAATGAGCATTTGCTTCAACTTAAAGTCATCAGATGCATTAGCCTCTAACAAGAGAGTCAGCCTGTCCTTGAAGCTTTGATACCAGGCATTGACTTCTCCTCTCCAGCTATGACAATGCTAGATGGCATCTTCCAATATAAGGCTGTTTTGACTACATTGAAAATGTGTTGTTTAGAGTAGCCACCTTTATTAATGATTTTAGCTAGATCTTCTGGATAACTTGCTGCAGCTTCTATGTCAGCGCTTGATACTTCATCTTGCACTTTTATGTCAAACCTCATGAACCAGTCTCGGCTAGCTCCCAACTTTTCTTCTGCAGCTTCCTAACCTCTCTCAGCCTTCATAGAATTGAAGAGAATTAGGGCCTTGCTCTGGATTAGGCTTTGGCTTAAGGGAATGTTGTGGCCAGTTGATTTTATCAAAACCACTAAAACTTTCTCCATATTAGCATTCAGATATCCATAATAGCAATAAGGTTATTTTGCTTTCTTATCAAATGTATGTTCACCGTAGTAGAACTTTTAATTTCCTTCAAGAATCTTTCCTTTACATTCACAACTTAGCTAACTGTTTGGTGCAAGAGGCCTAGCCTTTGGCCTGTCTTGGCTTTCAACATGCTTTCCTCACTAAATGTAATCATTTTTAGCTTTTGATTTAAAGTGAAAGGCATGCGACTCTTCCTCTCACTTGAACACTTAGAGTCCATTGTAGGGTTACTAACTGGCCTAATTTCAATATTGTTGTGTCTCAGGGAGTAGGGAGGCCTGAAGAAAGAGAGATACAGAGGAACCACTGGTCAGTGGATTTGCCAGAACACACACATTTATCAATTAAGTTTGTTATCTTATATGGGCACAGGGTACCCCAAAACAATTACAATAGTAACATCAGAGATCACAGATCAGGACGCCTGGGTGGCTCAGTCAATTAAGCATCTGCCTTCTGCTCAGGTCATGATCTCAGGGTCCTGGGATCAAGTCCCACATCAGGCTCCTTGCTCAGCAGGGAGCCTGCTTCTCCCTCTGCCTGCTGCTCCCCCTGCTTGTGTGTGCTCTCTCTCTCAAATAAATAAATAAAATCTTTTTTTAAAAAAAAGATCAAGATCATCATAACAAATACAATAATGATGAAACATTTGAAACGCTTCGAGACTTACCAGAATGTGATAGAGACACAAAGTGAGCAAGTGCTGTTGGAAAAATGGCACCAATAGACTTGCTTGATACAGGATCGCCTAAATCTTTAATTTGTAAAAAACAAAACAAAACAAAAAAAACACATATCATCTTTGAAGTACAATAAAGTGAAGCATAATAAAATGAGGTATGCCGGTATTATTCTTACCCTTCCCCTTGCAATGTTGTGAGATGATAAAATGCCTGTGTGACGTGATGAAGTAATATGAATGCCGTAGCTATTTTTACACAGCATTAGGCTACTTTTGACCTTCTGACCATGCATCAGGAGGATTGTCTGCTTCCAGACCGTGGTTAACAGCAGGTAGCTAAAACCATGGAATGTGAAACTGCAGATACAGGTGGGGACTACCGTATAGAGAAGTCTCATTTGAAAGCATGTGCTAGTATTGTTAGATTCACATTCTGATAGATATTTAGAACTAAAAATATCTTAGAGGTCATTCTCTTCATTCTTCATTTGAAAAATTAGAAAAGACCCGTAGATGAATGATTCACCCAAGGTCACACAGAGCCTGTAGGCTTCTGGGTCTTCCTTCAGCTGGGCATTGGGAAACTCATACATATAGGAAACTCTCACTGCCCTCGACCCAGTGGTTTCCCTCCTTGTGAACAGCAATTTGGACTTGAATGTTAACTCTAGCACTTACTAATTAAGACATCTTACTGAAATCTTCTAAGCCTCAGCATCCTCATCTGTAACATGGAGAATATAATATCCTAACGTGTAAGTATTAGGATGTAAGGAGAAGAGCTGTTTAAAATGCCTAGCACAGAGTAGGAACTCAATAAACAGTAGTTTCTTTCTTGTCTGATTCTTTGTTGTTACTTCCTGGAGCTCTCCTAGCTGCTGACTTTGAAATCATGCCCGCTGTGTTGGTTGAGCCCTGCCTACTCTGTGAACACTGCCTGATTCCCTGGACTTGGCCCATTGCCAGGTTGGACTTATGATCCCTGGCCCCATTGTACAGCCTCCAGGACCCCAGGCTGCCTGACGTGACTTCTACCCTAGCAGATGTTTTCTTACCCCTTTCTACCAGCTGTTCAGTCTTGCTAGAGCTTTATGCCTCTTGACCCATTGCCAGTCTGAACTTGGTGACCTTGAGATCTGTGATGGTTATTATGATGCACCAACCATATTCCCCTTCAAGGAAGACTTATTGCCCCACATCCTGGGAGTGTTTTCAGCAGAGAGCCTTCAGCTATAAGCTACAGCTCAGGTCAAAGTTTTGCCCCTTCCTGGGGATTCCACATCCAATGACTAATTCATGGAGACCCAATTTGGAACAACTCTCAAAGACCATTCTAGCTCCATAGCTCCCAAAGGGTATAGCTGAGGCTGCCCTTGGCCTTGCATCACAACTCAATTTCCCTCCATCCACTCCTCCTTCCATCCCTGCCCTTCCATAGGCATTGATCCCAAGCACTCTTTACACATCTGGAGTGCTAATATCCATTTCAGTTTCTGCTTCATGGGTCCATGAAAAAGGTCCCCTCAAACTGCAACCATTTCCCAACACTGTGAATTCTGATTTTGCCCAATAGATCCTGGACTGTTCCTGCTCACACTCTAGACTGACTCTGTGTGTGTGTGTGTGTGTGTGTGTGTGTGTGTGTGTGTGTGTGTGTGGTGTGTGTAAAAGACAGACAGACAGCCTTGCTGGTCTGATAGCCAAGAAGCCAAATCTATAGGGAGGTCTTTTCACAACTTTCTGCTACTGGATTGTGTTTTAGTGAAGTTAGTAGTCAGTTGGACTTTAATCTTGAACAACCTCTATTCTTCTTGTGTGTGTGCCTTACTCTGACAGGTCCTGACGCTAGGAACACAGGTTAAATCAGACCCACTTTTGTCCTGAAGATGTCACCATCTAGGCTGAGAGGCAGGTATTATATAAATAAATTATAGTAAGGAATGGTAAGTGCAATGAAAGAGATACTTCCTGTCCTGAGGAACTTGGATGATAATGTTTTCCTGGCAGAGTAATTCTAATGATTAAATGAAGACACATCACACAATGCCTGGCACAGAGGCAACATTTATTGAATCAAATCATTTTATTTTGCAGGTTAGGAGATTAAGGGCCTAAAACATTGAGTGACTTGCTTATGATCCCATAGGTAGGTAACGGCCCAGCTGAGACTGAAACTCAAGTCTCCACATTCACCCTCCATGACTTTTTGCACCATGCACTTTGCCTCAAGAAGGTAAGAGGTGTGTGTGTGAGTGCACACGTGTGCATGCATGCACACATGTGACCTATCTGCTAGTATTGTTTTCAGACCTAAACTTCTGGAAAACTGGCTGCCTCCCTCATAATTTAGGCATAATGTATACATGGTTCCAGGCTGTGTTTTGCAAGTTCCTTTGTTTTTTGCTAAAATGAGCCCAGCAGCTGAGCAGTATTTCTGTTCCCACATCCTATTCACCCTTCACGCTTAGTGGGATGACAGAGAAGCATCAGACCGCAGCAGTGACATTTATATGAAAAGAACCCATTGTGTCCTTTGTAAGGAATAGCACGTAGCTCTAAGCCATACTGCTTTCCCATTTGCCTTCCTCTGGGAGGCCCTGGCAAGAGCTTGGCCCTCCAGAGGGAGCTGCCTGAGTCCTCATGCCGGAAATTATATTCTGTAATTAAAATCAATAGCAAAACAGACACACAGCAGAAAGGTCATAGAACACAACAGAAAACCATTGAGTAGCATACTGCCAGGTATCAAAATAGATTTTTGAACTTTTGTTTAATCTGCAAATGCCGAAAGTCATCCGTGGGAGAGAGGCAGTGTGCCCCAAACCTTAGCCTCACCTAGGGAAGGGTTTAGCTAAAGAAGCCTCCTGCTTAAATCCTCCAAAGCCCAGCTTCTTCGGTCCAGCAGTGCTCCTTTAAAGTCTCTGACCAACCTTCTGTTATTAAGCCAGTGGACTCCTAGCCCTAGAGATCTGTTCACAGTCTGTGTCCTGAAACCCTCACCTTAGCCTATCCAGTGCTCCATCCCTTACATGCCTCTTGGAATCCCTGCTTTCTGACCTACTGCTGTGACCACAACACTCTTTTCCTCTTTAGATATGATAATTGATGTTACTTTAATGGAATTTTTCCATTCTTGGATCATAATCTATTCTCATATCTTAGGCTGCTCCAGCCCTGGTCTAAACCAGCTCAGTCTCTGGGACTTTCTTTTACTGCAGCTTCGTGTCTTCCTTGTCCAGACAACCAGGGCTCAGATGTAACTTTACCTCTTCCCCTCCATATGAATTCCCTGCTGAAATCTTCCTTCTCATTCAGATATAACATATGTATGATGATCTTCTGTATGTGCCAGGCATGGAGCTAAGGGTATTCACATATTATGTTTAATTCTTACAGATTATAGCTAATCCCATAGCCACTCATTTTACAGATGATCTTAGAATGAAGTGACTTACTCTAGCAAGTCAGTGACAGAGCCAGAATTCAAATCCATGTCTTCTGTCTCCCAGACCCAGCTTGCTCCACCACAGCAGAGCTACTTTCTCCTTGCAGAGGCAATCACATAACGCCATTACAGCATGCAACATGCTGAATTTTTCAAACAAGTAGAATAATATGTCCATAGAGTCAGGAGGTCCACAGTAGGAATGTGCCTAAACAACAAGCATGAAAGACTTTTCTTCAAGCCTAAAAGAAGTAGACCTTGTTAAATTTTTGCTTAGAGCCAAAGTCTTTCTCATTTTTAAACACTGGACCCTAGGCAAAAACCCATTGGCTTTGTGACATTCATGGTGGCCTCCAGAGGGTCCATCCAGGTGCATCAGTAAGTTGAACTTTGGTTTCTTTTTAAACTTCTTATTGAAATATAATATGCAAACATAAAAGTGCACATATCATAAGTACATGGCTTGATGCATTTTCAGTCTGAATATGCCTATGTAACCAGCACCCTAATCAAGAAACAGAACATTACCAGAATTTCAGAAGCCCTCTTTGTGCTCCACTCCCCCAAGGATAACCATTATCCTTACTTAATTCCACAATTTATTTATCCATTGTATGTTGATGGCATTTGGGTACTTTCTATTTTTGTATATTACAAATAGTTTTGTAGAATATTATTGTATATGTATTTTGGTGCACATATGCCTGTATTCTAGTGAGGATATGAGAGTAGAATTGGTCAGCCATTGAGTATACATATTCTATTAGTTTCCTGTTGTTTCTATAACAAATTACCACAAACTTAGTGACTTAAAGTGATACAAATTTATTTTCTTACATTTCTGGCAGTAAGAAGTCCAAAATGAGTCTTATGGGATTAAAATTAAGGTGTTGACAGGGCTGGTTCCTTCTGGAGTCTCCAGTGGGAAATCTGTCTCCTTGTCCTTTCTAGCTTTTAGAGCTACATTCCTTGCATTCTTTGGCTCATGGCTCCTTCCTCCATTATCAAAGTCAGCAGCACAGCATTTTCAAATCATTCTTTGCTTCTGTCTTTACATTGCCTTCTCTCTTATAAGAACCCTTGTGATTACATCAGGGCCTCCCAGGTAATATAGAATAATTTCCCCCTCTCAAGATCCCAACTTAATCACATCTGTAAAATCTTTTTCCCATATAAGGTAACATTTACAGGTTCCAGGGATTAGGATGTGGACATCCTCGGAGAGTCTGACATTCTTCAGCCTACCCCACATACGTTCTACTTTATAAATATTGCCAGCACTGCGAGGTGATACTCCTACCAGAAATATATGAGAATTCTGGTTGTTCTACATCCTCATCAGCTCTAGATCTATTCCATCCTTTTCACTTTACCCAGCTTTTTTTTTTTTTTCCTGTCTAACTGAAAACTATCTGGAAAGTCAAACTTTCTGTATCCACAGTTATGCTCATGCCCTCCCTTTCCCTCTCTAAGCACAATAATTCTCCTCACTGCTATTTCTGTTAAGAAAGAACATTTTAAAAAATGAGTTCTACCCTACAGCGAAATGGGATGCCTTATGAGGTGATAAACATTTTGTCACTAAAGGTATTCAAGCCTATGCTGGATGAACATTTGTGGGAAAACTGTAGAGACAAAATCAGTATTGAATAGAGGTGCTCTCTTAACAAGCCAGAGATTGGAAGTTGAAAGACTTAGGTTTTGGTTTTGAGTTCTCTATTTACCATATAGGCACAAGCAACTTACTTAACTTCTGTGAGCTTCATTTTCCTTATTTTTACACTGAAGGTATTACTACATGCACTTGCTGTGATGATCAAATGCCACCTCCTCTGGGTTACCTAGTCAAATAACCATTTCCATAACATGGGGATATATATTTTTAAACATAGTTACCTATTACTTTTATTATAGCACTGATCACATTGGATTAGAATGACATACTGCTTACTGCTTCTTGCATGAGTCTTCAAATTCTGCAAAAGCAGGTATTTTATGGGGTGTGTTTACTGATGTATTTTCTGTGCTTAGCAGAATAAACTGCACATGGTAGGTGTACAGCAAATGCATGAATCTTATTTCCGTCCTAGGACTGGTCTGAGAATCTAGTATAATGTTGGCTAAAAACACTTGAAATTTCAGAACACTTTCAAGATGCATTGTGTTGTTCCTGTCGTATCTTGTTGGTCCAGGCAGTAAGTCTCTGGGTTAGTCACTGAAGCCAAATGGAGCCCCCTCATCAGGGAAGGATTCTGGGAAGGGAGTGACATCTGTCCCATCTGAATTTCTCTTTGAGGAACATGGGGTGTTCTCTACAGGACACTATTTCTGCTTTTCTGAAGAGCAGGTCTAATTACTGGTGATAATTAGTTGCAACTTAAGGTCCTCCAGGCAATTTGTGGAAGTGCAAATTGCATCTAGGCTCTCCAGGATTTGATGTCCTTTCCCTTGATGTCTCATACCATCTCTCTTCCTGTGAAATAAGAGCAGAAGGAAAAGGTGCCTGAATGGGGCCAAAACATAAAGGTCAGCTTTACAAAGGACCTCCTTTGCCACTGTCTGCTGCAGAATAAACCTCCAGTGCCATTCGGGTGGCTGCAAACATTTGGGTAGTCAGAGAAGGAGTCATTTACTCCTTCATTCCTTTGACAAATGTTTGAGAGTTGTCTCTGTGCTAAGCTCTGTGCTGAGTGCTGATAATGAGAGGTGAGCAGATGTGGGCCCAAGCCATTAAGTTGCTCACAGTCTACTGGGAAAGACAGATATGAAAATAGACAATTGCAAGATAATCTGATGATGATGCCAGAAAGAAAAACAACAAACAAAATTGATAACAACAACTACCATTTATTGCCCAGATAATAGTCTAGATGCCCTACATCTTTTTTTCCCCTAATCTTTATAGTAGCCTTAAAATAGTAAAGTTCCCTTTTTTAAGATGAGGAAAATGAGGCTCAAGGAAGTAATTGGGAAGTTAGAGGCAAGTTTGGTGAGGTAACTGAAGTGAAAGAAGGACAGGAAGGCCCTCTGAGCCTGAACTCAGAATGTTTGGATAAAGAGATGGCCAAAGCTGCAAGGTGAACCTGAGAAAATCAGCCCACAAACCTGTTCTAGACTTGCTTCCTAAGTCTTTTCCTTTCCATTTACTGAGTCCCACCCTCAGAACATCATTCTTTATCTTAAGATAAAGAGTTAGAGAGTAGATAGTTCTGTTACATGCAATGTTTCCCATCATCTTATTATACTTTCAGTTACATTGAACACATCTTACAGATTAGCATTATTGACAGCTGCCCCTATGGTCCTCCTCTTAATCAAAATCTGGTTTGACTTTGAGCTGATTTCTTACCTTCTAAAATTGGAATAATGATACTACCCATGATAATACTGTTGCCCTTAAATCTAGCCTCCAGCTGAATCTTACTGCCTAAATCTAAATCTTACTGCCAGCTTCCCTAGGGAAAGATTGTGCTAAGCATGGGGGCCCAATGAAAGAGGTCATTATCCTTCATGGATTAAGTTTTCAGGTTTCCTATCTCTAGCTCCTAAGCTCCTGCCTTGGGTTTTAGAGAGCATCAGACCTGGGGAGTGGTTTCTCCTCTATTGGAGGCACAAAACAAACAACAAACAAACAACAACAAACTTTTGGCCTTCCTTTCCTTTTCAATGCTAAGACAGAGAAATACATTTGGAGGATAGGGGCCTTTGGCATGACAGGTGTCTTTGTCTGGAGGAATAAAAAATGATAGGTCAGGGCCCAGAGAGGAGAAAGCAAAGGACTCCTTGCGTAGGGCTAGTTTTGGGCTCTGGGTGTGAGAGATGAAGGCGAAGCAGTTCTTTAGTGGAACAGAAGCAAGGACATCTGAAAGAAGTCCTATTTAAGAATAAAAATGAACAGATGATACCTTCAATTTCCTGAGCATTTTTAAGGTGCCAAGCACTCTCATATAGTCTTTGCATATTTTATTTACCACAATCCTCAAATAACTCTATGAAATACATATTATTTCACCCACTTTGTAGACAAAGAAACAGGCTCAGAGACTTTAAGACATGTTGCAAAATCACACAGCTAGTTAACTATAGAGCTGGGACTTTAATCCAAGTCCCCGTAACTCAAAAGATTATGTTCTTTAACATGGCATGCTCTTTCTAGTCCTATGGGATTAGTCATTCCAGATAAAAATGATTTAAAGTTACTGAATATACTTGGAAGTTTCCAAAGCACCATCCTTTTTGTTGTTTTAAATGAGTTGTTTGTTTTACATTCCCTTGAGTTTGGAGGTAATATGTAGTTAATGAATGAATTAAATAATTGATTAAACCCATTTTTCTATTAACATTATAACAGTACTTCCATTAATATGAAAATATGAATGTGTCTCAGAGAAGTTTCCTTTGACATTATAATGACTATATTAAAATTTCAAATATAATAATGAAATTCTAATTGTTTTAGAGAAACAATTAAAGAAGGCTATATATACATGCTCTGAAAGAACTATGGGATGTTCATGAAGTACCAAAGAGGAATTTTTAGAAAAGTTGTTATAAAAAAAGTACATAATTTTCATTAGAGTGGGCTCTAATTGCAAAATAATCATCATTTAAAGAGAATCTTTTGTTTGAAGTATTACAGTGAACAAAATAAGAATTGGCAGGTTAAAACATACAATGCAGCAATTTAGACAAAGAAGTATAATCCAAATTCAGGTTAATTTATAGCCTTTGATGACCTTCTTTAAGTAGGCATGCAGGATATATTCAATTTGTCCCTCCTTCCTGATCTTCTCTCCACCCTTTTACCATACTATTTTACACCTCACCCCCAGGCCTGCCTGTGTGTATCACATCAACAGTCTCCTCTGACCTATGATTTCTATTAGTTTCCAGTCAATCAGGGATACCCCCAAAAGACAGAGGAAGGGAGAAATGTAAACTTGTGATATGTATTCCTTCCTGAAGGGTGATATTGGCTGGCTATGTCCCTTGTCACAGTTTTGAAAAGGGGCCCTCTCAACGTAGTCCCTCAGCTTCCAGGGCCTGGTAACCACTCCCTCCCTTCCCCTCCCTGCCTCCAGGTGGTATCTAGCCTCTGGGTACAACACTATTCATCTAGGTTTTCCTATTCTGCTTCCACCTTTGAAAATAGTCCTGCTTTAAACTCTCCTATGCATTAGCTAGTTTGAGTGTGCCACCTAGTTTCCTGCTGTGAACCTGGGTATTAGTCAAGTGGTGTTTTGTTTACTTGTTTGCCTTGGTTTTGTTTTTGTTTTTGTTTTGTGTTGTTTTCACAAAATCATAAAGTTGTCTTGGTTCAAGTACTAAATTTTAAGCAAGTCCTATCATCTCTCTAGACTTCAATCATATCATCTTTAAATTGAGGATAAAAATTTCTATATCCCAGGTTGTTATGAGGATTAAATAAAGTAAACTGGGTAAAGCATTCAGCACAGTTACTGGCACATAGTAGATGCTCTGAAAATACTTGTTTCCTCTTCCTTTCTTTCCTGAATTGCTTAGCACTGTATTTGTCAAAGGAGAATATATGATTTGGGGGAATTGATAGAGTAGGCAAAGTTTCGGTAAATGTGACAGTGAGTTTTTAGGCACCCGAGATATTTAAACCCAGCTGGGGAGCTACTTGATAAAAACGCTAATTCTGGGAACTAAACTGAAAAGCTAGTCCAGATCTGTGTAGATTTCAACCCCTCCTCCATTATGCAAAACCAACTCCACCATTTTTAAAGAAGGAATCAATTACCTGGGTAGGATTCTATTGTAAGTACCCACATTGCAAGGGGTAAGATTTCAAATTGATCCTGTTTCTGGGCCTACCCTTGCTTCTCTACCTCTCTTAAAAAAAAAAAAAAAAAAAATCTCATAAAAACAGGGAGTAGAAAAGTGTTTGCCAAGGAGAGGTTGATAAAAGGGTACAAACTTCCAGTTATGAGATGAATAAGATCTGAGGATTAAAGTATAACATGGTGACTGTAGTTGATAATACTGTGTTGTAAAATTGACATTTCCCAAGACAGTATGGAAATTAAATGTTTTCATTTAAAAAAAAAAGAGGTAAATATGTGAGGTGATAGATGTGTCAATTAACTTGGTGGTGGGAATCCTTTCATAATATGTACAAGTATCAAATCATCACACTGTATACTTTAAATATATTACAATTTTATTTGTCAATTATTCCTCAATAAAACCGGGGGCGGAGGGAATGACCTTGCAACCTTGAGTCTGGCTGGCTCCAAACATGTCTCACTCATCTACAAAACTACTCTCTGGTATTCATGCCCATTTTCATTTCACAGATTTTTTTTTTTTTCACCAATTATGCCAGGCCTTTGTTGGACCCTGGAGAAACAGCATCTAATCAGTAGATATTTATTGATCACTTACTGTGTGCTAGACCCTGTCCTAAATCCTGGGGAGACAACATGAACAAAATGAAGTCTTTTCCCTGATGAAACTTTCATTATGGTGGGGCAAAACACATGACAAAACAAATATATAGTATATTATCAGGTATTGGTAAGTGACATAAAGAGTAGTAAGTCAGGAAGAAGAAATAGAGAGTTATAGAGGAGTGATATTTTAGATAATGTGGGGCAGTTGAGCAAAATCTGAATGAAATAAGAGAATGAGCCCTATGAAGCTCTAAAGAAATATATTCCAGGCAAAAGGAATAGCATGGAGTAAGGCCCAGAAATGAGAACAAGTCAGAAAGCCAGTGTAACTGAGCAGAACTGAGCAAGTAGTAAGAATGAGATCTGAGAAATAGCCAGGACTTGGATCAGATGTAGAACTTTGTAGGCTGTGGTAAGGACTTCGGGTTTTGCCCTAAATTCACATCAGTGAATCTAATTTATGTTTAAAATATCACTTGGCTACCAGCTAGAGAGTAGACAAAAGGGGCCAGAGAAGGGGAAAGAGCAAGAGTGAAGGCAGGAAGTCATCAAAGAGCTTACTGTAGTCATCCAGGAGAAAGATGAGGAGGACCTCAGGCCAAGGAGGCTGCTAGTGGCTCAGCAGAAAGAAAATGGTGCTTTCAGGGATACTAGTAAGGAGGCACCTGTGGTGGTCCAGGGAGAGCTGGTAGGGCTTGGGTCCTAGAGGTGGAGTGCTGAAAAGTAATTGGTTTCAGGAGGTATGTCAAAAGAATGTGCTTGTGGATTTAATATGAGGTGCTAGGGAAAGACAGGAGCCATGACTACTAGGTTTTTGGCCTCAGTGACTGGTTAGTGCAATTGAAGAAAGAAAATCAAGAATTCTATTTTAGACATGTTAGGTTTAAGATGTCCACTAGGTATCCAAGCAAAGATGTCTAGTAGGCAATTAAATACATGTCTGAAACTCAGGGGAAAGGTAGAGCATGAGATATAAATTCAAGAGCTGCAGTATCTAATTGGATTTTAAAGCCCCAGGATTGGATCAGAGTATAGAACAGGGACAGAATGCATTCTGGCCTTCAGGAAGCTCACAGGCCCTGTTTCTCTACCCTACTATTCTGTGAGGCTCTTGTGAGACAAGACTATTTGGATCTAGGTTATCTGTTCAGGCTTGGAGTTATACACATCATGATTCTGATTCTAGCTCCACTATTCGTCAGCTATGTGACCTTGAGGAAATTACTTAACTCTTCAAACCTATTTTCTCATTCTTAAAAGGGACATGTTAATAATAATGAATGGAATATAATAGTCCCTGTTACCTAGGAAGCCCTTAATAAATGTTAATTATTAATATTAAAATGATCATACTTATTATTATTATTATCATTAATGTTAGGGACTCACTGTTCCCAACCCACTTCTTCCTCCTTTTGATCATCTTTGGGAATGAATGAATTTGGAAACAAAATAATTATTCCTTCAACTCTTCACAATATTTCATATGATGCAAAGGACAACTAACATTATTTTTAGTTAATATTTATTTACATAGATTACTTCTTTATTTTATTTAATGTTTTAAAGTCTTCCTTTCAAAGAAAGAAATTGACCTAGAAAAACAGTGGCTACTCAAAGAATGAGTGACTTTTATTTTTTTAAAGATTTATTTATTTATTTTGAGAGAGAGAGAGAATCTCAGGCACACTCCCTGCTGAGCACAGAACCCCTCACCAGTTGAATCACAGAACCCTGAGATCATGCCCTGAGCCGAAATTAAGAGCCAATGCTCAAACACCCAGGCGCCCTTCAAAGAATGAGTGATTTTTAAATAATGAGTTAGTAAGAAGCTATCATCCATGTGCTTGGCTAGTTTTCACTCTTGTTTTTCAAATGTACTTGGAGGACTGAACACAGAGTCTAAAAGATGTATCTGGGTTTATATAGTATCTGTGATTCAAAAAATGTTCATGTGAAGTAGTTTTGTAAATAGAATCAGATTCCAACTGAGAAATTATATGTAATACACAGAATATATTATGTGGGATATTCTTCATATACCTTTGATGATTTAAATCAGATCTGTTCTGGAGCATAGAGTAGAGCACAAGGATTAGTGAGATGATAGTGATGGTGTTAAGCATTCAAAAATCAAATATTTTTATGGAGGGGGGACTTTTTTTGTAGTCATTCATTTATTTGTAGTCAATTTTTAAGTATCTCCTATGTGAGAAGTGCTGGGTACAACAAAACAAATAACTACTAATAACAACTACTGTTCTCAAGCACTTTATATCTAAGAGAGGGAGGCACATGTGCACACACACACACACACACACACACGTTCATTGAAGTGATGCAGATGTTATGACAAAAAAAAAAAATCTCTAAGGAGTAGGGAACAGTGGAATCCTACACCTAACTAATTTAAAAATCAGGCACACTTTTGAGTATAATTGAGTGTATTCCCTCTAGCTTAAAGTCTCTCTATAATTGTTTCTGGCCAAGGAGAGTACTAATAGCCAGCGTAAAATAATGGTGCTTATTGACCAAGAGAAAAGAGGTGCCTGTCAGTGACTCTGAATGAGAGAAATGCTTGTTTCCTGCTGTTGTCTGGAATGGCAACAATGAGGACCTGGAGCACTGTGGGAGGCTTTTAAATATTTAGTCTGTGCCAACCCACAACTGAGGTATTTGTGTATTTAACTTGATAGAGAGATGAATTATATATGGGAATCTTTTCGTATCGCTTGCTCTACTTGTGTTGACAAACGTCCCATCATTCTCTAGGAAGCACATGCCATAGGGATTACTGCAATGTTCTGCAGACAATTTACTTGTAGGGTTTTTATCCCATATGCTGCTTTCTCTTCATCGCAGCTGTCTTTTTATTTATTAAAATACAATCACTGAACAGGGAACTTTTCCAGACTCCCTTTTCTCAAAGTGGCATTTTAGAGCTTAGGTCGAATGCACTCCCTAGTGAATGTATAGTTATTCCCAAGATTTTGTCTCTTTGAAATGTAAGGTAGCCCTTGGCCAGCTCAGTTCAGTGGCCAACAATTCCAGTGAAAATTTCATTCTAATTAAAGAGAAAATGTATCATCTTATTTAAAATTGAAAGCTGAAAGTCCACAATTTTATGCCAATTGTCAGTGCATTAGATTAGATCTGGTATATTTTTGCATGGATAATGTTCACCTTATCCACATGTTCCTTTTTTGCCATCTACACAGGTAAGTACACAGTTTTGTTGATTTCTTCATTTGCAAATGAGCGTATCAGATCTACCCTCCACTAGTTGACTGTAAGAATGTTAAGATTATGCTTTTAACTACCAGAGTGGACTATTTGTATTCCAGGAATTTGACACAAAGTGGAGCCTCAAATTCTTTGCTGTCTTATTCGGAATAAAAATCTAGTTGCAAGAAATAGCACTAATCGAAGCCTGGTTGAAGATAACACAGTTCATTAGTTCCCCTGTTCTTAGACCATGCTAGATAATCTGAGAGCCGAATAACTGGACTGCATTATCTTTGTGCTTCATAGAGTTGCCTTGGTAGAATTCCCTTTTGATATATTGCCCTTGGCCTGCATTTAAAGACCCCATAAAATAATTTTATGAATTTTCTTAATGAATTTACTCTAAATATGGTAAGAAAACAGATGCATGCCATATGAAGGCATGAAAAAAAATTGTCAGGTTTCAAAATTACGAGTAACTGGCTTATTTTTTCCCCAAGCAACTGGATTTTTTTTAATTTTATGAACTCTAAGAATCCTATCACTGGTTGTAGTTCTTTTTTGCTTCAGCTACTAGGAAGCTCAATTAAAGCCTACTTTTAATGAGTGTATAGGACTTTATGGTATTCATCTGTTTGTGATATCATTACTTCAAGCTTTGTTTCATTTTCCTGCCTATGATATCTTGTCGTCATTTCCTCTTTCGTTTATTATTTATATTTCTATTATATACATCCCTATAATTCACTTCAAATTTATTTTGGACCTAGGTCTACACACACACACACACACACACACACACATATACACACACACGGCCATTTTTGGTCATCATGAGATCAAAAGTCCAGGACCCTTTCTATCCAAGTGTTTGTCCTAAAGCAGATAGGTTTTTCTTTTCAATTTTTCTAGATTTTTTATGTAAAAGTAGATACATTGTCCCAGTTTTTTATTTAAGATGAGTACATATGGAGTTTAAGTATAGAGAGAATTTCTGGCTATCTGAGGGCAAGATTTGGGATCTGCTACTAGGTGTGATCTTTCCCCTCTCCACAATTTGCCCTCAAAGACATCCCTTCCAGAATGATGCACTCCTATACAATTATACATTTGTAGAAGATCCCTCAAATGGCAAGGTTCTGAGGTAGCTTGAGAGAGACTGCAGTCTAATCACCCCTCTTCACTGAATTGTTAAATTGTGTATTTGGGCATCAGATAGACCAGATTCAAATTCTATTTTTTCTGTTCAGGAGCAATATGACACTGACATATTAACTAAATTCCTTCCAATCTCTCGAATATTTCATCACTAAAAGGAAATAGATAGTTCTTATATCCCAAGATTGCTGTGAGTGTTAAATAAGGTAATTGGCTTAGCATGGACCCAGCACACAGAAAATGCCCTCTAATTGGTGATAAGAACCTTGCATCAGTATGCAGGGAACCCAGTGAAGGCAGGGACCCTGCATACTGATGCAAAGGTTCTTGTCATTGAGTTCATCTATTCAATTCTTGTGCCAGCAACTTCTAGACACTGAAGATCTAGATATAGACACATAGTGTCTGTCATCAAGGAACTTATACTTGAGTGTCAGGAAACAACATTTCAGATGGTGACAAGTGCTATGAGGAAAATAAAACGGGGATGAGAGAGAGTGACTGCAGTACATCTAATTTAAATTAAGTGGTTGGGGAAAAACTCCTTGTGGGCGTGGCATCTGGGATGAGATACGAAACCATAAGAGACTATGGACTCTGAGAAACAAACTGAGGGTTCTAGAGGGGAGGGGGGTGGGGGGGATGGGTTAGCCTGGTGATGGGTATTAAAGAGGGCACGTACTGCATGGAGCACTGGGTGTTATACGCAAACAATGAATCATGGAACACTACATCAAAAACTAATGATGTAATGTATGGTGATTAACATAATATAATAATAATAATAATAAAAAGAAAGATAAGAAGGAGTTGAGGGAAGAGCATTCAAGAGAGAGGGAAGAGCAAATGAAAAGGCCCTGAGAAAGGGCTGAACTTGATGTATTTGTAGAACAGAAAGAAGGCCTGCGGGGTTAGAGCAGAGGAGGAAAGGACAGCAGTACAAGATGAAGCAGGTGGAAGTCATATCATGATGATGAGTTTAGCTCCCCACTTTTTTGTGCAGTAGAAAGGCACTAGAAGTTTTTAAGCAGGCGTGTAAAAAAATCTGATATTACTTAAATATCTTTTCCCTTAAGTGGTATGCAAAATCCAGCTCCATCTTCCCATGCTTTTCTCTTTGCTTAGAAATTCCTTTATTATCCCTTTATCTCTTGGTGAGTTCTTAACCATCCATCCAACACATCACACAGGATTCTGTCTTATTTATCTTTAAATCTCTGTACTTAGAAAAATGCTTACATGGCGAAGGTACTGAATGTATGCTTAGTTTTGCATTATCTATACAGATCTGCTTTGACTGAGTCAGGAAATTGAGAATTAACTAAATTTTGAAATTCAAAATAGCCAGGTAGGGCATACTAACCTCATAGGCAGGGCTGCAGTTCTCTTTTCGGCAGTCTGCATCTGTGGACTGTCCAGCATTCGGAAGCACTTCTGATCCGCTGAGGCTTTGCTGCTTCCAGTGACATAAACACTGGTACAGCTACATTCTGACTGATTTTCAAGTAAATAGAGATGCAATTTCTGACCAAAACTAAGCCAGAAAGAGCAAAGTTTCCATTCCTTTCACCCTCATTCCTATAAATATGTATTCACAATGCTGGGAATCCATTTTGGGCAAGCTGGTAGCCCTGGGGAGGACTGGGACTCATTTTTGAGAAATATCACATTCTGTAAGGTCTCAGCCCAAAAGGACAGGAAACATTGCTGAATTTATTTTCCAAATCATTCCTGCCTCTGGGACTGATGCAAGCCATGCTCTTAATAAATCTTCCTTTAAGACCTTTCTCCTTGCATTTGCCTCTTGATCTCATCACCTTTGTCTTCAGTTCACAGAATTTATTTTTTCTCTTCTTTTTTTTCCCTCTCTGCAATAACTTGTCAGCTTGCAGAACACTTTCTCAGTGTTATGCTTCAGGATGGAAGACCAGCTCAGGGAGAAAGGCCTGGCCTTTCTAACCACTCTACTTTCACAGCCCTCCTCTTTCCACACTTACCACCACTTTCTCATGCCCTCCCCAAATTCCAGACCTAGTTCAAGACACCCCTAGAATCTCTCAGAAAGGATTAGGCTGGTTGTGAAAGCTTCTGATAGGAAGCTGGCTGCTGTTCTGTCGCCCTGCCTGGAAAAGTAATCTACCCATTTGTTCTATTTTAGCTAACACTTCTCCAAAGTCTGTGAACTCTGATCACATTATATGGATCTTGTCCCTCCTTTGGTGCCATCATAGGCAAGGCAGAAAATGCAGATGCAAAACAGGAAAGATTACTTGGAGAAAATAAAGTATATGTATGATACATTTAATTGATGATATTCCTCAGTCTGACATTCAGACTCCATCCCATTCCCTACAGTTGGGTTCAGGCTTCTCTTCAGACTCCTCACCAATGATTCCTACATAAAACCTATGTTTCAGCTACATGGCTCAGTTCCTCTGGACACATCTTGTGCTTTCTCATCTCTGGTCCTTTTCATATATACTCTCTCTGTCTAAGAAATCTTTCCTCCCATTTGAATGATACCCCATTTTATCCCACTGTCAAGATTCAGCCTGAAGCCACCCTCTGGAAGAATCCTTCCCTGGACACCCTACCTATCTCTCCTATGAAAGTCCACATTGCTGGAGTTGAAGCCTGACTAACTGCCACTGACTAGCTGTGTGATCTTAAATGACATCTTTCAGTGGACACACCATATCTCCCCTACCACATACTTATTTCTTATTCAACCCAAGAAGCAGTTGAATGTCTGAGCTACCCCTATGTAGAGTTGAGATAGGCAGCTGTTTATATAGTGTGATTTGAGGCTATCATATGATCTGAAATTTTTTTTTTTACTGGTCTTTGTTTAAAGGTTTGAAGACATCTTATAAAACTAATAACATTATAATGAAATTCTTGGAATCATAACCTCATAGTCTTTGTAATCCTAGAATGTCAATTCTGTAAAGATCCTTAAAGGATCAGTTAGTTTCATCTTGTTTTGTTTGGTTTTTAATTTAATCTTCTTGTTTTTTAGTTGGAGAAATTGCTTTTCAGAGGGGCAAATGAGTTGGCAAAGACCATATATGTAATTCAAATTTCTTTATCAACATTATTGTTCAACAACATAATTCTAATTATCTAGAAGGCAAATGTGGCTTATGTTGGTGCTGTTTTCATTGTCTCAAGTTAAATTGGTTATGTATAAGTGTATAAGATACAGTTTCTTTAGTTACTAAGAATAGAAATCTATTCTAACTCAGACAAAATGAAATGCATTTGCAAGATATTGGGGACTTACAGAATCAATGGGAGTTGGAAAGAGACATGGACTTAGGGTGAGCAAGAAGGGAAGAACTTTAGCACAAGGGAGAGGAAGCCACAAAAGTGGCTTTGGGGTGGGAAAGTCTGTTCAGGACATGAAGGAACACCAAGCCTTTTATTATTTTTTCTCTATTCAAAATACAGATTTTATGGAGACCATATCTGATTAGCATAGATAGGGTTATGTGCTTTGATTAGGGACAGCAAGGCCTTTCCTTGTGACTCTAACAAACTATACACAATGATGAAACAGTCATTTAAGTATAAGAAATAATTTGTTGTTAAGACAAGGAAATAGATGCTAAGCAGCCAAAATTTACTAATGCCAACTATGACAAGAATGCCTCATTCAAAGAAAGTTGAGTAAATAATTCTGATAGCTCCCAACTGTGGACCACCAGTGTAGGTCAGGAGCTTTCATTTATGTTCTTATTAGATCCTTTGAACAAATTTTCAAGAAAAATAATGTCATTCCCATTTTGAAAATCAGAAAATTTAAGGTAAAAGAGGATAAGTCAATTGCCTGGCAAAACCTGGAATTAAAACCAGATCTGTTTACCTCTAAAGTCTATGTTCTCACTGATTCTCCAAGCCTTCATGTGTGTGAAAGAGCTAATGCAATTCCTGGCACCTGATAGGTATTATTTCCTGGAAGAGCATGACTAGCAGGGAGATATTACTGGTACTTGCTGTTCTTTCTGCCTGCAATGCTTTTCCCCCAGAAATTAACTGGACTGACTCCTTCACTTTATTTAGGTGTTACCTCACCAGAAAGGCCTTCCTTGACAACACAATATAACAAACTTATCACTGTCCTACTTTACTTTCTATTCCCTTATGCTACCTTTTCATAGCACTGGTCATTCACACACACACACACACACACACACACACACGAATATTTGTCTATTTGTTCTCTCCCATAAAAATGGGAACTTTGTTTTATATGCTAATTTATCCTCAGCATCAAGAACTGTGCCTGATAAACAATTGTTTGATGAGTGAACAACACAAATATAACTGGAAGAGTAGTTCTCAGCTCTGTCTCTAACCTCCAGTATGGCTTTGCCCCAGTCATTTATCTCTCCGGGCTTCAGTTGTAAAATGAAAATATCGAATCAGATCAAACCTAACCTCCCCTTTGCCTTATTTCTTGCCATGTGAATGCTTGGTTTTTATATATTGTGCTTCTCTGCTAGCTTTCTTTTAAAAAAGCACTTTAGAAGAAACTAAAAAAAATGTTTCAAAGACACTGGACTAGATATTCCTTAAAGTTCTATCTTTCTATAAAAGTGTATAGTTGTATCAGCATAAAGAGTTTATAGACCTCCCAGATAGATTACAAAGAAAGTCTTTCAAAGAACAATTATGTATTTCTTATTGGAAGAAAATAAAAAGTTCTTCACCCCCTATGCTTCTGGTTCTTAAATTCCAGGAAGAGGACTTAGGAAGTTCATTTACTCACTTCAATTACCAGAAGCTCTTTATTGAGTCCATTTTATAATTTTAATTAACATAATAATCCTGAAAAGTAGGAGGTTATGGAATACATGAATTCAGAGCTTCTAAGATTAGTAAGTGTACTGAAGTATGAAAGCTCTTTCACATAATTTTTTTAACTCTGAAGATCAGTGGTATAGAAAGGAATCTGTACTGTTCCCAGGCAGATGATGGATATTGAGAAATTGACTTAGACACCGTCTTTCATGTGATGAAGACCAAAATATCAGAGCTGATTCCTGTGAGTCAACATTTTAACCAGTTACTTTGTGAGGGCATGATCTAATGGAACATAACAAGTGCCCACTTTGGAGCCAATGGCCTTTGAGTATAGGGGGTAACTGAGAACATATTTAAAATAAAAAGGTCTATCCAACAAGAAGATCTAACAATTGTAAATATTTATGACCCCTGGCAGCCAATTATATAAACCAATTAATAACAAAATTAAAGAAACACATTGATAATAATACAGGAATAGTAAGGGACTTTAACACCCCACTCACTGCAATGGACAGATCATCTAAGCAGAAGATCAACAAGAAAACAAGGGTTTTGAATGATACACTGGGCCAGATGGACTTCACAGATATATTCAGAGCATTTTATCCTAAAACAGCAGAATACACATTCTTCTCAAGTGCACATGGAACATTCTCCAGTATGTGACCCACATACTGGGTCACAAATCAGGTCTCAACCAGTACCAAAAGATTGGGATTATTCCCTGCATATTTTACAATGCTTTAAAACTTGAATTCAATCACAAGAGAAAATTTGGAAAGAACACAAATACATGGAGGTTAAAGAGCATCTTACTAAAGAATGAATGGGTCAACCAGGAAATTAAAGAATTTAAAAATTCATGGAACATAAGGAATAGAATGGAGGACATTAGGAGAAGGAAGGGAAAAATGAAGGGGGGAATTCAGAGGGGGAGACGAACCATGAGAGACTATGGACTCCGGGAAACCAACTGAGGGTTTTAGAGGGGAGGGGGGTGGGGGGATGGGTTAGCCCAGTGATGGATATTAAGGAAGGCATGTATTGCATGGAGCACTGGGTATTATACACAAACAATGAATCATGGAACACTACATCAAAAACTAATGATGTACTGTATGGTGACTAACATAACATAATAAAAAAATTAAAAATTAAAAAAATTTTTTAAAAGTTCATGGAAATAAATGAAAAGGAAAACACAACTCTTCAGAACCTTTGGGATGCAGCAAAGGCAGTCCTAAGAGGGAAGTATATAGTAATACAAACCTTTCTCAATAAACAAGAAAAGTCTCAAATACACAACCTAACCTTACACCTAAAGGAGCTGGAGAAAGAACATCAAATAAAGCCTAAATCCAGCAGGAGAAGAGAAATAATAAAGATTAGAACAGAAATCAATGAAATAGAAACCAAAAGAACAGTAGAACAGATCAACGAAACTAGGAGCTTGTTCTTTGAAAGAATAAGATTGATAAACCCCTAGCCAGACTTATCAAAAAGAAAGGAGAAAGGACCCAAATAAATAAAATCTATTAGTGGCTCTTCACTTCTTTTATGATCAGTCTTTACTCCACAACATGGCTTACAAAGCACCATATGATTTGGTCCCTATCTGCCTTTTCGACCTCATCTTTTGCTACTCCCTCACTTATGCACTCTCGCATTCACTCACTCACTCACTCACTTGCTCATTCATTCAATAAATTTCTTTATTTAGTAATTACATGTACTAAACTTGGGTTAGCCGTTAGGACTTCATGATGAATACAGACATGGCCTCACTCTAATGGGATAAAGAAGAACGATGTTAAACTATAATAAAGTATGATGCATGTTATCATAGGGCAGTACAGGGATCACAGGGGCATAACTAGTAGTGGGGGAGAGAATAGTTTCCAGAGGTGAGACCAAAGATAAGTAACTATAGACATTGTAGGCTAGACATAGACACTTATTAGTAGGCTCCTGTGGTTTGACAATTTAGCCCACCTGTAGACTTAGTCCCAGCCATGAAGGGGGTTTGGTTCTATTCTGCAAATAGTCATAAGTGGCGCTGGCAAGCAGTTGAAAGTTCCTCAGTTCCTAGGATTTTTTTTTTAAGATTTTATTTATTTGAGAGAGAGAGAATGAGAGACAGAGAGCATGAGAGGGAGGAGGGTCAGAGGGAGAAGCAGACTCTCCGCTGAGCAGAGAGCCTGATGCGGGACTGGATCCTGAGACTCCAGGATCATGACCTGAGCCGAAGGCAGTCGCTTAACCAACTGAGCCACCCAGGCGCCCCATCAATTCCTAGGATTTTTTCTTGGAATCATGGCTAAGTCCTGACCTAACTCGGCCTTCTAACCAGGATGATGAATCTTTGCCTTTCCCTCTGACTCCTGTGTCAGTCTCCATTCCTTACCTAGCACTTGTTATGACCCTGACATGTTGCTGAATCCATCGTTCTGGGGTCTTGGCAGCTGTCACATGACCTCAGTAATTCTTCTGGCATGCTTACAGAAGACTGCCTTCCTCTTTGTCAGACCTTCCCAAGGCTGTGTCATATCTCAGTCTTTGTTTTTCAGTCAGTGCTTTGCCTCCTCGGCTCAAATCCCATACCTCTCAGCCTGCCACACCTTATGCATCTACAGGTCATCAAGTCATTACCACTTTTCACATGAAGCAGTAGCCTGGTCCAGCTCCCTCATCTATTGGAGACTGACATCCTAAGGGATATCTCCTCAAGATTTCCATTCTGTTCCCCATGTATCCATGCCAGCCTTTCATTCCTGGTAGGGTAGATCTTATTCCTCATTCCCTTTGTCATAGTAGGGTAGATCTTATTCCTCATTCCCTTGAACCCCTGTATGTACATCATCTCTGCGAAGTAATCCTGCTCTCCTCCTTCTCACTGATTCTGATCCTATCTTCATCCACTTGAGACTGTGATTGTACTTTTTGCCCTGGAAAACTGGAAGTCACTTGCTACCCATGCCTCTGCCCTTCCTCGGTTTTTCCTTGGCAGTCTACTTCCTTCACTGCTGACTCAGTCTTGGCTCCAACATCATTATCTCTCATGACCTATCCCCCTGCACTCAGAACCTAGTTTTGGGACCAGATGATTTTTCTTTTCTTTTCTTTTTAATTATTAGCCAACATATAGTACATCATTAGTTTATGATGTAGTGTTCAATGGTTCATTAGTTGTGTATAACACCCAATGCTCATCACCACATGTGCCCTCCTTAATACCCATCACCTGGCTACCCCATCCCTCAGTTTGGTTCCCAGAGTCCAGTCTCTCATGGTTTGTATCCCTCTCTGATTTATTCCCATTCAGTTTTCCCTCCATTCCCCTGTGGTCCTCTGTGCTATACCTTGTGTTCCACATATGAGTGAAACCATATGATAATTGTCTTTCTCTGCTTGACTTATTTCACTTAGCATAATCCCCTCCAGTCCCGTCCATGTTGATGTAAAAGTTGGGTATTCATCCTTTCTGATGGCTGAGTAATATTCCATTGTATATATGACCATATCTTCTTTATCCATTCGTCTGTTGAAGGGCATCTCAGCTCCTTCCACAGTTTGTCTATTGTGGACATTGCTGCTATGAACATGGGGGTACATTCTTTTCACTACATCTGCATCTTTGGCGTAAATACCTAGTAGTGCAATTGCTGGGTCATAGGGTAGCTCTATTTTTAACGTCTTGAGGAAATTCCATACTGTTTTCCAGAGTGGCTGTACCAGCTTGCATTCCCACCAACAGTGTAAGAGGGTTCTCCTTTTGCCACATCCTTGCCAACACTTGTTGTTTCCTGTCTTGTTAATTTTTGCTATTCTAACTTGGTATCTCATTGTGTGCTTTTTTTACTGTCAAATTTCTTTTTTAATTTTTTTTTTAATTTTTATTTATTTTTTTAAATTTTATTTTATTATGTTATGTTAGTCACCATACATTACATCATTAGTTTTCTTTCTTTCTTTTTTTTTTTGAAAAACCTAAATATGAGATAGGAGTCCATCAAAATCCTAAGGGAGAACACAAGCAGCAACCTCTTCGACTTTAGCCACATCATTAATTTTTTTTCATACATTACATCATAAGTTTTTGATGTAGTGTTCCATGAGTCATTGTTTGCGTATAACACCCAGTGCTCCATTCAATATGTGCCCTCCTTTTTTTTTGTTTGATGGAAATATTTTATATCTTTTTTTTTGTTTGATGGAAATATTTTATATCTTTTTTAAATTTTATTTTATTATGTTATGTTAGTCACCATACAATACATCATTAGGTTTTGATATAGTGATCCATGATTCATTGTTTTCGTATAACACCCAGTGCTCCATGCAGTACGTGCCCTCCTTAATATCCATCACCAGGTTAACTGATCCCCCCACCCACCTCCTCTCTAAAACCCTCAGTTTGTTTCTCAGAGTCCATAGTCTCTCATGGTTCGTCTCTCCCTCCAATTTCCCCCCCTTCATTTTTCCCTTCCTTCTCCTAATGTCCTCCATGCTATTCCTTATGTTCCACAAATAAGTAAAACCATATGATAATTGACTTTCTCTGCTTGACTTATTTCACTTAGCATAATCTCCTCCAGTCCCATCCATGTTGATGCAAAAGTTGGGTATTCATCCTTTCTGATGGCTGAGTAATATTCCATTCTATATATGGACCACATCTTCTTTATCCATTCATCTGTTGAAGGGCATCTTGGCTCTTTCCACAGTTTGGTTATTGCGGACATTGCTGCTATGAACATTGGGGTGCATATGGCCCTTCTTTTCACTGTATCTGTGTCTTTGGGGTAAATACCCAGGAGTGCAATTGCTGGGTCATAGGGTAGCTCTATTTTTAATTTTCTGAGACACCTCCACACTGTTTTCCAAAGTAGCTGTACTAACTTGCATTCCCACCAACAGTGTAAGAGGGTTCCCCTTTCTCCACAACCTCTCCAACATTTGTTGTTTCTTGCCTTGTCAATTTTTGCCATTCTAACTGGTGTAAGGTGATATCTCAGTGTGGTTTTGATTTGAATTTCCCTGATGGCTAATGATGATGAGCATTTTTCATGTGTCTGTTAGCCATTTGTATGTCTTCTTTGGAGAAGTGTCTATTCATGTCTTCTGCCCATTTTTTGCCTTGATTATTTATTTTTTGGGTATTGAGTTTGAGAAGTTCTTTATAGATCTTGGATACCAGCCCTTTATCTGGAGTGTCATTTGCAAATATCTTCTCCCATTCTGTGGGTTGCCTCTTTGTTTTGTTGACTGTTTCCTTTGCTGTGCAGAAGCTTTTCATCTTGATGAAGTCCCAAAAGTTCATTTTTGCTTTTGTTTCACTAGCCTTTGGAGATGTATCTTGAAAGAAGTTGCTGTGGCCAATGTCAATACCTGCCCTCCTTAATACCCATCACCAGGCTAACCCATATCCCACCCCCGTCCCCTCTAAAACCCTCAGTTTGTTTCTCAGAATCCATAGTCTCTCATGGTTCATCTCCCCCTCCGATTTCCCCCTCTTCATTTTTCCCTTCCTACTATCTTCTTTTTTTTTTTTTTTTAAACATGTAATTTATTATTTGTTTCAGAGGTACAGGTCTGTGATTCATCAGTCTTACACAATTCACAGTGCTCACCATAGCACATACCCGCCCCAGTTTTAGTTTTGATTTGTATTTCCCTGATAGCTAGTGATGTGGAGCATTTTTTCGTGTCTGTTAGCCATTTGTATGTCTTCTTTGGAGAAGTGTCTGTTCATGTCTTCTGCCCATTTATTGACTGGATTAGTTGTTTTTTGGGTGTTGATAATTTTTCACTTCACTTTTTGACTAAGCTCTTTGGATTTGGCAGCCTGGAATTTAGGCCATTCCCTGGCTTCCTTGGACTCCAGGCCACTTGAGTCTACTCTCATGATCTATTCCTCAGGATTTCTTTTAGGGTCTTAGTTCATTTTACTTAGGTAAACAGGTACTCCCTGTGCTAGGGGTTGGATAATGAATCAGTAATGCACCAGATGGTCCTGCTTCTCTATATTTCTTTGTCTATTGCAAAGCCCCCTAACCCCCACCTTGGTCATGGCTAGCCTGCAGTGCCCCACTGAGTGAGAACAGGGGGACAGCCTATGACCACTCTCTACTGGGAGGCCATTTTGATGAGAGACCCCTATTGAGTAAACCAGGCTGAGTTCTACTTTTACACTTTGGAAGGCCTCACAGTCACTCCTCACATGGTAGAGCTGGGTAACAATGAATCTTCTGACTTAAAAGCTCTGATCTGATGGTTGTGGAAGGAGAAACATGAGGAATCCAGAAACAAATCAGGGTACTGCATTATGCGGGAGAGGAAAGAGAGGAAGCCTGTGTCTAGATGATTAATGCCTTTATCTTTTCTCTGAGAGAAACACTATGTGAAGTCCCATAAAATCTTAACCAGTGTAGCAGCTTAGAAGCCCCTCCACAACAATACCCACCCCTACCTAGCTCTGCTGAGAACCCACTAGCTAACTGTGGGTTTAGAACTCCTTGTCCACTCAGACCACTAACAATCAGCCTTCTTACCTTCCCTCTCTGTCATTATCCCCTCACCCAGACATATTTACTCCATTCAATTAATGAATATCTACCACGAGTCTACCATGTGTCAGGTACTCTGTCAGATGCTAGGTTATTCACTGGTGAGCAAAAAACAGATGTTGTCCCTACCCACATAGAAACTACAACCTAATTGGAAATGTAAACTGTAAGTAAACAAGTGCAAACACATATATAATTGCAAATTGAAGTAGTGCTTTGAGGAAAAGGATCTAGTTGCTCCAAGGGAGACTAACAGGAGAGCCTAATTTAAGGAGTGATAGGGAAGATAATATCTGAGCTAAAACAAAAATGAAGGATAGATGTCAGCTAGGCAAGGAAGGGAGTTAGTGTGGAGAACAGGATAGACAGAGGGAAAAATACTTAAAGGTCCTGAGATAGACTATGAACTTGGTTCATCTGAGGAAGTAAAAAAGTCATGTTAAAGAGTTTGGATTTCCATTCTAGTGTAATTGGAAATTCTGTATGAATTTTAATCCAGGAAATGGCATGAGCCAATTAAACTGTGAAAAAACTATGTGGAGAGGGGATTGGAGAGGAGAAGAGTGAGAAAAAGAAAGCTGGGCAGTGTAGGGGACTTTTTCAGCAAACTGGCAAAAACATGGAAATAGAGACAAGTAGAGAGTTTGGAGATATCTTCTAAAGATAGAATTTAAGGACCTTAATGAGATGAGGGATGTAACAATTTCAGTAAATGATATCAGGCCAAAATCTTTTTTTTATTATGTTATGTTAATCACCATACATTACATCATTAGCTTTTGATGTAGTGTTCCATGATTCATTTTTTGTGTATAACACCCAGTGCTCCATTCAGTACATGCCCTCTTTAATACCCATCACCAGGCTAACACATCCCCCCACTTCCCTCCCCTCTAGAACCCTCAGTTTGTTTCTCAGAGTCCATAGTCTCTCATGGTTCATCTCCCCCTCCGATTTCCTCCCCTTCACAGACTAAAATAAGAGATGAGGAAGGACAATATATCATACTTAAAGGGTCTATCCAACAAGAAGATCTAACAATTGTAAATATCTATGCCCCTAATATGGGAGCAGCCAATTATATAAGCCAATTAATAACAAAAGCGAAGAAACACATTGAGAACAATACAATAATAGTGGGGGACTTTAACAGGCCAAAATCTTAATATCATTATTGACTTTTCTCTTACTTTCACATCTCATATTCAGTTTATCCTCAAATCCTAAAGTCTTTACCTTCAAAATAGATTCAAAATCCTGCAACTCCCAACCATCTCCACAGCTTCTACCCTAACCCAACCCATCATTATTTCTTCCTGGACCACTGTAGTAGCTACCCAACTGGTCTCCTGGCTTTCACCCCCCTCCTGCTCACCACAGACTACTTCTCTACTCAGGAGACCCTTTAAAAATGTAAATCAAATCATTTCATCACTCTCAGTATCTCTACCCCACAGTGGCTTCTCATACAAAACTCTTACCAAGGCCTGCAGAGCCCTGTAATCTGGACCCTTCCCCTCTAATTCATTTTGTACTAATCACCTTCTCACTTGTTCCTGTTCAATCCCACTGACCTTCCTGCTGCTCTAGAGACATACCAAGCTTATTCCTGCCCTTGGACCTTTGTGCTTGCTTTTACCTCTGGACCTCTGTTTTCTCAGATAGATAAATCGATAGATGATAGATAGATAGATAGATAGATAGATATAGATAGATATAGATAGATGATAGATAGATAAATAGATAGATAGATAGATAGATAGATAGATAGATAGATAGATAGATATAGATACAGATATGGATTATTTCCTCATATCATTCAGTTTCTACTAAATGGTTACCTCTCTGACCACCCTAACTAAAATAGCTCCCTCCACCACCCTCTATGACCTTACCTTGCTTTATTTGTATTCATTACACCTGTCATTACCTTACACTATATTACGTTTTAATTTGTTTATCTCTCTCACTAGAATTTAAGTTCCATGAAAGTATGGAATTGCTTGTTTTACTTCTGCTTCCTTACCGTGTAGAAGAGTGCAACATGGGAAGCTCTTAAGCAAAATTTATTGAATGAAAAAAGGAAGGAAAAAGTGAAAAAGAGGAAGACATCAAGGTGGCCTCTGAAGTTTCTGTCTTGTCCAGTTGAATGGATGGAGATGGTGGGGCTATTTACTGAATTGGGTGTACTTTCAGAAGGCCAGGTGTGGAGGATGTCAGAAGATCCATTTTAATCAGGTTGAATTTTAGGTAACTTTAAGATGTTCAAAAATAGCAATCAGGTTGGCAGATGGATAGGACCACATAAATTTATCATCCCAACTGAAAGTGAACAGGGAAACTAAAAATAAAGTTTTGTACATTTTTTGAAATATTCATGTATTGACCACCAATTGTTTTATTACACTGGACTTACAAAATCATTGTTTTTTAAAATCAAAATTTGTTTTAAGTAAAAGATAAAGTAGGGGCACCTGGGTCGCTCAGTTGGTTAACCAACTGCCTTTAGCTCGGGTCATGATCCCAGGGTCCTGGGATCGAGCCTCGCATCGGGCTCTCTGCTCCTTGGGGAGCCTGCTTCTCCCTCTCCCTCTGCCTGCCACTTCCCCTGCTTGTGCTCTCTCTCTCTCTCTCTCTCTCTCTCTGTCAAATAAATAAGTAAATAAAATCTTTTTTAAAAAGATAAAGTAAAATAAAATAAATATATATCCATATACATTAAAGCAGAATTTTTGAAAAACTTCTATTTATTTTCTTTAAATCAATTCAGTAACTTTCAGAGCATATTCACATGCTTCAATCAGTTTCTTAGCTACATGTGTATCTAATACTATGTCATTGTTATTTTTATGAAGAATATCTTTTTTAATAAGGCTTTATTTTTTTTTTTTTTTTGATGACATTGCCTTGAGTATTCTTCAGAATTGTATTTTACGGTTAGTAAGTTTGAAATTGTTGACACATTCAACTAATTATTCTTTGTAGATCATAATATCCTTAAATAAAAAGCATTATTTCTATAGGTGCTGAGGTACCTGGTAAACTTAGAGCAAATTCTCCTAAATAGAGGACATTCTCAGTTGTAAACTTTTTAGTATTAAAATATGTAAACATTTCAGTCCAAATATTTTCATAGTTACTCTCTTGTTTACTCCCTTCAGAGACATTTTCTTGGATTAATTTTTTTTATAAAACAACTTTTGTCAAATAAGATGCTTCTTGACTCTTAAATTTTCACCAAATGCAGATGCTGCATAATTGTAGGCCTTCTCAATTTCATCCTACTCTGGCACAATATGTTGTATAAATATCCAATTAAAACTAGGAGCTTCATCACAAAATTCTCCTCCTAAAGTAAGTTTTCCCAAGGTATAACCACTGAATTTCAAAATTCAATCTTGTACTCCAATTGTGCTTCCATCATTTAATTTATGCAGTTCCTCCCATGCTTTTGTAGAGATAAATGTCATGTCTTGTTTGCAAGCTTTGTTTTCAATAATTGCAATTTGATAAAAGCTTGAAAAGTTGAAATACTTTGGTGCTTCATTTGTTGAATATTTGATTAAAAATTTCCAGTTGATTTTGAACAAAATGCAACCAAAATTTTGTTCCTATTTAGAGGCCTTATTAACAAAATTTAAGGGTCTCATTAGCAACAAAAACAAAAAAGCAAAATCAATGTTGATTAACAAAGCAGCTTATTAAAGGCTCAAAATCTCCAAAATCCTATTGTTGGCAGACAGTAAAGAAAAGAAGCATGGTCTGCCTCCCTGAAAAAAACAAAAATTTTGTGTTTGTGTGGTTTACAATTAGCTTCATAAAAATTATATTGTTCACTTACTTTGTGTAAATTTTGATAACTATAGTTCCTATTTTAAAGGTAGAAAATAGAAGCTTATTTGGATGCAATTATGATTTATATGGATACCACAAACCAATTCAAAATAAATTTCTGCTCCGGAGGTTTGTTGATTTAACAAGTATATTGCTTTTACCAAAATTTGTATTCACATTATTATACCAAAAAATAAGTAATTTATCTTTAATGTTGAACTTTTTATTTTACTGAATTAACAATAACATTACCACTAAGACAATATTTTACCTTCAACAGAATAAATTTAGAAAACCTTACTTTGATTCCATGAATTGGCTGAAAATAATTAAATTACATTGGAATTAAGTTAAATTGTTTTCTGTTTGAAGTATCTGATGACACTGATTTAAAACTGCTGGTTTTTGGGGCGCCTGGGTGGCTCAGTTGGTTAAAACTGCTGGTTTTAGTTCTGCTAACAGTGAAAAGACATTAATGGCTACCACTTTATATACAAGAAAACTTGGAATTAAAAATGATTGAAATTATTTTAGAAGAACAGTCATGTACTCTAAATAAAAGTGATACTACACATCACTCCGAAGTGTGGGTTTTCATTTATAGTACATGGACTGTTCTTCTAAAATAATTTCAATCATTTTTCTTCTGTGCTCCTGCTTTTATGTGTGTAAATTATAGTCTTTGGGCGTAAGTTTTCTTAAAATAACTGTTAAATCAAGTAGATGCTGACGTTCCTTCAGCAGATTTATGTTCTCTGGTTTTTATGTGGTCATGTTATCAGTATACCCCCTACAGTGGATCATAAATACCAACAAACATCTCATACAAGTTACATGTTCATTACTAAATTTCATGAGAAATGAAAAGTTAGTACTTAACTTTTTTAAAACACGCACTTTTGTATTTTTGAGCTCGTTGCTGGTGAAAGGATTTATTGTGAAGTTTTTTTTAAGAGTAACCCAAAAATTAAGTAAATAATTTTAGATTTACACCACATGATACCAAAAGATATTAGACTATTCTCTATAAGAAGGACTGCTCAGCCTCTATTTCCCAAACTATTTCACCTTCCCCTAACCTATAATTTTCCACATGTCCTATCAGTCTGCCCAACAAGTGACCTGAAGGCTTTATGCATCTGGCAGGTTGCTGCCTGGGCATGGTCGGCTGGTACAGCAAGCTGCCAGCAGGGGCACCACATTTGAATACTTCTCCCACCACCATTTGTGAATGGAAGAGTTAACTGCCTTCCTGTATCCATATAGACACATGTAGTGTTATCAGACAGCATACCTCTTTAAAAGAGAGATGTTGGTTATATTGGGTATGGGAAGGGTCAAGAAGAGAAAACAGAGTTGTCCCTGGTTTTCTTAATTATATGTTTAAATGGTTCTCTATCCCTTGTCACTTATTTCTTTGTCCCCTACCCTGACTTTACTGCCCATTTCATACCTTAAGCACACTTAGTGTGAACTTGGAATTCATTATTCTGAACCAAGAGATAGTGTGATGCCAACTATCCATCGCACAGAGCATAGTGATAATGAGTTACCATTCCTGAGCACCTATTACATATCAAGTACAAATCTCATCTCTAATCCTCAAAACAAATCCATGAGCTAGATGTTATTTTCATTTTATAGATGTGGAAACCCAGAGGCAAGGCTACCTGACTGATAAGTAATGGAAGTAGAATAGAGCCCAAGCCTGCATTCTTTCTGTTGCACTATAACTACATTTCTAAAAGGTATCCACAGCTGGAAGTGAACACAGTACTGTCTGTTTAATCAAAACTCAGCTCTGGCTGACTTATTTATTCATTCATTCAAAATACTTATTGAGTGCCTTCTATACACTAGGCCCCATGCAAGGGGATTATAAGGAGATGCTAATCTGGTGACCTCACACCAGGAACCCTTATTGTATTTCTGCCCGTGATGCAGCAACAAAGTAACTTTGATACAAAACTTCAGTTCCAGCATGAAGCATTGCAGCTGTAGCCTACTGCCCCATCCCAAAGCACCCACCATTCTGATACTGCCTCATACACCATCCTATATCCCAGCAAATGATAGTTTTGAATGCAGAGTCCTTTACATCTAAGAGTCACAACAACCGTAAGAGGGATACAGGACACATTTTAGTATCCACATTTTACACTGAGGCACAAAGAGAGGAAGGGTCCTTCCCAAGAACTATAGCAATCCTAGTATCTTGTCCAGTGTCGTCTTCTTGCTTCCTCTCAGGAATTTGGAATGGAGAAGATAGAGTACATGACTTAGAGCCTCTCCTTGCATGGAGAGCCTGTCCCTGGAGTTTCTGATTGCATTAGCATTCTGCCAACAACCACATGTAGGTAGGAATACTGTTGCTGTCCATGACCAGGGAGAATAATCAGCCTCAGTTTTCCCCAGTTCTAAACCAGCCAAAGTAATTGGGTTTAATTTTAACTTTTTTAATGGCTTGGAATTAATAGAAGCAGCTGCTGTCCCACAGTGTGTAGGTGTCCTTCTCCAGAAGGCACAGACAAAAAAATAAATAAGTAAAAACCCTATATATAAAATAAACTATGAAAAATAAACAATAGAGTGTGTAGGACAAAAAGGTTAATTCAAGAATTGAGCAGTGTCTTTTCGTTATCAAAAATTCAGCTGGCAATATATAGCTCTGTCTCTCTCCTCCCACCGCTAGTGCCCATCAGCCTCTGATAAGATGGTAATCTGATTAGACACCGTGTATAAAAATGTGTTGCCTGTATCTGAGCACTCCCTCTCTCTCTTTTTCTCCCCCTCCCTGTGACTCACCAGGAGATTAGCTGTGACAAAGTGTGGGGAAAGAAAAGAATAGATATGCTGGTGACAGGAGCACCATTATAATTATTTGGGGGAAGATAGGATTAGAATTAGGAGTGGGTCCTGTTTGCCTAAGGAGGGTGGATTTATAATGTGGGCATCCATGCCAACTGCCTGGCTGTGCCAGACACTGGAGAAGAAAAGGAGGGGGCCAACTGGCTCAAGCCAGGTGGTGGTCTAGGTTATTCCAGCTAAATGTAAACTAAAGGCCACATGTTAGCATGGATGACAAACCAGAGATTCAGCTGCCCTTATGAACGGAAGAGGGATGAAGTCTTACCTTAATTTCATATATACCTGGAAAACTGTTGCTTCCCATCCCTGGGTCAATGAAGAAGGAAAATGAAGACTGTTTCTGCAATTGCAATTGTTGGCTGAATTTCAGTAAGCACAGCCTTGGTATGGTGGGGAGAATGTGTTTATCAGTCAGATAATAGTGTACATCAAATAGGTAACACCTTATTAATATATGGAAGGTGATTAATATATGTTACCCCCTTTGGGAGTATTTGAGTGACTTTGTCTTGCATACCTCCTTTAGAATTTACAATCTGAAAAAATTGTTATTTTCCTTTCTGCTAATATGAAGAAAAAATGTGTCTAGTGTCTAGAAAGAATGTGGGATTGGTGGGGAAATTGGAGGGGCAGAGGAACCATAAGAATCTATGGACTCTGAGAAACAAACTGAGGTTCTAGAGGGGAGGGGGGTGGAGGGATGGTTAGCCTCGTGATGGGTATTAAAGAGAGCATGTACTGCATGGAGCACTGGGTGTTAATACGCAAACAATGAATCATGGAACACTACATCAAAAGCTAATGATGTAATGTATGGTGATTAACATAACATAATAAAAAAAAAAAGAATGTGGGATTGGAACTCATCTATCCATATCCATATTTTTCTGCTAGATTAAAGAGGAAATGGGGGGGCGGAGCAAGATGGTGGAGGAGTAGGAGACCAGGATTTCGTCTACTCTCAGGAATTCAGCTGGGTAGGGATCAAACCATTCTGAACACCTACAAACTCAATAGGAGATCGAAGAAAAGAATAGCAAGAACTCTCTGAACAGAAAAGCGACCACTTTCTGGAAGGTAGGAGGTGCGGAGAAGTGAATCCGAAGTGATATTTGGGAGGATAGACGGTGGGGGAGGGGCCTCCAGCAGCCGCTTCTGGCAAGTGATAGAGCCGCGGAGCACAAAATCGGAACTTTTAGAAGTCTGCTCCACTGAGGGACGTTGCTCCAGTGGCTAAGCGGGGGGTGGAACCCTCATGGGACAGTGTGGTCTCAGGACCCTTGGGGTCACAGAAAGACCGGGGGTGCCTGAGTGCGGCAGAGCTCCCAGGTGTCCGAGTGGGGAAGCCGGCTGCAGAGACGGAGCCGAGGAGTGGGCTCTCAGCTCGGGGTTGCCATAAACCGTGATCCGCGGCAGAGTCGGGCCACTGCTCCTCCAGCAGGGACCCAACAAGTGGCAGATCTGGGGAGACTCCCCTTCCTCCCCTGGGAGGAGCAGCGCGGGAGCGCACTGCAAGGATCTGCTGGGTTTGGAGACTCCACACCGAGTCAGGTGCCAGAGATAGAAACGCTCGGTCACAGGCTGGGTGAGCACGGAGTGCGGCCAGAGACTGGGGAGACGGCAGTGACTGATTGCTTTTCTCTGGGGGCTCACAGAAGAGCGGGGCCCTGAGTTCTCGACTCCTCCAGGGCAGAGATTGGGAGGCCGCCATTTTCACTCTTGGCCTCCAAAGTGGTACGGAAAGCTTGCAGGGAACAAAAGCTCCTGAGAGCAAAGCCGAGCAGATTACTTAGCCCGGACCGGAGAGGGCGGGGCAATTCCACCTCTGGCAAAAAACATTTGGGAACCACGGCAACAGGCCCCTCCCCCAGAAGATCAGCGAGAACAGCCAGCCAAGACCAAGTTTACCAATCAATGAGAATGGCAGAACTCCAGCGCTAGGGGATTAATGCACATAGAATTCATGGCTTTTTTACCATGATTCTTTAGTCTTTCAAAGTTAATTTTTTTTGTCTTTTTTTTAATTTTTATTTTTCCCTTTTTCAACCAATATCTTATCAATCCCTTTTTTAAAAAACACTTATTTTTCAGTTTTAGAGTCATATTCTATCCCTTCATAGTAGTTACCCTTATTTTTGGCATATATATATAAGTTGTTCTCTCTTTAAAATGTTGAGATAGTTTCTTCTAACAGATCAAAATATACCCTAAATCTCTAGTGTATGGTTTTTTTCTACTCTCCTGCCTGATCATTCTCTCCCTTTTTTCTCTTTTTTTTAAATCCTCTTCTTTCTTTTTTCAAACAACTTCTTATCAATTCCTTTTATAAAATTTTTTATAATTTTCATCTTTACAGTCATATTCCATCCCTTCATCATATCAACCCTTATTTTTGTACATATATAAGTTTTTCTTTCTTTAAAATTTTGGGAGGCACTTTCTTCTAACAGAACAAAATACGCCCAAACTCTAGTGTGTGGCACTGATCTATGCACCAGCCTGATCATATTTGATCATATTCTGTTTTTTTTTTGTTTTGTTCTGTTTTTGTTTCTTTTTTTCTTTTCTTTTCTTTTTCTTTTCCTTTTTTCTTTCTTTTCCTTTCTTTTCCCCTGGCTTCAGGTCTTTTCTGATTTGTTTAGAGTATATTTTCTGGGGACGTTGTTACCCTGTTAGCATTTTGTTCTCTCATTAATCTATTCTCCTCTGGACAAAATGACAAGACGGAAAAAATCACCTCAACAAAAAGAACAAGAGGTAGTACCGACTGCTAGGGACCTACTCAATACAGACATTAGCATGATGTTGGATCTAGAGTTCAGAATCATGACTTTAAAGATACTAGCTGGGCTTGAGAAAAGCATGGAAGTTATTAGAGAAACCCTTTCTGGAGAAATAAAAGAACTAAAATCTAGCGAAGTCGAAATCAAAAAGGCTATTAATGAGGTGCAATCAAAAATGGGGGCACTGACTGCTAGGATAAATGAGGCAGAAGAGAGAATTAGTGATATAGAAGACCAAATGATGGAAAATAAAGAACCTGAGAAAAAGAGAGATTAACAACTACTGGATCATGAGGGCAGAATTCGAGAGATAAGCGATACCATAAGACGAAACAACATTAGAATAATTGGGATCCCAGAAGAAGAAGAAAGAGAGAAAGGGGCAGAAGGTATATTGGAGCAAATTATAGCAGAGAACTTCCCTAATGTGGGGAAGGAAACAGGCATCAAAATCCAGGTGGCACAGAGAATCCCTCTCAAAATCAATAAAAATAGGTCAACACCCCAACATCTAATAGTAAAACTTACAAGTCTCAGAGAGAAAGAGAAAATCCTGAAAGCAGCTCGGGAGAAGAGATATGTAACCTACAATGGTAGAAACATTAGATTGGCAACAGACCTATCTACAGAGACCTGGCAGGCCAGAAAGGACTGGCATGATATATTCAGAGCACTAAATGAGAAAAATATGCAGCCAAGAATACTATATCCAGCTAGGCTGTCATTGAAAATAGAAGGAGAGATAAAAAGCTTCCAGGACAAACAAAAGCTAAAGGAATTTGCAAACACGAAACCAGCCCTACAACAAATATTGAAAGGGGTCCTCCAAGCAAATAGAGAGCCTAAAAGCAACATAGACCAGAAAGGAACACAGACAATATACAGTAACAGTCACCTTACAGGCAATACAATGGCACTAAATTCCTATCTTTCAATAGTTACCCTGAATGTAAATGGGCTAAATGCCCCAATCAAAAGACACAGGCTATCAGATTGGATTAAGAAACAAGTCCCATCGATATGCTGTCTGCAAGAGACTCATTTTAGACCCAAAGACACCCCCAGATTTAAAGTGAGGGGGTGGAAAACAATTTACCATGCTAATGGACACCAAAAGAAAGCTGAGGTGGCAATCCTTATATCAGACAAATTAGATTTTAAACCAAAGACTGTAATAAGAGATGAGGAAGGACACTATATCCTACTTAAAGGGTCTATCCAACAAGAAGATCTAACAATTGTAAATATCTATGCCCCTAACATGGGAGCAGCCAATTATATAAGGCAATTAATAACAAAGCAAAGAAACACATTGACAACAATACAGTAATAGTGGGGGACTTCTTTAACACCCCCCTCACTGAAATGGACAGATCATCTAAGCAAAAGATCAACAAAGAAATAAAGACTTTAAATGACACACTGGACCAAATGGACTTCACAGACATATTCAGAACATTCCATCCCAAAGCAACGGAATACACATTCTTCTCTAGTGCCCATGGAACATTCTCCAGAATCGATCACATCCTAGGTCATAAATCAGGTCTCAACCGGTACCAAAAGATTGGGATCATTCCCTGCCTATATTCAGACCACAATGCTTTGAAACTAGAACTCAATCACAAGAGGAAAGTTGGAAAGAACTCAAGTACATGGAGGCTAAAGAGCATACTACTGAAGAATGAATGGGTCAACCAGGAAATTAAAGAAGAATTCAAAAGATTCATGGAAACCAATGAAAATGAAAACACAACTGTTCAAAATCTTTGGCATGCAGCAAAGGCAGTCCTAAGAGGAAAGTATGTAGCAATACAAGCCTTTCTCAAGAAACAAGAAAGATCTCAAGTACACAACCTAACCCTACACCTAAAGGAGCTGGAGAAAGAACAGCAAATAAAGCCTAAACCCAGCAGGAGAAGAGAAATAATAAAGATCAGAGCAGAAATCAATGAAATAGAAACTAAAAGAACAGTAGAACAGATCAATGAAACTAGGAGCTGGTTCTTTGAAAGAATTAACAAGATTGATAAACCCCTGGCCAGACTTATCAAAAAGAAAAGAGAAATGACCCAAATCAACAAAATCATGAATGAAAGAGGAGAGATCACAACCAACACCAAAGAAATACAAACAATTATAAGAACATATTATGAGCAACTCTGTGCCAGCAAATTAGATAACCTGGAAGATATGGATGCATTCCTAGAGATGTATCAACTACCAAAACTGAACCAGGAAGAAATAGAAAACCTGAACAGACCTATAACCACTAAGGAAATTGAAGCAGTCATCAAAAATCTCCCAACAAACAAAAGTCCAGGGCCAGATGGCTTCCCAGGGAAATTCTACCAAACATTTAAAGAAAAATTAATACCTATTCTTCTGAAACTGTTCCAAAAAATAGAAATGGAAGGAAAACTTCCAAACTCGTTTTATGAGGCCACCATTACCTGGATCCCCAAACCAGACAAAGACCCCATCAAAAAGGAGAATTATAGACCAATATCCTTGGTGAACATGGATGCAAAAATTCTCACCAAAATACTAGCCAATAGGATCCAACAGTACATTGAAAGCATTATTCACCACAACCAAGTGGGATTTATCCCTGGGCTGCAAGGGTGGTTCAACATCCGCGAATCAATCAACGTGATACAATACGTTAACAAAGAAAGAACAAGAATCATATGATCCTCTTAATAGATGCAGAAAAAGCATTTGACAAAGTACAGCATCCTTTCTTGATCAAAACTCTTCAGCGTATAGGGATAGAGGGTACATACCTCAATATCGTAAAAGCCATCTATGAAAAACCCACAGCACATATCATTCTCAATGGGGAAAAACTGAGAGCTTTCCCCCTAAGGTCAGGAACACAGCAGGGATGACCACTCTCAGCACTGCTATTCAACATAGTATTAGAAGTCCTAGCCACAGCAATCAGACAACAAGAAGAAATTAAATGCATCCAAATCGGCAAAGAAGAAGTCAAACTCTCACTCTTTGCAGATGATATGATACTTTATGTGGAAAACCCAAAAGACTCCACCCCAAAACTGCTAGAACTCATACAGGAATTCAGTAAAGTGACAGGATATAAAATCAATGCACAGAAATCAGTGGCATTCCTATACACCAACAACAAGACAGAAGAAAGAGAAATTGAGGAGTCGATCCCATTTACAGTTGCACCCAAAACTGTAAGATACCTAGGAATAAATCTAACCAAAGAGGCAAAGGATCTGTACTCAGAAAACTATAAAATACTCATGAAAGAAATTGAGGAAGACACAAAGAAATGGAAAAACGTTCCATGCTGATGTATTGGAAGAACAAATATTGTGAAGATGTCAATGCTACCTAGAGCAATCTACACATTCAATGCAATCCCTATCAAAATACCATCCACTTTTTTCAAAGAAATGGAACAAAGAATCCTAAAATTTGTATGGAACCAGAAAAGACCCCGAATAGCCAGAGGAATGTTGAAAAAGAAAAGGAAAGCTGGCGGCATCACAATTCCTGACTTCAAGCTGTATTACAAAGCTGTAATCATCAAGACAGTATGGTACTGGCACAAATAATAGAGAGGTATATATGGTATGATTGTGAATTTGTTCAGTATGTACATGCATGTGTGTGAGTGTGTGTGTGTGTGTGTGTGTGTGTGTGCTTTGCTCACTCACATATGCATGCATGACTGGATCTGAGGATGTGAGTTACAGGGTCCCCTCACACATGTGGATGCCCTCTTCAGTCATCAGGATGGACCCAGGATGATGGTTTGTTCCAAGACCTGGATCAGCCTTTAGTTTCTAGGTCCTGAGAGCATACACTCCAGGTCTTGAATCTCTACATCTCTGGCAGAATCAAATGTTGGACTATTTCCTTTATGAAGTCTTCTGGGGAGTCATGGACAAATTTCTCCTTAAGAACAAACATTCTTGACCCCATCTTCATTTTCATCCTATCATTGGGATAAAAGGAATAACCTTAGAAGATGGTTGTGAGGATTAAAGGACTTAATACATCGTAATGTACTTAAATTATACACAGGGTCAATGATATGTATACATATTAGGAATTATAATTGTAATAACTATTATCATCATTGTTGTATTGTTTTCACTGATATCTCAGACTAACTGTATTAAATGGAATCAGAAGGCTGCCTTGTCTAACCTAACATCAACTATAAGAACTTATTTTATGGGATCCCATAAAGCTTCCCATGTTCATACTCCCCTGTAACATGGACCTTTCTACTTTCCCTTCACCAGTTGAATGCTAAAGAGTCTCTATACTGAACTAAAATCTACCTCCCTATGATATCTACCATTTATCTTCAGAGATGAGTCTTCTTTTCCTTTTATCATAGCTTTTTAAAATAAGCAAGTATTGTTAACTTCTCTGTGCCATTTCTAGTGAGAAAGAGAGGGAAAAGGTGACACTCTTCCTGTCTTCAAAAACTTACCCTTTAGGGGCACCTGGGTGGCTCAGCCGTTAAGCGTCTGCCTTCGGCTCAGGTCATGATCCCAGAGTCCTGGGATCAAGCCCCGCATCGGGCTCCCTGCTCTGCGGGAAGGCTGCTTCTCCCTCTCCCACTCCCTCTGCTTGTGTTCCCTCTCTCGCTGTGTCTCTCTCTGTCAAATAAATAAAATCTTAAAAAACAAAAACAAAAACAAAAAAAACCCAAAAAGCCTACCCTTTCTTTGAAGAAGTCTCCATTTACTTTTGGTGTTCATTGTTAAGGAATATACCAAGTTATGAAACTTATTTTAATATTATATGTTAAAGTAGAGAAAAAATTAATGAAAATTGAATGGTCAGAGAAGGATTCAGAGAAGAAGTGTGTTAAAGGATAAACATTTATTTATACATTGTTTTGTCCATTAATTAACTAGTTCATTTAAAAATTATTTTAGCCTTGACAATCTACCTTATACCACATCTGTGAGTAGCAGTTCACCAAGTAGGTAAGATGGCAAGGAAGGCAGTCCAAATGGAAAAAAGATCAAATACAAAGAGATCCCATAGAGGTATGGGAGGAATGGCATAAAATTGTGTTAGGGAGTTGTGAGTAGCTCAGTATGAATGAAATAAAGGGTTCAAGGAGGAAGAAATGGCTGATGATACCAGATCACAGGAAGATCTCAGGCAGCCTTGTGGGCTAAACCAGAATTAAAGATAGGGAGCTGTTGGGGCGCCTGGGTGGCTCAGTCGTTAAGCATCTGCCTTCTGCTCAGGTCATGATCCCAGGGTCCTGGGATCGAGCCCCGCATCGGGCTCCCTGCTCTGGGGGAAGCCTGCTTCTCCCTCTCCCACTCCCCCAGCTTGTGTTCTCTCTCTCTCGCTGTCTCTCTCTGTCAAATAAATAAAATCTTTAAAAATAAATAAATAAATAAAGATAGGGAGCTGTTTGAAGAGTCTTTAGCAAGAGAGTACTGTGAGAGCAGATTTTTCTGGAAGCAGAAATAAGGCTATGAGCTGGATGGCAAGGGGGAAAAGGAGAGTGGTGTGGTACCATAGGGATTATGAGCACAGACTTCAGAGTCTAATACAAGCTCTGTGGATTACTAACCCTGCCACTTCGGGGAATTTTTTTTTACCTCTCTGAGCTTCAATTTTCTTGTCTGTGTAAAAGGGATGTTAATAGCCCCTGGCTCATGGGGTTATTGTGAAGTTTAAATGAAATGCATATAAAACATTTAACATGATGCCTGAGACATAGTAAAAATATAATAAGCAAAATAAGAGATAAACCAGAAGTGCATTACAAATGAGAGAGACATTTTTCCTACTTAGTACCAGCTTTATTTTCCTCTCTTCCTTGTGTTACTTGAAAGTCCTCATGAATTTGGCCTACTGAGCGCTTCTCAAACAGATTTTTATTTGTATTCTTAGCAGAGTCTAGAAAATCTAAGCCCTGAGCAGCATCTCAGCTTCCTTGAATGATTACCCCAGGGCCCATTACCTTCACTCTGTCTGCAAATCAGGTTAGGCATCCAACCCACTCAGGAGAGGAGCTGGGACAGCTGCAGGCATTAGATGAATTCTCTTGATAGCACATAATCAAATTTGGTGGAGATGGCAGGCTCTCAGAGTCAAGTTGCTAAACTTGGCTAGAATAGGAGAAAACTGGGGTGATGGAATTTAAAGCATGGACCCTGATCGGATATACTAGTAAATGAAGAGTTGAGAACATCAGCATCATAACCCGAGGGGCCTATCACTGTAGGAATCACTAGCATATGAAGACATGCTCACCTTGTGCTCAGGTCTGCGAGCCAGGGTCTGAAGCCAGTATCGCAGACCACTGATGAGAGACCTCCAGGCCACTTTCAACTTGAATGCAAATCTGGAACCCTGAGACTAGGTTATTCCACCAGCCTCACATTCTTGCATGTTCAGTCACGTCACACATGTAGACAATTACCTGTTCTTTCCATAGCCTCCTCTCTGCACTGGTCTGATCTTGGTTTTCCACTGTTTCTTTCTCTATCCAAAACTTACCACCTTTTCCTCTGAAACTCAGCTTTATGGTTAATAATCTCACTTGGGTTCTCAGTCTTTTAGTCCACTGCTTTCTTTACCTCTTCTCTTAATCAAACAATGCTTGGTGCTTGATATTTAACAAATGTTTGCTACATAAAACAATGAAGTAAGACCTGATATGGAGGCCATTTTTCCCCCCATTACCCTCTCAAGCGCTGCTCATTCTCTTACTCCACATACAGAAATATCAGGAGGAGATGACTTTTCTCTTCACTCCCCATGCACCTTCCAGGCCATTATTTCTGTCTCATCACTGGTAGCCTCAACATTTCAAAATAGGAAGGTCTAGGGTAGCAAGCTGGTTAGAAAGGAGGAGTGCCTAGGAGGGGCTTGTCTTAAAGTTAGATTTGCATTATAAGAAGACTGTTGTTATCTGCATATTTATTTGTGGTGGCTTTGGGAGTAAGAGGCAAATGGATTCTGTTGGTGGGCCCAAGCACATCCGTAGACAGCCTTTGATACTACCACTGACATTTATGGTGCAAAGCCCTGTTCCTTTGTTGCTTATGCTCTTCTCTATACCACTCCGCCCTCCTCAGCACTTTCAGGTTCTCAACCATTTTAGACTTTATGTCCCATCACTTCAGCCACTTTTTTCTAATACAGTCAAATCTGTCTTGTTATCTACACCTGTGCAGCTAACTCTCCTGTCCTTCTGTCCAGTATCATCGATTCCATGCACTGGCACAGTCATGATGCTTAACTTCTTTCACTCACTTGAAAGGTACCCTGTGACTTCAGGATAATTTTTAAATTCTTTAACATGGTTTATAGGGTCCCTTTCCAGTCTGACTTCTGCCTTCCTCTTCAGACACATTTCTCATGATTTCCCTTCTCACTCTTTGTGCTTCAGTCATGATGAATTCCTTTCAGTTCCAACGTTTTACTTGTTCTCTCTTGCCTCCTGGCTTTTGCACACACTCATATCTGGAATGCCAGAAGTTCATAACTTACCAAGAGGGATTATGGAGGAGTGTTCTAGGTACTGGACTTGGAATCATACAGAAACAAATTTGAGTCTCAGCTCTATCATTTACTTGTTCGAGATCATGGGTAAGCTCCTTAACTTTTATGAGCCTCCACGACCACATCTGCAAAGTGGGATAATACCCACCTTGAGATATGAGAATTAAATCAGGTACTGAATGAGCCCCAGAAACAACCCATACTGTGTATGTTCTGTTCATTCCTTCCATTCTCTTTTCCCTCATTCTTCCCTCAATCCTTCTTTTCCTTTTTTCCCTCAATTTTTGTCTTCCCCTCTCTGCTTTTCACTTAATGTTTGAGTGAGATTCATAAGATCCAGGGCTACAGGCAAACAATACAAGCTGCCATATGTACAGAATTAGTGTCTTGCAACCTCTGCTCTTCCACAGGAAGCCCACAGCCTTACTTCCCACCCTGGCTACTTAGGCAGCCTCAGAAGGACACCAAGGTAGAAGCAAGATTCTGCAACAAACTACATGTTACAATGCTCTGGGAGCTCTTAACAATTTTCTTCAGGATTTTGTACCTGGAGCCACCACCAATCTTGTTTTTTTCTCAACCTCATCACCTATACCCTCCTCCTCACACTGTCCTCTACATACTCCTGTGTCTCATGGCTTCTCAGTTAAATGCCAAGCCCCTACAGGTGAGCCTTGCATCCTTCACCCACTGTGCCAGTAACCCTCAGAAACATACCTGCCTCTAAGGAGCTTCCAAACTGATCCTAGTGGATAAGACTTATGAAGCCATCAATAAAGAAGCAAGAGTTACTGCAAAATGTGGGAGCTGAACGGGCCTGGAATTGTCAGTGGATGATAATAGAAAAGGCACAGTTTGAGATGGGTGTTGTAGGATCAACAGGATTTTGAAGGCACAGAAATGAAAGGCATTCACTGCAGGAAAGCAGTGTGAATAATTTGGATGTCATACAGCATGAGAGGGTATAGTGAGCCTACGGTGTGGATGAATGCAAAGAAGTTATGGGAATTATGACTGGAACATTTTGCCTTTTCTCATGTATATGTTTCAGAGTTCCTTATTGGAGAATGAGCGTGATGACTTAGCAAAATGGCCTACACAGTATATTAGAAGTAGTATTTCCCAAAGCGCTTCTGTAGAAAATTAGTGTCATGGAATGTTCTGTAGGAAAACAATAATAATAAAGAAATGTTGAATATTCTTTCCTCCCCTTGAATATTTACAATGCATATTAGCTTATTTTAAAAAGGTCTGAATTAGCCTTATAATACAAAAACCTGACTTCCCTAGGAAAAGTAGGCCTCCCCTGTTTATTTCAGTATAACATCACAGTCTTTAGTTGCCCTCAAGGTACTTTAAGAGTCTGTAACTATATCGTATATTTATTTTTAATATTTCATTGACTGCTTCCTCACCAGAGTATAGACTCCATGAAGACAAACATGTTGCCTATCTTATTTACCATTATACACCAAGAATGTATTACAATGCCTAGGCATATAATAAGTGCTCAAAATAAGAGTAAACAATGACTAAAATCTTTGTTCAACTTTGCATTTTCCAAACAGCTAATAAAGGGTAGGACTGGAATTTGAACAAAGTGCTGCCAAATCCTGGTCTCCTTTTGACCATAGATTGTATGGTTCTTGTTCCCAGGCACCACGTGGAGTTCTTGATGTTACAGTTATTACCTTTTGAAGCTTGAATGATTGTCCAATATGCCCACATTTTTTTGTTTGTATCTTTCAGGCAAAGGCTGCCACCTAAAAATGTTTACTACTACCGGTGCCCGGACCATAGGAAGAATTATGTGATGTCCTTTGCATTTTGTTTTGACCGAGAAGAAGATATTTACCAGTTTGCTTACTGCTACCCATATACATACACACGCTTTCAGCATTACCTTGACAGCCTGCAAAAGAGAAACATGGATTACTTCTTTCGGGAGCAGCTGGGTCAGAGCGTGGTAAGGCCTACTCAGAAATAGGCAGCCTTGGGGGAGGAGCTTAGTAATGAGTTTTTATAGAATGCAAACAATGGATATTATGCTTTGTATATGCTCTGGAACTTTTAAGTATAATTATTTTTATTGTGCTATTCTTTGCCTCTGTGGCCAAGAGGAAGTCACAGAATAAGATATGAGACAGATGCTTGTCCTTCTGAATTGAAGCTGATAATGCTCTCTAACAAAATACAAAAACTCTGGTGAGAAAAGAAGGAGGCTCCTACCAGGTGTTACAGGCCTGTTAAAGGCATGAAAGCATTTTATGAGTGTGAGCCTCTGAGATAAAAAATACATTTGTCTTTTAATGAATTCAACTTGCCTGCAGTGCAGGTTAGCAAGTGGTGTGCAGTTTGGTTGTGCTGCCCACAATGTGTTCTGTCTCTGCCATCCATCAGTTCCCAACACTTCTTCCCTCCCAGGTTTAGTTCTCTGGGTCTGGAGATTTCAGTCTTACATTCTGAATTATTTCCTATTGCTGGCATAACAAATTGCCATGAACTTGGTGGCTTACAACAACACAAATTTATTATCTTACAGTTCAGGAGAAGTCTGAAATTGGGCTAAAATCAAGGTATCAGCAGGTCTGCCTTCCTTTTGGAGGTTCCAGGAGAGAATTCATTTCCCTGTTCTTTCCAGCTTCTAGAGGCTGTTTGCGTTTCTTAGCTTGTAGTTCCCTTCCATCTTCAAAGCCAGCAATGGCTGGTTGAGTCTTTCTCACGCTGCATCACTCTGACACTGAATCTCCTGCCTCCCTCTTTTACTTATAAGGACCCTTGTGATTATGTTGGGCTCATCCAGACTATCCAAGATAATATCTCTATCTAAAGATCTTTAACTTAATCACTTTGGTAAAGTCCCTTTTGTCATATAAAGTAATATATTCACAGTTTTCTGGGATTAGAACGTAGACGTTTTGGGAAAGGGGTGCATTATTCTGCCTACTATTGTTCTCTGTGGTCAGTGATACTTCAATTACTTGTAATGAATAAGCAGGTGACAAATTGTTTTTATGTTTCATTCTTTTTTATTTAAACTTCTGTGTTTAAGTTTATTTTTACATTTTTTTTTAATTTTTGAAATTTTATTATGTTATGTTAGTCACCACACAATACATCATTTGTTTTTGATGTGGTGATCCACGACCCATTGTTTTCATATAACACCCAGTGCTCCATGCAGTACGTGCCCTCCTTAATACCCATCTCGGGGCTAACCCATCCCCCCTCTCCCCTCCCCTCTAAAACCCTGTTTGTTTCTCAGAGTCCATAGTTTCTCATGGTTCATCTCTCCCTCCGATTTCCCCCGCTTCATTTTTCCATTCCTTCTCATAATGTCCTCCATGCTATTCCTTATGTTCCACAGATAAGTGAAACCATATGATAATTGACTTTTTCTGCTTGACTTATTTCACTTAGCATAATCTCCTCCAGTCCCATCCATGTTGATGCAAGAGTTGGGTATTCATCCTTTTTGATGGCTGAGTAATATTCCATTGTATATATGGACCACATCTTCTTTATCCATTCATCTGTTGAAGGGCATCTTGGCTCTTTCCACAGTTAGGCCATTGCGGACATTGCTGCTACGAACATTGGGGTGCATATGGCCCTTCTTTTCACTACATCTGTGTCTTTGGGGTAAATACCCAGGAGTGCAATTGCTGGGTCATAGGGTAGCTCTATTTTTAATTTTTTGAGGCACCTCCACACTGTTTTCCAAAGTGGCTGTACCAACTTGCATTCCCACCAACAGTGTAAGAGGGTTCCCCTTTCTCCACAACCTCTCCAACATTTGTTGTTTCTTGCCTTATCAATTTTTGCCATTCTAACTGGTGTAAGGTCGTATCTCAATGTGGTTTTGATTTGAATTTCCCTGACGGCTAATGATGATGAACATTTTTTCATGTGTTTGTTAGGCATTTGTATGTCTTCTTCAGAGAAGTGTCTTTTCATGTCTTTTGCCCATTTTTTGACTTGATTATTTTTTTTTTGGGTGTTGAGTTTGAGAAGTTCTTTATAGATCTTGGATACCAGCCCTTTATCTGTAGTGTCATTTGCAAATATGTTTCATTCTTTAAGAATTGTGGATTGTGCCCCTAAAATAGGCATATTGAGTACTTTAAAGATCCTAAGTGAGGATATTGGTGGAATTGGCAGAAAATACTATACTCGAGGTTCTGATATGTGTTGGTGGAAAAATGGATTCTGCCCAGTGACTGTGAGTTCCACCTAGAAGGGAGTCCCACTGCTAAATAAAAGTTTTCAAGAGTAGGCTGTTTAAAAGACATAGAGTCTGGTCCAGGATACCCCCAAAAAGGAGAGAAATAAAGAGGGCTTGTGTATGGCTCAGGTACCTGAGAGTCAAATCTGATCTCAAAAGCTAGTGGTCATGATGATATTCTTATAGTCTGAGATTCTCTATGCACTTAGATTTTCCTAAACCGTCTTCCCAACAGTGCTTCTGGTGGGTGCATGGGTATCTGGTGCCTATATATTTCGAACTGAGAATTGAGGCACATGGTGTATCAGTCAGCATGCTAACAGGAAATAGGTGGCAGCCTCATATTAGGATAATTCGAGGAGGGCTTAATAAATGGGCTATTTACAAGATGTGAGCAGTGTGTAGGGAAACCACAGGGTATAGTGCATTTCCCTGGGGCTAATAACAGTTCAAAGGGTGTGAAGGGAAGGAGTGGTTACCAGAACCCAATAGTAAAGAGTCATATAGTGGGCCACCTTGAGTGGAACATTGAGTGACCTTCAGATAAGGAACAAAGTTAGCCTGAGATGACCCCAGAAAGAGGGAGGTGAGAAAAATAAGTACATAGAAATATAGTAAATACAAAGAAAAATGAATACACAGAACTCATTCTCCTACTTCCCTCTGATTTCCTGCTAGGGGTCCTTATTGACCAGCCCAACCAGAAGTCAGAGGACAAGAGATCCCATTGATGTAATCCATACAGATAAGCCACCCTGGTCAGAGAAAATGGAGAAAGGCAGAGAGTGAATGTAGCAAGACAAATAGAACATATTAAGCACATATAGATTGATCAACAATTTATTACTGGAAACAGTGAGATTATCTGAGATAAGACTGCCAGAGAAATTCTGAGATGAGTGTTTGCCAGACATATGAATTGTGATATGAGTTAAGACAGTGATAAGTTCATTCAATACTTGTGACTCTTAATTTTAAGGGCAGGATTTGTATATTTCATTCCTGTGTCCACCCAAGCCGCTTCTTAGATTTATGCCGAACAGAATGGAGGTACATACTGAATGGCTATTACATAGATTATTGAATGAGTGGAAGAATGAATCCAATGTGGATCCAGGATGGAATTCTACCATCACATCTGTGTTTTAGGCAGTAGGATGAAGAAGATATGGAGAGAAAGAAGAAGATGCAGTTACATAGCATTTTCTCTTCTATCCCATTTCATAGAACTCATACCCACCCTTCTCTAAAGTAAGGATGAGACATGAAGTCTTTGTTCTGGGTGACCATGTCTCCAGCTAAAAATTGGCAGTCCTGTAGATATATAGGAGAACTGATATTGAGGGACAGCCTGATATCTCTGCCACAGGAAGCCTAAATTTCGTTTTCAACTCTAATACCGAATTACTCATATGACCTTGAATATTACTTACCCTTTCTGCAGAAAAGTTTTTCATCTATAAGATGAAAAAGTTAGACCTGAATAGTGTTTTCAAATTATTCTTTGAGGAACTCCTTGGGGAAAAAAAGAGAAACAAGTTGAGACCCTTGTCCTACTTCAGACTTTATGAGGGGCACTGAGGGATATAAAACAAATCTTGGTGTTCTTCCAGAAATGTATTCTATACCTGAGGAAATAAGACATATTCAAACAGAAATAATATTTTTAAAGTATATAATTAAGGATCTCACGAGTTGTTTAGAGAGTTAATGGTCAGACTAACCATCAGGGAGAAGATAAGGCTTTAAGCTGAGTCTTATAAGATGGGTAGGAATACTAAATATAGAGTTGGGGAGAAGGCAGTCCAGACAGCAGGATGTAGCTAGAGTCATTGCATGGTGACAGTTGGTTAGAAGTCTGGTTTGATTAGAGTAGGGAATCTTCCTACTAAAAGATTGGGATAAATAGGAATATCAGGGCCAAATTCTAGAAAGCTTTAATTGTCATATTAAGGAATTGGGGGGGGACACAGATGTGGGGTCACGTACTTTATGCATATTATCTTGCTTATTTCTCACAATAGTTTTATGGAGTAGGCAAAATTATCCCAGTTTGGGGATAAATAATCTAAGTCTAAAAAGATAAGTTACTTATCTAAAGCTATATGGCTAGTTCATGTCAGAGACAAAGTTTAAACCCATGGCTTCTACCACCACATCCTGGCATTTTGATGGACCACTGACATTTTCTACATTGGACCAATTGAGAGCCTCAGTAGATTTTTGGAAAAGGGATGACCTTATCCAAAGCAGCATCTTAAGAAATTAAAGTTAGTGGAAGTGCAGCGTATACCTGGGCTGGCCAAACTAATTTAGGGAAACTCTATGGGTTGGACCTCAAAGCAGATGCCAGAGACTTTAAGGCTTTCTGGCATACTTTTACAGTCAGGACAATTCTTCATTACCAGGGTGTTTGGTATGGCTCATGTCTGAAGGCACCACTATAATTAGTTAATCCTTATTCCAATTTGGAGGGAGGATAATTATAAGTGGGAAGGCTAAACATGCCAACATCCAGATCTCAGGGAAAGTAGGCAGAAAGCAAGATTTTGAGTAGTGCTGGAACTATTAATCACCATGTCCATAGCTACTATTGCTACTAATTATGTCATCTGAAGTGGCATCTTATTTTGTTATTCACTACTGACCCCATCTAACCTCACCAAACAAAATCCCTTTGAATATGCATCAATGCTGCAATCTGACATTTAAGATAAATATATCATGGAAAAGATCTTTTTTTGTTCCTGTTGTCTTAATTGTTCTTATTCTTGTCTTTATTGAGGTATAATTAATATACCATATAATTCATCCATTATAAGGGTACAGTTCTGTGATTTTTAGTGAATTTGTAGTTTTACATTATCACCACAATCCAGTTTTAGAACATTTCCATCATCCCACAGGTACGGGGAACACAAAGTTTGGGCAGTTTTCAAGTCTGCCCTGGCTTTTACTTTCCCTTCTGTGTTGTGTTTACCATGAGCATTTGTGCAGCTTCAAGTTGTTCAAGAGTGTATGACTGGCTTGAGCCTTCTCAGGTCTCTACTGAGCCTGCACCCAGTCTCAGCCAGGAATATGTTTGTCCCAGCTATGCAACTGCAGGCCCTCCTTACTTGCCAACCTCTGTGATGAATGTTTCCACAGACAATACTTCCAGGTGTGGGCACTGCCCACTCTTCCAAATTGAGTCCTTTGACCATGACAGAGAAACTTCCAATCCTCCTTAGAGTATGGCCTAACCTAACAGACCCCTGCATTCACCAAGCTTGGGGGAAGATGGAACAACCACAGCACATCACAGATTCCCATTCTTATTACCCAAAGTTCAGCAGTTTTTTAAGCATAACGGTTTTGAGATTGTTGTATGTCTTTGGTCAATTTCCAAAACACTGAAATGATTGTGTCAGTTTTGTCCAGCTTTATGTTTGTTTTTTAGAAATAGGATTTACCAATACACTCCTTCCAACATAGCCAGAAGTAGATTTTAATTGACAAATATTAGTTTTTCAATCATATAACCCTCGTACTGTCAGGCACAGTAAATATGGTATTATTTTCATACATCATTGGACTAATTAGATGAACACCTAACTCTGCGTGTGTGTGTGTGTGTGTGTGTGTTTTGAAAGGATTAGATGGAGAGCCATTCCTGTACTTAGGGATACTTGCCAAAAGGAAGTGTCTAACAAAGAAAATAATCGGATAGTGTATTTTAGGGAATCACTAGAAAATCATTTATATGGGAAAAATATTGTCTGGGTTCTGACACTGGCTAGCTCTGTGACTTTGGGAAAAGCACAGCACTTCTCTTTGGGCTTTAGAAAGTCAGGCCAGATTATTTAAAAGCATCCTTTCCAATTCCAACATAAATTATGGTTCAAACGTTCATGATATCCTGATTGTATGTTCTGAGTCAGACATCAGCCTGCTGTAATGTTGCCTCTTAATCTGCCCTTTATTTTATAATACTGGTCGTTAATTGAGTGCTTAGTATGTGCTAGGCCCAATGTTGTGATCTTCATACACATTATGTCACTCAATCCTCACAACAGCCTTATTATGTGATTCATACTGTTATTGAATGCCTAACATTGAACGAGCATGGTCCAGGTTCTAGGGATATAGCAGTGAAAACCAGGTAGAAATCCATGCCCTCATAGGGCTTATATTCTAGTAGCAAGAGACAGACAATATTCTATAAATTAAATCAGGAAAAGGGATGAGTTTTGGGGTGAAGGATTCACTTAGAAGAATTTAAGCTCTGAGATATATCAGTATTACCTTCTTCCATTTGCATTTTTAAAATCTGAGACACAATGAGATGAAGTAATTTGTCTATACCATAAAGTTGGAACTTGAAGCCAAACCTTTGTAGAAGCCAAAAAATGGACTCTAAAGCAGTCCTGGCTAGGGAAATATTTTATTCACCTATATATTCATTTACTAAATTCTTACAAAGCCATTCTTCAATCCTATAAATATCTGATGAGTACCTTCTGCCTGACAGGCTCTATACTGGGTGTTGCAGACAGAAAGATGAATACCAAACACACCTTGTCCCTGAGAAATATTCAATGTAGTGGGCAACACAGATGCAAAAACTAATAATGGCAGTGATGGTAAGAGACTTGATATAATAGAAGTAGTGGGCAGAGAAGGGGCACAAGGGAAGAAACAAATCCTTAAGTCGAAGACATCTTGAACTGAGAATCAAAATATGGATACAGAGGCTGAGACACATGATGAGTCCTGACAGTTTTGTGTGGTTCCAGATGACAAGAGCACAGGATCAGCCTAAGAAGAACAGAAGGAGTAGTGATGGAGAATGAAGGAGAGGTAGGTGGAGGCTGACCCAGGAGTGCCTTGAATACCAACCTAAAGAATTTGGACTTTATCCTGAGGGCAGTGAGGAACCAAGCAGGAAGGATCATGATCATTGTGTCACTTAACTCTTCCATCTCCAGGCTGCACCTGCTGGTGACAGCAGATCTAGAAGTCAGGTTAACTCCTGCCTGTCTTTCCAGTTGGCTTTTTTTTCCCCTATAGACAGAGATAATTGTTAGCCAGAAGTACCTAAAGGAAGATTACCACCACAACACCATATATAAAAATGAGAATGCCATAGAAATGCCTAGAAAAGCTGGTCTCTCTGATCTTAACAACTCACACAGTCTCTAGAGTTGGCAAAGACTATAGGGGTCACATTCAAATTTAGCAAATATATTAGGATCCTATCTCCTATGGGCAAGGACCTAAATTGTATAGACCAATATTTTCTCTTAACATTCCAGAAATACAACTTTTCAGGCTCTGCTCACACATTTCTTGAGGCAGCCTGAGCCCCATATCCAAGAGAAAAAAGTTCCACCATTCCCAGAAAGAGCCACCTCCCTGTAACCTCTTTCCTTGACTCTAGCTCCACCCTCTGGGTCTACTTCGCATGTACTTGCTTCTATAGCCCTGGGACATGTCTGTGAAGACAGCAAGCCAGTGACCACACCCCCCTCATGAGTCCTCTCCAGGCTAGTCCCTTCCTTCCTCCTCTGCCCCCATAATTCTACATTTCTGCAAATTCTGTGGTTTCTAAACTTTGTGCCTTCTTTGTTGTTCTCTGGACATAATCTAGGTTGTTAACTTCCTTTATAAAATATCAGAACTGAATGTAAAATTTTATAGGCAATATAACCTCCTACAGCAGAATAGGATTATTGTCTCTCTTGCTCTGAATGCTAAATCTCTAGAAATGTAACAAGAGTTTATATTAGCTTCTGTTAGCAGTGAAGTCTTCCTGTAGTTGATTTTTGTTGTTCATTAAATAAGGCTATTTTAATTCCTCTGATTTTTTTAAATGGACCTTTTATTTTTAAATAATTTTAGATTTAGAAAAAAACAAGTTGACCACCTGCGGGTGCCATCATGGCAGACACAGCCAGTCAGGTGCTCCTGGGCTCCGGTCTCACCGTTGTGTCCCAGCTACTCATGTACATGAAAGTGCTCATCCAGGTGGAATATAAGCCTCTTCCTCCAACAATAGGACAAAATATTTTGGGGCAACAATTACGTCAGCTTCCTGGTCTGTTTTGTTATGCTTAGCAGTTTGTGAGCATTGATGGGAAGCATGGGTTGTTCATAGTCTTAACTCCAAGACTGTGTTCAGGAGTCCTTGGAACTGGTCCATGGTAACGCTTTACAGCTTTACCAGTAGTGTGAAAAGGTTGAGGAAATAGGACCTGGAAATGTACAGAAAGAAGTCACATCTTCCTTCAATCAAGTTATCAAAGAGAAAAATCGAGAGACAATGGCTTGTTCTGCTGCTACCCTCATCACACATCCTTTCCACGTGATCACTCTGAGATCTGTGGTACAATTCACTGGCAGAGAATCCAAGTACTGTGGACTTTGTGACTCCATAGTAACCATGTATCAGGAAGAGGGCATCCTAGGATTTTTGTGGGTCTCATTCCTCAGCTCCTAGGGGACATCATTTCTTTGTGGCTCTGAAACTCACCAGCCTACCTTGACAATCCCTATGCACTGGACAGTGGGGTTTTCACCATGTATGAAATGAGAGTTATTCCCAAGCTGTCATAGGATTTTTTGCCAATATGTTGACCTACACCTTTGTGCTTATCTCTAATCTTATGGCTGTTAACAACTGTGGGCTTGCTGGTGGATCCCCTCCTTACTCCCCAATATATACTTCTTGGATAGATTGCTGGTGTATGCTACAAAAAGAGAGAAATATGAGCTGAGGAAATAGTTTGTTTTTCCAAAAGTTCCCCTTTGGGAAGACTTATTGTTGTGACCTGAGAATGTTAAGTTGAAGATGTGGGGCAGGGACAGTGACATTACTATTGTCCCAGATGCACAGAATTGTGGGAGAGAATGTTGCTTTCTATATAGTGTGGCATACTTTTTAAATAATCATTTAATCTTGAGAAAATGGAAAAAAATTGAAAGGATAACTTCACCCAGTTTCCTCTAATGTTAGAATCATACACAACCATGGAGCATTTGTCAAAACAAATAAATTAACATTGATACATTGTTATTCACTAAACTACAAAATTATATTCAGATTTCATCAGTTTTTCCACCGATGTTCTTTTTCTGTCCCAGGATCCAATCCAGGATACCACATTAGCCCATAAATTTTACAAGTATAATTGTGACCCCTTACAGTTGTCCTACTATTGGTTTTAATCCTTTGTTCTAACTTGCTGTGATCATGTTGATTCTTGGATTCTCTTATCTGTACTATCAGTGTCTTCACTAAGATTTTTAAAAAATATATACTTTTTAAGCATTAATCTAAATATATAAGTGTTTAGCAGGATTGAGACCTGAGACCAAGGACAGAGATCCATGCATATTACCAGAGACTTCTCTGGAATGCCTAGATTGGCATTTTTTAAAATCAATTCTATATCAGTCCCTGAGTTTGATTATGCTACTAACTGCAATAGCATAAGTCATCTAAGTGAACAAGGTTTTACCTGCCTCCAAGTCAACTCAGTTAAATTCAATTTAGTTTAGGAGCAAAGTGGGCAAGTGTAAGGAGATTGGAAGAATTTAAGATTTGGAGCCTGGCAGCTTCTACAACAGTCCTTATGTGGATTTGTGAAGAAAAGCCAAGATCTCAGAAAGTAGCTAGACGGAACTGATGGCCCTGTAGACAGGCAAATTAGAGGACAGAAGACAGTAACACAGAAAAGAAACTAGAGAGGGCCAGCACCATTCTTATCAGCAGGGTAACTTCAAAATAAAGTAGCTCCTTTCCATTCTTTCTATTCCTTCCCCATTGTTCTTTCTTCCTCTTTGAAGTAAAACATCATGGAATTGCAGCTGGCAACATGACCAAACAAATGTATGAAAAATAATTACATCTTTTTGGCTGGGTTTTATATTGAGTAATTGTTTGAAGTTAGTAATCTCAATTATCATTCCCTAATCCACCTCTCAGGAGAGTTCTGTGGACCCCCATCTGCACCAAACCTTGTCCTGATCAGACAATCTAAATTAAACAAGCTTAGTTTTGGCTCCCTTCCAGCAGGCCACTTCACAAGTCACTACTCTCTTGGCATTGTTTTTGCTATTCCCTCCAAAAAGAGTCTCAATTAATTGGAGGCAGATCTATCCTCCCAGCATCTGGTGAGGGACTTCCAACTTACCCAACTGCTACAGGTAGCTCATCCATTCCAAACCTCAGCCCTGGGTGAGCAAGGGCCTGGAGAGGAGATGCTGGAATTGTGACCCTGGGTTCTCCACTGCTAGAACAAGGAGGCACATGTCTAATTTACTCATGCTGCAGAGACTGACCCAGATTACCATACACCTGCTCCAGACCTGGGTTTTCTAGTCCAGTGAATGTATCACCATCACTCCAGTTGCCCATGCCAGAAACCTGTCCTATTTAACTTCTTTTTATTCACTCCTTGCATACTCTCTGTTACCAAGTATGATTGAGGCTATAACTCAATATCCTTAGACTCTATCCCTTCCTTATCTCTGCTGCCAGTGCCCTAGTTCAAACTATCGGCATCTCTCAGGGAATTACAACAGCTTCTTTAGCCACAGGTACAAGATGTGAGGTGAAAAGGCCTCTAGGCTCTCTCTCTCTTCTGCTCACCTAACTACATCAGCATTATAGTGGCTGCCATAAAGTCCCATCCTTTCTTCTAACCTTGTGGTCCCCTCACTGCCTCATTGATCCTCTGGTACCTGCCTTACCAAGAGACAGTAGACTTTTCACTGAACACTACTCAGCTAGCTTGGCAGATGGCATCCTTGGTGCTAACAGATCGCTATTTTTAGGCCATTTTTTCCTCTTCCTTTTATAAAAAGACATGTTTTGAGCCTTATGCCATCAATCTATATAACCCTCTGCCATTCCTTATTGCTGTCATCTGCTGACTTCTTGGACAGTTCCCTCAATCATGGAGAGCTTTGGTCCATAATTGTCTTTTCTGCTACTCTGCTGCCACCATATTGAATAATTTGAGTATCCATGAAAATGACTCACTGAACACCCTGTCCTCTCAGTGGTTTAAGACAAAATAACAAATTCTTAACTTGGTCTACAAGATCCTGCATAATCTGGCCTCTGCCTGCTTTTTCAGCCTGTCTCATATCCCTGTCATTTTGCTCTCTCTGCTCTACCCACACTGGCCTCCCTACAGTTCTTTCTTTCAGCCATGGATTTTCTCTCCAACTTGTATACATACTGGCCTGTGTACCTGGAATGTTCCTTCTTGATGGCCCTTTGCATAGCTACTCTCTATTCTGCTTTCAGGATCCAATTTGAACATCACTTCCTCCTGGAATTCCCTGATATACTATTCCCCAGACTAGTTTGAGAGCCTGTGTTACATGAGTCTATAATATACTGTTTCCCCTTTAAAATGCTTGTCACTCTTTTGATTACTCATTCTCTATCTATTTTCCTCCATTCATAGGTTTAGGGAATATTTTTGTATTTAGGGTGTGTATAAGAGTGGGGGCAGGTGGAGAAAGCATGCTGTTACAGCCAAAATTCCTTCTGGTACCTCTTGGTATGGTCATACTTTGTCACTTTCTCTGAAGCCATATTTCCATTTTGTGGAAGGTATATCAGATATATAGCAATCAGAAGGTAGATAACATTAGGACACAAGGTCATTTCTTTTATGTGAGTCAGAGAATGTCAAAGCCAACAAGAACCTTAAGTTCTTCAAGTTCTGGGATTTAAAACTATGTTATCTATATCCCTGAGGAGGGATTTAGGCTATGAACATGCCTAAAGGCATGCCATTGAGGAGGGAGGAAAAAGAGGGACTTCTGTGAAGTCAGGGCTTTGGCCTCTCTTATACTCCCTGCCGTGCACACCATGCATGCCAGGCCCTATTCACTGGCCTTCCTCATAGACTTAGTTTAAAGAAAGGACTCAGCTGTTAACAGTGTTTGCAAACTTCTCTCTCTTCCTGCAGCTGGAAACTTTGGGGCCCAGAGAGGGGAGGGAACTTTCCTGAGTCATCCAGTGAGTTAGTGGGACAGTGCTAGCTGGAAGCCCAGCTGCTAACACCTCAATTGTCCATTGTAGCCCACTGCCTCTCACTCCCAAATCTGTCTGCAAAGTTTTCTTATTTGTCTATTCTTTCTGCAAACATTAACTAAATACCTACAAGGCAGTGAGAATAAAATTAGATGCCTAAGTCAGTAGTGTGAGCTGTATGGTTTAGAATCCTGACTCTGCCACTCATTAACTATGTAACCTTAGGCCAATTATTTAACCTCTCTTCCCTCACAGATTAGTGCCCGCCCCCCCCCCCCAACACACACCACTTCAAAAAATATCCATAGAAACTCCCTATCCAGTTATAATTTAAGTAGGAAGATGATCAGGGCTAGAGCCATATTGTGGTTTTAATTTTGGTTCTGCCACTTATATCTTTGACATGTCAAATAACCTCTTTAAGCCTCATCTGCTAACTAGGCACTGTGATTTAGCTTTAGGTTATTGTCATGACAAGACACTTCTAGTAGATATTAGATAACAGATGTGAAAGTGCCTCCTGAATTGTTTGTAAATATTTGGATATAATGCATTTGCAATACTGATTTCCCTTAGCAGACTCTAAGCTCCCTGAAGGTATACAATTTGTCATATAAAAATGAGAACAGCTAACATTTAGAGTATTTACTCCATCAAGTACTATCCTAGCTGCTTTATTATCATTTAATCAGCTTCAGCAACTTTATGAAGCAGGTACTACTATTATCCCAATTTTGCACATGAGGAAACAGACATAGAAAGGTTAAGTAACTTTTTCAAGAGTATACTACTCATAAGTGGTAATACCTGTTTAGAAGAAATCAAGATATAGGTTATTGGTGGAGGGTGGGAAAGGAACTATAGGAACATGGACAAGATCTTAAGAACTGTATAGGTGAGGTAATATTTGAGCTCCTTTCACCCATTAAGTCCTCCAAGATAGAGCTCAAATATTACCTCTCTTATACAAAAAGGAAAAGGGGTGAGGGGAGGAATAAAACCCATCTGTCAACTCGTTCTGATGTTATCTCTTGGCCATTCCCAAAGGGCAGAAGTATCACAAAGATAGTGGTTGGAAACTGAGAAAGACAGGCATGGGGGCTGACTTCTTACAGGCTCTTAGGGAAAAGAAAATAGAATTAGCTGCAAATCATTATTATCCATTTTCTAACAAAAATGTCCTGCTACAGGGAGACTTGATAAATGAACCGGACATTTTCCTAGAATCCTATTAGTAGCATTCTGCTTGTCTCTGTAGGATTGTTAACAGACATGGGGAAAGGAGGGATGAAAAACATCAAGTGCTACCTGCCAGGACCTCCTTGTGGTTCATCATTCTCCCAGTGAGGCTGCTGCTGCCATTTCTTTTCTTCTAACACTACACTGCTGATCTCTGGTTCCTCCTTTTCCTGCTTCCTTATTCTCTTTTTTGTTGGAAAAAAAAAATTCTTTAAATGTGGATTTATCTGTAAGAAGTAACACTATAAATTTCTTTAGGAAATTTATAGGAGTGTATCTTTGTGATCTTGGGTTAGTCAATGACTTCTTAGATATGACACCAAAAGCACAAACAGCAAAATGCAAATTGGACTTTGTCAAAATTAAAAACTTTTATACTGCAAATGATACCATCAAGAAAGTGAGAAGACAAGTTACAGAATGCAAGAAAATACTTTCAAATCATGTATCTGAAAAGAAACTTTATCAAGAACATATAAAGAGCTCCTACAATTCAATAAAAAGACAAAAAAAATTTAAAAATCCATAGTTTAAGAATGGGCACTGGATCTAAATAGACATTTCTCCAAAGAAGTTAAAAAATGACCAATAAGCACATAAAAGGATACTCAACATAAAAAAAAAAAAAAAATACTTAACATCATTAGCCATCAGGGAAATGCAAATTAAAACCACAGTGAAGTATCACATCTCAACCTCTGGATAATAAAAGAAGGACAGGGGCACCTGGGTGGCTCAGTCAGTTGAATGTCTGCCTTACGGTCAGGTCATGATCCCAGGGTCCTAGGATCAAGTCCCGCATAGGGCTCCCTGCTCAGTGGGAAGTCTGCTTCTCCCTTTACCCCTTACCCCTCCCTCCTACTCATGCACTCATGCATGCTCTCCCTCTCTCAAAAATAAAATAAATAAAATCTTTCAAAAAATAAAAGAAGGACAGTAACAAGTGTTGGGGAAAATATGGAGAAACTGAGACCCTCATATATTGCTGGTGGGAATAGAAAATGGTGCATCTGCTTTGGAAAACATTTGTTAGTTCCTCAAAATGTTAAGCATAGAATTACCCTATGGCCCAGCAATTCAACTCCTAGGTATACATTTAAGAGAATTAAAAATGTATGTTCACACAAATTCCATAAAAAGGAATAAAGTACCGATGCCTGCTACGACATGGATTGTATTCCTCTTTGTGGCTGTACAGTTGCTGGGTTCACAGTAAGTTCTCAAGAAATTTTTGTTGAATACAGATATTGGTTCATATCTCTCTTAAAAGGAGAAACTGTGGGAAGTGTTCAAATTCCCTGTTTGCCTTCCCAAAGAGATATCATTTCAGAAAAAGGAACATAAAAATCCTACCTTGTTTTCTCTATTGTGCCTTCTATTGGATTAATTTATTAAATGTTGTATTCCTTTTTTCCTAAATTATTTAACTTCATCTTCCAGTATCATTTGATTTCTCTGGCTTATTTACCATAGTTTGGCATTAAAAGACAATTATTTGCTGAGAAAAGAATAGAGGTATTCTCTTCTCCAAATTGTATTTTATAGGAAAGGCATTTTCATTTTCCAGTATATTTCCTACATTAAAGTGGCTAATAATAAGATATTAATATGCACTGCAGCTACTTGAATCAGCCTCCTCTTTTTCATTCAATAATATTCATACATATTTAAGAGTTTCTTAACTTTGTCTAACTAGGTCAGCAGAGTATTATCCAATCTTGATATTATTTGTCCAAGCTGCCATTTTATAGGAGTTGGGAGGGAAGACAGATGGCTGGGAGTTTCCATCTCTTTCTCCCATTAATGATGCCTGTGAGTGGCTGAAGTTGTGAAAGTTTAGACCTACAAAGGCCCTGAAAGATTTGTCTTCTAACACCTTCCTTGCCCAGCTAAGGAAGTGAAGAAATCTATAGTATCTAGGTATATGACCTTGGTTTCCTGATTAGGAATCTCATGTTGTTTGCCTTTCGTCAAAGAGGACCACTTTTAGTCATGTTATTTACCATTTTCTCCCCATACACCACGTGTCAGGCTGTTTTTATGTCATGTAATCATTTCATCTTCAGGACTGACAACAGGTTGCCGTTATTATTATCTTACCTAGGTGAAGAAACTAGGGCTCATCTCACATAGCTAGTAAGTGGTAGAACCAGGATTTGTACCCAGGTCTGTCTGACTTCAAAATGTATGCTCTTATTCTGCATGGGTCCTTTCACTGACTACTCTTTGTTATTGTGAGCACCTAATAAGATCATGGAAGTGCTCACAAACAATGAACCATGGAACACTACATCAAAAACTAATGATGTAATGTATGGTGATTAACATAACAATAAAAAAATTTTTTAAAAAAGATCATGGAAGTGCTCACATGGCAGTGAAGAGGGCTTTATCTTCTTGAGTCTCCAGGGTTCTTTCTCAGGACAAAGTTGCCTCTAAGGCCTCTATTTTGCCTCCTTCCTGGCTTGCCTCCTGGCCTCGCCTGCCTCCATCTTCTCTGTGACTGTGTTCCTACCCTTGTTCTTCTGGGCTTCCTTCCTTTAGCCTACTTGGGGAGGCTGATTCAGTCCTTCCAGCTTCTCCACATCTTTGCCCCACAAAACAAGGCCATATGTCCTTTTCTATTTCAAGGTTCTCTGTTACACCTGCAGGCACAGAGTTGGGGAAGAAGGTAGCAGATTAACCTAAAGCAAAGATGAGACAACTCTCCAGATTTCCTTGGTGTTAGTTCTTGCTCTGGGTTCCTGTTCCTCCACAATTATCTCTGAGTGGGTGAAGCTCATTTCGCTGCCCTTCCTTCAGGCCCACCCTTCCTTAGGTCTAGGAAGACCTCCTTCTCCAGGATCCTTCCTCTGTGCAGTCTGACGGCCTAAATGTGTTCAGGAAGAATGATAGGTATGTTTCCATCTCTGAGGTTTTCCTCAATACTGGAGCCTCCCATATAATGGGGCTTCTGCCTTGTCTAGCTCTGCTCTACCCAAGAGTGATCCTTTCTGGTTATTTCCTCTCAGAACTCTTGAAGTCCAGCTTGCACAGATGACCTGTTGAGGGTGCCACAGAGATGACCCCTGTCCTAGGACAGGGAGTGCAGCTAAGGTTCCATGGAGTCAAGTATAGGCCTGAGGGTTGGTAATTTTGTGTAAATGTATCTACGTTTTCTTTGAAGCCTCGAAAGTGCTGTGCCTATGGAGGGCATTTTTATTAATGCCATTGTTGATGATGATAGTAATAACAATAGCCACAGGAGTAACAATAAGCATGCTACTCTCTCACATGGAAAGAAAATGTAAAAGTTTTGGAGTCAGACAGATCAGTGTTTGAATTTCAGCTTCACCACTAATTCATTACCAAATTTAGCAAATTATTTCACATTCTTCTGCCTATTTCTTTATCTGCACATTTGGAATAATAACCCTTAATTGTCAAGGTATTTATCAGGAGTAATATAAACCAAAGCTAACACTTATTGAGCACTTATATGTGCCACACACAGTGCAACCTAAGCTCTTGGTGTGTAAATAGCTTGTTAACTCTCACAACACCTTTTGAGACCTGTAACTCTCACCATTTTACAGATTAGGAAACTGAAGCACAGAGAGTTTAATTAACTAGTTTAAAATCACACAGCTAGTAAGTGGTAGAGTTGGGACTTGGCATCTAAACCTAAGCAATTTGTCTCAAAAGTCTGTTATTTAAAAAGATGAGGTTTATAAAGCAGTTTCCATATTGCCTGGCACAGATTCGTTTCTCAATTGGTAACTATAATTTAACAGCATATTGCATTTCTAAAGAGGTACACAAATGCAAAGTGTTTTTTTTTTTAATATTTTATTTATTTATTTATTTGACAGAGAGAGAGAGAGAGCACAAGCGGGGGCGGGGTGGGGAGAGGGAGAAGCAGGCTCCCCGCTGAGCAGGGAGCCCGATGTGGGACTCGATCCCAGGACCCTGGGATCATGACCTGAGCTGAAGGCAGATGCTTAACCATCTGAGCCACCCAGGTGCCCCCAAAGTGTTTGTTTTTATATCTTTAAGACTTTGTCTCTTTCTCATCACTTAGTAAAGAATGCCTAAAAAGCTATGTCTACAGGAGAAGGGAGTGAGTTTTGGTTATTTACCTGGTTACTTTGATCAAGGTAGACAACCACATTTGACAATCTTGGCTCCAGTTGGTTTATTTTAGGAGACCTAAATTATTCACTTGGAATGTCTACACTGATTACATTGACCAGAGAAAAAAATGTCAGCACAGCTTCCCACTTGTGCTGACTGTCGGTCAGGCTGGTCTCAGAGAAGTAGCTTTCCTTGGGGTGGGGCCTCCTCACACAAATGTCAATGTGGCAGGGGAGTAGAGGTAAGAAGGGGGACATGTTATTGTCCTCAATGTACATGCTATTCTTTTTTTTTTAATTTAATTTTGTTTTATTATGTTATGTTAATCACCATACATTACATCATTAGTTTTTGATGTAGTGTTCCATGATTCATTGTTTGCGTATAACACCCAGTGATCCATTCAGTACGTGCCCTCTTTAATACCCATCACTAGGCTAACCCATCCCCTCACCCCCCTCCCCTCTAGAACTCTCAGAACATGGATGCAAAAATTCTCACCAAAATGCTAGCCAATAGGATCCAACAGTACATTAAAAAGATTATTCACCACGACCAAGTGGGATTTATCCCTGGGCTGCAAGGTTGGTTCAACATCCGAAAATCAATCAGTGTGATACAATACATTAATAAAAGAAAGAACAAGAAACATATAATCCTCTCAATAGATGCAGGAAAAGCATTTGACAAAGTACAGCATCCTTTCTTGATCAAAACTCTTCAGCGTATAGGGATAGAAGGTACATACCTCAATATCATAAAAGCCATCTATGAAAAACCCACAGCGAATATCATTCTCAATGGGGAAAAACTGAGAGCTTTCCCCCTAAGGTCAGGAACACGGCAGGGATGACCACTCTTACCACTGCTATTCAACACAGTACTAGAAGTCCTAGCCACAGCAATCAGACAACAAGAAGAAATAAAAGGCATCTGAATCGGCAAAGAAGAAGTCAAACTCTCACTCTTTGCAGATGATATGATACTTTATGTGGAAAACCCAAAAGACTCCACCCCAAAACTGCTAGAACTCATACAGGAATTCAGTAAAGTGACAGGATATAAAATCAATGCACAGAAATCAGTGGCATTCCTATACACCAACAACAAGACAGAAGAAAGAGAAATTAAGGAGTCGATCCCATTTACAATTGCACCCAAAACCATAAGATACCTAGGAATAAATCTAACCAAAGAGGCAAAGGATCTGTACTCAGAAAACTATAAAATACTCATGAAAGAAATTGAGGAAGACACAAAGAAATGGAAAAACGTTCCATGCTGATGTATTGGAAGAACAAATATTGTGAAGATGTCAATGCTACCTAGAGCAATCTACACATTCAATGCAATCCCTATCGAAATACCATCAACTTTTTTCAAAGAAATGGAACAAAGAATCCTAAAATTTGTATGGAGCCAGAAAAGACCCCGAATAGCCAGAGGAATGTTGAAAAAGAAAAGCAAAGCTGGTGGCATCACAATTCTGGACTTCAAGCTGTATTACAAAGCTGTAATCATCAAGACAGTATGGTACTGGCACAAAAAAAGACACATAGATCAATGGAACAGAATAGAGAGCCCAGAAATAGACCCTCAACTCTATGGTCAACTAATCTTCAACGAAGCAGGAAAGAATGTCCAATGGAAAAAAGACAGTCTCTTCAACAAATGGTATTGGGAAAATTGGACAGCCACATGCTGAGAAACAAACATACATGCTATCCTGAAACACCTAACAACCTCTTCAGGACAGAAAATGCCCTCATGTGGCATATAACCAGTCTTTCATCCAAGAGCGGAGCTTTTCCACAACATCCAGTGAGTGGACTCTCCAGACTCTGCAGGCACCTCTTAAAGGCATGGGGAGCTCACTACCTCCCATAGTAGCCTATTCCAACCTGGGACAGTTCATATTTTTTATTCTTCTGTCATGGAGCCAGTGAAGTAGTCATTGGTAGAGTTTTGAAGGTACATGATCAAGAGACCTAGGAGGCACACAGAGAAAGTAGAATGGAAGGAAAAGTCTAGTTTGTTTTCTTTTCTTTCTGGTTGTGGTGGGATTGTCAATGTAGGGGTTTAAGCAAAAAAGTGACAGGTCAAATTTACTTATTAAGTGTACTTGGGCTGCTGTGTGGAGGATGGATTAGAAGGCAGATAGCGTTATTAGGAAGTGTTCTAAGAAGTAAGATAGTAGTAAGAAAGATGAAAAAGAACTGATAAATTCAAGAAATATCTAAGAGTTAAAATTCATAGAACCTGTGACTAAATTAAATGTTATAAGTGAGGGAGAGAGAAGAGTCTGGCTTTGAGCTGGTGAATTATAGAGCCACCACACTGGGGAAGAAGGGGGATCCTGAGGAATATGTTAAGTTCAGCCAGGATATTCAGTAGCCAGTTATGTTTGGCAAACTCGCATATGTTTCTAAAGTGGTTCAGTCATGTTAGGAAAAACTTCTAAGCAAGTAGCTGGTACTTGAAGTTAGGTGGGTGATGACTTACTGCTTCCCTTCTCCTCACTCCATCACCACTATCTGGGGCCTAGAAGCATGCTCTAGTCTCTAGGAGAAGAGAGGGTGAGCGTCTGAGGTGGGGTTTGCCGGGTTTAGGTTGAGACTGACCTTGTATTCCAAGAAAGGCATGTGGCCAGCTCTGAGTCCGGTGGTGTGTAAGGATCTGAGGCGCACCTCAAGGGTGTGTTCCGGCTTATAGCAACAAGATCCCACATGAGGGAAAGACTAAAGCTGCTTCTGTACTCCCTGCCTTGACAGGATTGACCCAGAAACTGAGCATGGCTAACGTTCGAGGTGGAGACTGCAGTGCCTGCAGAATCAGAGTTGCGGCTGGGTCAGCCAGGGGCTAAGAACTTTTGTCTCTTCCCACTGGCCTACCTGGTAACTCCATCCTAGACTTTCTACTTTCCTGGTGGGCTCCTCAGCTTGTCATGTGGGAAAAGACAAGGCCTATGATACTGGTGGAGGAGAATGAAAGAATGAGTAGAACTAAGCAAGCAGAGCTTCCTGTACATTGTCTTCTTAGAATCCCCAGTTCCTAAATCCTTACTTTTGGGGGGCCCTTAAACACCTGTGGCCTGTGGTGACTAAAAGCATTATTTGCAGTTTCCCCAGGATAATTTCTCAATTTTCTGCTCCACTTCCTCTCTAGAAGTTGTTGTGTATCTATCTGGTCCATTCATCTTTTCTTTAAATTCATTCACTCCATATGGTATTAAGCACCAACCATGCCAGAGGTAGCAGTTGTGAGCATGATACACATGGTCTCTTCCCTTCTGGAGTCTGAAGTTTAGTAGTATGGTAGAGGGCCAGAGTGGATGACTAATGCTGGAGGGATCCATTAGGGTTTTTCTGGAGGCGGATAGAGGTAGGGTAGAGATAGATAGGGACTTTGCATCCATTGAAGGCCTAATGTAAGCCAGGGGCTTTAAATGATTTACCACTTAAACTCCCAATTCTCCATGAGGTAATGTTATCCTGTGTTAAAAATAGGAAACTGAGGTTCAGAGAAATATTAATTTCTAATACTACATAGCTACTGACCACTGATATAACTCGGGCTTGTCTAAGGCCAAGTGATGCTCCCACTGTGTCATACCACTCTTCTGAAAGTCATCCAAGAAACTCAAAGTTATAAGCGCTGGGAGGGATGCTTGAATTCCCCCAACACTAAATGTCAAATGTGGTATATGCATGTGTGCATTTTTCTGGAAGAGGATTTGTAATTTCCACCAGATTTCCAAAGGTGGCTATGACCTGGTATAGATTAAGAACCACTATCTTATACCCCATTCTAGACTTCTTCCTCTTATGTCTACCTGCAGGTGACTGTCATTAAACAACCAGTGTAGTATATTGGAAAGACCTTGGAACTGTCACACAGGAGTTCTTGACACCAGCCCCAGCCATGCCACTAACTCACAGTGTGGCCTTCTGCAAGTGTCTTCTTCACACTGAGCCTCACCTGCCGGGACTCTGTGAGCCATGTGTGGGCTTGAGGACAGTGTTTCCCAGCTGGACTGCAAAGCACATTGCAGGCGTCAGGCACTTGGCAGACTCCAAGTGGCAGTGTGCAGAGTGATAGGCGTTGAGACTGGTAGTGGCAGCTGGGGAGGCAGATTCCTGCTGTCAGGGCTTACTGAGGGGCCTGCTTGCCCAATCCCTATAGATCATGAATAATTCTATCAGATCCTGAATCCTTGGGTGGGCAGCCTTCAAGGGCACCTCCTCCAACCTTCCAGCCAATAGGAGTCAGAAGATAGGCCCCTCGGTGCTGAGTCCATCACCTGTATCTTTAATGTGAATATGGCCCCAGCTGGAATGTGCTTTCTCCCTTTTTTTTTCTCCATTTTGTAAAAATGCCTAGCTCTCAAGTGACTGAATCAGTACTAAATATTTAATGCATTAAGTCAGCCTTCCCACGGCCTTTGATCTGAAACTTCTTAAAAACATCTTAAAAGCCCTTCAGAAACTGGTTAGTATTTCATTACAGTCACTTAAAATAGATTTATTTTATCAAAACATCCTGTCAGAAACCCTGAAGGCAGGATGACTAACCCCCAGTGATTCTGACAGGATTGCCTCCCCACATTAGGTGCCCAGAGTCTCTGGACAGCCCCACCCGCATGCTGAGGGGTGCAGCTGTCACCAGCATCCCTTGATGGCTCCAGAGCTTCAAGCAGAGGAGGTGGCCAGGCTTGTCAGAAGCCTGGGGAGGCTACATCAACAACACCCCCATGAAGGGAATGAACATTTATGAGAGTCTGCCACAAGCCAGGCCCTTACCTGGGGTTCTCGCTTGTTGAATCTATGGAATCTTTGCAACAGTTCTGTGAGGTCTTTCTGTTCTACCAATTAGGAAACTGAGGTTCAGAGGTATATGTGACTTGCTCAAGGTCATAGAGTAGAATTAAGATAGCAATCCAGGTCTAGCTCAAAAGCCTATGCTTTGTTTTGTTTTGTTTTTCCACTGAGATTGGACCTTTCACTGGTAACTCTCAGTTGTTTCTTTCTTTATAAAGAAAAAATAAAGGAAAATAGCATCTTATAAAATTATACAACTACTACATGCTAACATGGAAAAGGATAAGGAAGAAATTAAAAATCACCTGAAATCCTACCATCTAGATAACTATTCGTAGTCATCTCTTGAATGTTGATTGTATTAATTAATTGGTATTTTGCCACATTCTGATAGTTTCTTTATTAGCCACTCAATTCAGCTTTCTTAATCCCCTGCCATTTCCTTAGCTTTAGATAGGGGAGAAGTTGGGGGCTGGGTTATGTGTGCCACAATCCTTTTTTCACTGCGAACCTCAGGGGATGAAATCAATTCCCAGAAAACTCCAACACAGTGAAGGGCTAAAGTAGGCCCCAGAGTGGGGCAGGAGGTTCTGTCCTTCCCTAGCCACTGGCTAATTGGATGATCTAAGGAAAGCACTTTGGTGAAAGAAATAGTTCCTGCCCTCCTAGACTCACAGCTAGTGTTAAGATCAGTGAAATAATGAGGTAGAAATTTTTTATAAACTAGAGAGTATTGTGCTGTTGAAGGGAAATAGTAGAAACAGAAACACTATGAGAAGTAGGGTGTCTCCACACCACTGAGTAGAGTGACCTTGCCCATCTCAAGGTCACTCTACTCAGTGGTGTGGAGACACCCTACCAGTGAAAGGACTCACTCAGTCAGGACTACCACTCAGGACTCAGTCAGGACTACCACTGGAGTTACCAGTGAAAGGTCCAATCTCAGTGGAAAAACAAAACAAAACAAATTAGTAATGTAATTACTAATACTATTCATTTTCATTCTCAAAAGTGCTCTGACTTGGGTGATAAGTTTGGGGGCTACCTGAAGTATTATTGGTTATGTATGATTAGGCAGCTCTAAGGAAGGACGACAAAGCAATCAGGAAGGCTCCCTGTAGGATGGGGCTGCATGTAGGCTGGCAGGGCAGCTAGAGCTTCAGAAGGCATGGAAGAAGGGGCATTTTGTTAGTGACTAACATGCAGGAATAGAAAATATCAGGAGGCTGGCCCTTCCTGGGGAGGGCACATGAAATAGGTTGCTGGTAGAAAAGGCATACAGTGGTCACTCTGTGAGAACCTGGCCCACCTTCCATACTCCCATGCAGGACAGGTTTGGAGATAACATTTGGAGGCATTTAGCACTGAGGAAATGTGAAGCTCTGTTCCAAGCTCACAAACATCCCTCCTGGATTATTTTAACAACATTGTAACTTTTCTCTCTACTTCTGCCCTCACCTCTCTCCAGTCTATTTTCCATAAGCCTTAGAGGGATCTTCTAGACCCAAATCTGATCTTCAGTTTTCCATTCAATTCTCAATTCTCCATTTATCTTGGTGGATAAAAACTAAACGCCTTTACAGATTATGCAAAGTCCTTCATGATTGTGCTCCTACCAGTGCACTCAGCTTCAGTTTTCTTAATCCTTGACGTCTGACTTTATGATCCAGATATAATAATGTTACCTTTATTGGACATTTATAATGTCCCAGGCACACTTCCAATTATTTTATACATACTAATTCTTTTATTGCTAACATTCTATGAGGTAGGTACTATTAGTAGGCCCAACATTTTACAAAAAGGGAAACTGAGGCATGACAGGATTAAGCTATTAAAGTGGTAAAGCTAGAATTGGCAGCCAAAGAAGTTTTGCTTCCAAAGCCTGTACTGTTAACCATAATATTATACAGACTACTTCTTGGTCCAAAACATTTATCTTGTACTTTGTGCTATTTCTTCTGCCTGCAATGCCATTTCCACCAATATGCTCAGAAAACCACTAATCTAGGGTTCAGGAAGCCATTTCAGTCAGTCTCCCAGAAAAAAATAGTTGGCATTATTCCCTCCCCCTCCATTTTAAAAATATTTATTTAGGTCAATTCAGCCCTGGCTGGGCACATGAGGATAGGGAGGAAGGATGGGATAGCACAGAGTAAGGAAGACCACTTCCTCCAGCATCTTTTATTACATTTGAGACAAGACTTTTAACATTTAATATTGTCTAAATCTGTGGGCCCAACAATAAGGACAATATAGAGAAGACAAGATGAGAGTTGAGAAGGTAATCAGAGATGGCTTGCTGGAATGTAGGGTTTAAATTAGATCTCAAACAGTGATAGAATAATCAACTTTTTGAGTTGTAAGGGACCTAGAGGCCAGATTCTTCCAAACTGGGAAACTGAGGTTCAGAAAAATGGCAGGTCTGATTGCCCTAGCTCCCAGCTTAGTGTTCTGCGCTGTATCCCAATGTAAGCAATTCAGATATGCCTGGGTAGCTAGAAGGGGCAAGAACTTTCCAGAGGGTGTGGACTTGGAGAGCAGCAAATGGAATACATTCTGTAGGTAGGGATAACCAGAGTATATGGTATGGACAGTGAAGTGAGGAAACTCAGGAAAGCATCTTCTGTGGGAGAGATGGAGCCTATAACCTTTTTAAATTGGAGGGTTGCCTTGGTGTTGTGAAGCTGCCTCCCTTTCAACATTGTAAAATAAAGGGCTCCTCAAAGCGTATCTGTTCTGCCATTATTTTCTGGATCATCAAGACTCTCAGACTCTCAGTGCCCTTTAGAGAAGCTTCTGCCTCTGCTGCAACCAGCTTCTCATTAGAATTCCTGGACATTGCTCAACGTTGCTAAGTGCACTGTAATGAACCCATGATGAGTAAAGAAGAGACTGAGCTTGCTGCAGTGACATTCTGTGGAGGTTTCCTGGACACCCCCAGGATACCACAAGCAAGTCATATCTTCATAAGCATTTCATATTCAAATATTAATCTTTTTTGTCATATTAATTTTCTCCAACTCAGTTAAAGGGGCTCTTGGATCCCTCACTCCAGAGGGTTGCACTGGAACTAGGGACAAATGCTTGAGCTGAAGGAGCAGAAAGAAGAGTGGAATTTGGGACTCAGGTCAGGAATAGTTCCTGCCTATGGCACCAGCAACCACAATAGTTCTGTGGGATAATTCCTCTGGGAACAGGCCTATTTTCTAGTGCTATGGGTTTGGATTATCCATTACGATAATAATGGAATGCTCCATATTTCTCTTTCAATTTTACGAGAACTACATACTCTTGTGTTAAATACCTAGCACAGTGCATAGTATATAGGAGACTCTTAGCAGATGCTCATTTTCTGCCTCATAGCACAATCTTCTCATACATGTGCCTTTTGGTATATATCTCCTCCTTTCTTGTCTCTCTCTGTGTGTCTCCCCATGTCTTGACCTGGGTTCAAGTCTTGGCTCTGCCCATGCCCGTTCCCATGTCTCCTGATAATCCCATAATAGTTTATTGAGACAGCAAAGTGAAAAGCACTGCTCATCAAACACTTTGCCCCAAACTCTTTCCAGTCTTATCTTCCTCTGTCCCACCAGGCATGCTATCTTCCATCTATCCCAAACTGCTCGTTGCACCTAAAGGACAATGTAAACTCCATTTGTATATTGCAGGCTTTTGCACAAATGGCCTATCTCTCCTTTTCTAAGAATTCCTACTCATGCTTAAAGATCCAGATCAAATATCCCCATCACTTGAAGCCTTTGCTAACTGTTCAGGCAGAGTTAGGCCTTCTTTGTTCCCCTTGGTGTTTTGTGCTTCCCTGTAATCCAGCACTTTATGCCCAATGTTATCTTTGCCACACTTCCCTGCTAGATTGTGAACTAATTGTGGGCAAGGACTGGCTCCAATTCAACACTATACCCCCAGTGCCCAGTCTGGATCTGAGATGGGTGAGATGTTTCCTGTGAGTGTGTGGGATGACACATTAGGGACTATGACTCATTCATGGGGCACCTGCTCTGGGACAGCTTTATGAGAGATACTTTTTATGTTATTTCATTTCATTTAGTCCACTCAGTCTGGTGCTCTCTCCAGCACATCCCTTTCATATGCCCATTATACAGGCACCCTCAGTCAGGGCACCCTCAGTCAGGACTTTATCTCTTAATTGTCTGTTTTCTGACTCCATTTCTTGGAATGTCATATACCCAACACTAGGAGCTTCCTGCCACTTGGATTTGTTCAACTTATATTGAAAGTGAAAAAAAAAAAATCCCAGACACAGGACAGTAAGAGTTCTGCCAAGAAAGCTATCATTTCATATGAAGGGTCCCACATAAAGGTATGGGTGCTATGCTGAGTGAGGGAGGTAGATTAAATGGAGGCCAGCCCCTGAGACACTGTGGAAATGAGAAGTTAGTCTCTTGAGTTGGTGCCAATGAGCACACAATTTAAATGATGGCAAAAGGGACTCATTAGACTATTCAGACACTTTGGAATTTCATTAAATGCAGTGAAAAGACAAAGTCCCAGGGGGAAGCTAGGAAGATGGATGTCTGCCCACATCTGGCTCCCAAAGCTCTGTAGGTAACCAGGCGATGGATCTTGTTTGGGCTGTATTACTAATGGGACTGATGGGCAGATTTTGAGCAGACAGGACTGAGATGACTCCCACTGATTATTTCAACAGATTTTAACAATAGTCCTAGGTACTAAATATGATCCTGGCTCTCAGGAGAAAGAGAAATAGTTAAGGCATCAGTTGTATCTGCCTTTAAAGAAAGCCTCCAGTCTAGTGTGGGAGGCAAGACTCACACATGAGTAACTATGATGACAGATGAGAAGGGCCATGCTGTGAAAGAGTCATTGGTATGGTGCTGTTGGACTTCAGGGAGAGAGAGAGTCACTTCTACCTGAGGCAAAGAGTGGTTTGTTGATAAAACTACATAAAAAAGCTCCTAGTACAGCACTTAATACATAGTAGGTAGTCAATAAATATGCATTCTCCTCTTTTCTTTTTCTAATTCTCCCCATATCAAATCTTCAAATTTATTTTCAATGCTTCATTGATTCATTTATTGTGTTGTTGTTGTTGTTGTTGTTTATTCCCCCTTTTCCATGCTGTAGGACAAAGTACATACTTTTATGATAGGGAAGTAAGCAGGAAGTGACCTTGCTTCAGTCCATGCTGGACCTGGGTCAAGGCTGAACACAGAAGACAGGTCCTAATCCAACCAAGCCTTTGCTCACCTGGTCTGTGCATAAACCCAAAGCATCTTCCATATACCTATGCATGCACGATACAAAAGCCTATTTTTATTTCTAAAATCCTGCTTTCTGGCTAGAGTAAGAGTTAAACTTTATATTTCCGTCAATGTTCAATACCAAATGGCTTATGGGAACCCTGGCAGAGTGGTTTCAAATAAGCATTTTAATGTAGAATAAAGGTCAACGTGCTGGAATTTGAAACATTAATCCCTTTGCTCTTAAGGAAGACTGTACTTTAACAGAATAAATAACAGATTAAATAATAAGAGTTCTTGAAATTCCAATGAGAAAAATTACACATTACATTGTTGAGACTTGAAACCAATGAGACCTTAATATTCTCTCTTTCAGTGTCCTATTTTAGGTTGCCAAGATTTAGAAGGTAAAGAGAAATTGTTCTTTTAATTTTCTATTGTTTTGAAGGTAGAGAGAATGTTTGAGTCTTTGAAGGTTAAGGGATCAATTATATTGGAAAATAAGCCCTTAGTTTTATGGGTAGAACAAGTGCATCACCATAGCCTAGAGAACAGAAACTCCATGTTAATTATTTCAACTTTCAGTGAACACAGCCTCAGAAAGGGACAGAGAAAACCAACTGTCAAAGTAGGCTAACAAATTCTGCCCAATGTAATCACCCCAGGTGACCATTCAAGGCTGAGATCAGATACTACCTCCTCCTAGAATTTTCTTCTTAATTCTCAATCAGTGGTTATGACTTCTGCCTCTGAACTTGCATAGAATGCTGTTTACACATCTACTTTTCCTGATCTTTTCCATGACTGTCACCATGTCTGTCTTTCCCTTGCTGTGTTCTACATAAGTCTTGAGTTCCTTGTTTTGTTTTTAAGATTTTATTAATTTATTTGAGAGAGACAGAGTGCGCAAGCAAAAGAGCAGCAGAGGGAGAGGGAGAAGCAGACTCCCCACTGAGTAGGGAGCCTGATATGGGGCTTGATCCCAGGACCCTGAGATCATGACCTGAGCTGAAGGCAGCCATTTAACCAACTGAGCCACCAAGGCACCCCGAGTTCCTTGTTAATAAAAAGAAATACCATAGATTATGCTTCAGTTGCATTCCAGACATTATACTAAGCACCTTAAACACAATATTTATTGTAATCTTTAACCCTATAGGGTAGAGGTGATTATCCCATTTTATAGATGAAGCAACAGAGAATTAAAGAGGCTAGATTATTTGCCGCAGGTTGCAATAGTAGTATACTGTAGAGCCAAATTTCCAACCCAGGACTGTGGAAGCTATATAATGGGGGTTCTTATACATAAAACACCAGAGGTTTGGATTTATCCTGAGGGAAATGGAGAGTCATTGATGGCATTTAAGCAAGGGAGTGATTTTGTCAAACATAAATTTAAGAACATCTCTCTGGCAAGAGAGACTGGTATGGGAAAATGAATGAGGAGACTGACTGGTTACAGTGATTTTGGCTAGAGATGAGGGAATTATCCCAACAGTGAGAGTTGAGTTGTTTAAAAGAGATATTCAGGAGTTATAATTGACAGGGCTTGGAACCAGTGGGTGTGGAAAGAGGATTGGGGTTGGAGTTAAGGAGAACTGGTTTCTGGTTTGGGAGCCTGGGTAGACTGTGATGCCACCTACTATGATGGGAAGCATAGCTCACCGCAAAGATGGCCACTGAGAGGACTTTTCCACCAAAGAACCAAATCAAATAGAAGGTTAGAATCATCCTGCCCAATCCCTGAGTATTCGTAACCTCTTGCAGTTGTATTCAGATGCCCCATTTTATAGGTGAGAACACAAAAGAATAAAATTAGGGGGCTTGCCCTAGTTCTTCCTTAGAATCTGATCTATAATGAGGGCTAAATAACTACTTGTTAAGTGAGAGTTTCAAGTTGATATTAGCTACTTTGAGCACCATGTTTGATTGTTCACATTGTAACTTCTGACACTTTGGCTCCTCTTTGGACTCTCCGAGGGTGGATGAGAAAGGGGAGGAGAATACAGAAGACTAAGAACTGTAGGCCACTGAAGCTTCCTTGAAGAAAGCAGATTTGCTAGCTCCAGAAAGTGAAGCATAATACTTGAAAGAGAAAGCAAAATCCATAAGGAATACACTTAGTCCAATTTGAATCTGAGCTTATCAATCAACTGACTAGTTCTAGATGATGTAGTTGGTATGGGACAGAGCCTCACACTCAACTCTGAGCTTTTGCCTCTCAGTCTTGTGTTCTTTTCACTTCTATGACTGCCTTCTGTTACTCCTAAATTCCCTGCATTTCACACCAGCTGAAAAACTAATTGTGCTTCCAATCTTCAAAAGTGTTTTCTGTTCTTAGTGGTATATACAGTAAAGATTTTGTGCCAGTCCAGAAATAGGCAACATTATACTAGGCACATATAACCAAAATTTTCCATAATCTCCCCAAATATGCATTGGTTATAAACACCTGAAATATTTTAGAACTAAAAGAGTCTTTAAAGCTATCTAATCCAATCCAATTATTTTACAAAGGGAACAGCTAAAGTTTCAAATAGTTTAAATGACTTGCATTATGATAGTATGTTACAAGGGCAGCATCTGAATTCAGGACTTTTTCTAACTCAAAGCAATAGAAAAGTATAGACCAAGATTAACTTCCTCATTTTGCATTTTTGAAAACTGAAAATTCATGTATTTATCAATCCAATAAAAAGCCATTTACTGAGTTTCCACTGTATGCTGGGGACTGGAGGTACAATAATGAATAGGAAAATTAGATTCCTGTCTTCCTAGGAATCTCAGTCTAGCAGGCAAGATGGCAAAACATACTTAATCACAATGGAGTGACATGTGTGCCAATAGACTATACAGAAGGGAGATCACCTGGTCAGGGAGGTCTCTTTGGTGAAGTGAGACTTCAACATAGCATCATGGTTAATAACCTGGACTCCAGCCAGACTGCCTGGGTTGAAATCCTGCCACTTACTGTGACCTTGGGCAAGTTACATAACTTTCCTGGGTCTTAGTTTCCTCATCTGTGAAATAGGAATAATAATAGTACCTACCTTCCAGAGCTCTGAGGAGTATGAAATTAGTTAATATTTATAAGGCACTTAGTATTTGGCACATGATAAGTGCTGTGTAAGAGATTTTTAAATAAAATAGAAAAGACGCTGAGATCCAAAGGATGAGAAGAAGTTAACTAAAGAAACAGGAAGGCAGAGAAGTGTTCCTGACAGAGAATAACACTATGTACAAACTGAGGAAAGAGTGTCTGTTTCTAGGAACTGAAAGAAGCCAAGCATGGCTCAGAAAGAATGGGCCCTGCTGATGCTGAAAAGAGGCATGCAGGGTCCAGATCAAGGAGGTTGAGGGTCTTGTAGATCATATTAGACTTTGTCCCAAAACAGTGGGAGTTCAGGGAAAGATTTAAAGCATAGAATCTTGATCACAGTTGGGTTTTTGGTAGTCTTTCAGGCTGCTTTGTGGGATATGGATTCAGTGGGGGTGGGATGGGATGCAGAGACCTAGTGATAAAGAGAAAGTGAGTTAGGGTCAAGGGCAAGATAGGACTTAGGCTTCCTGCCTTTCAAACCGGAGCTTTTTCCACACTGCACAGCATTTTTCTAATGTGCTTTGATGGAGGCACATCATGCCAAATGCATTCTTTTCACTTCTGGACGTTTGCAGTGCTTACCCTTTGAGCTGCATCCCCTTCATTAAGTGAATGTCCTGTTCCCCTGACCAAGAATGTAATTACCGAAGGAGAGATCAGATTAAAATTGAGTTTCTGTAATGGGCCATTTGTTTGGAAGGGAGCCTGAAGGTATTTCTGAGGACTTTAATCAAAGGGGGAAAAAGCCAATAGAACTTCTGTGATGATGATGATGATTATTAGGGCAATTGAACTCCAAGCACAGCCAGCTTCTATATCAGTGAGTCATTGCTTGCTTTTCTGAGGCCCTTAATTGGATGAGATTTGTTTTCTTATGTAGTCTAGACTGTCAGGGATGGAAGGGACCTTAAAGGTCATCTAGTTCAACCTCACAGCAAACTTGAGCTCTGGCTATGGCATTTTCATCAGTAAGTCTTCCAGTCCTTGCTCACATACCTGAACTGATGGGGGAACTCATTATCTTTAAAGACATCCCTTTCTATGGTAAACAACTCTGAAAGGAAACTCCTATTTCTATGGAAGTGAACTGGTCCCAGTCATGTGCCTGTCTTGATTCTGCTTCTGGAGCAATGTGGGGATTATCTGCCCCATCCCCCGTGCCAACTTCAGAAGAGCCATGGAAAGATCTTCAGGCAGCTGCATGTTCCCCCTCAGCCTTCTCTTCTGCAGTTGTCCTCTCAAGTGTGTGTCCTTGTATCTTAGTAATTGTGAACACAGGCTGTAACAAAGAAACCTAATATAGTACAGTGACTTAAGGAATGATGTTTATTCATCTTTCACAAATTGGTTCTTTTTTTTTAAAGATTTTATTTATTCATTTGAGAGAGAGACAGAGATAGAGATAGAGATAGAGATAGCAAGAGAGAGCACCAGCAGGGAGGAGAGGGAGAAGCAGGCTTCCCGCTGAGCAGGGAGCCCGACAAGGGGCTCCATCCCAGGACCCTGGGATCATGACCTGAGTCAAAGGCAGGTGCTTAACCGACTGAGCCGCCCAGGCTCCCCACACAAATTGGTTCTGAATTGAACAGTCTAGGTTGGCAGCCAGCTCTGTTCCCCACAGTTATTTAGGAACCAATGTTCCTTCCAATGCCCTAATTCACCTTCATCTAGGGCATTGTTGTCACCTGCAGAGTCAAGTCAGGCCCCCTCAGGTTCCAGCTAGTGGAAAGAGGAAAAAGAGGATAGAGAGATAAAGCCCACTGCCTTAAGGCTTAAGCCCAGCATGGCACACATCACTTTCATTTGCATTCCACTGGTCAGAACTTTGTCACATGGCTAAACTTCACTGCAGTGAGAATGTTCATAGGAAATGTGGTCTAACCATATGCTCAAGAAGAGGCAGAGAAGAGATTTAGGGAAATATCCACCAGCCCCCACTATACCATGTAAGGTCAGGTAGGCAGGTTGTAGCTTGGATGAGCCCCTCATTTCTGTTGCCAGTTTCATTCTCTTTGGCTCTTTCTAAGGCATGTTTCAGAAAATGAAAGTAATAGAGACTACAGAGCATTTGAATGCAGATGTCCCAGCCCCATTCTTATTAACTGAGCTCTTGAACTAGTCTTTTAACTTCTCTAAATACCTATTTCTTCATTTATGAAATTGGGAGAAAAATGTCCCACAAACTCTTGTGAAGGTAGAAAGGAATAACTGAAGCAATTACACTTTTTTAAAATGCAGATAAACATGAAATAGTTTGGCTTCAACCTTCAAGCTGTTGCCTTTAAACTTTCTCTGGCTATCCAACCTAAAGGATTTTTTCTCTCTTTGGATCACCCAAAGCACCCAAACTACCATTTCAAAGAGAAGCCTACTATAAAGGGTTCTTAAGACAGAGTCTTTTACTTTGCATTCATCTGCAATCTGAAGAAACAAATGGAAGATTTTGGTAGTGACCAGTATTATTTGGAGTAGCAACAATTATGGCAATATCCATTATGGGTAGCAATATCTATTTATTATGCAGTTGCTATGTGCTAACCTTTGTGCCAAGTGTTTTATGTGTACTGTCTGATTGATTATTATAATATGCCTGTGAAATAGGCATTTAATCCCCAATTTATGATTGAGAAACCTCAAGCTCAGAGAGTTTAAGTATTTTGGTCAGGGTCTTAAAGCTGGCAAGTGGTAGACCCAAGACCTATTTAAGACTAAAAACTCTTCCTTTTGAGTTAAGAAGATTTATCAACTCATGGGGCCAGATCGTGTGCAATTCTGTTTGGTTTACTGGCTCACTCAGCAAACACAGTCCTTTTTTATATGCTAGCCACTGTTCTAAACACTGGGTAATGGAGTCAAGTAGGTCATCTTAGCTGATGACTTCATCTCATTCTTAATAGAGAAAACAGTAGCCATATGATGAGATATCAAAATTCACCAACCTACTTGCATATGTATCCATACATTGACTTTACTTCTGTCAGAATGGAAACATACCCTTGCTCCTGTCTGAAGTTAACCTCCTGTATTCTAGACCCTATCTGATCCCTATAATTATTCCTTTTTATCTATATCTTATATTTATCACTTTTTCGATTTTCCTATATTCAAGCAAATAAGCCATGATATTTTCTGCCTTTAGATAGGAAGAGAGAGAGAAGGAGAAAGAGTATTTTCAAGCACTCCTCCCTTGACCTCATGTTTCCCTCTGACTACATCCCATTTCTCTGCCCCACTGTATAACAACCTTTTCCAATGAATTATCTATACTCATTCTTCCCACTCCCTCACTGTGCATCAGTCTTCTTAGCCCATTCAGGTTGAGCTTCTATCCCCAATGGTCCTCTGAAATGGCCTTTATCAAGATCATCCTAAACCAGCATCCTGCCAATTCCAATGGTCATTTCTCTGTCTTCATGTTCCTAGGTCTCCCAACAGCATTTCACACCATTAACTCATATCTTCCTTCTTAAAATACTTTCTTCTCTAGGATTTCAAGACACCACACTTCCCTGGTCCTCCTCCTCCTTCTCTTCTTAATTATCCTCTTCAGTGGCCATTCTTTCTCAGAATCCTTTGATGGCTCCTTCTCTATGATAGTTTGAATATTGAAGTACCCTTGCCTCTCTGCCTTCTTTTCTTTTCTCTTCTCCAGTTATACTGGTTCTCCCAGCAATCCAATATGTTCCCATAGCTTTAAATGTCAGTTATACATTAATGAATTCCATATCTATATTTTCAACTTTAACTTCTCCTAAACTCTAGACTAGTATAATCAAACTGCCTACACCACATCTCTATCCAGATGTCTAATAGGTATGTCAAAACAAATACATTCTACTCTTTAACTCATCTTTTCCATCATAGTATATGGCCGCAGGTAAAAACCCAAGGGCCATCATTAATTTCTGTCTTCCTTTCACACCTCACATCCAATCTATTAGTGAGTTTTGCCAACTCTGTCTCTACTAAATGTCCTAATCCAATCACTTTCCTCCATTTCCTCTGCCATAACTCTAGTCCAAGTCAGTCACTATCACATCTTGCTTGGACTATTGAAACAGCCCCTCACTGATCTCCTTTCTTCTTGCCCTGTAAAGTCCACTCTCCATACAGCAGCCAGATCATGTCATTCCCTGGTTGATACCTTTCAATGACTTCCATTCTAACTAGAATAACATCTAAGGTTTTATCGTGATCAGTAAGGCCCTACAGGACCTGGCCTCTGCCTATTTATCCTACCTCTTTCTCTTCACTCTGTCACTAAAATCTAGCTACTGTGACCTTCTTACAAAAACACAGTAAGTTCATTCATTTCTCCAAGACTTGGAACTCTTCCCATAGGGGAATTTTCATCATTCAGCTCTTAGCCAAGGTCCTCTCTGCAGGGAGAATTTTCCTGATCATTCTAGTTAAAATGCACCATCTAGTCACTATCACATGATGTCGTTTAATTTCCTTCATAGCCTATATCAGTAGCTGAATTTATCTCATTTAATTTTTGTGGACTCATTTAAGACTGTTTTCTCTTGCTGAAATGTAAATTCCTTGGGAGGAGAGCCTTTGTTTTGTTCACTGCTATATCCCCAGCATTTGGAATAATGCCCAGCTTCCTTAGTAAACATTTAACAAATATCTGTAAATTGACCAAATGGATCTCTGCTTTCAAGGTCTTTAGTGTAATAAGAGAGACTTAAATGTAAACAGTGACCACATAGTATGATTTGTGCTGTAGCAGAGAGAAGCCCAGGACTTGTAGGAGCCAAAAGAAGCACCAGGCCAAGCTAGTGGCATCAGATGAGGTGAAAGTGGAACTAAAGTTTGAAGGATACGTTGGTTTTAGCCAGGTGAAGAGTGGAGGAAGAAGAGCATGTATAGAGGCATAGTAAGCCTATGTGGTGCATGTTTCATCAGAGCAGGAGTAATGGAGAAGGACAAAGTGCATAGCAGCCATTATAGGAGAGGCCTAATGTGGTAGGCTTAGTATTTTGAAATGTAGGTTTATATGGAGAGCCAGTGAAGCAGCCAAGTGAACAAGCCTCATGATTTTGGCTCAAATTATGTTTGAAAATCTGTATATTTTTTTAACTTTTTATATTAAGACAAAGTCCCCTTAGTTGCATGTGCTCTTTTCACCTGATAATACTACAGAACATGGATTATATAAACATTGGAATTACATATACGTACCTGACATAACTATGCATGTGAAATCTATCCAATACTAAGAACTAATCTACTGAGAGTTTCTGTAGCAAATACAGCAGTGTCTATTAATATCTTAATTAATATATATAAATTGTATGTTATAAATACAATTTGATTTATGATTTCATAGAAAGTGTCTTTAGCATCATAAATAAGCCATATATTGTAATGTTCCTGGTATAAGTAAGTGATTATGACTTGAGTAAGACATGCAGGTTCTTGAGGTAGTAATATCATCCTGGGCACTTACTACACCACCAAATGTGGGTCCTCATAAATAGCTGCATAAATAAGGTATTTGCCTTTTATATACCCTTGGTAATTTTAAATGGAGACAATTCCTCCAAACAACATATGCATGTGGACGTGCATGTGTTAATATACATGACCATAGCAAATACTTAGGCTACATTATAAAGCATAACTGATACATATAAAAAGTGCTAAAAGCATGGTACAGGGAGAGTTCTGCCTTGGAATATCCAGGAAATTTTTGAAGAAGCAACATCTGAGCTAGATTTTGAAAGGTGAGTGGGAATATCCCAGATAGCAAAAGAAGGAAATGTCATTTTAGGCAATTGTGAAAATGACACAAGCAAAGGTATAGAGGTGTGTGTGAGAGTACATGGGATGTTCCAGGAACTGTGAGTGAATGTACACTGTGGCTGGAAGACAGGTGGGGAATAGGCAGACATGAGAGTGGAAAGTTTTGTTAGGATCAGGACAGAAGAACCTTAAAGGACATGCCTATACATTCAGACTTTACCTTGTAGGCATTGTTGAAACCCAAAGGATTTGCAGAACTGTGTCAAGAGAAAGTGGAGACCAGAACCCTGCCTCTGCCTCTGCCTTCACCTCTACCTCTGCCTCTGAATCTCTGCTCTCTGGCCTCTGCCCCCTCATCTGCCAAAGAGAGGGTTGGACCAGATGATCTCTAAAAGGTCCCTTCCACAGCTGTTAAATTTCTTAGGCTAAGTAAGTGGCCCCATCTGTTATGTTGCGGTGGTTGGGGTGGGGGGTGAACAGAGTTTGTCTGTCAACATGCTGAAAGGCAGAATCACTGCTCTCAAGCTAAATTTCCCCTGGGACTCTCATTTCTGTGCTGACCTCTCAGGCCAGGGGAGCCAGCAGTAATAAGATACTGATGTTGGCAGGCCTCCTCCCTCTACCTGCCCAGTCCTATGCCTGGGAGTACCTCAGTGAAGACTTATGAAAGTCTTCTAAATTGAATTCCCCTTTCTCTTATCTCACACTTTATGGGGATACTAGAGATATCTTAACTTGGCTAGGAAAAGATAATGCAGCCTCATTTGTCCCAGCCATGCGCTCTCAGTATTGACCAACAGGTTGGTAGCAAAGACGGAACATTTGCCTATAAAGAGAGATTGCTCAAGGCAATCTTCCTGCTGTCTTAGGAGAGACTTGTTTTGTCTTTCATGCTTTTATTTGTTATCAGCCTTATCCCTATCCTGTGGTCTTTGAAATATTCTCTTCCAGAAGTGGGGAACCTTAGATCCTTCCCACACTGTTCACATAGGCATTGTCAGCACATATACATAAGGGATCTTCCATATGCCAGGCATTGTATTAGATAATGAGGATAAGAAAGAAGTCAGACACAACCTCCACCCACAAGGAGCCCCAAATTTGGTGAGGGGGGCAGAAACATGCACAGATAGTTCGGCATCAGTTGTTAGTTACCGTAGTGAGAAGATACTTATTTATCCAATCTAAATTTTATGGAATGATGAGAAAAAGCCCTGTCCTCAAGTAGCTCATAGATGAGTCTTTCATAATGATAAAGATGCATTCCATTTTAGGTACGTGTAGACAGTGTTCAAAAGATATATAAATTTTATCTCCTGTGACAGAGGAGTGAGAGAGTAGGTCAAAAAAGGTTTTATAGTGAAAGTGGTATTTGAGTTAAATCTTGAAAAATAAACAGGCTTTTTATCAGACTGTCTTAAGGGTGTTGTGGGAAGGGGACAGCATGACGAAAGGGAAAGTAAGAACATTCTAGGTGGAGTCTCAGCATAAGAAAACCTAGACATATGAAAAGTCTGGTGTGTTCATGGAACCACATTAAGATCCCTGAATAAGGCTGCATTTTTATCTTTTAAAATGGTTGTATTTTATCCTGCAACCTTGTTAAACTCACTTAATAGTTCTTGTAGCTTTTCTGTAGATTCTGTCAGAGATATATATATATATATGTAAAACAGTTGTTTTATGGCTCAGAATGTGGTCTACATGGTAAATGTTCTACATGCACTTCAGAAAAATATATATTTTGCTGTTATTATGTGAGTGGAGTATTTAATAAATGCCAATTATGTCAAGTTGGTTGATAGTGCCGTACAAGTCTTCTATATCCTTCCTGATTTTCTATGTATGTATTCTATCAATTACTGAGAGAGGACTATTGAAGTCTATGACTGTTAATTGTGGGTTTGGTCAACTTTATCAGCTTTTGCTTCATGTATTTTGATGCTCTGGTATTAGATGCATAAACAATTAGCATCGTTATGTCCTCTTAATGAATTGACACCTTTATTTTTATGAAATTACCCTCTTTATTCCTGATAGTCTTTGCTCTGAAGTCTACTGTGTCTGATATTAATATAGCCACTCCAGCTTTTGTTTCTTTATCAGTGTTGAAATGGTATATCCTTTTTCCAAACTTTTACTTTTAATCTATATGTGTCTTTATGTTTGAACTGCATTTCTGAAGGTAGCATATAGTTGGATCTTGCTTTGTTATCCAATCAGGCAATCTCTACTTTTTTTTAATATTTTATTTATTTATGTGAGAGAGAGAGAGAAAGCACGAGAGGGGGGAGGGTTAGAGAGAGAAGCAGACTCCCCACTGAGCAGGGAGCCAGATGCAGAACTCAATCCTTGGGACTCTGGGATCATGACCTGAGTCGAAGGCAGATGCTTAACCCACTGAGCCACCCAGGCGCCCTCTACTTTTTTAATTACAGTGTTTAGACTGCTTACATTTAACATGATTATTTTTTAAGTTTTTATTTAAATTCCAGTTACTTAATATACAGTGTAATATTAGTTTCAGGTGTACAATTTAGTGATTCAACACTTCCATAAATACCTGGTATTTATCACAACAAGTGCACTCCTTAATCCCCATCATCTATTTAACCCCTCCCCCCACTGACCTCCCCTCTGATAACCATCAGTTTGTTTTCTATAGTTAAGAGTGTGTTTCTTGGTTTGCCTCTCTCTTTTTTCCCCCCGTGATTATTTGTTTTGTTTCTTAAACTCCATAAATGAGTGATTACTCAGCCATAAAAAAGAATAAACTCTTGCCATTTGCAACCACATGGATGGAGCTAGAGTGTATTATGCTAAGCGAAATGAACCAGTCAGAGAGAGACAAATACATATGATTTCACTCATATATGGAATTTAACATGATTATTGATAGAGTAAAGTTTAATCTATAATTTTGCTCTTTGTTTTGTTTGTCCCATCTGTTCTTTATTCCTTTTTTCTCTTTTACTGTTTTCTTTTGCAGTATTTTGGAGTATTTGTTGAGATTTCTTTTTTTTTTTCTTTTGGCTTCCTTTTTATCTCCTTTGTTGATTTATTAACTTTAACTCAATTGTGCTATTTTTGTGGTTGATTTAGGGTTTGCAGTATATATCTTTAACTATCACAGATTACCTACTTCATATATGCATAAGAAATTTACAGTAGTATATTTCTGCTTCTTCCCTTCCAGTCTTTGTGCTATTGCTGACATACCTTTTACTTTTATATGTCTTACAAATCCCATACTACATTCTTATTTTGTGTAAACAGTGAATTATCTTTTAAAGTTATTTAAGTAATAAGACACATCCATAAATATTTATTCATGTAAGTACCATTTTGAGTCTCTCTCTCTTTTTTTTTTTTTTTTTTTTTGTGGTAGATAGATTTCTTTTTTTTTTTTTTTAATTTTTTTATTGTTATGTTAATCCCCATACATTACATCATTAGTTTTAGATATAGTGTTCCATGATTCATTGTTTGTGCATAACACCCAGTGCTCCATGCAGTACGTGCCCTCCTCAATACCCATCACCAGGCTAACCCATCCTCCCAACCCCCTCCCCTCTAGAACCCTCAGTTTGTTTTTCAGAGTCCATCGTCTCTCATGGTTCTTCTCCCCCTCCGATTTCCCCCCCTTCATTCTTCCCCTCCTGCTACATTCTTCTTCTTCTTTTTTTCTTTCTTAACATATATTGCATTATTTGTTTCAGAGGTACAGATCTGAGATTCAACAGTCTTGCACAATTCACAGCGCTTACCAGAACACATACCCTCCCCAGTGTCCATCACCCAGTCACCCCATCCCTCCCACCCCACCCCCCACTCCAGCAACCCTCAGTTTGTTTCCTGAGATTAAGAATTCCTCATATCAGTGAGGTCATATGATACATGTCTTTCTCTGTTTGACTTATTTCGCTCAGCATAATACCCTCCAGTTCCATCCACGTCGTTGCAAATGGCAAGATCTTATTCCTTTTGATGGCTGCATAATATTCCATTGTATATATATACCACATCTTCTTTATCCATTCATCTGTTGATGGACATCTTGGCTCTTTCCACAGTTTGGCTATTGTGGACATTGCTGCTATAAACATTGGGGTGCACGTAGCCTTTCGGGTCCCTACTTTTGTATCTTTGGGGTAAATACCCAGTAGTGCAATTGCTGGATCATATGGTAGCTCTATTTTCAACTTTTTGAGGAACCTCCATACTGTTTTCCAGAGTGGCTGCACCAGCTTGCATTCCCACCAACAGTGTAGGAGGGTTCCCCTTTCTCCGCATCCCCGCCAACATCTGTCATTTCCTGACTTGTTAATTTTAGCCATTCTGACTGGTGTGAGGTGGTATCTCATTGAGGTTTTGATTTGGATTTCCCTGATGCCGAGTGATATTGAACACTTTTTCATGTGTCTGTTGGCCATTTGGATGTCTTCTTTGGAGAAATGTCTGTTCATGTCTTCTGCCCATTTCTTGATTGGATTCTTTGTTCTTTTGGTGTTGAGTTTGATGAGTTCTTTATAGATTTTGGATACTAGCCCTTTATCTGATATGTCATTTGCAAATATCTTCTCCCATTCTGTCAGTTGTCTTTTGGTTTTGTTGACTGTTTCCTTTGCTTTGCAAAAGCTTTTTATCTTGATGAAGTCCCAATAGTTCATTTTTGCCCTTGCTTCCCTTGCCTTTGGCGATGTTTCTAGGAAGAAGTTGCTGCGGCTGAGGTCGAAGAGGTTGCTGCCTGTGTTCTCCTTTAGGATTTTGATGGACTCCTGTCTCACATTGAGGTCTTTCAACCATTTGGAGTCTATTTTTGTGTGTGGTGTTAGGAAATGGTCCAGTTTCATTCTTCTGCATGTGGCTGTCCAATTTTCCCAACACCATTTGTTGAAGAGACTGTCTTTTTTCCATTGGACATTCTTTCCTGCTTTGTCAAAGATGAGTTGACCATATAGTTGAGGGTCCATTTCTGGGCTCTCTATTCTGTTCCATTGATCTATGTGTCTGTTTTTGTGCCAGTACCATACCGTCTTGATGATGACAGCTTTGTAGTAGAGCTGGAAGTCTGGAATTGTGATGCCGCCAGCTTTGCTTTTCTTTTTCAACATTCCTCTGGCTATTCGGGGTCTTTTCTGGTTCCATACAAATTTTAGGATTATTTGTTCCATTTCTTTGAAGAAAGTGGATGGTATTTTGATGGGGATTGCATTGAATGTGTAGATTGCTCTAGGTAGCATTGACATCTTCACAATATTTGTTCTTCCAATCCATGAGCATGGAACGTTTTTCCATTTCTTTGTGTCTTCCTCAATTTCTTCCATGAGTATTTTATAGTTTTCTGAGTACAGATCCTTTGCCTCTTTGGTTAGATTTATTCCTAGGTATCTTATGGTTTTGGGTGCAATTGTAAATGGGATCGACTCCTTAATTTCTCTTTCTTCTGACTTGTTGTTGGTGTATAGGAATGCCACTGACTTCTGTGCATTGATTTTATATCCTGCCACTTGACTGAATTCCTGTATGAGTTCTAGCAGTTTTGGGGTGGAGTCTTTGGGATTTTCCACATAAAGTATCATATCATCTGCAAAGAGTGAGAGTTTGACTTCTTCTTTGCCAATTTGGATGCCTTTGATTTCTTTTTGTTGTCTGATTGCTGTGGCTAGGACTTCCAATACTATGTTGAATAGCAGTGGTGATAGTGGACATCCCTGCCGCGTTCCTGACCTTAGGGGGAAAGCTCTCAGTTTTTCCCCATTGAGAATGATATTCGCTGTAGGTTTTTCATAGATGGCTTTTATGATATTGAGGTATGTACCCTCTATGCCTATACTCTGAAGAGTTTTGATCAAGAAAGGATGCTGTACTTTGTCAAATGCTTTTTCTGCATCTATTGAGAGGATCATATGATTCTTGTTCTTTCTTTTGTTAATGTATTGTATCACGTTGATTGATTTGCGGATGTTGAACCAACCTTGCAGCCCAGGGATAAATCCGACTTGGTCGTGGTGAATAATCCTTTTAATGTACTGTTGGATCCTATTGGCTAGTATTTTGGTGAGAATTTTTGCATCTATGTTCATCAGGGATATTGGTCTGTAATTCTCCTTTTTGATGGGGTCTTTGTCTGGTTTTGGGATCAAGGTAATGCTGGCCTCATAAAATGAGTTTGGAAGTTTTCCTTCCATTTCTATTTTTTGGAACAGTTTCAGAAGGATAGGTATTAATTCTTCTTTAAATGTTTGGTAGAATTCCCCTGGGAAGCCATCTGGCCCTGGGCTTTTGTGTTTTGGGAGATTTTTGATGACTGCTTCTATTTCCTTAGTGGTTATAGGTCTGTTCAGGTGTTCTATTTCTTCCTGGTTCAGTTTTGGTAGTTGATACATCTCTAGGAATGCATCCATTACTTCCAGGTTATCTAATTTGTTGGCATAGAGTTGCTCATAATATGTTCTTATAATTGTTTGTATTTCTTTGGTGTTGGTTGTGATTTCTCCTCTTTCATTCATGATTTTGTTGATTTGGGTCATTTCTCTTTTCTTCTTGATAAGTCTGGCCAGGGGCTTATCAATCTTGTTAATTCTTTCAAAGAACCAGCTCCTAGTTTCGTTGATCTGTTCTACTGTTCTTTTGGTTTCTATTTCATTGATTTCTGCTCTGATCTTTATTATTTCTCTTCTCCTGCTGGGTTTAGGCTTTATTTGCTGTTCTTTCTCCAGCTCCTTTAGGTGTAGGGTTAGGTTGTGTACTTGAGACCTTTCTTGTTTCTTGAGAAAGGCTTGTATTGCTATATACTTTCCTCTTAGGACTGCCTTTGCTGTATCCCAAAGATTTTGAATAGTTGTGTTTTCATTTTCATTGGTTTCCATGAATTTTTTTAATTCTTCTTTAATTTCCTGGTTGACCCATTCATTCTTCAGTAGGATGCTCTTTAGCCTCCATGTATTTGAGTTCTTTCTGACTTTCCTCTTGTGATTGAGTTCTAGTTTCAAAGCATTGTGGTCTGAAAATAGGCAGGGGATGATCCCAATCTTCTGGTACCGGTTGAGACCTGATTTCTGACCTAGGATGTGATCTATTCTGGAGAATGTTCCATGGGCACTAGAGAAGAATGTGTATTCCGTTGCTTTGGGATGGAATGTTCTGAATATGTCTGTGAAGTCCATTTGGTCCAGTGTGTCATTTAAAGTCTTTATTTCCTTGTTGATCTTTTGCTTAGACGATCTGTCCATTTCAGTGAGGGGGGTGTTAAAGTCCCCCACTATTATTGTATTGTTGTCGATGTGTTTCTTTGCTTTTGTTATTAATTGCCTTATATAATTGGCTGCTCCCATGTTAGGGGCATAGATATTTACAATTGTTAGATCTTCTTGTTGGATAGACCCTTTAAGTAGGATATAGTGTCCTTCCTCATCTCTTATTACAGTCTTTGGTTTAAAATCTAATTTGTCTGATATAAGGATTGCCACCCCAGCTTTCTTTTGGTGTCCATTAGCATGATAAATGGTTTTCCACTCCCTCACTTTCAATCTGGGGGTGTCTTTGGGTCTAAAATGAGTCTCTTGCAGACAGCATATCGATGGGTCTTGTTTTTTAATCCAATCTGATAGCCTGTGTCTTTTGATTGGGGCATTTAGCCCATTTACATTCAGGGTAACTATTGAAAGATAGGAGTTCAGTGCCATTGTATTGCCTGTAAAGTGACTGTTACTGTATATTGTTTGTGTTCCTTTCTGGTCTATGTTGCTTTTAGGCTCTCTCTTTGCTTAGAGGACCCCTTTCAATATTTGTTGTAGGGCTGGTTTCGTGTTTGCAAATTCCTTTAGTTTTTGTTTGTCCTGGAAGCTTTTTATCTCTCCTTCAATTTTCAATGACAGCCTAGCTGGATATAGTATTCTTGGCTGCATATTTTTCTCATTTAGTGCTCTGAATATGTCCTGCCAGTCCTTTCTGGCCTGCCAGGTCTCTGTGGATAAGTCTGTTGCCAATCTAATGTTTCTACCATTGTAGGTTACATATCTCTTCTCCCGAGCTGCTTTCAGGATTTTCTCTTTGTCTCTGAGACTTGTAAGTTTTACTATTAGATGTCGGGGTGTTGACCTATTTTTATTGATTTTGAGAGGGGTTCTCTGTGCTTCCTGGATTTTGATGCCTGTTTCCTTCCCCAAATTAGGGAAGTTCTCTGCTATAATTTGCTCCATTATACCTTCTGCCCCTCTCTCTCTTTCTTCTTCTTCTGGGATCCCAATTATTCTAATGTTGTTTCGTCTTATGGTATCGTTTATCTCTCGAATTCTGCCCTCATGATCCAGTAGTTGTTTATCTCTCTTTTTCTCAGCTTCTTTATTTTCCATCATTTGGTCTTCTATCTCACTGATTCTTTCTTCTGCCTCATTTATCCTAGCAGTTAGCGCCCCCATATTTGATTGCACCTCATTGATAGCCTTTTTGATTTCTACTTGGTTTGATTTTAGTTCTTTTACTTCTCCAGAAAGGGTTTCTCTAATAACTTCCATGTTTTTTTCAAGCCCAGCTAGTATCTTTAAAGTGATGATTCTGAACTCTAGATCTGACATCGTACTAATGTCCGTATTGAGTAGGTCCCTGGCAGTCGGTACTACCTCTTGTTCTTTTTGTTGAGGTGATTTTTTCCGTCTTGTCATTTTGTGCAGAGGAGAATAGATTAATGAGAGAACAAAATGCTAGCAGGGTAACAGCGTCCCCAGAAAATATACTCTAAACAAATCAGAAAAGACCTGAAGCAGTGGGAAAAGAAAGGGAAAGAGAGAAAAAAGAAAAGGAAAGAAAAAAACAAAAAGAAAAAGATAAAGATAAAAACAAACAAAAGCAGAACAAAACAAAACAAAACAAAAACAGAATGTGATCAAATATGATCAGGCTGGATTATAGATCAGTGCCACACACTAGATTTTGGGTGTATTTTGGTCTGTTAAAAGAAAGTCCCTCCCAAAATATTAAAGAAAGAAAAACTTATATATGTACAAAAATAAGGGTTGATATGATGAAGGGATGGAATATGACTGTAAAGTTGGAAATTATAAAAAATTTTAAAAAAGGATTTGATAAGTTGTTTGAAAAAAGAAAAGCGGATAAAAAAAAAAAAGAAAGAAAAAAGGGAGGGAATGTGATCAGGCAGGGGAGTAGAAAAAAACCATACACTAGAGATTTAGAGTATATTTTGATCTGTTAGAAGAAACTATCTCAAGATTTTAAAGAGAGAACAACTTATATATATATGCCAAAAATACGGGTAACTACTGTGAAGGGATAGAATATGACTTTAAAAATGAAAAATAAAAATGTTTTTTTTTTTAAAAAGGGATTGATAAGATGTTGGTCGAAAAAGGGAAAAAGAAAAATTCAAAAAAAAAGAAAAAAGGAAAAAAGAAAAAAAGTTAAAAAAAATAATTAACTTTGAAAGACTAAAGAATCATGGTAAAAAAGCCATGAATTCTATGAGCAGTATTCCCCTAGCGCTGGAGTTCTGCCGTTCTCATTGATCGGTAAACTTGGTCTTGGCTGGCTGTTCTCGCTGATCTTCTGGGGGAGGGGCCTGTTGCCGTGGTTCCCAAATGTCTTTGCCGGAGGCAGAATTGCCCTGCCCTTGCCGGTCCCGGGCTAAGTAATCTGCTCGGGTTTGCTCTCCGGAGCTTTTGTTCCCTGCAAGCTTTCCGTACAGCTTTGGAGGCGGAGAGTGAAAATGGCGGCCTCCCAGTCTCTGCCCCGGAGGAGCCGAGAACTCGGGGCCTGCTCCTCAGTGAGCCCCCAGAGAAAAGCAGTCAATCACTCCCGTGTCCCCGGTCTCCGGCCGCACTCCGTGCTCACCCGGCCTGTGACCGCGCCTTTCTATCTGGCACCCGACCCCGGGTGGAGTCTCCAAACCCAGCAGATCCCCGCGGTGCGCTCCCGCACCTCTCCTCCCGGGGGAAGAAGGTGAGTCTCCCCGGATCTGCCGCTTGTTGGGTCCCTGCTGGAGGAGCAGTGGCCCGACTGTGCCGCGGATCACGGTTTATAGCAACCCCGAGCTGAGAGCCCGCGCCTGGGCTCCGTCTCTGCAGCCGGCTTCCCCGCTCCGATACCTGGGAGCTCTGCCGCACTCAGGCACCCCCGGTCTTTCTGTGACCCCGAGGGTCCTGAGACCACACTGTCCCGCGAGGGTTCCACCCCCCACTTCGCCACCAGAGTGACGTCCCTCAGCGGAGCAGACTTCTAAAAGTTCCAATTTTGTGCTCCGTGGCTCTATCACTTGCCAGAAGCGGCCGACGGAGGCCCCTCCCCCGCCGTCTATCCTCCCGAGTATCGCCTCGGATTCACTTCTCCGCACGTCCTACCTTCCAGAAAGTGGTCGCTTTTCTGTTCAGAGAGTTGTTGCTATTCTTTTCTTCGATCTCCTGTTGAGTTTGTAGGTGTTCAGAATGGTTTGATCCCTATCCAGCTGAATTCCTGAGAGGAGACGAAATCCAGGTCTCCTACTCCTCCGCCATCTTGCTCCGCCCCCGGTAGATAGATTTCTATCTGGTATCATTTTCCTTCTACCTGAAGAACTTCCTTTAACATTTCTTAGAGTGTGGGTCTGCTAGTAATGGATTCTTTCAGCTTTTTATGTCTGAAAAACCTTAATTTTGTCATAGTTTTGGAAGATATTTTTGGTAGAGAAGAATTCTAGCTTGAAAGTTTTTTTTTTTTCTTTCTTTCAGTATTTCAAAGATGTTGATCTATCATCTTCTCACTTACATAGTTTCCAAGGAGAAAACTATTTTCATCCTTCCTTTTGTTTCTCTGCACATAAGGTTTCTTCCTCTGGCAGCTTTCAAGATTTTCTCTTTATCACTGGCTTTGACAAATTTTATTTTGATGTGCCTGATATAGTTTTCTTTATGTTTCTTTTACTTGGGGGGGGGGGCTCATTGAGTTTCTTGTATCAACAGGTTTATAGTTTCCATCAAATTTGGAAAAATTTCACCCATTGTTACCTTGGACATTTTTTATTTTCATCCCTCATTTCAGGAGTCCCAATTTTTGTATATTAGGATTATTGAAGTTGCCCTACAGCTCACAGATGCTTTGTTAATTTAGGAATTGGGACAGGAGGGAGTCTTTCTGTGTGTTTCTTTTTGGATATTTTTATTGCTGTGTCTTCAAATTCACTAATCTTTTCATCTCCAGTGTCTAATTTGCCATTATTTACACCTAATACATTTTAATCTCAGGTATTGTAGTTTTTATCCATAGAAGTTCAGTTTGGGTCTTTTTTATATCATTCATGTCCCTTCTTGACTTTTGGAACACATAGAATACAATTATAACTATTTTAATCTCTTTTTCTGCTAATGTTAACATCTGTATCAGTTCTGGGCCCATTTTGATATGACTTTTCCCCTCAGGAAGAATTTTCCTAATTCCTTGCACTTCTGATGTTTTTTACTAGATGTCAGACATTTATTAGATGGCATAATTTTAACCTGTTGTGTTAAATGTTTTAACATGTTGGGTTAAATGTCTATATTCTTATAAATGTTCTTTCTTCTAGGATGTGGTTAAGTTACTTTTTTTTTTATTATGTTCAGTTAGCCAACATATAATACATCATTAGTTTTTGATGTAGTGTTCAGTGATTCATTAGTTGCATATAACATCCAGTGTTCATCACAACACATGCCCTCCTTAATACCCATCACCCAGTTACCCCATCCCTCTACCCCCCTCCCTTCTGTAACTCTCAGTTTGTTTCCTGGAGTCCAGAGTCTCACATGGTTTGTCTCCCTCTCTGATTTCTTTAGAAATAGTTTTGTCCTTTCAAGTCTTGCTTTTAAATTCATTAGGTGGTTTCAGAGTAGTGTTTGGCCTAGGGTTAATTATTCCCCACTACTGAGGCAAATCCTATGTGAGTATTCTACTCAAATCCCCTGTGAATTATGAGGTTCTCCAGTTTATCTGGTAGGTATAGGCACTGCTCTTGGCCTCTTGTGAGTATCAGGCACTGTTCCCTCTAATCTTCTCAGATGCTTCTTTCCCCAGTCTTAGTTTTCTCACATACATGTACCAATCATTATTCTGCTGAATATTCAAGGGGAACCCTTGACAGATCTCCAGAGTGTTTTCTCTTTTCAGCTCTGTCCTCTCCAGTTCTCTGACCTGCAAACTCTAGCTCTCTAACCTGCAAACTCTTAGTCTTTCCAGACTATCGGCTTCATCTCCTTAATGCAGCGAGTTTGCCAGACTCTACTTGGGTTTCCCTCCCTGTGTCGGGTCCTGGAAACTCTCAAGGCATAAGCTGGAGCAATCTTACGGCCCACCACATTTGTTTTCCATCTTATAGCCATCCATCACTGTCCTTCATTGCCTGATGGCCAATGTCTTAAAAACTATTTTTTCATATATTTCATCTGGTTTTTGGTTGTTTCAGGTGGTAGGATAAATTTAGTCCCTAATTATTCTATCTAAGCCAGAGGTATAAGTCCTCCCGAATTCTTTATTATGGCATAAGCCCCTCCTGATATAGAGTCTAGTTACCCCTTTATCTTCATCTTCCTGTACTCCCTTATGCTCACTGCCCACTATAAAATACTGCAGATACCATGCTGTGACACTTTTCTATGTTCCCTCTGCCCAAAAGGCCTTCCCCATTTCCCATCTCCTCCTTCAGAATAACTTTTACTCACTGTCCCAGACACAGTTTAGGCATTACATACTCCTACTTGTTTTACCTTCTTCCCCTAGACCAGGTTATGAGCTTTGCATCTCTCTATCTTAATTGTTTCTCAATTGTCTCAAATAGTGTTTCATGGAAGTATAGATAGATGTTATAAGATAGTAGAAATTAATGGGAAAAATGTTTTTTTAAGCAGTATTAAATAGTTTTTCATTTTATTTTTTAAAGATTTTATTTTTAAGTAATCTCTACACCCAGTGTGGGTCTTGAACTCACAACCCTGAGATCAAGAGTCACATGCTCTACTGATTGAGCCAGCCGCACACCCCTACAGCTGTTTTTTGTTTTGTTTTGTTTTGTTTTTTGGGTTTTTTTCTTCAAGTCTTTTCAGAACCTAATGTGCATTATGAGTCTCCAAGAAGAATTGTGATAGGCAGATGAGAAAACTGAGTCTCAAAGAGATTTTATTTTTTAAGTAAAACAATAACAAAAACAAACCAAAGAAAAAACATACTAGCCAAGGCCCTGTTTTACAGTGGGTAGGCTGGAATGTGCCAGAGAACTCCCCTATTCAGGTCTCTGTGGGAGCACAGAGACCAGTGTAGCAGTAAAAGAGCTATATCCCTAGTCCTGGGCCTGCCCCTAATTTATTATGTGACCTTGGACTAGTTATTTTCCCATTTTAGACCTTAATTTCCACATCTTAGAAATTGCAGTAGAAGCTGGATTTGATGAGGTTAGACTTAATCTTCAGCCTGTTAATCCTCTATGCCTGCTGTGATTTCACCAACCTTCCTTGAGCTCTTTCTTGGTGAATTCCTATAGCCTCCCAAAATTCACTTTTCCAATTATCATGTTGTTGTATGTCTCTCCTAAATAACCCAAGTAGAAGACTCTTGCCTCAGCTCTGAGAGTATCAGCTTCTCTTTTGGCATGCCTTGCACATAACAGAATCCAATAAAATTTCTTTAGTGTTTCCTTACTGTGTTCTCTGATTCTATAACTAGTCTTAGATCAGAACCCTGGGGACCTTTCTAGGCTTCTCCTCTCCCTCATTCCTCATTTACCTGATTATCAAATTTGATTCTGGTTGCTTCTATCCCTAGATACCTCTTCAATCAACCCCCTTATTTCCTACCCCTAAAAATATAGATATTATCATCAGCACTATTATTATTATTATCACTCCTCTTAGTATAGCTAAAATAATAAAAGCAAACTGGGGCATAAGAGATTAGTTTTCCCAGGAATTTACAGCTAGTAAATGCCTGAACCATGACCAGTACCTAAGTTCTAATATACTTATTTTCTCAATTAACATTTCCTTATTGAATGAATGAATGAATGAACAAATGAATGAATTTATGAAATTAACTTGAATTTCCTACATTTCCATTATTTCTTTACCTGACAGAAACTTTGGATAAGTTTTCGCCATAATTTTGCTTTGTTGAGTTGCACAATAATCTTGTTTAACTCTGAAAAATGAGCAAGGTCCAGATGTCCCCTGTGGGATGCCTGAGCTGTCAGTGAGCTCTTACCAATATCTCTGAACATGCTGAGTAGCTCCCCTAGAACCTCCTTGTCCTTATTTCCCTTTGAATATCTATAAACCTGGAAGCGGCCGCCTGGTTAGAGCCTAACAGAACACACCGTTCTCAACCTCTTCTCCTCAGCCCTCTAGGAGGTTGCTGTTTGCACCATTTTTTACCCATAATTGGGACAATTTATCTAGATGACAACATAAGTGGAACTGTAGGGTTTGTTTTTTTTTTTTAAGTATCAGAATATACTGGCCTTCCATGTGACTATGAAGGGGAAAAAAGTTAAAATTTTTTATTGCATTGAAAACAATTTCTGTCTCAGGGATGTCATTTCTGATGAGTAACAATTCCAAAATAATGTCTCTACAACTGATCATGCTTATATTAAAAAAAAAAAATAGAAAAGCAAATTCATGTTTTTTATCCTGTCATTCTGTAAAGCCCAGTTTTAATTCTTTAGCCGGACACCACAGCCCTGTCGTTGATCCCTACCCATCTCTCCAGTCTTATTCCCTACTGCTTGTCTTATACTTTACTCTTCAGTCATAGTGAACTGCTTGCCAGGTCCTGAACATACCTTTCTACCTCCTTAATATGTCATCAATATGTCTCTGGAGGGCGTTTTACCACTTATCTTACCTAGTGAACTCTTTGCTGTCTTTCAAAACCTTGGTCAGTTGTCAACTCTTCTCTAGAGTCTTCCTTGGCTCCCATCCCTCCCCAAGATAGAGTTGACTACTTTTCTGTGTACACACTTTTATTATTGCCTCTATCACTTTGTTTTCTATTTGTTTGATTTCAATTGTGTCTCCTTATGTGTTCCTAGGAAGTTATTAAGCTTGACACGTATTTGGGGTTCAGGAAATCTCTGTAGTTAAACTCTGATCCAAACCAATATTGGTAGAGTTCTTTGCATTTCAGACTAGAAGGAGACTTGGAAAACATTTAAAGGCTTTGCTCCACTTACTGCTGAGGAAACTAAGGCCCAGAGAAGGCAATAATTTGCCCAAGATCACATTGTACATTTGATAGCGTTTGTCCATTGTTAGGTAAATCTTTATCTTTGCTAAACCAGCGAATTCAACATTCTTTTTTACAAGAATTTTTAGTGTTCTTTTTTCATATTCTAGTCTAACACAGTGGTTAGGAGCATATACTATGGATCCAGATGTTCTGAATTTGAATTACAGCCGTACCACTCATTATTGAGAAACCAGTACATAATACATACTTTTTCTGTTCCTCACCTTTCTCCTTTAGACAATGAGGATAATGACAATTTATCTCATAGTGTTATTGTGAGGAATGAGTTACACCCATAAAGTCCTTAAATAGGGAGTAGAACACCGAATGCACTCAATAAACTTCCCTTATCATGCATAGAAGTAAGGAGAAGAAGGAAACAGGGTTAACTCAGATTTCTTATACAGAAAAATGATTGGGAGGCAACAGAAGGAAACTAAGACCCTGGCCACATAACATTACAGATGTTCTTGAGTGGCTCCTAGTGTTGCTATGTCCGTGGGTGAAGGAAATAAAATTAATCCAAAGGATCTTGGATTTTTGTTGTTGTTTTTCCTTGAACACTTATAGCCCTGTTAATAGAAGTAAGACCAATGTGTAGGCACAACCAGAAGTCAGATTCCGTCTCTGCTTTCAGATAATCATTCCAATATTCAGAGCTGCCTAACTATGAAGCAGGCTGCCTAGGAAGATAGCAAGCCCCCATAACTCTATGCATTTGAACAGAATGTTAGCAGCCACCTAGGGGCTCAGATGTATCAAGTTCAAATATGGAGTAGATAGTTGAAGCATATGGGTCTTAAGATCACTTTTAACTGCTTCAATCTTTTTTTAAAATGTGTTTTATTTTACAGTTCTAAAGTTCTAAGGTTCTATGTTTCCTTAAACGTATGAATCTATGATTACATTGGATTAACTGTCAATCCCATAGATTGTGTTAGGCAGCAATCTGGCTATCCTTTTTATAACAGTATCTTTAGAACCTATTGGGAATTTTTCCATATGGGGCTTCAAGGTATTTTAAAAAGTGATTTCTAGGAGAGGCATCCATTCAGGGCCTTTACTAAATGCTCTTATACATAGTTCCTTTCCACAGCTATATTTTTAGCTCCTATAACCATTCAAGGTGAGCATAATTAGAAGAAAACAATAGCTAAAGCAAAAAAGCACCATCTCAGCATTTTGTAAGGAATGTATGTGGCTGGAGAGAAGCAGCTGCCCACTGCTGCACTTATATTTAGAATCTACCTAGGGACAGCTCTGACAGAGCTGAGTTTGGTCTAGTTGAAGGAAGGGAAAAAATAACTGTAATATATTCTTATCACCTTTGTGACTAATCATCTATAAAATAAAGTTATTATATATGTATATATTTCAGAGATAACTCTATTATAGACAAAATTTATTGATTAGAACTTTATTGTATACAAAATTGGGAAGTACCATAAACAGCCTTTAAAATTGTCATTCAAATATTTATAAACAATTAAATAATAGTAATAATCCCTGAATCCCTGAATTGTCTTCTGATCTAGTGTTCTTCCCTTACATTTTGCATCCCTACCTGTACAAATTTTATAGAACTTATCCTCTTTGGCAAGCCAAATGCCCATTTTATCACTTAAGATCCTCCAAAATCAAAACAGTTTAGTGACTTCCCATTCTTCTTAGGATAAAAATATTGAAAAAAAATTTTTTTGGTTTGTTTTTCTGCTTTCCCTCTCCCCACTTTGTCCAGATCTCTGTTATAGATCCTCATATACTTTATACCTTCACACTTATCACTTTTGAATTTTCAAATTATACGTGTGATCTTTTGATTGATGTCTATCTCCTCAATAGACCGTAAGCTTTTGAGGTCAGGGAACATGCCAATTTTTGCTCCTTCTGTATGCTCATTCCTTAGCACAGTCCACTAAAACGTAGTAGACATGCAATAGATACTTGTTGAAAAAATGAATTAATGAATTCTACTTTAAAATCTTCTGTGCCACAAGATTTGAGGGCACCTGGGTGGCTCAGTCGTTAAGCGTCTGCCTTTGGCTCAGGTCATGGTCCCAGGGTCCTGGGATCGAGTCCCGCATCGGGCTCCCTGCTCGGCAGGAAGCCTGCTTCTCCCTCTCCCACTCCCCCTGCTTGTGTTCCTGCTCTCGTTCTCAATCTCTCTGTCAAATAAATAAAATCTTAAAAAGAAAAAAATATTCTGTGCCACAAGATTTGAAAATCACAGTTTTAGGATGCAGGTCAGTGATTTGAGGAAAGCAGAGATACTAATTTATAGATCAGTGCATATTTATACACACATAGAGTATATTATGGGTCCAGTTAGAATGTAGGATTTTAGTTTGGAAAGAATCAGGACATAGTTAATTGGGGAAGGGAGGAGTCATCAATGTTTTCTAGCTTTTGCCAAATGGGATTAAATTATTTTGATGGTTACTAAATAGACCATACACCAAGATCTCCATTTATAAAGGGCACAAATTTGTTGTTAACTCTTTTACAGCTAGTTGTTTAATTATTTATCTTTGAGTACACAGGTATTCTTTGGTTCTTTTACTCTTTATCCTCAAAACAAAAACAAACTGATTGAAAACATTGTAGGTATTAATTAAGGCAATTTAGCCATTGCCTTGTCTTGTGACTTTTGGGATCTTATTTAACTCTGCTGCTACAAGGGCATATCTCTATGTGACTGGGTCATTTAGATTCATTTAGGAATCTAGACTACACTATTTCAACAGAAGGGTTTAGTATATGAAACTTATTACCAGATGTGGAGGACTAAAAGTGCAAAAAGGGAACACTGAGGTAACCCAGAGATTATACTTGTAGGAAGCTGCTATCACTGCTGGGATTAGGGGAACAAAAGGGATGAGTTGGAGTCACCAGAACCTAGGAGTTTAGAGGGGGACTCTGTAGCACTGAATTCATTTCTCTGAGGAGGAAGCATTGCCTGTCTGTGGCTGGTACCTCTGAGAGGCATGGAGAGGTTGGTTCTAGGAGTGTCAAAACAAAAAACAAACAAACAAAAGAATTGGAAGCTGGAGCAAACAAACACAGAAAGCAGAAAAGCAGTCTTTTCTCCCCTCTTCTTCCTGCCTTCCAAATTCCCTTTAGTTACTGGCAGAACCTAACAGGAAGCCAGATAGAAAAGAAATCTGGGAAATGTAGTTTGCAACATTATAGAGCAGAGTATTAAAGGGTGGATTTGGAACTGAAAAACAATAGGTAAATAACTGGCATATAACAAATTATGTCCACCTCATGCTTTCACCTTGGAAGATGGAGCTAATTTTCATATATATAAAGATGTTCTCACAATCTTTTCAAAAGGGAAGGACACAAAGTTCCCGTGGTCACTGCCTCCAACTCTAGGTGAAGTCATGTTATCTCTTTTAATCACAGTCCCATTTGAATAACATGTAATCTAAAGGATAACTTTAAAATAATCACCAACAATGAACTTTATATAAAATATTAAGGAAAAGGAGGAGGGAGGAAGAAATAAATTCACACACACACACACACACACACACACACACACACACCCATAACAAGCAAGGAAGAAGAGATGTGTATTTGCTGCAGCACTCATTTTCTAACTGGTCAAAAGGTATGCCGATAGTTATAACTTCCTTTTTCAATTACCCTTTCTATTCCCCCTTTACTCTCAGCAAATTTCTCAGCTTTTTGGTGTTCTTTACCTGGTGCAGTGACTCAAATCTCTATTTCTGAAGGGTATGCCTCCCCATGAAACTTTATTGGGTAGTACTTTTCCATTAACATTTGTTACTGGACACGGAAGTACTAGAAAGCATCTTAGAGAATGCTCTAGGTTCCAGAATTATTCCTTCTTGCTCCCATTGTGTTACAGCAACCCATATCCTCCTTCGTAATCAGGATCAGTCACCCCAACCAATACAGTAGCATGGATTGTTTTCCTTTTGGTTTAGTAGCATAAGGAACACTAAATAATCTTGGCTTTCACTTTAGTGGAACCATTATTGTGTTCCTTTAGCAACTAAGACCTCCTAAACCAGCAGAGCCCAATGTTGTTGGGATGATAAACAAAATTTCTGTGACTGGGTTATTAAATGTAATATAAGAGGAACCAATCTCATTTCTACCCCTGGACTCTTAGATGCATATATTTTGCCTGTGTGAGAAAAAACACCGTATGTTGGTCATGGGTTCAAAACATACATGATATTGTATAAGAGAAAATCCCACATTTTCAGTTTCCAAACTGGAACTGGAACTGAATCTTTGTTAGATCATTCCACATCCATCAGGCCAACTGTTCTGGTAAATGAGGTATGTGTTAGGACCAGTAAGTACTATATGAATGAGCCCATTACTGATGTATTTTTGTAGCAAAATGAATTCATTTTTCAGAATTAATGCTGTGTGGGATACCATAACGTGAATAAGGAATTCTGTAAATCCATGGATTGATGGTGCTGGCAGAGGCATTGAGTACAGTGAAGGTAAATTCAAATACATAATAAATGTACATTCCAGTGAGGACAAATCACTGCCTCTTCATTATGGAAGGAGATCTTATGTAATCAACCTGCCACCAGGTAACTAGCTAGGAGTGACTAGCTGGGAATCAGTGTTGGTCTCTACTCCCAGCAGATTAGATACTCTGGAAAAGTCCATGTTATAAATCCTTGCACAGCCCCCATCCCTGTTGTTATGGCCTTTTTTTTTTTTAAAGATTTTATTTATTTATTTGACAGAGAGAGACACAGCGAGAGAGGGAACACAAGCAGAGGGGATGGGAGAGGGAGAAGCAGGCTTCCCGGGGAGTGGGGAGCCCGATGCGGGGCTCGATCCCAGGACCCTGGGATCATGACCTAAGCCGAAGGCAGACGCTTAATGACTGAGCCACCCAGGCACCCCTGTTATGGCCTTTTTTTATACTGACTCACTGAGTAAGTTCTTGGATAAGGGATTTACTGACATCCAAAGGATATATTACCTTAACCTAATTGTTGAGAACCTCCTCTGCAATTGGGTATTCTTTGGTGAGCATTCACATAATCTTCACACTCTTTCCATTCCAGCAATTCCACTTTCATAACTCTTGCCCAGATCCCCTTGACAACAGTCTTCTAATCCTGTTCATTACAAGTCCCTGATCATCTATCTAGCCAAACCATTAGGCTATAAATCAGTGAAGACCATTGATCTGTTTAAACAAAGTGAACAACCAAATATGTTACTTGAAGTTCTGACCACTGGAAGGATTTCACTTTATTATTGTCTTCCAGGACACCCCTGATTAAGGACTGTAAAACTGTAGCAGTCCACTTCTGATTGTTGCCAGCATGACACACAAAATCATTCATAAACCACACCCAAGTTTTGGAACTTCCTTCCTATGAGGTCATAGTTGGACTGAAGAAAAGGAAGCAATGCTGCAGGAAGAGATGCTTTAGGAATCCAAGCTACCTGTTCATACAGTTGACTTGTGCCTTCGGGACTTACTGGACTTACTGGATGGTGGATTATAAGCCCAAGTTTATGGCTTGGTGGGTCAGATTACACACAGTTCTTGATGAACACCCCAGGCCACATGATCACTTGATTTCCCAAGGTCAAATGTTTAGTCTTTATCTTACAACTTTATTTGCTTTAGCTTACTACTCTGTGGCTGTTCTACTGGAGCTCGCCATTTGCCAGTGATTTTGGATCTCATGGGTTGAAAGATCCCAATGCAGAGCACCTTTTACTACAGGCTGGTCCTACTGCAGAGCCTTCTCTTGCTGTGAGCTCCACTCAAAACTTGCGGCATTACAGGTTACTCAGTAAATGGACCAGTACTACACAGTCATATATGGTATATTTTGCCTCCAAATTCCAGGGAGGCCCACTCCTATCATTGTGCATATTTCTTAGAGGTAAATACTACAAAGCATAACAATTTATTTTTCACTTTAGAGGGATATTTCAATATGCTCCAGACTCCTAGACACCTTAAAAATTTCACTGAAATAATAGCCTCCTAGTTTTTTATAAGGTTTTATCTCTTACCTTCTATCACACATGTGTCTTCTAAAGCATCTGTGGTACTAGAACCTTCCTTCTCAAAATACTGCTATTATACAATATCTTGTACAAGTGGGATGATCTGCAGGATGTCAAGATGATCAAGATATCTGCAGACTAGATTAGGATAAAAAGCAGGAGGGTCAAAATAGCCCTGCAAAAAGATAGGAAATGTATGTGATAGTCCCTGTCAGATAAAAACAAACTGCTTCTGGTAGTCCTTGAAACTGATAAAGAGAAAGACATTTGCCAAATCAATAGGTTATACCAGGTGCCAGGAATAGTACTGATATCATCCAGTGACTGTATCACTTCTGGAACAGCAGCTGTAATTGTAGTCACCACCTATTTAAATTTATAGTATTTTGTAGTCATCCCCAAAGATTCATCCACTTATTCCATAGACTACATAAGTGAGTTAAATGAGAAAGTGATAAGAATGTTTAATAGACTCAGTTCTGTTTGGGTTCATAAATCTCTCCTCTACCAACCTTGTCAAAAGCTAAAATTTATGGGTATTTATCTAGTCTCTATGATTGATGAAATATAGGATGTGGCATTTCCCATCAAGGTGTTCATATCTCCTCCTCAAGTTTACAACACGAAGTTAAGTTGTGTACTTCTGCCCGACTCATTCTAAATGTGGCAGCCATAGTTGTTTCTCATGCAAGAACAGTAATTGGCTAAAAGTCCAACTGCTGCACTGAAACCCACTGCTGTGTTTGCACTGAGGCCATGCTTTCCATGGGCCACTCTGAGCAAAGACTGAACTCAGTTGGGATATTAAGGCTGCCTTGTTCCTGGGTAATAGGGAACTCCTCTAGCAGGAAGATTTGGCTCTTGGACTCCCTATTCACCTTGCTGATCTTTCCTTAGAACTCGTTGAGTCTAAAACACTTTTATCCAAGCTCCCTTCCTTCCTTCCCTTGCTCCTTTACTCCAGGTCCTGCCTTGAGTACCTGCATCACAGTCTGACCATTCCCAGCCTCCTGCAGGTCCCTCCCCATTATCTCCCACAGGCATTTCCCCTACTAAAATTATTGCTCATCTATACTATTTTGATGTCCCATTCTCAAAATACCCAAACTAACACACCCAGTCCGTGATATAGTAAGATGGGATCTCCTCTAAGATATATTTCTTTATTCTCTGGAGGATAATGAATAAACAAACAGGCACACAAGAATCCAAAGCTACTAGTTCTAGCAGGCAGAGCTACTAGTTTATGTTTTTTGTGCTTGACTACCTTATTTTACAAATGAGGATAGCATTCCCTAGGATGCAATATACCATTTCTAGTTGCCCTTGATTTCAGTTCCATCTGATGTTATCAGGGATGCCTAGATGTTTTCTGGGAGCTAAAATTATTGAATAGGTACATTTAGATGTGTTTGGTGGGGGAGATGGTGTTGGGCAGGGATTGAAGGAAAAAGTGCTCTGCCTCCAATAGCAATGCTGATGAAGTAGAGGAATGGCTTCCAGTTTTTAATGGCTTACAGCCCCTAAGTCTCAGAGATGGTAGTCTAGAGATGAAGTGGTTTTTCTACCTTCTTTTAGGTGGGGGGGCCTGTTCTATTTCTTGAGGCAAAGCGTAAATAGACCACTGACTGTTTTCTTCAACCGAGCTCTGGCAGTTTAACTTAGAGTTCATAGAGGTAACTCCCAGTTTCTGGCAATAGATTGATTGTCATTCTAATTATGGATATTATAAGTTCTTGTTACTTCTTTGGCTTTCCTGTATATTTTATTAGGAAGTTGGAACAGGCTGCATAGGACAATTTACTCTGAAAGCTGGTATTTCTACAATTAACTGGCCAGGAAACAGGATCCAAATATATTATAAAATAACTTCATCTGTGTTTTATTTTCTATGCCATATTTCAAATAGATAGCTTGGCATTTTGAAATTACAACCATTAATAGTTACGAAAATATCACCAAAACAAGTTAGTGAATTTTTGGTACCATTCATATCAATTAAAAAAAGAAAAGAATTTGCTTGAAGATTTCTCTAGCTCCCATACAACTTTTATTCTGTTGTGCGTATATACTGTCCCAAGACACACACACACACACACACACACGCACACACACATACACACACATGCACACACATCCACACCATGGACTAGAATTGGGATTAGGTGCTCAATTAAGAGAATGTTTTAAGTCTGTCAACTTTGGGTCAATCATTTGATCTATACAAGCCTGGTAATACCTATAACAAATGGGATATTTTAGAATTCAATGAAATAAGAATCTTCTAGTTGCTCCTGTTCTACCTCTTACTGCCTAACAAATAGTAGGTGCCAAGAAAATAGTTCTCTTTTCCTTCTAATCTAGAATTTATTTCTCTTTTGATCCACGTTTCTCAAAAATAACATCTGCCAAAGTCTTTCTAACCCTGTGTTATCACTGATCACTGATCTTGGTCACAAACTAAGCCTCTTAACCTTGCCTGCCATAGGGTAACTTTAGGTTGACACTGTCTGTTAAAATAGAGGTTCAGTGTAGGGATTTATGAAATCAGATTCCAGCTACACCATAGGAAAGCCATGTAACCTCACGCAAATTATTTAACCCTTCAGAGCATTAATGTCTTCATTTATAAAATGGGATAATGATGCCTTCTCCACAGGATTGTTGTGAGAATGAGATGAAGAACCATCCATTAAGGGCACTGCACAGTGTCTAAAACAGAGAGGGCATACTGAAGTAAGCTCAATAACATACAGCTGAGTGCTGATCCCAGCCATGGACTGGGAACAAAATTGGAATTTTAATCAGAGTCCTCATCCTACTGTTTTACATTTCACACTATTTCACTGATAATGGCCATATGAGAGAATGTGGATGGACTAAATCCATATCCCACCTGGACCATCTCCCTTTAGTTTTTGCATCTTTTCTGCATTCTGTCCAGCTTTCTATAATGAAAGCAACCAGGCATGGGAGCTTGATGTGAAACAACCCCTTAGTACAAAGTGAGAGAAGCTTAGAGCTAGAAAGGAGCTTAGAGACTACTACATCTAAACCCTTTATTTTAAAATGAGGAAACTCCTGAAAAGACGTGATTTACTTAAGGTCATTCAGGAAGAAAGCGCAAACACAGGCCTCAAACATTTGTTCTCTCAGTGCAGAGGTCTTCCCTAGCATCAGAGATCTGTGTAGGTGGAGGAACAACTGACAGAGAAGAGCCCTGCACCAGTTCCCTTGGTTCCCAAGGGAGGACACACTGCGCCAGGCTTATCCATTTTAGGAGGAGTAGAGTCTTTGTAGATAGGCATCTGTGCAAAGGACTCACAAGCCAGACAAACTGCCCACCAGCCACATACTTTTTTTTTTTTGAGGTTTATATGCAGTGAAATGCACTGAATTTAAACATTGGATTCCTTGAGCTTTGATGTCTACACCTGTGTAACCATCCCAATCAATACTTAGAATATATTCATCACTCCCAGAAAACTCCCATGGGGCTCTTTTCCATTCACTCTCCATCACTCCATAGGCAACTCTTGATTATATCACCAAAGATTAGTTTTGTCTATTCTTGAACTTCATATAAATGAAGTTATATAGTATGAATTCTTTTATATCTGACTTCTGTCAGTCAACCATCCACATTGTTGAATGCATCAATAGTTTATTCTATGTTCTTTTTTTCTCTGAATAGCATTCCTTAGAATACTCAATAGGGGTCACAGATTTAACATGTAGTATGTAATCTTGGGTAAGCCATGTAAACTTTTTAAGCTTCAGTTTACTTATCTAAAGGATGGGAATAATATGGTCTATCTCTCAGGGTTGGACATATACCTATTAGAGCTGTGTATGAGAATGGTAAGTGCTCATTACAGGCAGTTGTAATCATAGAATCTCAATGCTCCTTTTACTCTAGAAATTACTGTGAGGAACTCTTCTATTTTTCAGATGAGGACGGGGAGGCCCAAGGCTTCTCTTCAGGAGTAACACTCAGGGCTTCTTGATGCCCTGCACTGTGCTTGTTCTACTACTCCACATACACTTTGCAGAAAGGCTTTATTAGGCTATTCCAAATAGTATGCAACAGAAAAGTGCTTTCTTTCTGAGGACTGTCAAAATACCCTCCCAATGAGAACCTAAATAAATAGTTTTCTGAAACCTTTCAGATTTTTTAATAAGTCAAAATACACTTTTCTGACAGCATAATTGCTTTTCATACTGGGGCCTTAAATCTGCACTATAAAAGAATAATGCAACAGTAGATCATTTGTGAAAACTTAATGAAAACGGAGTTAGGGAACCTCAGAGTCACTAGACCTTGAAATTCACTTTCAGAAACTAATTTGCAGTAAATGCATGAGAAACATATTTAGACATGATAAACTTCGAGGCTGGTGCTGGGCAGGTGTGGAAGTTTATCTTGATTAACTCCTTTGTTTTAATTAATGCCAAAGAGCAAAGTGTGGGGATCCAGCATTCTGTCAATGGGAGCCATTTTGAAGGGAACCATCAGTATTTCTATGTTCTGGATCATCTCAGTGGGACTGCCTGCTGTTGAGGATTGTGAGACCTTCTAAGACACCACACTTGCTTCTCTCCTCTCTGGTGCTGATCTCATTAATAAAAACAATTACGTCTCCTACTTATTTGGAGCCAGGTCACTAGAGTGGTTAAGTTCAAGTTATGGAGTTAGACATCCTAGGTGGAATCTCCTCTATCACTGTGAAGCTGTATGATCTTAAGCAGGTAATTTAACCTTTCTGTGCCTCAGTTTCCCTCTCTGCAATATGGAGATAATAATAATCCTCAAAGACTTGTGTTGAAGATGAAATTAATTAATATAAGTAATATGCTTAGAATCTGCTTACCACATAGTAAGTATTCAATGAGTGTTAGGTATTGTTATTTTATCATCATTGTAATGCAGAAATGGGCAAAGAGTCTTCCATACATCTTACCATTGAACCATCATGACAATCTTACAAGGTAGATACTATTATCTCCATCTTAGAGATAAGGAAATGGAGATTCAGAGGGGTAAGCTTTAATGGACTGATGTGATGGAACAGAAGAAAACAGACTTGTGACTTTGGTTTCACTTGAGAGCTGTCTAGAGTTTAGTTCATGCATAAGATAGCTTGACAAAGACCTACAAGTTCTTGAAATTTTGTTGTCTGTATTCAGAGACTTAGCAACCATTTGTTCCTACAACAGTCAAATCACCATTTTCCTAAACACCTACAGTGACCCAAGGTCATTTCAGTTTTCTCTTTTTCTTGTTAACCACTCACCCTTTAAAGCTCATTGCAGTCAGTGAGGAGGAGAAGGAGGTTGCCATTTCCTGGCCTTGAAGCACTAGGGCCTGTTATTGAAATGTTGAGGGCTTTTCTTCTTTTCCTTGAGTTGGGAGAAAAGAAATTCTCTCAGCCAGAAGGCTCAGCAGCAATGCATATACACTGACCCAAAATACCTTTAAGGAATTGGTTGGAGTCAGGAATCCAAAGGTTCTTCTTCATGCTACCTGGATTTTGATCTTGGTTGCCAGGGCGCCTGGTATGTGTAACCAGGAGAATGAGCCAAAATGAGCATGATGACAGCCACTTGTTCTGGAAAGTAAGATGCACCCAGGGTGTCAGTTCATTAGCTCATTTGATGTCAGGAAAACCTTCCAGGAGGTAAGACAGGGTAGGGATAATACCCAGGAAGTGGTTTATCCTAGGTCTGGAAGTTACTTTACGTAACTTTGAAAAGGCTCATCCAAAGTATGTCTTTAGGCTACTATTTCCTTCCCTTTTCTGAATTCTGACTTCTACACCTCTAAAATGAGGGCTCTGGGTCAGAACAATTACTTGAAAGCTTTTTTAGAGCAAAGGAACCCTTTTCTCAAAATCTGTAAAATATAAAACTGAAACAAGAACTCTCTAGGTTGAACTGGAGGGTGGTAGACCTCATTCCTTTTTGTTGGAAGGAAGTACCAGGATTATTTTTTAAATTTATTATTGAAGTATAGTTGATATATAATGTTATATTAGTTTCAGGTGTACAATATAGCAATTTGACAATTTTATGTAATTGATGTGAAACAACCCCTTAGTACAAAGTGAGAGAGAAGCCTCGGTGCTTACCATGATAAATATGGCCACCATCTATTACCATGCAATATTATTGCAATCCAATTATTATATATATTAAAAGTATTTTTGACTATATTCCTTATGCTGAACTTTTCATCTCTGTGATTTATTTGTTTTATAACTGGATATTCACCCATCCCTCACCCATCTCCCCTCTGGCAACCACCAGTTTGTTCTCTGTATTTAAGAGTTTGTTTTGTTTGTTCATTTGTTTTGTTTTTAGATTCCACATTAAGTGAAATCATGTGATATTTGTCTTTCTCTGTCTACCCAAGTTATTTTTAAGAGTTTCAGTGATTGATGTTTTTTGGTGGAATGGAGAAGTGAATAAGACTTAGACATGATATAGGGCCTGTGCCACCAGGAACAGGCCCAAGACTGGCCTTACATTCTGAATAGGTGCACTTATTACTTATCTTAGACATCAGGTAGCTGATTGCAAATGTCTGTTGACTTATATGGTTCGGGAACCTCCCCTCCCCAACAAAGGAAGGGTATTTTTAACTAAAGACCAGAAGGAAGGAGGGAAGGAAAGAAGGAAGAGAGAAGGGAGGGAGGGAGGAAGGGAGGGAGAAAAATTAATACTAACAGTTAAGCATTTTACCCTTTTCAAAGCAATTTTATGGATATTCATTAATTTAATCTTTACAATCTCTGTGAGGCAGGTAGAAATATATTTATTTCCATTGTAAAGATGAAGAGACTGAGGATTTGCAATGAGATTTGGGAGGAATAAAGTACCCTGTTAAATGACAAGAAGAATTGGGGAATAGCCTTTGAAGAAGGAGGCTGCAAAGTATTTTCAGACAAGGAAAGGGCATTGGGGAAGCATACCAGACAGAGAAACCGCATGAATAAATGTCCAGAGGACTGACTATGTATAATGCAACTAGGAAATGAGTGTCCCCTGTGTGTTATGATATTAACCAGTGTGAACCAGTTGCCTTATGAGTCCAAACATATGGGAAGTTACTAATTTGGGGAATGAGGGAGTTTGAAAATAATTGGAAAAAAAAAAAAAAAAAAAAAACCCTGGAGGGAGGAAGGGAGAGACCACAAGTTTGGGCTGGTGTTTATTTAATTTTATGCTACAAAATTCTATATTTTCTGGAAAACCAACAAGACACATGTTTGAATTTAATTTTTTAAATTGCAAAGTAAGTACATGTTATTTTGGATTCTGAGTCCAAACATTTGCTTGGTATTTTCCACACATCTTTTCTGCTCCAATTGGAGCACATCAAAGTTCTGGTTTGTCTTGATGCTGGGCAGACTTTCTGCTGAAGGCCGTCTGGTTTTCTTAAAATGCCACCGGGAAGATGGTATTGCAGGCTATGAAAAACAATGGAATTGACTTGGGGAGGAGGTGGTCGAAAACTTGGGGAGGCCAAAGAGAGGAGGCAGTCTTTCTCTGCCATGGAGCCACTTGATGGCCTTGACAAGTCCTTCCCCTCTAGGCCTCAGTTTCTCTATTTGTAGAATGAACAGTTTGGACATTTGAGGAGTTAGGTAACATGGGGGGCAGTTAAGTAATGATATTCAAAATATTTCCTGATTTCTCATCTCCTCTGTCATTACTGCTCTAGCTCAAGTCCTAATCATTCTGTCATGAAGATACTCCTCTCCTAGCAGTCCCTTCCTTCATTTATGCCACCCTGCAGCCTATAGTCTATACAGCAGGCAGATTACTCCTTTTAAAATGGGAGTTAAATAATTTAATTTCCCTGTTTTCAACCCTCCATACTTTCTGTTCTGTGCACATGCCATGCTATTTCATATATTTTTCCATTTTGTACATCTAATTCCTTCTCCTGCCTGCCATTGTCTTTCTATCCACTTCCAATTAGAAAATATCCACTCATGCATTACAACTCAACTTAAAAGAAGGGCATCTCCTCCAGGAAGCATTGTCTCAGCCCCTTCATGCTAAATGTGTTCTTCCCTCCTGTTACCTCTGAATCTCAGTACCTAGCATACCCTCTAGCGGAGTTCTTTTCATGCATTCATGCAGTGATATGATTGTTTACTCAGTTATCTACTCTACCAAATTAAGAACCCTGCCCCAAAGATAGGGGGTCATGTCATAATCACTGTTATATTTTTAATGCTTGACACATTGTCATATAATAAATACTTGTTGATTCGAGTTTTCTAGTAAATGTAAATGAATGAACAAATAGTGAATGATGAGTGAAGTTTGATGATGAAGATGATATGGGGCCTTAGGGACAGAACTGCAGTGATGGTCATGGTGATAGTAAGTGCTCACACATCTTGGTGACTTCCCATGACAGAGAGGAAAGTTCAACAAGAGAGCATGAGGAATGTCTTAGGTCTTGGAAACAGTGTTCAGTGAGTTTTCTACCACTGCATTCCATTTATGAGAAAACTCTGACAACAAGGGTGTGTGTGTGTGTGTGTATGTGTTTCCTCAGTAGTAGAGTCATTTAAAGTGCATTTTTTAAACCAAACACTACAAGATGGCTCCGTTCTTAGGACGGCTCTTTTGTTGGATTTGTCAAAGTCAGCCTTGCAGTTCTGACAAGGAGAAGACCCTCCCTTCCCACCATGTGACCTTAATTGGACTCACTTATGATAAACAGGGCATGGGAAAAATTTGGTAAAATTTTTCTGCCTGGCGTATAGCAGGGTAATAAAATGCATGCTGTTGTATAAGATGCCTTTGAACATTCAGTATCCAGGGATGAGTAATGATTACATCCCTCCTAGCTGACTCCTGGTAGAAGAAAAAACTCTCTTTCAGCCCTTGCCCAATGTCACTTATTACTGCCATTATAAATTGAAAACATTTTTCTGCCATAAAATTCCCTGTGATGAATTGTACCATAGGCATTAGCATTTTTTTCATCGTTTTCTTCTTGATGAGCTGGCAAAATAAAGAGAATAAAACGGGTATATTCTTTTCTTTTGGAGAAATCCAATCTCCGCAAATGACCCCCTTAAGACTCTCAATGACTGTTTCTCTGGATTCTGATCTTAAAAAATCATCCAACTTGGGGGCTTGGGTATGTGTATTATCATGCAGTTAGTTTATTATTGAGCAATAGTCTGTCTGAAAGTGATTTTGAGGATGACTTCATTAGTGGAACTACAGAAGTCTCCCCTTAAGTGATCTGAACAAGGAAATTGAGAGGGAATTTAGGACTTTTATTTAAAACAATGCTATCTTGGGCCCTTTAACCAATGCATCACGCCTCGTTACCTGAGCAGAAATACACACTTGATTACCCACATTCTGTCTTCTTTTTGAGTTAGTCCCACATTTGGAATAGAAGAAAGCTCGGGCTGATGTCCATTTTTAATACTAAGCACCAGGAATTGTGTAAGGTGCTTCTTGTATCAAATCCTCATAACAGTGTTATAAGAAAATATTATGCACATTTTAGAGATGAGGAAAAGAAAGGTCAGAGCTTTTGAGCATTTGTGAGTAACCTGTCTGAAATAATACAGATAGTTTAAAATGAAGCCAGAATTCCAGCTCAAGCCTGTTTTTTCCTAAAAGCTGTGTTCTTTCCTCTGCAGTATGCTGTCTCCCACATATGATGCAATGGAATGGACCAAGCGATCAAGTGATAGAATAATTTTAATATCATTGAATGATTTTTCTTTTGGATACTTAAATCTGACATGATATGTAGGCTTTCAAAATGTGTTCAAATGTAGGCAAATGTAAGTTGTCTTTCTTTACCTGACTGGAAGAAGCAGAAGGCCTCTGCTAATACTGCCTTTGTCTTCAGACTACATCATCTTTATCCAGCAGAGTAAAGACAAAACGGTATCTAATTCTGTTTAGGATTCTCTGTTTACATATTTCTCTCCCCCTAGACTGTGAGCTCTTTGAGTGCAGGGATCTGGTCAGATTCATTTCTACAGGTCTTCAATGGATGTATACTTAAGGGATAGATGAGTAAGTGGATGGAGAAATTTCAGGTTGAGAGAGAGGGACTTTGAGAACATCAGAATTTAAGGGATGGGTAAATTAGGAAAAATGAGTGAAGGAGAGTGAGATAGAGCAGTGTCATTGAAGCCAAAGGTAAAGGGAGTTTTAAGGAGAGAATGGTGAAAAGAGTCAAACACCAAAATAGTATTTAAAAAACAAAATGAGGATTTAGCATCAATAGAATCATTGCTTGGCTTGGTGAGAATGATTTCAGAGAAGGTGGAAGTAGTACCCAGTTTAAGTTAAGGAATTGGAGAAGTGGAAGCAATAATAACAGACAACCCTCTGGTGGAATGTATGTGAAGTGAAGACATGTTCTGTTTACTTAGAGAAGATGTAAAAGGGAGGATTTTGAGGATTTCAAGTTGTGAGACTTGAAAATATTTGTGAATATATTGAATATATTTTTTTCTGTTTCATAGAAAAAGCAAAAGGCATGGAGAGAAGTGGAAAACATGAACTTTGATCCAGCCATAAAGCCTCTCATTGATAGCCTGCTATTCTGTACAGGCTTCAAGCCACCAATGATGAAGATCCTGCCCATTGCCCATATGAGATGTGATCTGAAAGTTAGCCAGAGGCTTGTGTTTCATACATCCTACAGAAGACATATAAGGCCTCTGGGCATTTCCATAGCACTTCCTAAGGGAGTATAATTATGATGTATATCCTTAAGCTTCGGCAAGACAAAGAATTCTCACAATACCAATAAAACAAGAACCAGTGCTCTCTGTTACCATTTTATACTCTGAATACCTATCTCTCTTATGATCAACAGAAGAATTATAGAAATACCTTCAGGCGGTACATCCAAATGTCTTTCTTTTGATCTGACCACATAAAAAGGCAGATGTGTGTCTGTGCACGTGTGTGTGCATACGTGTGAGTGTTTAGAATTCAATTGTCTAGCTAACTTTTAATTATTCACTCTGTAAAAAATAGTACTACTCCAACTTAGGTGTCTAACCTCAAATTGTCAGGACCTGTGTGGTACTTTAATGAAGACTAGGAGCAAAAGTTGCCATGTATGAGCAGACAGCTCACCAAATCAGACTGAAACCACTGCTACCACTACAGTGAAATTTGCCGTCACAACCTCTCTCCCTTGATTCCTTTGCTTCTTCCTAGGACAAAGCCACATCAGACAAACCACCATTCTCCAAACATACTTGGTAATTGCAGACCTCTGAGTCCTTTATATGTATTTCCCTTTTTCTTGAAATAATGCTCATCTTTTTAACATTTCAAACTCGTCCTCATCCTCCAAGGTCTAGTATAAATGAAGCCTTCTCTGATCCCCTACCCAAAGAAGGGAGTTACTTTAACTCCAGCCCCAAAGCATGCCTGACATTTCCTAAATGTTACCTGATCTTGACAATTCTGTAGCCCTGCTTTTCTCAGTTTGGAATATCTTTTTGTCTGCCTTTCATCTCCACCTGTTCACATCTTAAAACCTGAGAACATTAAAGCTGAAACAACTCTTAGAGATCATAATTTTTCAGATGGGGAAATTGAGTCTCAGAGAAGGAAAGCAACTGGTAAACTAGCAGGACAACCAAAACTAGACCACAGGTCTCAAGAAGAGTGGAAGGGCAATGTCTTTTGAGTTAAAACAACCTGGGTTCAAACCCAGGCTCTACCATCAACAAACTATTTGATCTTTTTCATCATCCTCGAGCATCAGTTGCCTTATTCTTTTTTTAATTTTTATAAAAGATAATATCTCTATGGTTGTGCATTTCATTTAAAATGCCTACCTTGATGCCTGGCACATGATAGATGCTCTCTAGTTGTATGTATGTATATATTTTCACTTTAGATAGGCAATGTGATATAGTCACATAATAATAAAAGGATTTTTGCAATAGGATTTTGCAACTGCCTATTATTTATAGACCTTGGACAAGTTACTGAACTTTTTATGTAAAATGGAGGGCTTAGTATCTATTTGTAGGAAAGAAATATGTGAGGATGAGCAAAAATTTGCATGAAGTACCTAATGTCTGTACATCAATGTATATCAGTCATTCAATAAAGGTCCCTTATATCATTGGCATTATTTCTACTTTCATGATCTCATTTAATACTCACAGTAATTCTGCAGGATTCAAAGAGTAGATGTTATTATGTTTATCAAGAGGTATAACCAAGATTATGGGCTGGCAGCCATATTATGAAAACTCTGAGCCTTAATGACTGCTCAGAGTATGACATACAGACTTAGAAAAACCAAGGAATAGGCACTGCTCAGAAATCAGCCACGTGGGTGGGCTTCCAACCTCTGGGAGAACCAGGTGCCAGGACTGACTCAGGTATAGCAGCAGGATCAGTTGGAACTTAAGAGTTGGTCTGAAGGTATGAAAGTCCCAGGTATGAAGTCTTTCTTATCTACCTCCTCCCAGATAGAAGTGTCACTCTCTTATTTGTACCCTGCCCACACATGCCCTGGTTCCGTCACAGGAACTGTACTTCTTCTGTTCTTTCATGTGCTCCAATTCTGTCCAATTTGATTGTGAACTGTTGGGGCCTTTTATGATTCACATCTGGAGTCTCATTTACTAGCATATCCTCAGTGCTTAAACATAATATTTTGTTGACTATTACTTCACACAGAGCCCGACACATAGTAAATACACAGTGAGTTTTCAGTAAATGAATGAATGAATGAATCAAATGAAACAATATGTGTGAAAAGATTTTGTAAACTGTAAAATGCTGTTTGTAGGAGAGTGGTTATCAACAGTGATCATTACTAAGTCAGCCAGTAAGCTCCTTTGGACCTTAATATGTTGTTCAAACCTCAACAGTTGGGCATTCAAGGCACAAAATGGCCACATGGTGAGCCACAGAGGTACAGGCTGAGTCAGAAGGGATGCTATGAGGTCGTTTATTTTCCCTTCTCTGAAAAGCTCTGGTAAAGATCCCATCTTTCATGCCACCTGAAACCCCTGTGGGAGTTCCCCAGGAACATTATACAGAATACTGGGCCCACCTGGGAGCCATTATCCTGTGTGAGATGACAGGTCTGGAAAAAACAACATGATTTGTACACATTCCCAGCTGTCATTGAAGCCGCTGCCTTAATGGATTAATTAGCTCTCTGTGTATTAGTGCGTGTATTGGTGGCTGGGCTGCTCAGATGCTCATAGGCTTCCGTGGACAGTCAAAGAGGTGATGACAATAATAACAGAAATAATAACAACAGCTAATATTCACTGAAAGCCTACGATATGCCAGATAATGTTTCAAGTACCTTGAATGGATTATTTTATTCTCATAATAGCTCATAAGGTACATACTATTATTATCTCTATTCTACAAGAGGAAACAGTGGCAAAACCAGAACTCAAACCCAGGATGCTTAAATCCAGAGTCTGTAAGCCAAATCAATAATCTTATCCCCAATATAAAACTGAAGAAACAGAGGCTCAGATGTTAAGTGGCTTGCTCATAAGTGATTGAGCCCCTCCAGTCCTGCCAAGTGCAGACCTGTGCAGAGAGAGTCAAGCAGATCCATGCATAAGTAAGTAGCAGGGCTTGAGCAACCCAGGTCCTGTATGACCTCTGGGAGCAAGGCAGGACTCCAGACTCAAAAGGATTGGGTACTGGGGGAAGATCTTAGCCACAAGAGCAAGGCAGGGTCCTAAGTGTCACAGAAACACAATGATCAGCAATAGGCTGACTTAGTACTGCTTCCCCCAAGTCATTGAACAAGTGCTCTTTCCATTCTGCTTTCTCTCTCTACACCCAACCTTTCCCCTTCCCAATTCATTAAGAAAAAGAGTAAGGAAATGCACAATTACCAAGTGCATATTATTTGAAAGCATTTCTAATGTGTAATTTTTGGTGATCTTCTAAACAATTCTGTAAAATACATAGTTTTATTTTTCTCATTTTGACAAAATTGAAGTTAACAGCAGTATTGTGCCGCAAATCACACAGCTGCTAAGTATCTGAGTTGTGATTTTAACCTGGGTCTATAGTACATAGTAACACTCAGTAAATACTTATTGAAGTGAGTGAATGAAAGAAAGAAAGGAAGAAAGGAATAACAAGGTCGGGGATCTTTTAAGTGCACCAAGTTGCTTTTTAGGATAATTTAAGGCTGTGGTTCTTGACAAGGGCTGCTCATTGGACTACTTACAAAAAATACCAAATTGCCTGCCTCTGCTTCACTGAATCAGAAGCTATGCTCAGGCATTGTCTTTTTTTTTTTTTTTTAATGTCCCAGATTATTCTCATGTGTAGCCAGGGTTGAGAATCATTGGTCTTTGGAAGGACTGGGATTTCTCCTTGTCAGACTTAGATGTGCAGAGCTTGTAAGTGGTTGTCAAGTGGCTCCTGCTCTTAGGGGAAGTAGGCGGTGTAGCAGTGACCTTGGCCTTTGGGTAAGGTTTGTGCCACTCAGACTGCTGTTGTTCTGGCCTCTCTTGTCAACCTGGTGGAATATAGCTTGTTTGCCTGCCTTGTCCTCAGACTACTATCACCTGCCTTATCCTGAACTTGGCAGCATGAATTCCTTCCGTCTTACCAATGGCAGCTAATCCAGCACTGCCAGTAGCCTATTGGGATGCTACGTAAATTTCTCCTTTCTCAACCCTCCTCTGGCCCAGAATCCCCAGCCCTGAACTCACTGCCACCCAGTAATCCACTTCTACCAGCAAACATCTCGCCCTTGCTCTCTTTTGTTTCCTCTCAGTATAACAGTCTTTATGTGTTTCTACTTCTTAGTCTTCTGTGACAAAGAAGGATATTGTGAAAATCAATTGCTTGGGTCAAGGAGAAAGTATTGATTCAGCTAACAGTGCTGATGCTTCAAGTGAGTCAGACGGTGAGGAAGATAGAAATGACTGGCATTTCAGGGGCCTACTCTGCCAATTCCATGATACATACTTGAGAAATGAGCTCCCAAGAATCTTCCCTCCTGTCCAATTTTTGTGGCCTCTTGGGGCTGCCATTTTACTATCAATCCCACTTACCCTTACCCTCCTCTGCGCTACTGTAGTGCTCTGGGCATTCCTCCAGAACTGCACATATGGTAGTATTGGTGTAATGCGTGCGTGCGCGTGCACACACACACACACACACACACGTACACACACAAACCAGACTGGGATCTCCCTAAGGTCAGAGAATTACAAAGTATATTGTGTTATCTCTGTCCCCACTTCCCAGATCAGGTCCTGGCATAGAGCTGGTATTATATATGGTTGAATAGTAAAAAAAAGCATTTCACCAAATGTCTTCACAACTATTATTTTATATTGGATCCATGGCAATCTTAGAAGATAATGTTCAGGAATTCATATCCACATTTGGCAGAGGAAGCAGCTGATGGATTTTAACCCAGAACTGCTGACTCTATAGCAGAATATATTCTATGACAAAAGTGTTCTATGTCACCACTCTCCATGATGAAGTCATAATATCAGCAACTTTTAACACAATTGACCACTCACGCCTTCTCAAATTGCATTCTTCCTTTGGCTTTAGGAAACCACTTTCTCTTAATTTTCTTTCCAGGTCACCTTTTACTGGTTCACTTTCATTTCCTTAGCCTCTAGACATTGAAGTATCCTGGAGTTTGGTCTTGGAAGTTCTCTTTTTCTCAGTTAGTATTACATACTTGATGATTTCATCTAGTCTTATGGCTTAAAATACCATATATCAGCTGATGACTCCTAAACTCTTTGTAGTTTTTTTTTTTATTTGAGTATAGTTGACACACAATGTTACATTCATTTCAGGTATACAACATAGTGATTCAACATCTCTGTATATTATGCTATGCTCAGCGCAAGTATACCTACCATCTGTCCCCCTACAACACTATTATAATATCATTGATTATGTTCCCTGTGCTGTGCCTTTTATTCCCATGACTTACTCTTTCCATAAATGGAAGCCTGTACCTCCTACTCCCCTTCACCTATTTTGCCCTTCCTCCTACCCCCTTTCCCTCTGGCAACCATTAGTTTGTTCTCTGTGTTTATGGGTCTGATTCTGCTTTTTGTTTGATTGTTTATTCATTTGTTTTGTTTCTTAGATTCCACATATGAGTAAAAATGTATGCTATTTTGATGACTCCTGAACTTATGTCTTTACCCAGATCTCTTGCCTGAACTCCTGAATCATACATCTGATCACTTACTCAACATCTTGGCTTGGATATCTAGTAGGCATATGAAGTGGTTTGTCTAAAACATAACTTATAATTTTTAATCCCCAAAATTACTTTTCCCATAATCTCTCCTGTATTTATAACTGATAATTCCATCTATCTCTTTTGACCCCTCTCGTCTTTGAAATCATCTTTGATTCCTCTTTCTTATCCAACAGCCTATCCATCAATATACCTTATTGGCTCTATGATAAAAATATATACAGATTTCTGATCATCCTTATCACTTTTACCTCTGTCTCCATTATGACTCCCCTGGATTCCTGAAATGACCTCCTAACTTGTAGTCCCAGTTCTGCTGTTGCCTCCTTGGCTCTTCTACATCTACACTCACTACAATTTATTCTGATTATCCCTGGAAGCCGTCATGATCCTCTGAAATTAAAGTCATATGGTGATAGTTCTCTGCTCAAAATCCCTCAGTGGCTTCTCATCTCACTCAGAGAAACAAAAATACAAAGTCTTTACAATGGTCTAGAAGGCCCTACATGATATCCCTTACCTGTAGCCTTTCTGACCTCTTCTTTGCTTCCCTCTCCTTTGATCACCCTCTTCATCCACACCAGCTTCCTTGCACTCACCAAGCATACTCTTGCTTCAAAATGTATGCCCCTGCTAGTCTCTACCTACAATACTCTACCCAGGTATTCTCTCATTCTCTCTTCTCTTCCTGCTCAAATGTCACCTTATCAGTAATTATTTCCCTGACCATCCTATGTAAGATGGCAATTTGTCACATTAGCATTTCTTGCTCCTCTTATTCTGCTTTTGTTTCTCCTTCTGACTTCCTGAGTATTTTAATATATGTGCTGCCGAAGCGAGCACTGACTTCCTGAGTATTTTTTATTGACTGTCTTCTCCACTAGAGCATAAGTTCTAGGAAAGCAGAACTTTGTTACTGGTTTGTTCATTGCTGTATTTCTAGTGCTTAAAACAATGCCTGGCACTTAAAAGGCTCTCTAATCATTGCTGAATTAATTAATTCAACAAATATTTATTGAGCATCTGCTATAATCTTTTGAATCTTTTGAAGGTCACCCATGATTCAGATAACTTATAAAGTACTTCTCACATATTATTGTTATGTATTTGTTAGAATACATTTGTTAGAACAGCCAGGAAAAGTGGGCATTAGCACCTGCAATTTATGAAAGAGGACATTTGAGCTCAGGGAATGAAAATGGCTTGGTTAAGATTACGTAGGAAAATAGTGGCAAAGTTGGCTCTAGAATCCACATTTTCTCATTCCTGCATCCCAGGCCTTAAGCATGGTGCTAGATACTAAAATTTATGGGCAGAAATCCCTGCCCTCAAGGTGTCCATAATCTAATAGAAGAGGCAAACAGATAAACAGATGAGTAAAATATATGGTTGGTCAGTGATAGAGAAAGGCACAGGATATCATGGACGTTCAAAGAAGAACGTCCCCGAGGGGAGAGAAAATGGGCATAATTGAGAAAAAGGAAAGGTAAGACAAGGTTTCTAGAGATGTGTAGGGTCAAATATTTAAGGATGAATAGCAGTGAGACAAAGAAATGGAGTAATGAGAAATGCTTGCTTGATAAACTCCAAAATACCAGTAGTTTAACCCAATAAAAGTTTATTTCCCATTTACATAATTGTCCAACATGAGTTCTCCTGCTCAGCAGACAGCTTTCCTGTATTTAGTGATTTGGGTGGTGCCTTGAGTTTGTGGGGACCCCAGGCAAATATTTTTTATTGAACTTCTGTCTATATAAACAAGTTGATGAACAAAATTACAAAACTCATGTAAAAATTATGAAAGCCACTGTGACTATTAATGTATAGTGATTTATTGAAGAAGATTTAGAATAATGTGGAGAAAGAGATAGCTATATGATTTTTTATTGTCTAATCCACTGTATATGAAAATCATTCATGATATCTCAGCACCATCTCTTTGTGTTCTTTATTGTCAAATATGTGGTTCTACTTAATTCCATCTTTCTGATTTCAAGAAAAAAAATAGCAACCCTGTCATTAACCACAATGCCATGACTCTTAGGAACCTGTTTATATTGAAACAATACAGACCTTTTTGCCTCTGTAGTTCTTTTTAAGATTTTATTTATTCATTTGAGACACAGAGATACAGAGAAAGAGAGAGAGAGAGAGCATGAGCCGGGAGAGAGGCAGAGGGAGAGGGAGAAGCAGGCTCCCCGCTGAGCCAGGAGCCCGATGTGGGGTTTGATCCCAGGACCCTGGGATCATGACCCAAGCCAAAGGTAGACGCTAAACCATCTAAGCCACCCAGGCGCCCCTGCCTCTGTAGTTTTATAATATCATTTATTCAACGCTGGTTGCACTGGTAGTCATGACACTGTATTGTCCATCATGAAAGATGGCTTTCAGGGAATCTTTCAAAGCTGCTTTTGTGCTTTGTTGGTGTTGACCAAAAATGCAAGTCTTCCTCAGATATGCAGAAAAATGGAACCAATAATTTGCTTCTTAGTTATACTATGGCTTCTTTTTGAAATTTTACACTATAAAATTTCTATTCTCTTGAACTCTTCTCTTCACAATAAAAATTATCTTCTCTTAACTCTTTAGGCCATAATCATTACATGCTAGAATATGAACTCTTTCAAAATTGGCTGCATCCCTGACTCCATTATACAACTCAAGCAAGGAGAGTAGGCTAGAGTCTCTGGGCAGAGTAAAAGGAGTCATTTCATTGGTACAAGGAATGTCCATTCCTCAACTAACACAGCTTTAAAACAACCTGAAAGCAAGTGAAGCCACAGATAAGAAGGGGCCATTGACATTGTGAAGATCTCAAAAGCCCTCAGACAAGATAGGTATGGCCACCCTCAGAGGACTGCAGGACAGACACTGGTATGGAACCTATGCAGAGATGAATGACTGCCCTGAGTGCCAACAGCAGAAAGTGCATAGAGTAAAGAGAGAGTTGACATAGGAACCCATACTCCTGAGTTAACATACCATACACCAAAAGTTAGCAGTTGACATTCAGTAGCCTAGAGCCCTGAACTTGTCCTGTCATGTGCCTAATGTCAACACCATTCTGGCAACACAATCTCACATGATCCCCTAAAAGAAGTATCATTCCAGCTAGTGGAAATGATCCTTTCACCAGACTACCCTTCTGGAACCAGGACACTACCCAAAACCCCAGTATGAATGTTCAAGTATGTGTCCCAGAGCTCCCCTGGGCATTTGGTCCACCATTTGGTCTACATACGGGTTAGAGGCAGGAGCAGCTACATAGTCTATGGAAGCCAATACAAAATCAAAGTGTGGGTCCCTTGTTAAAAAAAATTATTAAGAATTATAAAATAGTAACAGCAGAACAGTAAACCAAACACAGGGCCCTTATAAGCACAAGGCACAGGTCACATGCCCATGAAGCCAGCCCTTGGCAGAGGGTCAGAGATCAATGCCCAGAGGGAAAAATGGGGACTGGTTTAAGCTCAGGACACCCTGCCCAGACAACACTATCGGCCTCACTGGTTCCAGGAACTGAGGGGGACCTAGAAAATTTTGAGTAATGTACTCCAAAGCACAGGGCCTCCTGATATGGGGGACCTAGAACACGGTCCCTCAAGGACTGCAATGTTGGTGATTCAGAGGCCCAGGATCCTTTCATCCTTGTGAGGAAAAGCATGGAGGAGCCCTAATACCTGATTTTTATGGGGCAGACCTGAAAGCAGTATACATCACTTCCACTCACAATTCATTGGCTATAACTCAGTTATATGATGACATCCAATTGTTAGGGGACTGGGAAATACAGTTCCTGCTTAAGTAGCTACTTCTTAGTGACAATCATATACTGTGGTGGCAGAAGGGAGAACAAGAATGATTGTTGTAAAGTTAGCCTCTTTGTCTCAAGTGGAATTGGGGAGCAAAAAAGCATTCACAGGAAAAGCAAAAGCATGAGAAAAGACCCTTAAACAAGCAAGGACATGGCCTGTGCAGAAATTATGAAGAGGTACTACTGGAACATAAAAGATGAGGTGGAGAGTGGCTAAAAGCAAGGCTGCAGAGGTCATTAGGGGTCAGGTTGTGGAGAGTATTGCATGTTATGCCAAGGAGCATGAAATTTATCCTGAGGAAAATGTGAAGTAACTGAAGGGTTTTGAGTGGGGGAGAGTGGTGTGGTCAGAACTGTGTCTCAGAAATATCTCTGGCTATGATGAATTGAGGACAGTGGTTGGAATCAGGGAGTCCTTCAGTTAACAAGCCATTAAAGTGATCCTAATATGAGATGCTGTGTCAGTCAGGCTCATTCACAACATAGAAGGTACTCTTGGTATGTTAAGTATAATCTCTGCAGGGGCTGGAGAGTGAAAGTCAGGGAAGCAGCTGTGGGAAAGCCTCATGGACATGCACAGAAACAACTCTGGCCTGAAGTTTATTAGCACATGGTTGGCAGTTGGAATTCTGGACATAGGTGAGATTGGCTAGAATATCAATAAATCATGGGTACGTGTTATTATGAACGAGTGAATAAGTGAATGAATGAATGAATGAAGATATATTTGCTTTTTCCTATATCTCTCATTCTCTCATATCTAGGCCTAGTTACTTAAGTAAAAAAAAAAACAAAATAGATATTAACCTTGGATCCCTATATTATGGCAAAATAAATTCCAGGTGGATTAATATCTAAGTATAAAAGGCAAAACTTAAATACTTTTAAAAGAAAAAACAGGAGAATATCTCTTTTTTTTTTTTTTTTTGAGAGAGAGAGAGAGACGGAGCAGGGAGAAGGATGGGGGAGGGGCAGAGGGAGAGAGAGAATCTTAAGCAGGCTCCATGCCCAGTGTGGAGCCAGAGGCAGGGCTTGATCTCATGACCCTGAGATCATGACCTGAACCAAAATCAAGAGTCAGATGCTCAACCAACTGAGCCACTCAGGTGCCCCAAAACAGAATATCTTAATGAACTTAGAGTAGAGGTGCATTTCTTAAGGCATACAAAGCAAACACCATAAAGGAAAAGATAAAAAATTGATTGTGATAAATTAAAACTTCTAACAAGACTCCTCAAATAAGGTAAAAATTCAAGTCACAGACTAGTAGAAAATAGTTATAGAACATTTAACGTCAAAGGATAATATATTATATACACGCACCAACATATTTCAAAACCTACAACTCAATTAGGAAAAAAAAAAAAAAAATGCAAAAATAATAAGGAGCAAGCAGTTCACAGAAATGAAGCTGCTAATCTTCACTGACCATCAGAGGGATGTACACTGAAGCCACAATTCTATATCATTCAAATTGACAACAATTGTTGTCATTATTGGCGAAGACATGGAGTGAGGGGAAAACATCTGCCACTGGTGGGAGGGGTGTAAATTGATATAACCACTTTGTAAAGTAATGCGGCATTATTCAGTAAAACTGAAGATGCTTATAGTTTACTAGCCACACATGCCATTTCTAGAGAATGTCATACTAATGCACTAAACAGACAGACTTTTTTTTTTAATTACAGTGTTATTCGAAAATTGGAATGGGAGCATAGATACATTTGGTTAGGTCATACATATAGCATACTACACAGAAGTTGAAATACATGAACTAGAGCTAAATTATCAACATGGCTAAATTCCAAAAACATCCTGTAAGGGAGTAAAGCCTGCTGCAGTTTGACAAGTTTATGTACAATTTAAAAGTATACTAAATAATGTTCTGTTTTGCTTATTATATATACACATACATAGTAATACCAAAAAAAAAAAAAAAACCATGGGAATGATAAACACAAATTTTCAGGAGAAAATTTGTTTAGAAAAGTTTACCTCTGTTATAGAAGGGAGGGTATTGGGTTAAAACATGGGAGTTTTGACTCATATTTGTAATATTTTATTTCTTTAAAAATATGAAGCCTATGGTGAAATGTTAGGCATTTATAGAGTGGTGTGCCATTCTTGGTACTACCCTATACATTCTCTTGGTCTTTTTACTAGTTGGTGTATTTGAAATATTTAAAAATTAAACGTTCAAAGGTTTAGATAAGGAAATTCACCTCATCTATAAAGCAGCTGTCTAAAGCAGAACATGGTGAGTGTCCTCCCCTTGGCCCTTTGGGGGTATTATTATTTTTGAACTTATCACACTGTTACAGTTTGCCTATCTACCTGCTACACTAGTCTAGAGAGTTCTTTGAGGGCAAGTGCCATATCTCTTTCTTTTCTGTATGTGCAGCCTAAAACAGAGTTAGTTGAGTATTAGTAAATATTTGTTGAATGATGAAATGACTCAATCAGTCTAATTCCTAGGAATGATTGCAAAGCTTTTTCCTCCCTTTGCCTGGCTTCTGCTTCTATCCTCTGAGCCTCTGAGCACCCCCTCTGGGCTCTCTTCTCCTTCTCCATAAGCAGCTGCTGTTATTTTAATTGGACAAAATTGTGAAGAAAAATATGAGGGTGCCTTTAAATATTTCTGTAAGAAAATGGCCCCTGTGATTGAAAGCCATTAACTGGTTGTAATGTAACTTTTAAAATACAGTTGTTTACTGAAGCAAAGCAATTTTGTCTCTTGCTATTAACACTAGAGTTTTGAATACATTAGAATTTATGGCTTCTTTTTTCCATGAAAGGGAGCTGGATCACCTTGAGATGGAATTAAATAGTTGGCACTGCTGTGTACTGGACAAATGCCACCGATGGCCAAGAAATTCAATGTATAGGGTGCATCCCTCCCTAAATCCAAAGTACAGTTCTGCCAGCATTGGCCAAGTTGTAGATTTTTAAAGGAATCTTGGGAAGCTAGCTCTCAACAGGAAATCAAGAATGGGGAACAGCTTGTGAAGAGAAGGGCAGTCTAGTCAGATACAATAGGGCCTAATGCCTGAGGCTGGTCCTTTTCGCTTTCTATCACAAGAAACAAGGGAAGGTCGGCTCCAATTAAAGAGCCAGGGTCAGGGCAGACATTTACCTGTGAGGGCTCAGTCCAGAGAGGTATTTATAATAGTTAGTGATTAATGACTTCCAGCTACCACATATTTGCTGCGTGATTTGCTGGATGTTTCATACTTGTTATCTCATATTCCTCACAGTATTCTTTCCATTTCACTGACGAAGAATCAGATTCAGAGAGGTTAAAAGTTTTTCTGAGGGTCATACAGCCAGAGGCAAAGCCAAAATTTAAATCTAGGACTGCCTGGCTCCCTGTTTTTTAAATTATACCAAGTTCAGTGAACTGGCACACAAAGCTATCTAATAAGAGATTGCCTATGAAGAAGAGCTCGTGCAAGATAGGGAACACAGAGGGGAGATCTCACAGGGTGCCAGGCCATGGCCTTCGCCTTTCCTCAGCCCATCTGTCTCACTGCTGCTCCAGGAATGACATCAGGTGCAGACGGGTAGGATTTGGGTTCAAAGCCCAACTGCGACATTACCCATACAGCGTGACTACTTAGCACAAATACTGTAACAGTGGTTTAAAATGTATAGGTTCATATCCCTCATAACTCATATATCTGTCTATCAAGCTCCAGGGCAAGGGGAGAGCCACAGAGGGGAACATTCATCCTGCTGAGGAGCTGTGGGAAGCCTAGAAGAAGAGGAAGGGTGTGCACTAGGCTTGAAGTGGGAGTGGAGCTCTATATATAGGCAGGCAGTGCAGCACAGGGAAATGCAGGCCTGACTCCGAATCCCCACTTTCATATTTAATAGCTATGTGCCCTTGTACATGCCACTTAATTACTCTGAGCCCTATTTTCTTTACTTTTAAAATGAAAGCAATAATAGCAGATATCACTTACTGAATGCTATATATATGTTATCTTATGTAATCCTCACTGATCCCTTGAGGTCTGTGCTGTTTGTTTGTTTTTTTTTAAGATTTTATTTATTTAAGAGAGAGAAAGAGAGAGAGAGAGAGAAAGCACGATCAGGGAGGGTGGGAGAGGGAGAAGCAGACTCCCCCTGAGCAGGGAGCCAGATGCAGGGCTCAATCCCAGGACCCTGGGATCATGACCTGAACCAAAGGCAGACACTTAACCAACTGAGCCACCCAGGCACCGCCCCCCACCCCCACAGAGGTCAGTGCTATTTTTATCAAGATTCCTTTACCTTCCGGATCTGTGGTGCACTAAACTCCAGGACAATTGTTATCACCATCTGGGCGTAATGTGATTTGGGAGGCAGGTGGGGCCAGAACGGGTGTCAGAGAAAAACAAGGCTGTTTGTGGAATCAGAGAGCCATTGAGAGACAACACAAGTTCACATAATACTCACAGAAATTCACGCCTGTCAAATCACCCAGAGTTTTAGAGAAGTGGCTTAGAAACAAGAGCCATGTATTATAGCCACACTGGTAATAATCTGATGTTTTCATGTAGCACTTTTCCACGTGGTATGTCATTTGATCTTGACAACCTTTTAGGCAAGGTGGAAGAAACATAAAATGTGTCTGTGTGCTCTTAGACAGGTCACTTCCCTCTTGGAGCCTCTGAACAGTGCCTGACCAAAATGCAATCATATTCAATAAATGTTTAATGTAATAACATAAAATTCAGAGATGCTATTGGAATCAATTGGGTAATATAAAGGAGAGTGTGTTGTAAACTATATTTCACCCATAAATAATAAGTGTCAAATTGGCTTTCATTTAGGATTGTGGTTCATTTCTGGGAGCATCTTATCTGGGATAAGAGAACCTGGTATAGGGAGCAGTTTTGCTAAGATCTTGAGGCTTTCAAGTATGCTGGGGGTTTAAGGCTGGTCTTCAGTCCCAAAGGTCAGGAGAAGTAGTGGCATGGAAAAAGGATCAGAGTACAAATTAAGAAACTGAGGCATATGTCCAGTTATGGGACTGAGTATGGTCAGGGAAGCATGCGGCTTAGGGCAGCAAGACCAATTACTGAATTACTCATCATTTGTCTACTGATGATCCTTGGCCTGTCTTTTCATGTTTCTGCTCCCAGTCAAAAGCTCAGCAATTCATCTGAGGCTCAATTTTCAATTTACCTAATTTTATCAGGCTTCTCTACCTCTGGGCTAGGCTGGATTTAGGCAAATGCCAAGCACGTTGTTCCTGCTCTGAGCCAAGTCTCAGTCAGCAGCCTGTCTCTCTGGAAGGTGTCTGCAGCATGGACTAAATTTACGATTCCTCTCCGGGAGTCTTAAATAGTACATGGTGGCCTTTTCATCTACCCATACAGCATTATTAATACATCCTCAAAGCTTAGGATCAGATGGATAGAAGTCTGTGAAACTGAAAGGAGAAAAGAAACTTACCTTCACTGAGCATCTGCTAGGTCTCAAACACAGAGCTAGGTATCTTCCATCCTCAGTGGGTGTTTGCCATATTTGCTGGTATCTCAACCCCTTTTGAATACTCTCCTTCACAAGTCCTTCTACCGTACAGTACAAGTTATAATGGTCACTTCCGCAGCTGCTCCCACAGCTAGGGCACACGTATGTGACATAGGCTTCACCCATCAGAAGCCCCCACGAGACATCAGTTCTGAGCTGGGCAACTGTGAGGCCTGGGCAGGAGAGGCAAGCTTGAGTTCCCGGCCCGGCAATGTCCTAAGTGCTGGGAGCATAATAGTTGCAATAAAGTTGAATTGGTGGCACAGAAGTGGCAGGAGTGCTGACCGTAGCATCCGGTACTTAGTGGCAGGGGCGGCAATTGATTTTCTCATCAGACTACTTCTGTGCATGGCTTTGGGCGTGGAGCTTAGCCTCCAGCCTGCTTTTCTGGATCTTCAACTCATTCTGTGAGTAACTAGGCTTCCTTTAATAAATTCCTTTTATGATTAATCAATGAGTTAGTTTCTATTACTGGCAACTAAGAACTGATACCCATCCATTATCTCAGTTGCTCCCCACGTGTCCTAGTGCGAAGGCTTTCCTACCCCCATTTTCATGCATGGAAACAGTCTCAGTGGCTAAAGAACTCACCCAAGGTTCCACAGTCAGATTTATCTAGTTCCAAAGCCCATCACCTTTTCTCTGCAGCACTCTCTCCCTGACCTTGGAGCTCTCTGCCTCAGTGTCCCTTCTTCCTGTACTCAGAAGCTGGAGGACATTGGGGAGGTGGAAGAGAGGTCATGGGCAGGAGAGGAGAGTGCTCCCATCCCCTGTACATCCACCTTGTGTGTTTTTCAAGAACATGAATATTTATTCCCTTTATTTATCCTCTTGTTCTTACACTCTGATCCCAACCTCCCCTGAGAAGATGTTACTGACCACCCTATTTAATGAACTCCTCCCTGCCCCTCCCACTTCATGTCATCTCACTCTACTTTATTTCCTTTATATCTGATATTATCTTGCTCATTTCCTTGGTCACTCGATGTTCCTTCATTTACCACCAGAATGTGAGCTCCATAAAGGCAAGGCTTTTTTAGCTCAGGCATGTATCCTCATGCCTACTACAGGCGCTGGTAGTTAGTAGATGCTTAAGAAATATTTGTTGAATGAATAAATAAGCAAACAAATGGATGAATCAATTGGAATTAGTTTTCAAGCTATCCAGTAGAAAGAACTGGGCTTTGAAATTAGACAAAACCAAGTTTAAGTCTAAATTTTCCAATGTATTAGTTGTGTGACTAGGAAAATTAAGTAGTTTCTCTGAGCTTTTGTTTTATCAACCTTAAAGTAGAGACAAGAAGTCTTCCCTCATAATTCCTTCATAGGGATGAATGCAATAAAGTGTTGCTCCTCAACACTTCACATTAGTTTCTCCTCCTCATTCAATAATTCTGGTCAAAACTACTGACCACAATGGAGATAAGTTGGTCTTTTCCATAAATGGCTTGCATAACAAAACACAGTAGCTTCCCCTTCAACTCTCTTCACGTGTAGTTAGTATAGCTCTTGCACAGAACCCTGAGAATCTCACCAGAGAAGCTCTTCTTCCCAGCCACTGAGAGGTGACGGAGCACACAGCAGTCCTCACTCGATGTTTTTGCTTACCATGCCCATCCAGTTATTTCTCTGAAAAACTGGAGTAAAAGATGAGAGTGCTGAATCTAGTATCAACTCTGAAACTGATATCTGTGTTACCTTGGTCTACTTACTTCCCTTCTCTGGAACTGAGACTTTTTAAATCTCTAAAATGAGAAGTTTGGACCAGATAATCTGTTAAATGTCTCCAAATCTTACATGATATAACTTTATTTGCATATTTCTGCCCTGATTTTTGAAGCTCCTGAGAAAAAAGCTGTTGGACAATGTTACTGTTTTTATTATTATTATTACTGTGTTTTGTTAGTCACCATACAGTACATCATTAGTTTTTGATGTAGTGTTCCATGATTCATTGTTTGCATATAACACCCAGTGTTGGACAATGTTATGTCCTTTTTTTGTTTTGTTTTTGTCTTTGTTTTTATGTTACATTAGTCACAATGTTATGTTACGCTGTAAGTACCAAGACATTATGAGAGGGACTTAAAATTGGGGGTAGGTGGGCTGAGGTAAGACAGAGGAGGAGGAGGAGGATCCTCAGCAAAAAGGCAATATAAAAGCAACAGCAAGATAGGACAGACTGTAGAATTGTGTCCAAAGCACAGGCCATGTGGCATGACTGGTACGGTCTGGCCAGGAGACCAGAAAAGGGAGCTGAGAATCCCTGAGATGGGTCCTGATGAATTCTCACCAATCTTACTCAGCTCACACTGGCTGCTCTTAAAGGTCCTAAAACTTCTCTCATGCACTTATTTCCAGCACAGCATTCTGAAATCAGACCCTCAAAGGGTATTTGTGTTGTACCTACTTAGCCCTGGCACTCTGCAGAGCTCTGAGGATCCAGCTAGGGATCAAATATGGTTCAACCCATAAGAAGTTTATAGTGCTTACAAATACTTACATTTGACTAGCTGGTGACCTTGGGCAAGTTACTTAATCTCCCTGTGTCTCATTTTCTACGTGTATTAGAATGGGGACAGTAAGGTTACTTATGTCTAGGGTTCTTGCTAGAATTATGTGTATAGCCAATAATGCATTAATATAATATGAGAATTCAGACTGTAGTCATAAAACAGCTTTATTTTTTACTCCTATCAGTACTACCTCAAACCTATTCCAGACGGGTAGTCCTTCCCCTGCCCTGGATGAAAGTTCCTCGTTGAGGTAATAGAAAGTCCTCAATCATTCCAATTAACAAACACAACCTCAGTTCAGTAATTAAAAATGTCCAATCCCAAACAATAATCAAAACTCTGAACTTGACAGAATGTCTTCCTCCCTCGTACCTCCACTCTCCTCCCAACCCAGCAAAGGTGGAAATGAGAGAGGGAAGGAGTGCAAACGGAACAAAAAGAACTCACTCGCCTGGTCCTCTCTCTCCTAGGCTGCTTCATGCTCTCTGTGCCTGGTAGATTGTTTGCAGCTGATTCTCTCTCCAGTAGGTGCTTTGATGGGTTCTTTGGAGGATTTTCTGTCTGCAACCATCACTTGAGGAATGCATCCTTTTCCTCCCACTGTCACTACCCCCCTGATTTCCTGTTTTTCTGGTGGCCTAATGCATAGATAGATAGATAGATGATAGATAGATAGATAGATAGATAGATAGATAGATGGCACAGAAGTTGAAATGGCATCAAACTGATTCTTTCTACTGTGTGCCCCACATCTGCTCAGAGTCCTGTGCCCTGGCAAGTACTAGGATCATAGCCAATCTCAGGGCAGCTACTTCACTTGCCAGTGTCTCTTGCTCACCAGATTTCTGAGGAAGGAGTGAGAATCCAGCACACTGTGCCTCTCTCTCCCTGTGCAGGCATGAAGGACAGAGGACCTCCTCTGGGGGCATGGCATGTGGGACTTGAGGCATCAGAAATCCCCCTCACGAAACCCTCTCTTTAATTTTCAGTCCTCTTTTCCTTTGTATCCTTGAGTGAGTGAGGTGTTTCCAGAGTCTCACAATCAGTTTTCAGATACATACTTGGAAATTCTGTATAAACTCTGATATTTCTGCGGGTATTCCAAATAAGCCTTTCTCGTTTCCTGGTGCCTCCAATGAAACGCCCACTTTAGCATCCTGTAACACAGAGAGAGCACTCAATATATGTCACCGTGTTTATTCCAGACTCCCTTTTAGTCAGCTCAAATAGACATCCCTTTAATTTTCTTCTAGTCTTTTATGCATGCATCTCTTCTGTCAATGACCAGGACTGCAACAGTGCCTCCCCTTTCTTTAGCTATCCCTCCTTGTCTACATACTAAGCGTCAAGGAACAGTCGTTGCACTAAAGGCCACATGAATAAAGAAGTGAAGACTGTCGTTATGACTCCTCAGAAAAGTCATCACTGCTTCACCTTTGCTCTTTCTGACATGCTGAATTCTCCGAAATTGGTGCATCAAAAAAGGCAAGAGAGGGAAAAATAGATGAGGTAAACTTCAGAAAATGGTGACCTGGAGATGGATGAAGTCTAAATGAGAGCAGGTGTTTATTGGGCCCATTCACAGGGAGGAGAGTGTGACAGAGTTCAGGGGACAGCAGAAACACTGGGGTTTTCGGAGGGAACCTGAAAGCATATGGCAAGTGGACAAATCCGTGAAAGATGGCAAAGCTGTCTGCAGAGTGGCTGAGCTCAACAAGGGCAGCCGCGGCAGGGAGGCTGTCACGGGGACTCGGGACTCGGGGAAAGAAATGAAGGCAGGCTGGCAGAGAAGGCCAAGGAAGCAAGAGCAAAGGGAGGGCAGGAGGGCTCGATTTACAAACTGCTGACAAAGCACAAGGCAAACATGCAGAGAGCCCAGGCACTAGGTCAGTGCAGGGATTTCTAGTCCCATCTTTGACATTGCTTCGCTCTGCACCTTAAAGAAGTCTTTTGCCCTCTCTAGTCTTCTCTTTTCTACATTCGTAAGTCAAAAGAGATGATCCAAATATTCTCTAAGGACCTGTTTTCCAGCCTTTGTGAAAAATCGTCTTGCTTTTGTGGAATGATGCTAAGAAAGATATCTTGTATTTTAAACCTCAGTATGTTTTTAGTACCCTAAAACAATCAGATTGTTTTCTATCCTGCCTCATCTGAAATCAGTTCCATTGAAGGACTGGGCTGTCTGATTAAGAGTGAATATCCTACAGGCAATTTGGAATGTGCTGCACTTTGAAGAGTGGAAAGGGCTATGGTGGGTTAGTGCAGTGAGAAGCCTGGGCCAGTATTCATTTATTCTTTCTTTTTACAAACCTGTTTTGAGCACTTAAAGCTCTAAGTGTTCAGTTGAGTTTAGAGCAGAACAATGGAAGAGAATGGAACAGCTCAAAAGCATTAGCCCCAGAGGCATTGTGGATTTTAATATAATGAAAGAAGAAGAATTGCCCAAATTTGGGATTAAAGAGAAGAGTGAGTGCTGCCCTCCCCTGTTCTCTACCTCATCTTCATCTCTCCTTTCATTCATGCTGCAAATATTTATTGAGACCCTACTATAATTAGGGTCAATATACCATTGAGACCCTACTGTGTGAGCACAGTGCTAGAGATGAAGCACAAGTTAAGAAGGAGTCTCTGCCCCTTGTGGAGCCGTCATTCTAGCAGACAGACCAACAGTAAGCCATTAAGCACACAGTTATTTAAGTGTGATGAAGAAGCTCAGGGTGCTAAGAAAACATACAGTGGGGAGACCTGACCTACTCTAGAGCATCAGGAGAGGCTCTTCTGAGGAAGTGACTTTTGAGCTGGGCTCTGAAGAAGGAGGAAGAGCTAATAGGATGGGGGCAAGGAGGAGAGAAGTTGGCAAAGAAGATGCTGACAGAGAAGGGATAAACATGCTCCGGGGAGAGGGAAAGGAACATGACGTGACAGAGGGATTGAAAAGAAGGCCAGAGGGAAGCTGTGTTCCTCGGGAGAGCTGAGTCTCAGACTAGGAAATAAAGAAGCCGTTCCACATGCTTCAGGTGGCACATGGGACCCATCACTGGCCTGTCCCCTCCTCCTTTGTGTTCTTACTTGGCATATTTTCCCAAAGAGACTGACTTGGCAGTCACTTCCTCCCTGTTGCCCTCCCCCTTACCCATGCCCTGGGGTGGTGAAGTCCTCTGCTTTCCTCTGCTCCTCTTCTTCCTCTATAACCATCAGTTTGTAAATCTGTAGTCTCCACTCAACTGTGAGTCCTTATGGACAGAGGGGGTGTCATTTATCTCTCTGTCCTCAATGCCTGGTACCGAATCTGGCACCAAGTGCTTGTGGAAGGAACCCAACACAGTATGAACAACTTTTAGATTACTGATACAAAGCGTAGTGGTGAAAGGGCTCTCGGACTTTATCTTGTTCAATCTCCTCATTTTACTAATGAAGAAACAGAGACACAGAGAGTCAAAACAAATCCCTCAAGGTCTTGTACCTGATAAGCGGCAAAGCCAAATTCAACACCAGTCATCATCATCCTAGTCCATTGCTCTTTCTTCCACATCCTGGCTTGTTGATCATGCTATCACTAAGTAATATAAACATCTCCTATAACTGGTGTGTATGGACAATCAAAAAAAGATATACTTATCTACTTATACATTATTCATACAGCACATGTTTACTGAATGCCTCCTAGGGGTCAGACGCTCTCCCTTAGGCTAGGGATTCAGAGTTCAGGAGCACAAAGTGTTCACTTCACAGTGCGGTCAGTGCCTGTGGGACAAGTGAGTACACATGCCTAAAACAGTCAGACAATTTTAATGTCTGAGTAAAATGACTTCTGAGACATGGGAGAATGAGAAAGGCTAATGGGAAGGGTGGATCTTGAGCTGAACATGGAGGGCTCAATTTCAGTAGGGCAAGGAATGGTGTTCCTGATGGTTAGAAGAGCACGAACAGAGAGGTTCAGAAGAAGGATATCTTTTCATATATTCAGTGTGATGATAATAATTAGCTAACATATATTGACCACTCACTGTAAACCAGGCACTGTTCTAAAGACTTTACGTGTATTAACTTAATTGAATTCTCACAATCTACATTTTCCAGATGAGGAAACTGAGGCACACAGAGAGAAAGTGACTTCCCAATATCACACAGATAATTACAGGTAGAGAAAGGATTTGAACCAGGCAGACTAGCTCCAGAGCCCTTGCTCTTAATATTGCTCTGTTTAACTCTTAGCATTGTCTCTTGACAGGAAGGGCCTTTGTGATACATGTTGCGAGCACTTGGCAATATAGAGTTGAGCCAGATTTGGAAAAACAAAGTTGTTGGGTTTTTGCCCATTAGCTGAGTATTTACCAGGTACCAGAACAGGGCTAAGCTCTCTCAGACAATATCTAACTCTCATTTAATGCTTACAATCTATGAAGTAAGTAACATTCTCCATTGCGTGATGTGAATCTAAGGCCCATTGCAATTCTGTAGCATGTTTAAGGTCTAATGAAGGAGTTTGCATGCCCACCACAGGGTTTGGGCAAGTGCACTAGGAAATGGGAGTGCACAAAATCACTGGAACTGGAATGCATACTGGGAGGCAATATGGGCCCAGGATCTCAATGTGGGGTAGGGTTGGGTTCAGATCCTGGCTCCATTACTTCCCAACACTGTCTGTCATAAAGCCTCTCTGGGCCTCAGTTTTTTTAATCTATAAAATGGAGACAACAAACCCTGTATTCTAAGGTTATTATGAGGAGAACTAGATGTGCACATAAGTGGGATCCTGGGTCCCTGGTTATTCTTACTAAACCCCCTGGCTCGGGCCTACTTTCTTTTATTGTCGAGTTCCACGTCTCCAGCAAGCTGCAGAAGGCTTTCCAGCTGGAGCCTGGACAGCGCGGCAGCACCACAGCCAGTCTGCCATGCCTCTCCTCTCGCCAGGCAGGAAAGGATGGATTAAAGGGGCTCATCCTGATGCAGTAATCGCACAGCCTCCGTGATTGCCACCATTCAGGTCACCTCCGGCTAAGATTGAAGGGCTGTGCACTCGATTTGCCTAGTTTAGTCCTGGACATCTGTGGCCACCTCATACCATAGAAGAAGGAGTGATGGCGCCAGCCGTTTGAAGCCATACAGCACGTTCTTCTCTGGCTGTTTCTCTTATTTATAAAAACAAGTGTTTTCTGGACCAGCCTCATGGATGGAATCAGATTTTACGTCCCTCCTAACTCAGAGATGTTTTCTGCTCCTCAGTGATGCAAAGAGTTAGACTTTAGTGGGAAGACAGTGGATTAGGTAATGATTTATTGTAATGTGAGGGTTTAGTCCCTTGTCCTACTCCCCCTCACACCTCATATGGAACCTATAGAGTTGTTTATCTTGGTATGAATCAGTTTCTGAACCTTCCCCAGGAACATGTTTGACAAACCAGAAGTGGGGAGAACAGGAGAGTATGAGATCCCCTGGGGGCAGAGGATGAAGGATATTGCTAAAAAGGCAGGCTGCAGAAGGGGCAGCATGAGAGAACAGAATGAAGCCTGGGGTGTGGACTTACCTGAGGTTCTAAAACTGGCTCTATCAGTTGCTACCTGAGTGATTTGACATTAGTGCCTTCACCTCCTCTCTGAGCCTGCTTCCACATCTGCAAAATCGTGGGGGATCAACTATATCATTTGTAAGAATTCTTCCTCTGGGGGCGCCTGGGTGGCTCAGTTGGTTAAGCAACTGCCTTCGGCTCAGGTCATGATCCTGGAGTCCCTGGATCGAGTCCCACATCGGGCTCCCTGCTCGGCGAGGAGCCTGCTTCTCCCTCTAACCCTCCCCCCTCTCATGTACTCTCTCTCTCTCTCTCATTCTCACTCTCTCAAATAAATAAATAAATCTTTAAAAAAAAAAAAAAAGAATTCTTCCTCTGACTGCCTATGAGGCTGAAGTAAACTCTGAAGACTTCACAATTTTACTTAGACTTTGCCCTGCTTGCACCTAGCTATAGTAAGTCTTCAAGTGGTATATGAGTGAGTCAGTGATGGAGAAATGCAAGGAAAACCTTTACTCTACTTTTTAAAATTAATTTATGTATTATTCTTTATCTTTGTATGTGTTTGTGTGTATATGGTACCGGTATGTATGTATGTATTTATTTATTTATTTATTTATTTATATTTTAATTCAGTATAGTTAACATACAGTGACATCATCTTGTGAACTTCGTTCTGGGGAACCAAAAGTATAGATAGTTGAATCCACTTGCAACTTTCATAAAGCAAGCCATTCTTTCATTTATCAGTCTTTGTATTCTTTTGTTTATTATTTGCCTCCCCCCCACACACACACATTAGGATGTGAGATCTGTGGAGCAGGGACCTCATCAGTCTTGTTTGCCATTGATTCCCCAACATCTAACACAGTTTTATGTACACAGTAGACAATTTATATGGGTTTGTTGACTGTATAAGAGTAAAGGCAGGGCTCATAAAATGCTATGCTATGTTTTCTCCATAAGCAGAAGAAATAACAAAAATAAAGAGGAAGAGGTGACACTTAGATAATTGGTTTAAAATAAAAAGATTATAACATCCAGATAAAGTCCAGATCTCTAATAGGAATATTCATAGCCAACACCATCTAATTGCCAGGTATGCCAGGTATACAAAAATGCTTTATATATGTAATCTCCCATCCTTATGAGAGCTTGGACAGTTAGTTAACATCCTCCCCATTTTGCCCATATGTAAACTGAGGCTGAAAGAGGTTAAGTAAGTTGCTCAAGATTACACAGCAGTTAGAAGATAACGGAGCTGGAATTCAAGTCTGAGTCAAATATAAACCCTAATTTTTTATTGCCACTCTTCTACTTTCTATCCACCCATCATGCTTTCATTTATTGAGTCTCGGGCTTTTTCTAAATTGTGAGGATACAACGTTGAATTGCCACACAGCTTCCAGTATAAGAGGGAAATTTAGGAATGTAGAGAATGTAGCTGACATTTGTTGAACATCTACTTATATGCCAAACATTCTTCTAGGTTCTTTGTCCAAATCACCTCATTTAATCCTCACAACAGTCCTTTAATAATTTTATTGCTATTCCACTTAATTGATGAGGAACCTCGAGGATTTGAGAGATTAAGTCGTGTGCCCTGGTTCACTCAGCTAAGTGAGCTATGGATCCAGAACTCAAATCCAGACCAATCTGGCTCTAAAGCCATGTTCTTCCACCACACCAGAGCCTCCCACCACAACTAATTCAATATCTGGTTCTCAGAAGACCATTGAAGGAATGGGAGTTCTTCTGCAATGAGCCTCTCAATAGGCCTACATCTTTTGCTGAGGCATCTCCTCAATATCTCTTTCCCTAATACAAAGACCTGCTTTTCCCTGGGCAAAGTGCAAGGGATTGATCACCCTTGAAGTTTATAATGGCAGATGTCAGGTTTCTCTATGTGACTATGTCTGTGATTGCGAAGTTTAGAAACATGCCTTCTCAGTTTTGTAGAACAGTGATCTGCTTGTCTCCAGAGTTCCCAAGCAGAGATCCATAGGCACAGGAGAAAAAGGCATTGGAGAGTGGGCTGAAGTCAAACCCAGAGAGATGGGCCCTTCTGGTGACTCCCACTTCCCCTCCTAAGGAGCCCTGACATTGTAGGATGGATATAGCTTGCTATTTGGAATTAGGCAGATCCCACTTGAAATCCCCACTCTGCCATCTACTAGGTGTATGACTTTGGGCAAGTGACTTTGGACAGGATAAAACAACCCTTCACGTTGTTATGAGGATGAAATGCGATAATATGAACAAATTTAATGTCATGAGCTTCAGCATCCTATTAAGACAACTGAGGTCATAGGAACATTTATGCAATACATTTCTGCAGCCCAGTGCCCCTACTCGTTCTAGCAGGAAATCCAGTCTTTTACAACGTTCCTTTCCCTCAGATAGTTTGTGGAGTCTTCAAGGAGTCTTACAAGTATTTGTACACTGCTGCTGGTTATCCTTGCCACCAGAGGAGCTGAGCTGGGGCTTCATAGTCCAAGACCTCTGTCTAACCGGAAGCTGCTTGCTTCTAGGCTGGAACTGTATTCCTTTGAATACTGTGCTCATGATTACCTTTATCTTTAGAGCTGGACATTTATAACTAGTGAAATGCCAATCCTGCATCCCAATGCCAGAAATTAACTCACTACAGAATAAGGCTCCCTTGAAGTGCCTTCTTTGTTATGTTCATTTCAGGAGTATCCCACAGCAAATATTTTGGTCTCTGAAGTGTTACTGAATTTAGTGATCCGCCTCATTTGTGTCACACAGAGGTCATGTACTCAGGCTGTTGGAGTATCTAATACTGGCTATGTTAGGAGCCCCCAATGCCCTTTGATGTTCAGGGTCCGTGACTGCTTCATCCTGGTGGACTCTTCCTTCTCTTGGGACAAGTTTTCTCTGAAGCCTTCTATTGATCCTCTGCAGTACTTCATCAGCCCCCCTCCTTTTTCCTCTTTCTGTGTCTCTCTTCTCCCCATACCCCATAAACTACCAGTTCCAGTTTATCAAATATGTCTGTGTATTTGTCAGAATTTCTGAAAAAGTTTCAAATTTTACATTTTGTTTTTGATTTTTGTCTACCTCAAAAGATCTACATAGCACTAACTACACTTAACCCTTCTTGCTTTCTAAGACGGAAAGGACAGTTGAATTCCAGACATGGAATAACCAATGATTAAGAGCCAGGTGACCTTTTGAGTGGCTGCCTTCCATTCAAAAGTGTGTAGCTGTTACACAGCCATCAGCTGCTCTAACTGTTAAGGGTGGAGGACAGGAGCAAGCTTCCCAGCTCCAGTCATCACAAGCACCTCCTTTTGGTCAGGTCCCAGTCACCTAGCAGCCTATCAGATGGCTAGGTACCCAGCCCAGGGCCTGTCCTCTAAGAGGTGCTTCATAAGGGTAAACAACTCTTATTCCCCTAAAGTACTTGGAGGTTCCAAAAGGTGATTTCCATTCTTTGACTCAGCAAAGAAAGGCCCTTGCTCTGGGCTGTTCACTACCCCTACCTATGCACTGAGAGCGTATCTCTTGTCAGTTTTCTCAATTCTTAAATGGGGGTCAGCAGTCCCCATCCTGCTTACCTCACAGAGACATCGTAATTATCAAGTAGTATGCTTAGAAAACTGTAGAGGGACTAGGACAGGTTGACACTGACTATTGACATTTTGTGCCAGATAGTATTTGGTGAGGGAAGCTGCCCTGCGCATCGGAGGTTTAGGAGCATCATGGCCTTTCCCTGGTTGCCTGTAGCACCTCCCCGCTGGTTGTAGCAACTAGAAATTTCTGCAGATATTGTCAAATGTCCCCTGGTATTTAAATTATCTCTGGTCAAGAGGACTATTAATACTGTTGTTATTGAATTCAAATCCAAAGCAGAGTGTCCCTTTGAAGAATAAGAGCTGACTTTCAGGGCAGAGTGGAGCCCCTTCTTATCTATGTAAAGAGGGAAGGAGTAAGCCTAGAAGGTACAGAAGCCGCTTCACCTGATCTTGGCTCCATCATTGAGGCATTCTTTTGGGTCTGAGACAGGAAGATGGTTGAAGGGCAGACAGTGTTCAGCTCCCAGTAAGCTCCAAAGATCAAATCAACAACTAGTCTAATCTGTGTGGAGCCCCTGCCTTCCCCCCGCCATCCTGGAGGCCCCATTCTTGAGCTTTTAATTTGTTTTCACAGCGGTTTGAACAAATTGAATTTGTTAATTAAAGTGGTAAAATGAAATGCTGAGCATTATTGACTAGATGCTAATGCCATTAACAGGACCGAAGGAGAGGGACCCAGGCTGTCAATCGCCACACAAATCAGATCAGCAGAGGCCACAGTACAGGCTGCGCCTGAAGGCTGAAGGGACAGACCTGTTTATGTGTTATGTGATTTCGTCTTTATCAGTCAGGATCTGTAATTGCCAAGACATTCTTTTAGCAAATAGTTAACTCTTTTGTGCCAGGGCTTGTCGTATGTGCTGAGGATATTGATGAATCACACAAAACCCCACCCTCGGTAATCTCAGGGTCTGGTAAGGGAAAGACATGGAGATGTCACTCTGGCATAGCAGAGGGGCTTAAGAGTTCAGGTTCTAGAGGCAAAAGGCCTGGATTTTAGATCCAGACTCAGCCTCTGACAGGCAGGGCAAGTGGCAACACCCACAGTTTCTTTTTCTGTAAAATGGGGATGATAATAACAGTACGACTGCAGAGGGATTCCCTAAAAGTTAAATGCAACAATTCAGGTAAAATAATCAGACTGTGGCATAGGACAAGTGTTCAATAACAGCCAGTATGTACTTATTAACACATGTTATTATAAAGCTAAATAAAAGCTTTATAAAGATTTGGGGGAACACTGGAAGAGAAAGGAATTGGATCTGCTTTGTGGAAATTAAGGAATCTGAAACGTGACATTTGGAGTGTGGCATTCCAGATGGAGAAGTGGGAGAAGGGCTTCAGAGGTAAGAAGAGTACAGGCGGGGTTGTGCACATAGACAAATGCCTGATTTGTTTGGAACGCTAGAAGTCTGTGGGGATAGCCAGAGGCTGGCTTTGAATGGCACCCCCATCTCACTCTCCCCTCAGGCCTTCGGAGCTGCTGGGCGCCCCCCTGGAGAACTCCCCCACCCCCTCTCCTTGCTGACTCCTTTCACTCTCAGCTTAAATGTCACCTCCTCAGAGAAGCCTCCCCCAACTACCCATCCTAAAATAGGTCATCCAGTTCTCTAATAGAACCCAGTTTTTCCCCCTTTACAGCACTTATTACATTTTATAATTACTTATTTTATCTGCTTATTTACTTAATTAGTATCTGTTTCTCTCACTAGGCTATGACTCCATGATGGCAGAGACCACATTTGTTTTTTCACCACTGGATAATCAGTTTCCAGTATAACACCGGGTCTAGCACTTGTGGACTGGATGATTGAGGGACTTACCAAATAGGCAGTAAGGCCTAGTGCTTTGGTTTGGATAAGGTCTTATCATGTTGGTCAATAACATATACATATTGATGAATCATTTATGAATAGAAAGGGGAACCAATACTTGCTGACCACCTACCATGAGCCACGCAACTTTAAGTGCATTATTTCTAATTCTTTCAATAACTCTAGGAAGTAGATATTATAGTCCCAATTTTAGGGATGAGGAACTTCAGACTCAGAGAAGTTAGGTTACTTGCCCAAAGGCACCGTGCTAATAAGTGGCAGGACTACAGTTAAACCCCAGGGGTGTTTGGCTCCCACACCAGTGCTCTGGAAAGCTGCAGGGTTGAGAAATGTCCCTAAGAGACTAAGAACCCAAAGCAGTGGGGGCTATAGATGATCATAGCAGTGATGGCCTGGAGACCTGGGTTTTAGCCCCGGAGTCATGTGGTTAAATTTTTTCAGCAATTGCCTGCAGTTTTAGTCTGACAAGCACAATTTGATTGTTGAAAACGTAAACTTCATAATTAGTTAATAATAAGGTAAAGCCCGATTTTATTCATTTATTTAATTTCCATTAAATTCATCAAAAGTGATTTATTGATTACAAGAGAAAAAAAGCACTTTGAAATGTCAAATGTTTGCAGGCAACTTAACAGATGTTGGGCTCTGGGGTAGCTGTTAGTGAATGTCATGGAGAGACAGCATAGACTTGAAACTCATAATAAGAAGCTGGGGTCTGTAAATACCTTATTTTTTAAAGGCATACCGCACGACAACAGCAGTAGTAACCAAGGGGAAAAAATGTATGAATCTCACTGAGGAATAATTAAACCAAATCACTAAAGGCCTGAATTTATGATAGCTACCAAGCCATGAAGTGAAGCTGGGATCGATAGAAATAATCATACAGTAATAATAGTTAAAAATAATTCTCACTTATTCAGCTCAGCATTAGCTTATCCAACTCCAAGGCTAATCTCAGTTCTGGTCTCTAGTCACAGCACCTTGCAAAAGATGCTTTACCTCTCTGAGGTTAATATTCTCATCTGCACAATGGGCTGGTGCCTTCCTTTCTGCAGACAACTCTAACGAAGAGCCCAGCCACTGAGAAGTGGAGGTTTGGATTCAGGTCATAGCTCTGCTAGACTCACTTCAAAGCATCAGGAAAACCACATTCTTACTCTGGGCTTTGCTTTACTACATCTGTCAAGGCAGGAGGTTCGGCCATATGCTTGCTAAGGCCTCTTCCAATTGTGATATTTTGTGTTTTCAAAAGTACAAAGCCCTACCCAGGTGCCAAAGATGGTAGGTTTCCTGGTCATCATTAAGGGAGATTGCCAACTACCCTTATGATTCTGACTATTTCTGTGAGTGGATTTCCCACGCTTTCCCCATGAACTTGCTGAAGAAACTTGGGAAAGTCACTTACCCTGAGACTGAGTTTCCTCATCTGTAGAAAGGAGTGATTTGGTGCACTTAGCAGGGTTTCCTGAGAGTAGAAGACAAATAAAGGAAGATGTTCTTTGCAAACAAAGTGTAAGCTGCCTTTTCACTATTGTTTGCAGATAAAAGACTCAGCCGATTCATTCTAACCCTTGTAACCCAGAAAGTGTCACAGCCAGGTTGGGAGTGGCTACTTCAATACCAGCGAGTACTCGAACTCTCCTTGAGGACACAGAGTGGCTTCAGTGTTAGAATCACGCACCAGAGTGCAGCTCTCTCAAGCTGTGTGGGCCTGAGGAACCTGTAAGGGCCCCTTGAGCCTGCCACTCAGACAGCACTCCTACCACAAACCTGCCTCCAGCTGGCTTTTCATGGCTCTTTTGGGCTCAGAGCATATCTCAGGGAAGCTCAGCCAGGCCTGCGGACAAACATCACAGTGGGTGACTTGCCAAAAGAGCAGACTGAGGACAGGAAGGATGAACAACTGCAGAAAGGCAAACGTTCTCACTGTATCAAAAGAGGAGGCAGACTTCCTCTACTTTTTACAAGGCCAGAGAACTTGACTTTAATCCTGGGTGTTGGGGTTTGAGGAACTCTGTGAATTATTCCTCTGCCCCCTATCTCCTTCAGAGACTCTGAAGTCAGGCAGATTACCACTTATGAAAGCTACTTTGAAGAACATGGCTGAAGTGCGTGATGACAAAATACCGAAGCCTAGAAATCTGTCCCCCTCCCTGGTCACAGGCAGCAGTAGGGCAGAGCACCAAGGGGCAGAACTGTGAATAGATGCGGTCTGTAGGCAGGCGAATTACAGAAAGACAGGAAGCACAAACTCAGGAAGCCTCAGCTGCTCAATTCTTCCACCGTCACCACTGGATAAATTACCGCTGCTCCCCTACAGAGACTCCAGGAAGGGAAGAGGTGGGGGGTGGGGGAAGCAGGGTGATGTTATTCTGATGGGGGCTTCCTCCATACTGACACATATCCACCGCTAATGGAGTGGTGCAGAGCACCACCGGAGTGTCTTAGGCAGGGCAATGACAGTGAAATTTATGATTTGGAAACAATACTCTAAGATATGAGTGGAAGACGGATTTGGATCCAAAGTAAAATGGATATTGGGATAATTTCCTGGCTTTATAACTGCTCAGCAGGATGTAACCAAAATTAATTAAATAACTCAATAATGTTGACCCATTTGAATTATTAGAACTTAGTATATTCAACATCTTTGTTGAATGAATAAATGAACAACTGAAAATATGAAATGGAAGATTGGTTTCTAGAGGTAAGGTGCAAGGCTCAGTGATTTAGATAAGCACACCAAAGCAATCAGAAGAGGAACTGGGACAAGACAGTCGAGATCTCAACAAGTCCTTGGAACCAGGGACTGAACAGACAAAGTTAAAGTTTTAGGGGTCCTGGAGAGAGATGAGATTCAGAACAAAAGCAGTGGCCATTGGAATGGAAATGAAAGGAACAATCTAAAGGATTCTTTGGAGTCTAGTTGTGGGAATAAGAGTGACTATAAGTGTCTCAGAGGACTCGGAGGTTTCTGCTCAAGGAACCAGGTGGGCAGTAATTCCCTTTACTTAGATAGGGAACACTAGAGGAGGATCATTCCTATTTCATTCAACTATGTCTGAGGTGAACATATAATTTATCTTTCAAATTTGACTTTGGAGAGTGAAAAGTAGTGCCATTAGTAATTGCATTGGAGATAGCATGTGTGCATACTGGGACATATGGCCATGCTACCTTGCTGTCCTGATCACCACATGCTCAGATTCATTAATGCTGTCCCTTATTAAGTCCCTGGGATCCCTCCTAATGAGTGATAGCCCACCTGGTGTGGTGGCTGGGTGTCCTCAACCCACCCTCTACTCTATACTGAAAGCTTCATCTCTCAGCCAGCCCCTAGACACATACATTATTGAATCATTCAGCCTAGGGTCTCCAGGGACATCGAACCTATTCTCAATCCTTTACCATTAGATAAACATTAGGGAAAAGAAAGAGAATTAAGCCTTTCTGCAGCTCCCCAGGGGCATTTACCAAAATAGGCTACCTCGTCAAAACAGCATTTAACTAAATGGGTGAGCAACATCAACGAGGGAACCTGGGGAGAGAGGCAAGGGCTCATGCTGAGAGAGCAGCAAGGGGGACCAAGGAGCTGCAAATCCGCCTACAGGCCTGGGACCGTAGAAGGCAGAGCTTAAACCAAGAGAAGTCCACCCCCTCCCTCCCTCTGGGCCCCCCTAAAGCAGGGCCAACAGCTCTCCTGGACGCAGGCTTAAGTGAAGATGATTGAACAAAAAATGGCAATAATAGCTAATATGTGTAGTACTTTACAGTTTCCAAAGCAGTTTTCCATCTGGCATTTCGTTTTCATCTTTAGCAGAAGTGGAGAGGGAAACAGGGAAAGAACTATATGCCCATTTAATGGTACTAGAAACTGAAGCTCAGAGATGTGAAGTAACTTGCCTGTGGTCACACAGAGCTGCCTCTTATTAGCACATAGGGCTAGTTGTAGGAATGGGGTTCAACGGACTCAAGGAGATGTGGGTGATGCTTTGGGGAAGAGACAGGAGATTTGTTCTGTGTGTTCCCAAAAGCAACAAAGTCTGATGGATAAAAGCTACAGTAAGCAGATTCCAGCTTAATAAAAGGAAGAGGTCATCTGTCTATTAATGATATAGGCTATCTTGTAAGGAGTGAGCTCCCTGTCCCTGGATAAGGTTAAGCAGAAGTTGGATGGCATTTCTATTTTAGATGGAATTCTCTACACTAAATAGGAGGTTCAGCTAAATGACCTCTAAGGTTTTCTATTTTCTAAGTATTTATTGAACATCTACCATATGATAAATGCTATATATGTGTGATAAATGCCATATATGTGCATATGTACACACACATACATATATATACATATACACATATAAACATATTTACAAATTAGAAATATATATATAATTATCTAATTACATAAATTTATATATATATTATATATATACATATATATATATATATTATATATATATAATTTTCAGAACAACCATGGAAGGTAGAGGCTATGGTTAACTCTGTCTAATGGAAAGGACAACTGAGACTTAGGTGGTAACACACTAGAAATTCTTGAATGCTAATTCAGCCCTTTCTTTACAGCAAATCATATATATCCTTTGTTTAACACAGAAAAGAGAGAAAAAGTAAGCCCTTTCTTGATATGTTAGATTACTAAATATTGTTTTTTAAAGTTGTGTGTGTGTGTGTGTATGTTTATGGGTTTCTCTAGACTGCAATTAAACACTTCTGTTTCTTTTTGTTTGTTTGGTTTTTGGTGGGGGAGTGGGGGGGGCGGTAAAAATTACCCTGAAGACTTTTATTTCCAGAAAAATACTCATTAAAGAGGTTCATGGCAGAAAACAGAAGAAAGGTAACCTTTAAGTATCATTTCCTACCACAGCTAAGAAATCCTCACAGTTCTCCAAGGGTCACTCTGTGCCATGCTTGGCCGAGACTCTTCAAAATACTCTTAAACCAATTTATGAGATGCATCATTTTTTAACTTGCACTTAGGCTAACTCCTATACATGGTTTCCCTGGCAACAATGTAATTTCAGGAAACAATGCTTTTCTCCCCGGTCTCATTTCCAACATGTATGCAACAAGAAAAATTTTTTGTCCTCATGACACTAAAAGAAGATCTGTGGTCTTTTGACAGCTGAAAAAATGTTCAGAAATATCATCCCCATTCTTACAAATTCAAGGAGTAACAGCACCTTTCCTTTTCTGGACATTTCCTTTCCATTAATTTAATATGACTCTTTTACATGGAAAATCAAACTTAGACTGAAGGAATACATTTTTTTAAGTGTAAGAAGAGCTTCAGGAACATCTTTTTCTTCTGCAGTCCTGTGGTCTGTGAAATTACCAGGGTTTAATTGAACTTGCAAAGGTTTTCTTTTGCAGAAGACGCATATACCATCCTGCACACCTATCTCTCATCTATGCCCCAGGTAACCAAGAAGGAATCAGGAAGGAGGGAAGCAGGCAGACTGGTTTTGTACTTGCAGGATTCCTGCTGCAGGCTGCCCTGGAGGGGACGGAGAGACCCCCTGAGCAGTTGCAACAAAACCTTAGAGTCCCTTTGGGGTGTCAGAATGGAAACCTAGGCTTCCTTGGGACTCACTCCTTCCTGGGAAGGATGGCCTGATTTCACATGCAGAGAGAGACACCCCAGAATGGGAAGCTCATGAGGACATTCACTCATTTAGTCAGTCAGCCAACAGAGAACAAATGAACAAACATATGATGTAATATCAGATGCTGTGAAGAAAAATGCAACAGGGTAAGAGACAGAGTAGAGTAAGGGTCATTTCAGGTAGGGGGGACAGAGAAAACTCTCTGAGTAGGTGACATTTAAACAGAGACCTGAATGAAGTGAGGGAATGAGAAGATACTTGGGGGAAGAGTGTTTCTGTACATTTAGCATCTGGTTTTCACTGTACAATAGCCCTGTGAAGGAGAAATAATTATTCCCATTTTTATGGTTGAGGGAATCTGTCTGGCTCCCAAACCTGCCATGTTGCTGCCTATCGATTTTGTAAATCTTTAAAAATGACACTTTAAATGCCTTTGTGTTGGAGTTTTTGGTTAAGTTTTCGGGCAAACTGGTATCCAAGGTCATTTCTAGGTCATCACACATTGGTCTCTCTATATCACAATAGCATCTTCTGGTCCCCATGCAAAAATTTAGAGAAAGATTCGAGTAATATTCATTGTGATGACAATTTCCTCAGCCATAAAAAACTATGGCTAATAGTATCTACTATTTTTTTAGATTTAATTTAGATTTAATTAGACTATGTATATAAAATACTGAAGCAAGTGAGCCCTCAGCAAATAATAGCTATTGTTATTATTGATAACCTAGATCTGCCACAAAATTGCTGTGCAACCTTGGGTAAGTCACTTAACCTCTGGCACAGTGCCTGGCCCATAGTAACATTTAATAAACAATTATTGAATGAATGAACGAATGAATGAATGTGTTAACCTCCACAGCTTTTGGTTTCTGTTTTGTAGAGTGAAGGACTTAGATGTAGAAGTGGTAATGACAAAATATTTACAACATATACATATACAAGCCCTTTCACATGTGTGATCCATTTTAATGAGCATGACTACCATGCAGGCATTTACCCATCTAACTCCTTATCTGACAGATGAGGAATTTGAGCTTCAGAGATGACTGCCCGCCCACAGTTATAGACCAACTCTTAGTGCTATTATTCTTCATCATAAAATAACTGTAAGAATGAATTATTTAGCTCATACCAAGATTTAATTTGCTAAAATGATTTTGGCTATCCAGATTGCTAGGGTTGTGGGCAAATCACATTGGGAGTCAACTAAACCTTAGAGTTGGGGGACCTTATTAGCTTAATGGCAACAGATTGGACATTAAAAAAAAAAAAATCCTGTTTTATCTATGCCAGTGCAGTAGAGGGAGTACAGAGAGGAGAGGGTTGGAACTGTACTGGAAAGAAGTAGGAAATCTCCAGATGGCAGGGTATGCCAAGCAGAAGCCTGGTGTGTGAATTGAGAGGGAGCCTGAACTAAGCCCTTAATCCCTTACACATGTCTATTCTTTTCAAGTTTACAAAGCTACTTCCTGTGTGTGATCATAGTTGGGCCCAAGTGTATCAAGCTAAGTAGAGGGAGACTAAAGAGGTTGATTTAGCTAAAGGGGCACTCCAGAGAGACCAGCCAGGCATCCGGGCCTTGTGTCATGGGGCCTTGTTGGTTCCGCACCTCCAATTATAGCTTAATATATTTAAGTTAGACAGGAGACAGTCCTGCCGCATGAGTTGGCACACATTTGGTTGCACTGCCCAGGAGGCCTCTGCGTAGTCCCAGGGGACCAAGGCCACATGTGCTAGGTTCTTTTCTTTAGGTGATCAATGATAATAAAATCAGAGAAGAGTCCAAGATAACAGCATGGTGCTGATTATCAGGTCTGATTGATATCAAGAAGGAAATGAGTCATGAGGTTAGAAGCCTGGAGGATCTCCAGGAAATTAGGATTCAGAAGTGGGTCAAGACAAGTGGTTCTAGGCAACCTATAAAGGAGCAGTGGTGTTACAGTGCCACTTTTTAACGTCGACAGTTCTATATACAATACGATAATGAGTACATATGACATGATCTCTGCCTTCATGGAATTTACCTTTAAGTCAGGAATTTATTGAATATATAGTTGAAAACCATAAGAGGTATTACAAATGCAAAGGCTTATCAGAGAACATAATTGGTAGACCTGATATATCAATTTCCCAAATTCAAGGGTGACACCACTGAGGAAGTGACTTTTGAGCTGAGATGGGAAGGATTAATTGATTAAACAAAGGGGACAGGAGGGAGGTGGGTAGAGAAAATTGCTCCAGAAAAGCGAATGGCAGTAGCAAAGGCTAGAGAGCAGGAGGAAATGTGGTACGTTTTTGAACTGAAAGGATGCAAAAGTGTCGCTGAAGCAAAGATACTGAGAGAAAGATGAAGCTTAAGAGGTCCATGGGGCCAGACTATGCAGGGAAGCAGGACCTCCTAAGCCATGGGAAATGTAATGTTTTATCTCTGAGCATTGAGAAACCGCTGAATAAGGAAGTAAGGATCAGGTATGTACTTTAAAAGAATATCTCTGCTGTGTCGAGAATGGATTGGAGGTATGCTGAACAATGCAGACTGAGAGACACACCAACCAGGAGAGGGCAGGGGAAGGATCCAGGTCTGGAGATGGCTGTTGGTGAATATAAGGCAGGTAGCAGAACTAATCTCAAAATTCTAGAATTCAGAACAGAGCTGTTGCAATTAAAGCAACAACTGGGGCTAGACCCTGGTCTGAGAGTAAAAACTGAAATGTCATACAGTAGAATCTATCAGAACCTATCAGAAGTGAAAGGACTTTTCAGGAAAATGAACCATTTAGTTCAGCAATTTCACGTACCAAACATGCTTGGTGCGTTTTCTCTCTTATCTGTTATATCGCTTAAATTTTCATAGCTACCATTTGAGGAAAAGCTATCAACTGTTATCCCAGTTTTATAGATGAGGAAACTGAGGCTGAGAGAGGTTAAGTGACTTGGCCAAGAGCATCTAACTAGTAAGTAGAGCCAGAATTTGTGCCAGGACCACTGGATTCCAAGTCCAGTGTTCCCCTACTTCACCACTCTCTTTAAAAAAAAAAAAAAAATCATCAAACTCAAGGAAAATAGTAAGCCTAAGGGAAAAAGAGACCTATGGAAACAGCTGATTCTGTAACATAGCAAAATTGCCATGGAATTCCAAACAGAACTTTATTAAATTTTTGTGCCAAGGGTCTAAATTGAGTCCCAGGTCCATCTGACCCAACCATCTCCTTCCAGGAATACATATTAAAATTGGGGTGAGAGCCCAGAACAGTCAGATTCTGTCTCAAGGCACCTGTGCCAAGATTCCAGTTGAAATTTTTAATTGAGTTCAAACCCCTGTAAATGGGAATGCACTAATCTGAATGTTGATTAAGCTTTCATACTTGCTGTTAGAACATTGCAGTTCTAATCCCGAGCTCCAGTGCTGGGACTGACTCTTCCTTCTCACACTGTGCTGACTGGTCTTTCCAGCCATCTGGGGGCTTCTTGCAGGCAATAATGCCAAGAGAAGAGATGGGGGATAGCATTCTTGGTTCAATTCCTAAAGCACAGTCCAGTTGGATTTCATGGCTTTCAAATCATGATCAAACCTTGAAATGTGCATTTTAAAAACTTTCTAAATAAATAGAATGCATACTTTTAGATATTATCACAATATCTAGCTATCTAGCATTCTGGCCCTCAACCGTGGAGTCACATCCTGAGTCACATAAGAAATCTCCGTTAGGCACTCTTAACGGTTAAAGGGCAGGCACAAGCGTATCTGAAAAGAGAGGGTGGGTTTCATGAAAAGACCATGGACTTTGGGAAGGCAGATTTGGGCTTACATCTTAACATTGATCTTTGTAGCTCTGAGACATGAGATTCACTTACTTGGGTTTGATTCTCCAGCTCCTATGTGAGTTTTAGGAAAGTGCCCATCACAGTACTTGACACATTTGTCAAGAGCCAGTTGGTCCCTTTCCCTTCTATCTGTTCAGCCAAAATACCCTCCTTCTCACCTTCTCACTCACAGGCCCTTAACCCCCACCCCTTCAATGTGCCTGTCATCCATATTCTTTCCTGGGACTTCCCCCTCACTGCACACACCCATATTTTGTCTGGGAAGGGAAACCTGTCTCCTGGCTTCCCTGTTCCTGAAGGCTTTTTCATGTAAGCCATTGACCTGCCTCCATTTTAAGATGGATTTCTGACCGTTCGTTGGTGGGGAGGTGCATGATGATATAAGCAAGAATGAACAAAGGAACAAAGCAGATGATGAGCCAAAGGCTCTGGAACTGCCAGAGGTCTCTCAGCCATTGCCCATCACTCCTGTCTCCATCTTTGCTAATATTAACACAACTACCACTACTACTGTTGACACTAGAGTGCTACCACTCCTGCTACTGACCCCAGTACCCTTGCTGCAGCTGCTGCTGTTAACATTACCACTCTTCTGCCACCCCTGTTTCTACCACTACTGCAGGGACTGCTCACTAGTGCTTCCTCATGTGCCCTAATCAGTAATAATGCTGGCCTGGGCCCTACGTATAGACCCAGTTTCACAAGTGTCTTTCAAAATGCAGTCTGACCCTTTCTTCTTGCTAGTGGGTGGATTTTAACCTATTACTTCTGCCAAAGCACTTACTGTCATCATTGTCTACATGCCTAGTTGCCCTACTGCATCTTCCCTGCCCCTTCCAGCACAGTGCTTAATTTAACAGTGAGCTTTTGTAGAGCAGAGATCATGTCTGACTCACAGCTGGGGCTTCAGTGCTTTCTACCGTCCTTGACTTCCTGGATGCTGAATTAATGAACAAATGAACAAACAAACAAACAAACAACAAACAAATAAATGACTTTTAGGCAATCAGTGTTCACCAATAACTGATTGGGATGCCCGGGGAGACACTGAGCTCCCCCTACCACAGATGTTCCAGCAGAGCATCCAGGGTTCCTGGAGATAGTGAACTAGATGACCCTTGATTGTTCTTCCAAGTTTCAGATATTACAATTCCTCGAGAAGTACAAGTTGATGCTGAGCACTCTCTGACCTCTGCATACTAGATGCATTGTTTTTGAACTCCTTATGAAGTGAAAAGAAGTTAGTTATGTTGATATGGATGTGAAGTTATCAGGTCAGAGGCCTCTAGGCTTCAAGAAGCCTCCAATCAACAGCATCTTTTGACAGAGACGAGGACCGAGGTGCAGGAGGCCTTGCTTACAGTGGTGCTGCATGTTACAGGCCAAGCGGGGCCAACTGCCTCTCTCCTGAGTGCCATTCCAGGCTCTTTTCATTCAGAGGAGAACACATGTCAGCTGACTATGGGCTTCCAGAACCCAAACTGACTTCAAGAGGACTCATCTTCCACCTTACCATCTCTAGGTAGTAAAGCAACTCAACTACCTAAAACAGGGCTACCAGGTAAGGATTTGAAATCATTCCTGGTCATGCAAAGTGGTCAACCATCTTAGTCTTGTCTTCCCAAGGGCTTTGCTCTTCCTAATGTGGTCTCCTCTGAAAGCAGTCTTTCAGCTTTGAGGGAACATTGTGACAGGATTAAAGCCTTCCTTCCTCTTTGAAAATCAACATTTTGGCAGCCCCTTGCTGTTCAGTTTCTGAAGGTGCCCAAGTCTGCCTCCCTCATTCATCTAACCACAGGAGATCATTATCCAATGACAGAGCTCCTTTCCACTATCATTATCCAGGATTGAGAATGCTTCCTTGAATGGAGGAGGGGAGAGATGGGGGTCATGGGGGTGAGTGGAGACAGTGAAGACCCTGCAGACTTCAGAAAACAACTGTGCAGTTACAGGTGCCCAGTAGATTTTGCCTTAATGGCATAATGGTATGTATACACACATACACACACACACACACGTATTTCTTTATATATTATATAATATATAATGGTGTGTATACACACGTATTTAATACTATATAATATATAATCATGTATACATACATGTATATATGTATATTCATATAAAGTTAACAACTTCAAAGGGTTTTAAACATTACATTGTACAGCATCAGTTTCCTCTTCTTATAATAACACCCTGATCTTACTGGGGAGAATCACTCAAATATGTGGTTTGAGAAGGACACGCACCCCTGGAGTCAGAGGTGAGCCTCATGACCTCCTCACGCATTAGTCAATCAGCATACTCCATCCCCCTCAGGCTGCAGAGTCACACTGCAGTTGGATATGTATATTAATTGTAATATATATGGTAATTGTTTAGTAAACACTACTGGCTTTATGTCTCCTGAATTCATCCTTTTTATTGCTCTTATAAAATCCCCAGTTTAAAATACAAAACAAATGAAAAAAAAAAAAAAACCCTCCAAGTTAGTTTGCTTTAATTCATCATACTCTGAGTGTATTCTAAGTGCTAAGGATTGTGATGCACACTAGCAATAAAGGGATGAGCTGGACATGGTTCCTTGGGTAAGTCGTTTGTCCACATAAGACCTTGTCAGTATATCAAGAGCTGAGGGAAGTTGCCAGCCTACTTTGAAGATTTGCAAGGCTCAGAGGAGAGAACAAATGGGGACCTGCAAAGCATAACTCTAAATATTTATGACATAAATCTAGGTAACAAATTGTTAAAATATATGCCTATCCTCCTACCTTGACAAATAACACTTTCCATTTTGACAAAATAGAAAGATACTTATAAAACTATAGTTTTTGTATGATGAAAAGTTGACAGAATACCAGAGGTCATTCCTATGGTACATCTTTGGATATTTTCTTGCAGGGAGGCGGGCCCACAATGTTTGCATCGGTAAAGATTGGGCCCAGAAAAGGGTTCCTTTGAGCCAGATCTATGAGTAAAATTGGAAGGCTGACTTCACTGGTATCTTAGTTGTCTCATGCTCTTACGTCACTGATAACTAGGAAAATAGGTCCCTCTTAAGATAGGAAATACTTGTGTTTAAAGAGAATTTTTCCTGGTATACTTGGGTTTTGCCCACAGATGTATACACACCAATGTACTATTGCAAAAAATTGGAGCTGGGCATTGTGGCCAAATGCAGAATTCATTAAATGCCAGTTGTAACAGACCATAATGAAGTTAAAAGTAAACTGGACCAGAAGATGTATATTTAATCATGGATGCTGAGCACACAATACAGTGATATTAAAATATTCAACCATTAAAATCAGCTCAATGCTGGGGCTGTAGGATCTAAATCTAAATGAAAACATTAAGTACGTGCCCAGACCTATATTATTCTTCTAATTCAAATACCATAAATCTTGAAGAGTTGAAATGTAAACAGTCAAGGTTATTTTTACAGTGCTGCACACTTCCTCCAGATCCACAGCTAGAGATTCATCACAGACTCATTCTCAGCCTCTCCTTTTAACTTCTGGATTCTTCTGAAATGATCAGAATAGTAGCTCTACCAGACCTTTTGAGACCTTCTAGGCAGGTCAACCCCCCACATTTCAGGCAAGCACCCAGCTAGCTCTTAGAAAGTCCCTGTGGCTCAGTGGAAAAGTCCCAGATTTATAATCAGACAGAGGGTTTGAATTGTGCTATCTGTGAGTTACAAGGCCTTGGGAAAGTTATTTAATTTCTCGGAGCCCCAATTTATTCATCTGTAAAATGGAAAAGTTGTAAAGTCACCCTTTCTGTGCCAGGAGTATCCTATACATACTTATAATATAATAATTATTGTTTTACACTTTTTGAATAGAAATTTCTCTCTTTAACTTCTGCTGTATGTTCATTGTAGAAAATTTTATAAATACAAAAAAAATATCATTCAGAGGAAAATATCACCTTTAATACCATCCCCAAAGATAACTACTGTTAATATGTTAAACATTTTCTTCTTAATTTTTTTGCATAAATGTATATACAGTTGAGAACATCCCAAATCTACAATTTTATATCATTTAGCATTGTACTGTGAACATTACCACATTATTTGAAATTATTTATAAATACTTTAAATGATTAAGTAACATTCCTTTGAAATGATGTACCATACTTTATTAAAAATCTGGTGTTTATAGTTTAGATACTTCTAAATTGCCATTACTTTAAATAACATGACAATGAATGATCACATTATTTTGTAGCTATATTAGCATCACCCTTCCAAATCATGAGCAGCAATGACATTTTATTCATTTCCCTAAGGCCAGTGCTCAGTATGATGCCTGGAATAAAGCAAGACCTCTAAAACTGTGTGATGAATAGATGAGTAAGTGAATGAATGAGTGAACACCAGCAAGTGTCCTTTCTTCTATGTCACTGCCTTTTCAGGGTGGGCAGGGAGGAGGTTCTCTAGCCAGACCAGACAGAGATGGGGTGGTGGGGGTTTCTTTTCCAAGGCAAATGGTTACCATCCTCCTCTCACTTCCACCCCCTACACATTTCTTCCTGAAACTCAAAGGTCGATGAGTCTTTTTATTGGAATGCAATCTCTAAAGCCACTATTGGCTTTACTCAGAGTTTGCCTTTGCCATAATCCACCTCACATTGTGTGTCAAGTGGCAAAAGTCTTAATAAATAAAGTGTTAATGTTCTAATTCAAATGAATCATACTGGAACACTGGCAAGGATAGGGGCCAGAGGAAGCACCTTGGTTTCATCAGAGAAAAGCAGATGTCCTCACAGGCACTGGAGAAGCCTCCCTTAAACTATGTGGGACTCCAGCCCTCAAATTTCTTCCCTGAATATAATAATCTTAAGAAGAAGGATAGTAATAGGTATCATTTCATGAGCTCTACATATATCGTCTTTTTTTGATGCTTACAACAATGTATGAAGAAGAAACGGCGTAATAGATCCACTTGACTTATCAGGAAATTGAATCTCTGCAAGGTTAAATACCTTGAGTACAACAATTGGGATACCCGAACTTTGTGGTGCTGAATGCCTGTGTGGCTGTGGGGCCAGACAGATCTGCATTTGAATCCTGGCTCCACCACCACAAGCTGTGTGACTATGGGAAAGCCGTGTAACCTCCTTGAGGCTCCATCTACTCTTCTATAAAATAAAGATAGTAATTGTACCTAATTCATAGGCTTATATAACACTTAGTATCTGGTACATAGCAAGAGCTCAATAAATGTTATTCTTACTACTTTTATTGTGATTGTAATCATACTATTAATATTCTTTGGTGATTATGATGGCGATGCTAAATTCTGGGCTGGGGCACTGGGCATCCAAAACTGTATAAGACATAAAGTACCTGGTCTCCGGGAGCTTCCAGTCTAACTTTGCCTACAACCACATAGCTAGTAAATAACAAAGCTGGTATTTGAACAAGAGCTGTGGAATTTAAAAACACTTTTCTGTTACCTACCACATCCCTCTCTTGTAGCATGTATCTGATGTTATTGTCATTAATAGTTTATGTCTGTCTTCCCCACAAAACCGAGTCCTTCAAGATAGGAATTCTTGTGACTCCCCTTTATGTCCCAGGTGCCCAGCACAAGCCCTGCCACAGACTCATCCTGAGTACTTTCACTATTTTCAACCAAAGGCCCTGTGTTAGGCCCTCTAGCCCCCGCTTCCCCAGACCACGGTCAGGACCATGATTCCAGTGTTTTTGTCCTTTTCTCTCTGTTTCACCACCCCTCCCCCGCTCCCCATAACGATTCCACAGTGAGTGATTCCCTCTGTCATCTCACCGTAAATTGATGACTCGGGCCTGCTGATGCACTGAGCCACATGGCTAATACATCAGCTAAATGGATGCCGAAAACACCACCTGCTCCTTCAGGCAAATGGCACTTTGGAAAATGGAATGTGTAATCAATAGAATTAAGCCTTAAGCAGAGCTCCATACCCATGTCCCAGAGCAGGGCCTTGGCAGGCAAACAGTGGGAATTTTTTTTTTTCTTTTCTCAACCCTTTCAAAGCACATGGACTGGAGCTTGTTCAGCCAGCTCTGTTGCCACTGTCAGAGTTGGCATCGTAGCCTCAGCATGCTGTCTCAACCCTCCTGGTTCAGCCTCAGTGTCTTAGTTACTTGGCCTTTCCGTCTTATCTCTGGGAGATTTGAAGGGGTGGTTTCCAATATGCTCAGTGAAGCAGAGGCATCTGGGTGCACCTTAAACAGCAAGGAGCCTGAAGTCAAGAAGGTCTGGGTGTGACCTTAGGCAGAGGCGCTCAACCTTTCTGAACATTGATTTCCTGGTCCATGAAGTGGCAGTAATTATTCCCACCTCACAGGGTTGTTTTGAAGCTTGCATATGTGAATAGCATACAGGAAGGTGCTTTGTAAACTACAAAACCACATAGGAAGGCTAATCACTATTGTCATCATTATTATTCCAAGATATGGATAGGAGCATAAACTTCCTACATATTTCCCTTTAGAATCTGCCTATCCGAGGAAGTGGGTTTTCAGGTGTGGCTGAGCACGCCTTTGATGAAGCAGTCATTGGCTTGACTTGGTTTTATTCTTTCTAGGATTGTGGCAAAAATTAGAAAATAGAATCCTGGAGCTAGAAGGGAACTAATGGATCACTGGTAAGACTACAGCCCTTGCTCTCTATCCTTGTTACAGGTGAAGAAACCAAGGTCCAAAAGGGAGAGGCATTTGGCCAGTGTCAAAGTGTGAATTAGCGGCTCAAAGAGGGATGGAGGCAGGTGGCTTTGTCTTGGTTCAGGAGTCTTTCCACGCAGTTGCCAGGTCAGGAAATTTTTAGGCAGGCATACTGTGGGAAGACAATGGCATTTATTTACTAGGGCCAGCCTGCCTTCAGACAAGAATCCCCCCTTTCTTTCTTCCCATTGTGCTCATAGAACCCCCCTGACAAAGGCTTTTCCCAACACCCCATCCTCCTTCTAGGAAGCAGAAGTGTCTCTTGCTGGCTGCAGGAATTATACATACCGAGCACACAGGTGTAGGGGAGCGCCTTCTCAGAATTCTTACAACACTTGTCTTCATCATTTTTTGGCCTTTAATTCTATACAACCTGATAAGATCTCTTGTGTTGCTCTCTATGTTAACTAAATCCAGTGGTTCTCCACTGAAGGTGATTTTGCCCCACTCCCAAGGACATTTGGCAATGTCTGGAGACATTTTTGATTGTCAAGACTTGGGAGGGGCTGTTATTGGCATCTAGTGGGTAGAGGCCATGGATGTTGCTTAACATCCTGAAATGCATAAAACAGTCCCTCACAATAAAGAATTTTCTGGTCCAAGACATCAGTAGAGCTAAGTTAAGAAGCCCTAATCTAGCTCATTTGTAGGGTTCTGCCTTTCTGTCTTTGACCAGCACATCAGAGGTCTGTAAGCAATCTGTGGACTTGAATGATGGCTTGCTATAATACCCTTAGTAGATTCAACATAGTAAGATCTAAATAAACATTGTTTGGGTGGGGAATAGATTGATGGGTACATGAATCTGACAATATGTACAGAGGAAAGAGCACTGAATTGTAAGTCAGGAGACAGAAGTTTGGTCAAAACTTCAGCACCAGGAGGGTAAATGTTAGAGTTGGACTGTATTAGTGGCTTTCAAACTGAGCTCCATGGAGTCTTAACAACATCTCTCCCACTGTACCTAGTTTATACTATAACTTTTTTTTTAAAGATTATTTATTTATTTGAGAGAGAGCGATAAGGAGAGAAATCATGAGTGGGGGTGGGGGACAGGGGGAGAGGGAGAAGCAGGTTCCCCACCGAGCAGGGAGTCCGATGTGGGACTCGATCCCAGGACCCTGGAATCATGACCCAAGCCAAATCAGACGCTTAACCAGCTGAGCCACCCAGGCGCCCCTATACTATGACTTTTGAAATGTAATTTCTTTGGTATGGGGAGTTCCACACATTTAAAACATTGTAAACCACTGAGAGAGTTCAACCCTAAAGATAATTTTAGACCACAATCCTTCTGAAGACTCCTAGAGAAAGACATATATAAAGGTTCTATTTTTTAACAAGCTCAAAGAATGCCTCTGTGACTACAGTTTATATTCTCTAGTCTTTGGTTGAGAACAGTGGCCTATTGGGCATCCTTCTCATTTAGAGACTTCACAGCTCCTTGATCTTCCTGTGCCTGTACAGCAAGAAGTGGGTCTGCCTTCAGGAATCTGAGTATTCAGGGAAGGGATCTGGGCAGGATTTCTGCCCCTGTCACTAAGAAGGCCTGTGCCAGATACGAAGAGGAAATGGCTACTTGGCATACTTAAACCCAAGAGTCTCTATAAGCTGGGACTAGACCCAGGCAGGAGCAGGGACTACCTGAGCTCTGATTTAGTGAGATGGTCTGGCACTGAAGGTCTGAAGGTCTGAAGCCTCCGAAGGGGGCACCTGTCTCATCCAACAGCAGCAGATCCGAGGAAACCCAGCTGAGGGCACAGAGAAGAGTCAAGAAAGAAACTCAGAGAAGGAGAGACTGCAGGAGAAAAGACAGCAAGAGTTTGAGGTTTGTCATGAGTGACAGTGGTTGTCTCTTAGTGAGGAGATGTTCGATAAACATACATTTGTAATGAATTATTAGCATTGTCATTATCATCATCATTAACAAGTTGTCTAGGTTTGCAGAGGCAGGAGCAGGATCAAGCCAGTAGCTTAATATAATTGTCAGTGTCGGGTGAACTATCTCTGCTTCTGAATGCTACATGGCACAGAAACACCTTTTACTCCAGTCACTCCTATTCTTGGACGGTTCACATAGGAAATTGACACCCAAAGACAGGCAGGGATGCAGCCCAAGTCACAGAGCAAGCCACTGGGGGTATGAGAATGCAGCTGTAACTAATGCCCGGGTGAGGATTCTCAGCAACATACCAGGCTGCCTCTTGGGAGGACAGGGTTTCCTTCATCTGTGGCACTCTGTCTACAGAGCAGGAAGGTCACTGACATCATCTCATCAAATCTCAACATTATCCTAAGAGAGTGAGGAAAAAAACCACATACAAACAAATGAATGAACAAACAAATGAAGGAATAAGCGATTCCTAGCTTTCGTGCGAAGGAGCCGGACTTTACTGGGGCATGGGGAAAGAGGTCCCCCACCCCTGCAGTAGGTTTGCTTAACTCTGGGCCCTGGCAGCATGACCAGCAATCCAATAAGGCAGTACCCCGGCTGCGCCATTAGCTCATTAGGTGGAGGCAAGTGTCTGCATTGATCTGTTTATCTCTCGGGCCGGCTGCTGGAGAAAGGCCAGCTGTTGGCCTGAGAGCTGCCTTTCCTCTTGACTCATCACAGAGCATCAGGGGAGTCTGCTCCTTTGTCCTTTTCAACTTCAAGGTCACTGGAGTGCAGAGCAGGAACTGGGCTATGGTGGTGCCTTCTGAGAGCTTTTTTTTTTTTCACTTTTTTTTTTGGTTGAATTGTCTGAGAGCTTCAGACATTGCATCTCTTCCTACATCCTTTTAATTCTCCCCCAGAGAAAACCCCTCAGAAAACTGAACAATGCTGTGGGAGGTGGTTGGGTTTGCAAGTGGACACATTTCAATTTATACCAGGCATTGCTAATTGAATACTAGCTGTATGACCTTGGAGAAGTCATTTCCCCTCCCTAAGCCCCAATTTTCTTATTTGCAAAACAAAGCTAATAGCACATATATCATAAAGCTGTTGTGATGATTCACAGAGATAAATCTGTGAGAGGACAGGCACAATGTCTAACTCAGTGTTGGGCACATAGAAGCATCGGCAAATCTTACCTGACCTGCCGTTTCTGAGATACGGTGGTCTTTTAGGCAAAAGGAATAGTATGTCATTAGGATTCACTCATGGGATGTTTGTGAGATTGATGTGAAAATATCTGGGGCAGTTCAGAAGTTGTTATACAAATAATGCAGTTCATAGGTGGCTCATTAAGAGTGGACAACATCAAGGATGTATGATCTTCCACCCTGGATTCAGTTGGTTAAACTTTTTAACTGGCCTGCATATCTGTTGTCTCCTGTGTCTCCTGGCATTATACTTGTGAAAACTAAACTGCCTGGACAGGTACAAGTTGATTGTATCTAATTCTTTTTTCTTTTTAATTTTACTTATTTATTTGAGAGAGAGAGAGATTGAGAGAATGAGTGGGAAGAGGGGCAGAGGGAGAAGCAGACTCCTTGCAGAGCAGGAAGCCTGACACGGAACTCAGTCCCAGGACCCCGGGATCATGACCCGAGCTGAAGGCAGAAGCTTAAGCGACTGAGCCACCCAGGCGCCCCTGATTGTATTTAATTTTTTTGAAAACAGGAAATAGTTTGGGAAAACACCAAACATGTGACCTCTTAGTAATAATAATTGGGCCTGGGTTACACTAGGTAATATTGGCAAACTACGTTTTCCCAAACCACAGATGGTCCCTAATTTATGATGGTTGCACTTACGATTTTTTCACTTTCCGATGCTGTGAAGGCAATAGCATTCAGTAGAGACTGTATTTGAATTGTGAATTTTGATCTTTTCCTGGGTTAGTGATAAGTGGTATCAGACTCTTTTGTGAGGCAGCAAGCCACAGCTCTCAGGCGGCCACGCCATCACAAGGGTAAACAACCGATGGACTTTCAACTATTCTGTACCCAGAAGCCCATTCTGTTTTTCACTTTTGGTACAGTATTCAATAAATGAAATGAAGTATTCAGCACTTTATTATAAAATAGGCTCTGTGGTAGATGATTTTGCCCAACTGTAGGCTAATGTAATTGTTCTGAGCATGTTTAACGTAGGTTAGGCTAAGCGATGATGTTTGGTGGGTTAGGTGTATTAAATGCATTTTCAACTTACAATATTTCCAACTTACAGTGGGTTTATCCAGACCCCACTGCAAATTGAGGAAGATCTGCACTACCACTACATGCTTTTTATTTGATTATGTGTTCCCAATTTAACTAATATCCCACTTTTCACTTTCGAACATTTTCCTGCTTTTTGTTACTGCATAATTCTTAAATATAATACTCTATTTAAACTATAAATATACTCATTGTAGAAGGTATACAAAAGTAGAAGATGGGGCGCCTGGGTGGCTCAGTCGTTAAGCGTCTGCCTTCGGCTCGGGTCATGATCCCAGGGTCCTGGGATCAAGCCCCGCATGGGGCTCCCTGCTCCGCGGGAAGCCTGCTTCTCCCTCTCCCACTCCCCCTGCTTGTGTTCCCTCTCTCAGTGTGTCTCTCTCTGTCAAATAAATAAATAAAATCTTAAAAAAATAATAAAAATAAAATAAAAGTAGAAGAATTTAAATTAAATTGTTGCTCCTTCCACAAGTTGACATATCACTATATTTCTCACCAGCTTTTTTCTTTGTATTTTTATTCATTTGTAATAAAATGACTATCACACCGTATTTTCCTTTTCCACTCAAAACTTATATCATGACCATTTCCCATATTATTAAATATTCATCAAAAGCATGATTTTAAGAATTGCATTATATTCCTTAGTATGCATGTGAATAACTTAATCATTTCCTCTTATTCAACTTTTGAGGAATGTTCACTGTTTTACTATTACAGTGTAATGAACACTCTTATATGTTTGTGTCTCTGATTATTTCCTTGGAATAGCATTCATTCAGTCCTTATCAAAGGCATTGACAATAATTTATTGATCACTTTTAAAGAAAAATGACCCCCTTCCAAGGGCTAGGTTTGCATGCTACTTTGTTAGAGTCTGGGATACCCCCTGGTGGAAGTTACTGAACATGGCCAAAATCTGTCACACATGCCCCGATAGGGAATCAAAGATTCTGGGCACACAACTTTTGGGATTTGGCATATGTCTCTACACACACACACACACACACACACACGTACGCGCACGTGCACACACACACATCCCAAAGCTATAGGAGATTCAAATGGAATAACCAAATAAAAAATATCAAGAAAGCTCAGACCTAAAGTTGTTTTCAATTTGATGCCAGCCCCATGGCTGCCTTGCCTCCCTCCCAACCCTTCCTCTCCCTGCAGCAGAGAGATCAGAGGCTGTTTCCTCTGTGGCTAGAGATGTTCTGAACTAGAGATCTGCCCATTAGGACACTAGATGGAGCCAGATGGGAGAGTTTATGCTCTGACTGCAGCAGAGTCATTTTCTCTGCACGTTCCTTTTCAGAAACAGCTGCATGATATGGCTGGTCTCACAGAAAACCTAGTTCTCTGATATGTTTCCGTCAGTCATCAAACATTCACTGAGCCCTGGCCGTGGGTCAGCTATCAGACACAGAGCTGAGTCAAACACAGCCGTGCTATGGGAGGAGCTTCTGGGCCAGTGGGAGAAGCCACGGATTAACAAACTGATGCCTCTTTACTTCCCTTCCCTCTTTCTGGTCTCCAGCAGCCGGCCCTAACAGCATTGCCTGGCGACACACTACACTTCTCTGTCTCCTTGACTTTGTTCTCGCAATTTTCTCTCTCAGGAAAGCCCTTCTCGTTTATTTCTTCATACCTAACTCATCTCTATCAGGCCCCGGTCCAAATGCCTCCTCCTCTGAGACGCCTTTCCTGATTCTTCCTCTTTGATCCCTTTACTCATTTAGCGCAGCAGTTTTCAGACTGTTGTATGCATCAGAATCACCTGGAGGATGGATCCTACTCTCAGTGTTTCCAATTTAGTAGATCTGGGGTGTAGTCTAAGAATTTGCATTTCTAACAAGTTCCCAAGTGATGCTGATTCTGCTGGCTCAGGGATCGAACTATGAGAACCACTTGCTTAGTGGTTTTGAGCACTGACAAGTGCCAAACAGTATGCCACATGTTAGTGACACCACAGTGACTGAGACAGTCCCTACCCTTGAGGTCAGCACAGGCTGGGCATGGGAGAGATAAACAGGGCAACTCTTTGCTGTGCCAGAGAAGTGTGAGGAGTGCTACAGAAGCAAAAAAAAAAAAAAAAAAAAAGCAATTAACTGTCCCTGTGGAGGTGAGAGGACCAAAAACTTCCCAAAGGGGGTGGCATTTGAGATGGCTTGGAAGGATGACTTGGACCTCACTAGGAACAGAAAAGGTCGACAGCAAGTGCCAAAGCATAGTGGTACAAAAAGCCATAGCATGTTTAGAGTGTGACAGATTTATGGGGTAGGGGACATGGGGAGAATGGGCAGTGTCCTTGGACATAAGGTGCCCTATGGATATAAAGCTGGAGGGATCCAAATACAGGTCTTGAATGCCATGCTAAGAAGTTTTTTTATTCATCCTCCAGATAAGAAATAATAAAGAAGTAAAACAGAAAAATAACATGGTAGAGCTTTCTGTGGGGAAGAATCAGCCTGACGGTAGTGTAGACTTTGGACTGCCAGTGGCAAGACTGGAGGAGTGAGACCAGTGGGGATGCTGTGGCAGTCACCTAGGCAGGAAATGATGAGGACCGGACTGAAGCATTGAGATGGGAGGACATGACAGGCTGGGAGGTCTGGCGGGCTTGGACTCAATCCTGCACAATTGAGGGAGAAACTCAAAAGTGTTTGGAACCATAGCTCAGTTTTGCCCTTCTTCCCACTCCTCTGGCCGCACCCCACTGCCCCCCATCCTTGTTTCCTTGCCTGGTTCCTATAACTGGGTCCTGCCCTATGATAGAGCACACACCTCCTGGATTTATCTGCCTCAAATCCCATTTCCTCCCAGTGACGGTAGTCCTGCCTCTATCCTGAGCCTATGTTTCTTGGTCAGATCTGTGTTCATCACTGCTTTGTCACACCAGTTTAACCGAGGGGTCTTAGGCCATTCAGTTTGACCACTCGATGTCTTAGGTTTCTCATCTATCAAGTGGGAAAAATAATACTTCCTGGCTGGCCTCTATCACTGTGTTCTTGTGGGGATCAAACTGTTAAAGATATGAGCAAGCTTTGATGTGTTACTATGGCTATGGAATCAGCAGCTGCCTTTAGAAGCCATTTCCATTGACTAAGAACGCCCATTTTGATAAAATTTGTCTTTCAATTTGAGCAGAATACTTTTATTTAACCTAAGGAAACTCAAATTAGACAACCAGGAAGGTATTTGCAAAAGTAAGTAAAAAATCACTGGAAATCAAGTCATTATTTAAAGAGTTTAAAGATGACATGGATATTTAATTCAGTATATATTTATTGGCACCTACTCTGTGCCAGGCATTATTCTTAACACTTAGGATACATCAGTGAGCAAAGTATATGTTCTTCTGAAGCTTATTGTTTACTGGAGGAGACAGACAATAAACATAATAAGTAAATCAAATGGAATGATAGAAGACAGTAAATCCTGTGGAAAAACATAAAAGAAGATATAAGGGGATATCTACCTGTTTTCTATGATTACCTAGCTCATTATTAAAATGGATTATATAAATATTTTTGTTACATTTTGTTTAATTTTGTTTATTTTCTTTTTTTTTTTTTTTAAGATTTTATTTATTTATTTGAGAGAGAGAGAATGAGAGAGAGCGAGCACATGAGAGGGGGGAGGGTCAGAGGGAGAAGCAGACTCCCTGCTGAGCAGGGAGCCCGATGCGGGACTCGATCCAGGGACTCCAGGATCATGACCTGAGCCGAAGGCAGTCGCTGAACCAACTGAGCCACCCAGGCGCCCCCTAATTTTGTTTATTTTCCTATAACACATAATAATTGATAATGAGTGCATATTCATTAAATAAAACTTAGAAAATTCAGGAAGAGAGGATAATAACAATAATATTAATAATAACAATAACAATAATAAATCATCCCTAGACCCATCACCCAAAGATAGTCTTCATTTTTATTTTGGTGTGCATTTTCTTCCTGAAATGAATTATATTATTTGCAGCTATGATCCCCATATTTTCATTTCTTCATTCGTTTAACAAAGGTTTTTTTATCATCTCACGTACTACAGCTTCCATATGAGGCATGTGGAACAATAGAAAGATACAGATTCTGGAGTCATTCTTTACTCTGCCTCTACCAGTTGTGTGGACTTAAATAAGTTATTCAACTTCTCTGACTCTCCATTCCTCTCTCTGTAAACTGGAGACTGTGATACCTTATGGTGTTGTCGTGAAAACTATATAACTTTAATGAGATAGGGCCTAGACAATTCCCGGCACATAATCAGTACTTACTAAATATTAATTTCCTTCTTCTCTTTTTTTTATTCATTCCACAAATACAATACATATACAGCATCATGCTAGGCCCGGAAGAAGACATAGCACTGCTCTCTGGGAACTTAACATCCAGCTGGGTCAATTATCTTAGTCAGAAAGGATCCAAAGAAGACCTCCCAAAGAAAACGACAATTAGGCTAAGACCTGAAGGGTAAATAGGAATTTGTCAGATGAAGATTTGGAAAGTTCCAAGCCAGTCCAAGATCCCAGAAGCAAGAGAATATAAGCATATTGGATAACGTCAAAGCAGTTCAAGATGGCTGGAGCAAAGTAGGGGAGTGATGAGAGCAGAAGCCACAGGGACAGCAATTCAAGGCAACTCCTGAGAATAATATGTCCCTGAAGGGATTCTGGCAGGGAAATAATATGGTCAGTCGTTGCATCTTAGAAAGACACCCCTAACTTCAGTGTGAAGACTACTGGAGGCAGAGAGACCAGATAGGAGTCATTACAGTAATCCACATAAGAAACTATATGGACTTTAACTGGGGTAGTAGCTGTAGGAATGGGGAGGTGGACATGTTAAGGTCTGTTTGTGACCTGGAATTGATAGAATGTCAGTGAGAGAGCTGAAGAGTGGGAGGAATCCAGAATAACACCCAGGTTTCTAGCCTTGGTAACCGGGGGGGATGGTGATGCTATACCCTGAGCTGGAGATGACTCACTGAGGGAGAAGCAGGTTTTGGTGAAAAACTCATGACCCCAGTTGAAGACATGTGGATTTTGAGGAACCTGTAGGACATCATCCTAGCTATACCAGGTCATGTTCTCAGACCAGTTCATGCCCAGTTCTTGCTCTCAGACAATCCACCTTTCTTCGCAATTTGTTCATATGGCCCAGAGAGGAATATTCCTGTCAGACTGATCTAGAATGACCTAGTAGAATCCATCTTGAGTGAGAGGGGTCCAGAATCTGCATGGGGAAATGGGGATTTTAGGACCAATACAGAATTTATAGAAACAGTTCATTAAAAAGTTAGCCTCATGATCAATTAGGATACTTGTTTAATGAAGATCAGAGAATACACCAGGATTTGGGCATCACATTTCCCAAACCAATAATCCCAAAACAGTCTAATAAGGAATTTTTGCTGATTTGGCAGTTTACATGAAAGGTCCCATAGAGATTTAAAAGTTAAGCTGACAGTAGTTACACATTTGTGTAAGAAGAATAAGATTACATCCATTCATTCATTCATTTTCCACATATTTCCTAAACAGAGGCTTGTAGTGGGGCCCTGTGCCAAGTTTAGGAACACTGAGATGAAAGAGTCCCTGCCAGGGAAAGCTTCAACTCTAGTGGGAAACAGTCAAGGAAACAGACAATGGCAAGACAGTGAAAGAAATATTAGGATAGAAGCCAAAAACAGGGTGTAGAGGAAAGCACAGGTAAAGGGGTTCTTAAGGACAAGGAGGTTCATGATATTAACTCCACCACAGGGTTTCTCTTGGCTTTTAAGAAACCCTATTACTCATATTAAACAAATGATTTTTTTTCCTTTTTATCAGAAGGTTATTGTCAAATCTCTGAGTAATATTTTTGGGTTATTAAGGGATATCTGACAACTTTGATGGTCATCAACAATGTTCTCTGATGCCCCAAAGCTGATAATCAGAGAAAATGACCCTCAGAACACTGTTTATCTCTGGCACTGAGACAAACAGAAAGAAAAAAAGAGAGAGAGAGAGAGAAATCACACATTTTCTTGATGGTTGGAATACTAATGTTCTCCTTATGAAAAGGAAAATCATTTAAAACTCTATAATGAAATAATTGCTGCCACCACCATGTAAGCTTCTGTGTTTATGCAGAGCACAGGCTTTGAGAATAGAAAAGCACCACATGCTTTTGTTTCACGGGGAAGAGGCAATGTGGAGTAGTGAATGGGATTTGGAGTCAGACAGACCTCGGTCTTTGCGACCTTGAGACAGTCACTTAACCTAGCTAGGACTGAATTCTTTCATTTGTAAAACATACTTATGTAATAGAAAACATATCTCAGAGGATGGTCATGGAAATTAAATGAGATAATATTTGGAAATCTTAGTGTAATGCCTAGATTTTCCCCAGTTTTATGAGGTATGATTGACAAATAAAAATTGTATATATTTAAGTTATACAACTGAGATATCTTAATATGTGTATACACTGTGAAATAATCACCACAATCAAGCTAATTAACATATCAATTATCTCACATAGTTGCTATTTTCTTTGTCTTCCTCTTTGTTTCTCTGTGATGAGAACACTTAAGAATTATCTTTTAGCAAATTTCAAGTAAATAACAGTGTTATTAACTGTAGTCACTATGCTAAACATTAGATTCTCAAAACTTATTCATCTTATAACTGAAATTTTGTAACTTTTGATCAACATCTTCCCATTTCCCCTATCTCCCAGCTTCTGGCAACCACCATTCTACTCTCTGTTTTTATGATTTTGATTCAGTATTTTATCTTTCTGTGTCTGGCTTATTTCATTTAGCATAATGTCCTCCAATTTCATCTATGTTGTTACAAATGGCAGGGTTTTGTTCTTTTACGAGGCTTAATAATACTCCCTTATACACCACATTTTCTTTATGCATTCATCTTTTGATGGACATTTAGATTGTTTCCATAGCTTGGCTATTGTGAATAATGCTGCAGTGAACATGGGAGTGCAGATATCTTTTTGAAATACTTATTTCATTTCCTTTGGATTTTTTTAAAGCTTTTATTTAAATTCCAGTTAACATACAGTCTAATATTAGTTTGAGGTGTACAATTTAGTGATTCAACACTTACATACAACACCCAGTGCTCATCACAAGTGCCCTCCTTAATCCCCATCATCTGTTTAACCCATCTCCCCAACCTCCCCTCCGATAACCATCAATTTGTTCTTTATAGTTAAGAGTGTTTCTTTTTTTCCCTCTCTCTCTCTTTTGTTCCCTATGATCATTTATTTTGTTTCTTAAATTCCACATATGAGTGAAATCATATGGTATTTCTCTTCTCTGACTTAGTTTCACTTAGCATAATACTCTCTGGCTCCATGCATGTTGTTGCAAATGGCAAAATTTCATTCTTTCTTATGGCCAAGTAATATTTCATTGTATATGTATACCACATCCTCTTTGTCCATTCATTAGTCAATGGACATTTGGGCTGTTTCCATAATTTTTACCCATAAATGAGACTGCTGGATCACTATTTTTAATTTCTTAAAAAAAAACCCATAGTGACTGTACCAGTTTATATTCCCACCAACAGTGCACAAGTGTTCTTTTTTTCTGTATCCTCACAGTACTTGTTATTTTTTTGTCTTTCTAAATACAGCCAATCTAACAGATGTGAGGTAATATTTCACTGTAGTTTTGATTTGCATTTCCCTGATGATGAGTGATGTTGAGCACCTTTTCATATGCCTGTTAGCCATTTGTATTTCTTCTTTTGAGAAATGTCTATTCAGGCCCTTTGCCCATTTTTAAATCAAGTTATTTGTTTCTTTGCTATTGAGTTGTATGAGTTCCTTATATATTTTGGATATTAACCCCTTATCAGATATATGATTTGCAAATATTTTTTTTCCCCTTTCCATAGGTTGCGTTTTTACTCTCTTGGTTGTTTGCTGAGCAGAAGCTTTTTAGTTTGATGCAATCCTACTGGTCTGTTATATGTTTTGTTGCCATGCTTTCAGGTCTTATGTTTAATTCTCTAATCCATTTTGAGTTTGATTTTTGTATGTGGTATGAGATAAGGGTACAGTTTCGTTCTTCTACATGTGCATATCCAGATTTCCTAAATCATTTATTGAAAAGAGTATTCTTTCCCCATTGTGTGTTGTTGACACCTTTGTCAAAGATCAGTTGACCCTAGATATATGAATTTGTTTTGGGGCTCTGTATTATGTTCCATTGGTCTATGCTGGTACCACAGTGTTTTGATTACTGTAGCTTAGTATATATTTTGAAATCAGGAAATGTGAGGCCTTCAGCTTTGTTCTTCTTGCTCAAGATTTCTTTGACTAATCAAGGTCATTTGTAGCTCCATATGAATTTTAGGATTTTTTTTTTCTATTTCTGTGAAGAATGGCATTGGAATGTTTTTATAGAAGTATAATTAACATACAGTGTTATATTAGTTTCAGCTGTACAACATAATGATTCAACGATTCTATACATTACTCAGTGCTCACCATGATGTGTAGTCACCATCTGTCACCAAACAACATTATTACAATCTTATTGACTATATTCCCTAGGCTGTATTTTTCATCTCCATGACTTATTTATTTTGTAACTTGAAGTTTGTACCTCTTAATCCTCTTTATTGATTTCACCCATCTGCCCAGCCACCTCCCCTCTGGCAACTACCAGTTTGTTCTCTGTATTTAAGAGTCTATTTTTTGTCTCTTTTTGATTTGTTTTGTTTCTTAAATTCCATAGGTGAGTGAAATCGTATGGTATTTCTCTTCCTCTGTCTGACTTATTTCACTTAGCATTATACCCTCTAGGTTCATCCCTGTTATTGTAAATGGCAATATCTCATTTTTTATGGTTGAGTAATATTCCATATTCCATGCCACATCTTTATGCCACTGGAATTTGGATGCAGATTGCATTGAATCTGTAGATAACTTTAGATAGTATGGAAAATTTAATATTAATTTTTCCAATTCATGTACACAGGTTATCTTTTCATTTATCTCTGTCTTCTTTGAGTCTCTTCATCAGTGTTTTATAATTTTCAGTCTGTAGGCCTTTTATCTCTTTGGTTAAGTTTATTTCTAAGTATTTTATTCTTTTTGTTGCTGTTGTGAATGGAGTTATTTTATTAATTTTATCTTTGGATAGTTAATTGTTTATGTATAGAAACACAATTGATTTTTGTATGTTAATTTTGCATCCTCCAACTTTACTGAATTTGTTGATTAGTTCTAAAAGGTTTGTTTGTTGAGTTTTTACGTGCCTAATTTTTTTCTAGATTTTTTAAAAGGGTACATAGCCACGAACTAATGCATAACATGCCACATCTGAACAAGTGTCTTTAACTTGTATTCATCTTTTCTGACTTCAGTGTATTTTATTGTAACACTCACTGACTTAATGCATTCACTTACTACTTATAAAACATTGAAATTTCTAGGACTTTGCTATCATAAATAAGATGACAGGCCAGGGTATGTTAAATTGAAAACATTCCAGAAACTCAGGGGTGAATATTTGCTCTAGTCATTGGATCAATTGCCATTTTTTGATACCAAATTTTTGCTGATTTGGGGATGTAAGATGCTAAACTTTTCCACTTTGATCCCTAGAATTCCTAAACTGTATTTTCATGATATAATTTCCAAGGAATGGTGACTTATTTTTCTGAATGAAGAGACACAGCACTATGGACCCAGATAAATATGCTGAGATGAGCATTACAACAGACAGTTTGAAATCCCGTTTAGTTCAACAGGCACTAACAAAGCACTTGTTAGAAAAACATCCCACCAGCATTTGCAACTTGGCCATACCACATGGGTTATATGTGTCATGACCCTCTAGGAGCCTGTTTCTTTATTCCTTGATTGGAAATAACGTTACTGACCCCAAAGGCTATAAATAAGATTAAATTAAATAAAAAATAGTGGTTCTCCACCCTGGCTGTGCCTTAGTATCACCTGGAAAGATTTGAAAACATGACTTCCTCTAGAGTCTGACTTAATTGGTTTGGCGTGGGGTCAGAGCTCCAATAGTTTTTAAAGCTCACCAGGTGATTGTAATGTGCAGCCTGGACTGAGAAGCACGGAGATATATGAAAGTTCCTGGCTTAGTACCTGACATTTTCTGAGGAAGCCTGACCTCTTTCTCTTCCTTATGTGCCAAATTCTGTTGGGCACTGGGGATACAAAGGTCAGACCTACCCCCGTCGTCAAGTTGCTCTCAGGCTCATGGGGAATATAGACAAGGAAAGAAATCATTACTCTGCAGTATGATAGGTTCAATAAAAGAGATTTGGATGAAGAAGAAAAGCCATGCTGGAGAAATGATGGACTATCTCAGAGAATCTAGGGCATTTGGTATCACAGGTGACTGTTGGTCACATTTCCACCTAGACACATGACCTGGGCTCCGGGCTGGCTCCACACTAACCTACTGTGTGGCTTTTGGCAGACTTTCTGTCATTAGTTCTTGACTCTCCTCATCTATTAAGCAACATTCATTTAAAAAGTGGTCCCTCCCCCTGCCCCACCACCTCACAAGACTGATGAAAGAATGAACAACAGAACGCTTTATAAACATATCATTAATTATATGCATGTTCTGTGAGCAAGAACTACTACTTTCACATCAGCACCTAAACATGGTGAAATCTCTTCCATCTTAAAACAAAAATAACTTCAGGGCGCCTGGGTGACTCAGTCGTTAAGCGTCTGCCTTAGGCTCAGGTCATGATCCCAGGGTTCTGGGATCGAGCCCCACATCGGGCTCCTTGCTCAGCGAGAAGCCTGCTTCTCCCTCTCCTACTCCCTCTGCTTGTGTTCCCTCTCTTGCTGTGTCTCTGTCAAATAAATAAAATCTTTAAAAAATAAAAAATAACTTCTTCAACTTAATGCCCCTTTTAGGTTCTCTCTCTCGCTCTCCCTATTTCCCTCTCCCTCTCCAGTTCCCTCTCCTTTCCCCTTCATAGCCAAAGTTCCTTAAAAGTATTTATTACACTTGCTTCTGCTCCACTCAACTCTACTGAAACTGCTCAGGCCAAAGTCATTAAGTGCTGTTCTGGTTTTTATTATGACCCTGCTGACCATTCCCTTCTTTGGAAACACTATTTTCCATGGGTTTGTGTGACATAGCCTTCTGCTGGGTGCCCTTCTATGTCCCTGACCGTACCTTTCCAGTCTCCTTTCTAGCCACTCTATTGTTCAGATGTTAGAATTTGTCAGGGTTCCGTCCTAAACTGCCTTCTCTTTTCATTCTCCACAGCCTTCCTGCATGATCTCATCCCCCTCATGGCTTTAATTGTCTCTCTGGAGCAGAATCCCCAATATGTGCTTCCTCCTTGTCTTTCTCTGGAACTCCAACCCTTTCTATCCAGCTTCCCTCTTAATATCTCCACTGTGATATCCCACAGGCACATCAATTGTGTGTGTTTTTTTTTTAATCAATTGTGTTTTAAAACAGAACTCATTATCTTTCTTCAGATTCAAAACCGACTCTTCCTTTTGTTTGGGCCAGCTCAGAAAATTCCATGGTCATTTAAGTCCAGTTGCCAGAGCCAGAAACCCTTGAGTTATCTGTGACTCCTTGCACTCCCCCACCCTCAACAGCAACAGGACTTAGTCACTGAGTCCTGTTGATTCTGATCTTCCAAAAATGTCCTCTTCCCCGTACTCCTCTAGTCTAGATGACCGTGATATCATTCTTCTACTTAAACCCACCTGGTGACTTCCCATATTCTTAAAGACATTTTAACTTGGCCTACAAGGTCTTGTATGATCTAGTGCTTGCCTGTGTCTCTAACTCATCTTACTCCTCTCTTCTCTTGGTAGTTCTTCCTGTGGGTATACAAAACTTTTTTAGTTCCCTGAATACACCTTGCTTTCTCTCACCTCTGGGTCTTTGACTTGTCAGGATATTTTTCCTTGCCCCTTTCACCCTGTCCTAAAGCTAACTTCCATCTGCCCTTCAGAATTAAGTTGATATGCTACTTCCTCCACAGCACTTTCTCTGACTCCTTTGGTCTGAGTTTTTGTCCCTCCTGTTTATTCTAATAGATCCCTATGTCCACTCCTTTTATAGGCTGGTCAGTGATCACCTGCCTATTTATCTCTACCACCTAACTTGATAACAAGGACTAGACTGTGGTTTTCTTGTTCTTTGCTATATTTTCAGTGGCTAGCATAGTTCTTGGTATATAACAGATGGTTAATGTATGCTTGTCAAATGAATGAGTGAGTGATGAATAATGAATAATAAATGAATGGAAGTAAATAAGAAATGGTCTCTGCCCTCAAGCAGCTCACAGTTTAGCGGAAATGAAAGATATAGGTGCAATTATCTTTAACAAAGGTGAATAGAATAAGTAGTAATTCAGGATGCAAAGTACTAAGAAAAGGAAAAAGAGAAATTACTTTCAACTGGCAAAATTGGTGAAGATATTTTAAAGGAGACAGCATTGGAGTGAGCCCTTAGTAAAATCTTAACTATAATAATTCAGATGATAGTAACTACTATATATGGTGCTTATGATGTATGAGGCACTGTGGTAAATACCTTACATGTAATATCTTGTTTATTCCTTCCATTAACCTATGAATTGGTTCTTTTTATTTCCAATTTATAGACAAGGAAACCGAGAGGTTAAATATGTTAAGCAAGTTCACCCAGCCAGCTAGTGGAGGAGCTAGAACTCTTCATGGGCAGGAACTGTGTCCCATTCCTCTTAGTCTCAGTGCCTAACACTGGGCCTGGCACAAAGTAGGATCTCATTAACAGTAATCAGATAAGGTTAACAAGTTTAGAGAGCTAATGTCCAGCATGGTGATGATGATAGCTCATAATACTGTATCATATACTTGAATGTTGCTGAGAGAGTAGAATTAAAATGATCTCGCAACAAAAAAGAAATGGTTACTATGTGATAGGATGGAGGTGGTAGCTAAGGCTATGGCAGTAATCATTTTGTAATATGAAAATGTATCAAATCAACACTTGTCTGCCTTAAACTTATACAATGTGTGTGTCCATTATATCTCAATAAAGCTAGAAAAAAAAATGAAACAAAACAAAAAGTTATCAAATGAAACAATGGGAGAGTAGAATTTTAAGAAGTTCAAAAGCAGGATGTATGATCTTGATAGGGTCAGAAACAGGCCATGCTCTTTTTTTAAAGGGCCTCACAAAAACCAAACAAAAAAATCACAGTTCTGTTCCAGAAACACCCAAGGATCCTGTTTAATATTAACCAACAAAACTACAAGCATGTCTGTGCTGACTCAGCCTTCTGCTCCATTAGCAGCCCTGCCTCCTGGAAATGAATGAAGGAAATTCAAAGGCCTAGGAATGTTTTACTGATGTGGTATAGATTAGCTTTGGGAGTGAAGATTGGAAGGGATATAAATAACCCACAACAGAAAGAACTGCCATATGGACAAGTGCATACTTTAATGACATGCAGCAATTATGGCCACCTCCTCTTCTCTTCTGAATGCCATTCCCTCAGGAGTGCCTCAACACTGAAGCCAGCAGCCAGGACACCCATGGGCAGTTTACTGAAGGAAAAAAATCCTGTCCTCTTCCCCTGTCATTCTTTCTTTTGCTTCTGTCACCCCATGACTTGTTTGTGAAATTCCTAAATTTGGTTGTGAGCTGACTGTTTTGACAGTCTGTCTTAATTAATGTTTTTCTTAAGTTCTTGGGGGTCTGCATATTTTTCTGCATCTGGGCAGTGTGGAAAGACTTTCTTCTTTTTAGGAGCAAGGGAGCCTCTGAAAATGTCTCTCAGAATCTACCATACAACAGATCTTCAGTGAGAACTGCAGAGCCCTACCCTGAAAAAAAATAACTTTCTTTCCTTTGAGGTTCAGCTGAAAATGAGCTTTAATTATTTTAGTAAGATCATTTGAGAGAGATAAATAATAATGTTCAGTGAATTTCACTGAGTTCTTGAACATTGTGGTTTTGTTGTATTTCACCTCAAATGAGAGCAGTTAGTATTTACTGAGTACCTACTATCAGCTTTATAAAGCTAGGGTTGCCTCATCTATGAAGAATCCAGAAAACTGAAGGCTTTTTGGCAGATGTCACAGGTTCCTGTTTGATGTGTCATACATTGAGACAAAAGTAAGATGAAGGAAATCCTTTCTAATTGGATCTATTAATTTCCTTTCGCCCATTCTAGGAACTAAAAATTTGATAGCAGTGGTCAAATAGGGTTTATCAAGTTCGGATCATTGTCACAGCAATGGAAGAGAGTCTCAAAATCAGGATTTATAGAAAAGTAAGAGGACTTAATGAATACACCACATGGAATGAGAAATATATACAGGGGACCATATAGGGAGCCTGAACATAAACATATCCCAGGGCGTTCTGTAGAGTTCTAGTATGTGCTTTCAATTCCTTCACAATGAGAAATTTATGGAAACTTGGGGCCACATGTAGCTAAAGAATGGTATGTATTCCATATGTTCTGTATTTCTCTTATTCCTGCACTGCATATGTCTTGCCATCTCCTTCTCTTTCATGAGCTGACTGCTTTTATCCCTTGCAAGTTTGCATTTAACTATCGCTTCCTAGTAATAGCTGTCTTAGTATTTGAGGAAAAATATAAGTCCCTGCTTAGATTTTTACTTAACTGTAGTCTTTAACAGTGGTATTCCTGAGGAGGTTTTGCATTTCTCCAGTATGCTCTGCAGAATGCCCACTGCTTATGAATAATTTCAGGGGAAATGGTTTCTCCCTGTGTGTATTTATGAGGCCTGCTGCTGCAGCCAACAGCTCCATCTGCCATGGCTGTAGAGGTGGAAATGGGAGCAAAGTTTACTTTTGATCCTTTCAGTAGGAAGAGTAGATTCCTTACTTGGTCCTGAGATGAAAACAGACAGAACTGTGATCACCAAGATATGTCCTATTAATTACTTTATAACCACCCTTACAGGCATATGCATTAAATTTGCCATGATCTCCACACTGTCCAAACATTCCAATTATCATTCAACCCTTTTTACCTTGTTTCAGGCATGCTCAAGTAAGCAGAGCTATTTTGTTTTGTAGTCTAAAATAGTTTAGAAGCAGCAAATGTAAAGGAACTGGGGGGATTTGCAAGAGGCAGACACCGTTAGCAGTATGACTGCATGAAAAAGCCAATGATCATACAAGCAAGACATAGTGATTTCAAAATAGATGCAAAAAATCATTTTGCAAAAAAAAAAAAAAATTAGAGCAAGGTTAATTTATGTTGTACTTTGCCTATATAGGAACATAAGAAAGGATATGATATGATTTATGAAGATTGCATTCAAAAACTAAAATGAATAAGAAAGCCTTGGAAATTGCTGAATTTTCTACAGCTATGTGGGAAGACTAAGGCTCTGAGGGAGGGTAGATTCTGTGGTAAGAGACCCAGTTTAATTCGTAGCTCTTCTCTTCTCTAGCTGTGCAATGGGAAAATTCTTTAACCTCTCTGATCTTCAGTCTCCTTCTGTATAATGGAAAACTTATTTTAAATTCATAGGGTGGAGTGAGAAGTAAATAAGATAACAAACAGAGGCTTTAGCTCATTGCTTGGCACATTGCTAATGCTCAGTATACTAAAATATTCTTACTCCTGTAAACCTGTGGACAATTTGGAATACATGAGATTTATGTACTTAAAAATGCCATTGCAGTAAAGCAGTAAGCTCCCTTATAGGGAATTTATTTTATTTTCAGGGAGATTCACCACTTCCCTATAAAATTAGAAACTTGGCATCAGAGAGCATGAAGAAGAGAAAAAGGAAACACTGTATTGGTTGACTCTCCCTCCCCCCTGTAAGTGGCAACTTTGCTCACTACTTTGGATGTCTGATCTTAAAGGGTCTGCCAGCCCATGAACTGGGGTGGTGCTGTGAGAGTCAGCTGAGCCACTGTGCAGGGATTGGGAATTGGCCTGAGCAGAAGCTGTCAGCTGGGGCCTGGAGGAGTGAATCACAATTTGGCTGAAAGCTGTTCTTTTACAAGGTCAGGACCAAGTTACTGCCTTCCCCAAAAGAACAGAGTCGTAAGAGGAGTGGCTCTTAGAAGAAGGGCCTGTAAAAATTGCGGAGGGAAGTGGGGGGAAGCAGTTTGGAAGTTTTACAGAAAATTTTTAAAAGTCAACTTTCTCTAACCTTCCCTTCTCAAGATATGCATTACACACACACACACACGCACACATGCACATACACTGCTATTTTGACACTCCATACTTCTGCTTAAGCAATTCCCTTTTTCCTCCTCTTCTTGACCTGTCACACTTATATTTCAAAGGTTTGGCACTGGTTTCAACTCTTGTGAGATCTCTTCCAGGATTCCTCAGGCTAGATTATGAGGCTCTGCTCTGGGTCCCCAGAACCCTGCATTTATCCCACTGTGACAATATCCTGAGCTTCCCTGGATTTTAACTTTGTCTATATCTTAGCATCTGTACTGTGATTACTACACTGGAGATATCCAATACAGGTTATTTGAGTTGACTTGAAGAAGGGTCAGAGGCTCCAAAAGGTTGCACATGAGGGTCACTTCAGGATGAAGACCTCCAGGCTGGAGAATGAAGAATTGTGTCAACGATAGCCTCCCTCTAGCTGGTGTGTATAAACCTTCAGAGTGTCTTACCAGCAGGCCGTTTTTTTCTCCCTTACTTGCTCCAGAATGAAACACAGTCTTATAGATTGTATCCACTTCCCTGCTTTTGGGGGAAATACATGGTCCTTTGGAGCTTTTGGGGGAAATACATGGTCCTTTGGAGCTTTACTAAAGACCCTCAAAAGGTAAACAAATACTCATTTATTAAGCTCCATAGCATACCAGCTGCATTATTTTATTCAAACCTTATCACATCTTAGTGTGATATTTTAGACCCCATTTTATAAACGAGAAAACAGAGATTCTAAGATTTTTCCCAAAGTCATATAGCTAATTACAGGAGGTAGAAAAGTTCCCTTCAATCTCTAATTCTCTTGTTTTGTTGGTTTTGTTTTGCTTTTTCCAATAAGGAAAGGCAAAGTTTCATGTGGATGCTAACAGTGAGTATTGATGGTAAAGGCAGTATTTAAGCGCATACAAGGTACTTTCCACATCCAAGTCTGCACTGGATCCATATATGGTCCTGAAAGGCAGACAGTGTAGGGATCATCCACACTGTCGAGCTAGGGAAGCAAGGTGCAAAAAGGTTAAGTGACATTCCAGATGTCACGCGGTTCAGGTCCTCTCACCTCCAGACCATGTCCCACAGCTCCAAAGACCTGACTGATCTTCACTATTGATGTAGACTCAGCTCAGATGTGCAGAGACAGTGAAGCAGTTTTTGTGGCCACAGGAGACTTGTCTTCTTCAATAATCTGGTGCAGAATGTACTTATTTACTTATTTATAGCTCACATCATTCCTCTATGGATTTAAAATGATTTTGTATTGTATTAAGCCACCTAATCACATAAGCCAATTAATCCAAATCATTTGATTTCTTTGTTTTCAAGACAAGAAATAACCGAATTGGATAAATTTTTACCTCCCCTTACCTTCCTCACTAATCTGCTCTAGCCCACCGCCTCCTCCCGGCCCCCAGCCTCCACCCCCTGCCAGTCTGCTGGCAATGTCATAGCTAACCTCCCTCTGCTTCCAGATCTGTACCTCTGTATATGCTCTTCCATTTGTTTCTCCAAACCATGTATGGGCCCTTCTCAGCTCCAAGGCCCACCTCTCTCACCCCAACCCCTTTCCCTTGATTTAATCATCCTCTCTGTAGAACTGTTTTGTTCCTCTCTTTAAAAACGTATTGTCCCCTTTCTTATAATAAAGCCAGCTTTCGCATGCTCTTCTCTCTGACAACCCCAGCTTGACAAGGGCAGGGGCTCTGTCTTTTATCTCTGCGTCCTTCACAATGCCTAGCGTGATGCCTGGCATACAGTCATGATCACTACCTGATTTAGCTCTCTCCAGACTCTGATATTCTAAGTAAAATTATATGTTTTACTTGTTTTTATGGGTGAACAGGAAGGTAAACTTTATTACTTGATATTGATACGCCTAATATTATGGTTCCCTCCCCTCCTTTCGGGTTTTGAATGTAATATCACCTCAGTGAGACCTTCCCTGGCTAGCCTATCCAAAACTTCAAGTTCATCTCCAAATACCCATATTTTCCTTCCCTGTTTGATTTTTCTCCAGGCACTTATCACTACTTCAATGTACTATATATTCTACTTGTTTCACTTACCATCTGTTTTCCTCCATTGAAAGCATGCTCCATGAGGGCAGGAGTTTTGACAGTTTTGTTTGCTGTTCTATTCCTGATGCCTATAACAGTGTCTGACACAGAGTACATGGTCAAAAAGTATGTTTTGAATGAATGAATAAATACTACTAGGTATTGTCATAAAGAGAAAACTGAGGGGCCTTATCAGCAACCTTATCGTTGCTGTTATGGTATTGCCATGTCTGGTTTTGGACATATTTAGAATATTTAGAATAATGGACTCAGCATGAGTTATGTTCATCCTCTAAGGGACATTTAGGTGGGCCTGAAATTTGCACACAGGCACTGGAGTCAGTGCTTGGGCAAATTACTTAATTACTGAATCATTCTGTGCCTTGGTTTTCCCATCTGTAAAAAGGGGATAATATTAATACTTACTTCAGAAGGTTATTGAGAGGATAAAAACCCATGTAAAATGCTAAGAACAGGAAGTTCTCAATAAATGATAGCTGTTATTATTTCCTCAGTTCCAGAAATCATCTATATGAGATACGCTGATTCCACATCTCCTTAATTCTTTGTTGTTTATTGTTACCTGTGTTTTTTAGTTGCAAATTATTACTTACTCTCAAGGATTTTTACATTACTTTGGTTGGCTATGTTCTAAAGACATTGCAGTGAATTTGTTACCAAACATTGTTGCAGCATTTACATTTCTAAATTTTTACCATAAGTGGTAAATGTAAAAATAGAAGGCCTGCAAGTGTAGAGATGGACTTCTTGGATACAGTGTGATTTTTGCTTTTCTCTGCTGTGAGTGAGTTTCTTTGATAGAGTAGCTGGTAGGATGAAAGATGCTGAAGGTTGAGGACCCCTGAAAAAGACAGGGCTTTGCAGCAAATGAGTAACCCACAATTTATGATTCTACCTCCTAAAGATCCCTTGTTAGTTACCTCAGCTCATGATTGCCTATCCTCTTCTCAATCAGCCCTTTGGGCAGAATGAGGGTCTAATTCAATTAAGCCATTGGATTGTAATTATAATTTTGAAATAGAAAATTCTCCAGGGAATATGATCATATTTATTATTGGACAGACTCATACCCCTTGCAGCTGCAGGCTGGGTACAGTTCTCCCGTCTCGTGACGCTAAGGAGAAGCATGAATACAATGGAAGGAACAACACATGAATGTTAGGTTTGGTAATGATTCTTACAATGAAATTTTTCTATTTTAGTAATTATACATTTCTTCTATGGAAAATCAGAAATGGTCCTAGGTTTTTGTGGATAATAACTACTAATGTTTATCGAGCCCTTACCTCATGCCAAGCACTGTTTTAAGAGTTGTACGTTTATCAGGTTGATTAATCTTCACAATTATTTTATGAGGTAGGTTTTATTATATCCCCATTTTACAGATGAAAGAACAGAGGTAGGTGTTTAGTATATCCCCATTTTGAATATGAGCAAACAGAGGCATAGAAAGGTGAATAATTTTCCCAAGTTTACACTAGCAGGAATTGGTTGAACAGGCAGACAGCTCCAAAACTCTATTTTCCACCTCTACACTAAACTGCCTCCTGAAGATAAAGGTCATGCATCTCAGAAGCTTCCTCACATAAACTGTCAAACAAACATTTGACGTGCTACTCATGTCATGATCCGTCCTATTCATGAAGCTGTAAAGACAAACACCACACTCTGAACAATGACTACCGCCCTTAGCCATGTGTGTTCCAGCACAACCATAGTCATCTTTGTAGAGAAGTTAAATTAATTAGCTCAGTAATAATTGAGACTCTTTTATCGGTGCTGCGTATTTTCTTTCAGTCATCTCTCTCCTCTCCCCATTGCCCAGCACAGGTCTAACACCATAGGTACCCAAGACAGCATGGGAGGAAGGAAGGAAGTGTGGCACTAGGTGAGGCATGAAAGGCCAAGGAGTGTCCAGGACATGCCTCTAGAGGTGGGACAAATGCTAAGCAACAGACCCAGCCCTGGGGAAACCACCTGATGTTCAAAGCCTATGAGAATCTCCCATTAAGCTGAGCCATTAACTTGTGAGATGAAATAGGGAGATTTCACTGGATGAAGAGAGCCCAGGGACTGTGACATCAGACCATGTCAGCAAGAAAACAGCTGATTAGCACCAGCAACATTGTTCTAGGAAGCAAAGCCCAAGGCCCAAAGCTGAGACACCTACTATATGCCTGGTACTACACTAGAAGCTGAGCAATACTCAGACTCCTGGAAGGTAGTCCAGGAGGAGCAAATAGATCCCCAGACTTAGAAGGAAGATGAAAGGAGACCTCTACAGAGGGTGTAAGAGAAAGGGCCTCAGAATAGGGACCAAATTAGAGCTGCAGATAAATACCATCCGTGGAAATACATGCTCTGATATAAGGAAGCATGAAATGCTAAAAGAACATCTAGGAGTAACCAAAACCAGCCAGGGGTTAAGTTCAGATCAGAGGGGTCAGGTTATGCACAGACAAGGAGAAGGGAAGCATTCAAAAAGCTATAACCAATTCATTATGTCTGGAGCCAGGCCCTGACAGGTGTTGGCAGGAGCGCAAGATGGCTGCAGAAGATGGTAGGGGCCAAATCAGGGAAGGCCTCACACGTGCCAGGCTGAGGATCTTGGACTTCATCCTGAGGGCAGTGGGGAGTTGTAGAAAGGTACTTAGCAGAAGAGTGAAATAGTCAGTACGCCTTTTAGGAAGATTACTCTGGTCTCTGATGTGAAGGATCATTTGGAGAAGGCAAGTCTGGATATGGGGAGATTAAAGAAAAGGCTGATGCACCAAAGAGGGAGGTGATAATGGGGAGAGGAGCAGGAGATAGAGGTGGGAGGGAAGATGAGATGATTCCCTGAATCCTGAATACATCTCACTGAATGCCATGCAGTGTGCTGTCCCTTAGCCCGCCCTCTCTCACTTCCCTCCATCCAACCCATCTCCAGCCCTTTCTGTTTTAACTCCTGAATCCTTTAGATCCTTCTACTTCTCACCATCTCCACTGCTTTCATTTTCTGTTAAACTCTCACCATTTCTGAGACGCCTGGCTGGCTCAGTCAGTTAAGCGTCTGCCTTCAGCTCAGGTCATGATCCTGGGGTCCTGGGATCCAGTCCCACGTTGGGCTCCTGCTCCACGGGGAGCCGGCTTCTCCCTCTGCCTGCCACTCTCCTTACTTGTTCTCTCTCTCTCTGACAAATAAATAAATAAAATCTAAATTAAATAAATTAATTAAAAAAATAAAAATAAACTCTCACCATTTCTCCTGGATTTTTATAACAGCCTCCTAACTAGTTGTTCACCCTAAGTCCACTTGTGCCTTCTTCTCTTCCACCACCATATAGCCCCTATCCATTTTCCTCATTCCAACTAGCATTTTTTTGTTTGCTTTTTATATTTCAAATTGTCTTAATGGAAGTGTAATTGACACACAAAAACTGCACATATCTAAAGTGTACAATTTGAAACCGAGAGACACATCAAAAAAACAGACGCTTAACTACAGAGAACAAACAGATGGTTTCCAGAGGGGAGGTAGGTGGTGGGATGGGTGAAATAGATGAAGGGGATTTAAAGTAAAAACAACTTTTTAAATAAAAAAAACAAAGTGTACACTTGGATAAATTTTGGCATATGTATGCATCCTTGAATCCATCACCACAATCAAGATAATGAGCAATTTACTACCCCCAAAAGTTCCCTCATATCCTAATCTCTTCTCACTCCTCCCCACTCCCACTCATCCCCAGATAGCCACTGATCTTCTTTCCGTCACTATAGTTAGCATTTTCTAGAGTTTTATAAACAGAATCACACAGGATTTTTCTAGAATTTTATATAAATGGAATCATTGAGTATGTGTGCTTTTTTTGTTAGACTTCTTTTACTCTATGTAATTATTTTGAGCTTCCACCACATTGTTGGGTGTATCAGTGGTTCATTCGTTCTTATTGCTGAGTATAATTCCATTGTATGGATATACCACAATCTGTTTATCCGTTCATCTTTGTTGGTGCACATCTGAATCATTTCCAGGTTTTAGCTATTACAAACAAAACTACTTTGAATATTCACGTACAATTCTTTGTAAGGGCTTATGTTTTCATGACTCTTGGAGAACAGTTTCTTAAGACACTGCCAAACTTTTTTCCAAAGTGTCTGTACCATTTTACATTCCCGCCAGCAATGTATGAGATTCCGACTCCTCTGTTCCTCCCCAGTATTTGGTAAGGGAAGTCTTTTTAATTTTGGTCATTCTAATAGGTGTGTAGTAGTTTTAATCTGCATTTCTCTAATGATTAATGAAGCTGAACATTTCTTCAAGTGCTTATTTGCCATCTGTTTATCTCCTTTGGTGAACTGTCTGGATCTTTTACCCACTTTTTTATCAGGCTGCTTATTTTCTTGTTACTGAATTTTGAGAGTTCTTTATATACAAAGCTGGATTCAAGCCATTTATCAGATATATATTTTTAAAATTTTTTCTCTGAGAACATGGTTTGTCTTTTAATTGTCTTAACAGTTCTTTCAATGAACAGAGGTTTTAAAATTTTGATCAGGTCCATTTTATCAATTTACTCTTTTATGGATCATGCTTTTGGTATTATGTCTAATAAGTCTTTGCCTAATCCAAGTTTACAAAGATTTCCTCCTGTGTTTTCTTCTAGAAGTTTTGAAGTTGCAGGTTTTACATTTAAGTCTATGAGCTATTTTGAGTTAATTTTCATATGTGATATGAGGTATGGATCAAAATGCTTTTTTTTTTCTCCACATGGACAACCAATTGTCCTAGCTCCATTTATTGAGAAGACTGTTCTTTCTCCACTGAATTACTTTCACATCTTTGTTGAAAATTAGTTGTCTGTGTATGTGTGGGTTTATTTCTAGACTCTATTCTGTTTCATGGATCTGATTATGCCAAAAACCGTACTGTCTTGATTACCAAAGGTTTATAATAAGTCTTGAAATCAGGTAGTGTTCGTACTTCAACTTTGTACTTTTTCAGGTATTTTGGCTGTTTTAGGTCCTTTGCATTCCCATATGAATTTCAGAATTAGTATGTGATTTTTTTATAACAAAGCCTGCTGGACTTCAGTGCTTTGTTGTTTTGTTTTTGTTTTTGTTTTGTTTGGGGGGTGTATTTTTTGCAATACAAATCTAAGTATACCCATTTCCTTTTACACTCTTTAGTAGCTTTCCTCATGCTTAGGCTAACTTGCTCCCAGATTATATGCCCTGGCCTAGAAGGCTCTGTGGAATCTAGACTTGTCCCTCCTCTGCAGTCTCCTATTTCTTGGTTCCCAATTCTTCAGCCCAGGCACTGTCATCTCCTCTAGCTCCATGAATATACCCTTGTTCCCTCCCTTTGGGCATGCACATGTGCTATCCCCTCTGATAGACGCGCCAGCCCCACTCCACTCACACCTCTCTGCCTGCTTAACTCCAAATGTCTCTTCCCCACGGAAGTCTTACCTGAGCCCACCCATGCCCCCAGCTACATCAGATCCTCCTGTTAAATATTTCGTAACTCCCAATATTTTTCTTTCGTGACACTTACATATGTGAATATGTAATTTTTAGAAATGTCTGTAGACTGTAAGTGTGATGAAGACAAAATCTGTGACTGTTGGCCGGTCTTTGTACTCTACCTAGGAAAAAACTTGGCACATAGTAGGCGCTTAATAAATATTTATTAAATGAATGAATAAGGTAGAATTTTTGGCATGCTCACCCTTTTGCTTCATATCAAAGTGGATCTGGGACTTAAGGCAGGCCTGAATTGATGGGTAAGGAGACCAGAAAAGATGAGGTTAAGCCAAGAGAGACTGGGTTGCCTGACCCTGCTCAGGGCTCAGCCAGCCACCCAGGGTGGATCCAGTATGGTGTCTTGATGAAACCATCTTTGAATGATACACTCATTTGCAACAGTTCATGCACAAACATTTCCACTAAATTTCTCTTTACTGCTTTGAAATGTGGCCTGAAGGAGAAGCTGAACAATAAAAGAAAAAAAGGAAAGAAAGGAAGAAAAAAAAGAAGAAAACTATTAAATTATTGTTTGGGAATTTTAACTTCTCCTTTTATTCAAGTGGCTGTTTAGCATAACTGAAGCACTTCCTGCTTCATTGCATTTTCCACTAGTTTGAAATGAGGCAAGAGAAGTTGGCTAGCCCTCCAACCTAAGGCCTTGTGATCATGTTAGAAAATAAAACTGTATTCTGTACCTTTTGGGCTTGGCAGAGGCATCTCAGAAAAGAGGCATCCCTTGGTGGCAGCCTGAGGTAGTGCCACACTTACTCTTCCTTTCCCATCCGGGGGGGCCCCCAGGAACCAAAAGCCCAAGGGTAAAATCTCAGCTTTGAATTTTAGCTGTGTGGCCATAACCCATTGTCTTCACATCACTGGGCTTCTCATGTCACATCTGTAAAATCAGGGTAAGAATTACTCCTTCTCTACCTATCATACAGCATTGTTGTGAAACTTAATAAGATAATAATTAAGCTATATAGAGCAGCTATTATATGCCAGGAACCATGCTGGTCACTTTACAGTTGTGAATTCTAATTATCACAATAGCCTTTAATTCTAAGGTAGGTATTAGTTTTCTCATTTTGTGAATCAGGAAACTAAAGCTAAGAGAAAATAAGGCAAGTACCCCAAATTATGAAGGTTGCTGAATGCCAGGCTTAGTGCTTACAGTTTAAAGGACAGGATTAAACAAGGCTATAGCAAAGTCAGATTCAGGTTTTAAAAAGATCTTGGCAACACCTGAGTATAATGTGGTTTGGAGGAGAAAAACTGGGAGGTCTGGAAGATGGTAAGGAGTGCTATAACAGGGTATGTTACCATTTTCAAAGCATTTTTATATCCTTTCAATTATCTGCATCTCACAAGAACCCTGTGAAGTAAGTAGGAAGACATGATTATTGCCATTGCTGAATATGGAATCTGCAGTCTAAAAATAGTATCAGTACTTTGTTCCAATATCACACAGCTCACAATAGCAAAGCTGGGTCCCAAACACAGAACTCTGGACTTCCAGTGCATGTTCTGTTATAGTATTCCTCAGCTGCTTGCCGATAAGAAAACTGGTTGTACTGACACTGACCATGTGACATCATCAGGCCCCTGGTCCCCTCTGACCCTCATCCCCCCAACTATAAAATTAAAGGGCCAGGATGGATGAGTTCTCTTGGTTTCTTGCATGCCATCTGCTGATAGGCTTGTCTCTCTTTGGGCCTCCCCGGGCACCTCCTGTCCCAGCTGGGTTGGGGGAAGAAGATGGGGAGAGATGAGCTCTAGTTGGCCAATAGAAGAAACTGGAATGGGATGGCTTAGTTACAAAAGGTTAAAATCAACTTGCTTGATTGATTATGAATTTTAAGCAGTTTTTCTTCAGTGCAATCAGCTCTCTCCCATCGCCATCGCTCATTAGGGAAAGATTTCCATTCCAGTGGTGATTGAGGATGTTCCCCAGCATTTGCATTTTGCATTCTACACACTAAGCACCTTGCTGTCAGAATTATGAGCTGTTTCTCTTCCCTGGCCCCTGCCTCTCCTCCCCTGCCAGTCCTGAGTCCCTTGCTGGGATGGTGAAAAGTAACCCCAGAGGAGAGGGCAGAAAGGTCACAGCCATATTGACCACTGGCTAGTCCATGCCTGATGGTCAGCCAGCCGGCCTCTGACAGGATGATAGAAGGGGCTGCCTCACGGCCTCTTTCTCTCCTCTTCTAATTGGCCTTTATGAATATTTAATGAAATCAAGATGGAATTCAATCAAATACCTGCTGCATCTCTGAGAGAAAGAAGAGGAAAAAGAAATGGTGGTATATTATTAGATTCATCTAGCCACAGGGCAGAAGCAGTGTGCCCTGGAAACCCTCTGCTACTCAGGTGCTTGGCAGCCTTTACTGCCCAGGTGCTTCTGCTAGGTCCAAAGACATGAACCCTTTTTACCAGTGAGAAGTTGCAGTTTTCTATGTGCCATGTAGGTAAAAGAACTGTGTCTGGCAAGATAAAGGTAATGTGCTGAAGCACACACTCGAGCTGGAGATGTGGTCTTAGAAAATCCTTTTAGCAAATACTCTCTCCCTGCCTAGTGGAAATCTCTTTGTTTTGCAAACAAGACACACTTTATTTTTTCTATTATTAAATTAATTCCTTGTTCATTGTAGAAAAATTGTAAATATAGAAAATCAAAAGTAAAACTTGCCTATAATCCCACCACCCTGAGATAATGAGGGTTAATGTTTTTATATGTATTTATCTATCCACTGTTACCACTATATGTACTCATATAATCACTCAGTAAGAAATGTCTTATAACCTACCTTTCTTTTAATATACACTGTATCACTAGATAGTAATCTATAATACCACATATCATGACCTACTATATTTTACCATATGATGCATCTTAAGATTTTTAACAGATTTCCAGTCATTGGTACTTCCATTCAGGGGCCCTGGAGTTGACTTGATGACTTTATGCGGAAAGATAGCATAAGAGCCTGGACTTTGGAATCAAACAGATGTGGATTCCAACCCATGCGTTTCAAGACATTAGCTGTGTATTCTTAGGAAACTTAATCTCTTCAGTCAGTTTTTTCATTTTGAAAGAAAGGCTGTTTTGAAGATTCAATGAGAATGTATACAAGGCACCTGGTACAATGTCTGACATAAAGTAAATGTTCAGCTTATGGAGACTGTTTATATTGTCATTATTCATAATGCTCTGATCAGTTTTCTTGTGGCTAAATCTTAGCCGTTTCATTAGGCTAATTTCCTAAAAGCAGAATTGCTAGGTCAAAGGGTTTGCACATTTTGAAGTCAACTAAAATTTTTTAAAGCTCCTGAAGTATTTCTTTCTCAGACCAGTCTCCTGATTTTGGCTAATGTTTGGCTAACATTTGAGGCTCTCATGGCCAGTGCATGATGAAACTGTAGGCAGGTTTTCTTCCTCTCCTTGGTCCTAGTTTTCCTCATTAGAAAGTGAGGTGTTGTTAGATTGGGTGCATTTTAGGTTGATGGATTCTGTCCTCTACCTCCAGCTCCTCTGTCATGGTCCAGGCTGCCCACTGGACTAGGCAGGTCTAAAGCCAGCCGAGCGGCCCCAGCTGTCAGGCAGGTAGGCATCTAGTGGAGGCTTCCTTTTTCACAAGAGTGCCGTCATGGGTGTCCAGTAGTGTCCAATAATCAAATCTATCGATCTTTCTGTCTATGTATGTGCATATTTTGAAGGGGTATGTTTGGGTTGAATTGTATCCCCCCCCAAAAAAAAAATCTGTGGAAGTCTTAACTCCCAGTACCTGTGAATGTGACCTTATTTGGAAATAGGGTCTTTGCAATTATACTTAAGATGAGATCATACTGGATTAAAGTGAGCCATAAATTCAATGAATGGTATCCTTATAAGAAGGCCATGTGAAGACACAGGGACACAGAGACACCCAGGAAAAATACCATGTGACAAAGGAAGCAAAATTGGGGTAAGGCCACAAACCAAGGGGCTTCAGAGACTGCTGACACCCAGCAGAAGATAGAAGAGGCAAGGGAGGATTCTTCCCTAAAGCATCTGGAGGGAGCATGGCCCTCTCAGACCCTTGATTTCTGATTTCTGATTTCTCTAGAACTATGAGAGAATAAATCTGTATGGTTGGAAGCCCTAGGAAACCAGTACCATCTACTTCCTAATTTTTAATTTCTCCTCTTCTGCTTATGAGAGTATAAGCTGTTAATTCCTAGGGTCATTCCTGGGGACAACATGCTATAATGAGAAAAGTTCAGGATTAGAAGCCTGACTGCCCTAGCTAAAAGCTGGGAGTGGAAAAAAGTTCCCCTGCAGTGCCTGTGCTAGGAAATACCTTCTTCTTCCAGTCGCCAAATCCCCTGCCTGGCCACTGGGCTGCTTTCTTCGGTCACCGTAATGAGCCTGAAGTCTAATCTTACCTGAATGACCCTTCCCTGGCAGAAAAAGAAGAAAAGCAGTAGCACTAAAACAGGAAGCTGGCCTATGGCCAAATGTCCTTAAGACAGCTGCAAGCCCACAGAACTGAAATGAGCTCTTTGTGTGTCTATACCCCTTACCACACTGGGGGCTTCTCAATACAAGAGACCATATTTGATTCATTGTTGCAGCTCTAGCATCTAGCTCAGTGCTGGTCCAAAATATGTACTCAGTGAAAGTTTCTAGATGAGAATTTTCAGAGACCAGGTTCTTGTGCTCTTGGTTCTTCTGCTTCGGTTTCTGGAGTTTAGTGTCCTTCTGACATTGGGCTTGTATTTTTGATCAGCCTTGACCTGACCTACCCTATGATTTTTATTTTTCAAATACATTTAGTAAGTGATGTAATAATAGTGATAATATCTACCATTTATGGAGCATTACTCTATGGTAAGCACTGTATCATTATGATAGGTATGAATCTTGGTTTGCAAACTTAGGAATACAAGAAATATATTTCTTTCTATACTAAAAGCATTTAAATTGAGCCTGTAGCCCACATCCTTCTGAACTGGTAGTAAATTGAACCTCTGTTGTTACTGGGGTTTCCCACCCCTATATTTTGCTAAGATCCCAGGATCTCATGCAGCGCCGAAGTATCAGAAGCACTCGGGCGAGCCTCTCTGATTATTGGTCATTGATCTAGACCAGTTCACAGTGACACAACCATTTCCCTAGCCCTCATGGCCCTGTAGTGTTGTTTCCATGCACTGCTTGGGGCATAATGATCTTTGATGAGTCCACCAGGCCATAAGTCCACAACTCACCAAGCTGAGCACACCCTGAGATGCTGCTGTAGAGTGGAGTGCAGGTGACAAATACACTGGCCTTCATCCTCCTCCCTGTTTAAGAAATAATCCTCCTCCCTTAACCCCAAAGCCAACCTCCCCTCTCCTCCTTTCCCTCTTAAGGATGTCCATAGTCCACAGTCTCTTCAGCAGACCCTGACTTTCACAAACACACAAAAAAACACAAGAATACCACTGACTCCAAGCAGCTTCTGCTTTCCCCTCCTTCAAAAATCACCAGAAAAGCCAAAACTCAGAGAGATAAAGGTTTCACAAGTAGTAAAGAGATTTCTGGGAGGTGACACAGGTTGGTGTGACAGTAAAGGTTGAAGGCTGAGACACCACATTTCCACCAATTGTGTTCTGGGTGTGGGGAGGGGAGACTTGATGGAAGCCTTAAAGGATGGGTAAATCGGAGTGAGACAGGGGAAAAGAAGATTGCAGGACGTGGTGGGAGGGAGAGCAGCAGTGAAGCCTGCCTTCCTGTGGGGCTTGATTCTCCCTGTAGCCCTGGGCTCCAGTGTTAAAACTCAGTTCTGTCAGGAGGCGTGTACACACACACACACACACACACACACACACACACACAACTGGGCCATGGTCTTGAGGCAAGCCCACCATGCCAGGCTCACTGGATCCAGAAGGGTTTCCCATCTCAGCTTCATGATATTCTTGGAACTCTGCCATCCTCTCTCCTGGTCCCAGTTCCAAGCTTGGAGGAAATTCCTCCCACCCCAAGATCTAAGGTAAATGACACGAGAAAGAGCTCTCTGTTACATTGTCTTCCGTGGAAGAATCAGCTGTGCTCTGAATCAGGAGGCCTGGATATGAGTCCTTGCCCTGCAGGGCCTTCCCCCCCACACACACACACACTTTTATAAAATGAAGTCCAGTTCATTAACCTCAGAGGCCCTTCCAAATCCTATATGGATTTATGAAATATCTGGACCCTAACTTTGACACATTTCATAATGTCCCACTAACTTCCTCTCAGTGTCATAGACACACAATGTAATGAGATGATCTGAAAGCCTTATAAGATCTCCCAGCTTGCACAGTCTCCCAGCTTATATACAGTTCATTTTTCTTAGCTTTAATCCCAATATAGTTTCTAATATTGTCTAATAAGCTCTGGCCTCACGGTTTATTGCTATCAAGAAGAATTTTCTCTCCTATCTATACCCCTCCCTTCCAATATTTCCCTACCTTTTTTTTTCTTTTTCCCTGCTGACAATAATTATAAGTTGTGAAGCCCACAAAAAAGCGGATATGAAATTGACTATATATGATTAAAGATAATGTCCCAGGCGTGCGTCCGAAACCTGCCGTCTGGCTAATGTGTGTTTTCCTCCCCATTACACTGAACACGGTCATTATGCCTTGGCAGGGGCAGGGCTTCCATAATGGTGTGAAAAGTGTTTACATGTGAAGAATGTCTTTCTTTGTGTTATGGGCCTGTCCCAAGCACTACCTCCTTACTGTGAGGCTGAGGTTGATGGATCACATTTCTAAGATTCCTGATGGCATGAACTTTACAAATTGACCTTCTTCTTTGGGATCCTTGATTCACTGTGATTTTTTGTTGTTGTTGTTGAAAATTGGAGGGTTAACAGGGTTGGGAAATAAAATAGGTTCCCTGACCTGTTATGAGTATGGCCCTGAGGCTAAGGCCAAGACCTAGTCTTTTACAAAGAAAGGAGATCAAACAACAGTGCGAACTGCCTCTGTTGTTATTTACAAAATGTAAATTCACTCATTCCACAAATATTTATCAAGCACCTACCATGTTCCAGGTACTGGAGATTAAGTAAGAAACAAAACATACAAAACTCACTGACTGTCTTCATAGAGCTTATGTTCTAAAAGGAGAGAGAATACATAAGCAAAATAAATACGTAAAATATTTAGTATATTAAGTGATGGAAAGTGAAGTGATTATTTAGTTTATTGTCCAAACCAGGATACCTCTGAGGGTAAAAGCAAAAAATGGTTAATAATTACCAAAGAAGTATAAACCAGGATAACAGTCACCCTAAAATGCTGTGGCAGAAAATAAAGCAACTAAGAGAAATAAAGGGGATGGAGAAGCTGTGGACAGGGGGTACAGGGAAAGGAGCAGATTGCAATTTTAAATAGGATAGTCAGAGAAGACATCACTATGAAGGGAGTAAGGGAGCAATATGTAGATATCTGGTCCATTAGAATGGACCAAGGCTGGTCTGTTCCAGGAGCCGCAGGGAAGCCAGTGACTAACGAGGAAGGACTGAGAGGAAAAGCAGTAGGAGATGAGGTCATTGGGGTAATGGAGCATCAGATAATGTAGGGTCTTTAAAGACATAATAAGGATTTTGGCTTTTACTGTTGTAGGATGGCAATCATCTAAAGCTTTTGAGTTGACTTATATTATTTTACCATAATGATGCTAAATGATATTTTGAAAATAGTCATAAAGGGGCAGTGTGTGGCAAGAGTTGAAGCCGGAATACCAGTTGGGAGGCTAGTGCTGTAATCCAGGTGAACAATGATGGTGGCAGGAACCAGCTAGAGGTGCTAAGAAGTGGTCAGCATTTGGATATCCTGAAGACAAAGCCAACATGATCTGATGAAAGGACTGAATATGGAGCATGGAAGAAAATATATTGTCAAAGATGTCTCCAAGATTCTTCACTTGAACATTGAGGAGAATGGAGTTATGGCATTTCCCTAAGTGATAAGGGAGAAACTATGGGCAGAACAGATTTGGAGAAAGGAATTAGGAGTTTGGAAGAACGTTAAATTTGAGATGCCTGCTAAACATACACATGGAGATGTTGAAGATACAGTTGGCTACGAGTCTGGAGCTTAAAGGAAAATTCAGAACTGGAGATATAAATTTTGGAATCTGTTAAATTGAGGGAGATCACTTAAGAAGTGAGTGTAGATTGAGAAAAAAGAGTTCCTAAGACTTGGCTCAATCCAAGGTTGAAAAGTCTGGGAGAAGAAGAGGAACCTACAAAGGAGCTGTGGAAAGGAGTGGCCTGTGCAATTGGAAGAAAAGTAGGAGAGTGCGCTATCTGAGAGGTCAGGTGGAAACAAGCGGCTTGGAGAGGAGGGGCCTAGCTGCTGCTGGTCTGTAGGGTTTCCCGAAGACTAAGAACCAACCACTGGACTTAAGACAGAGGTCATGGAGACCTTGACAAGAGTGCTTTCGGTGGCTTGGCAGGGTGGCCTTAATAGAGTGAGTTCAAAAGGGAAGGAGTGATGAGGAGTCAGGGAGTGATATAGACAGCTGTTTGAAAGAAAGGAGAAAAATGAAAGAGTAATGGAAAGGGGAAGCGGAGCCAAGAGCTTTTCTGTTTTTGTTTTTTAAGATTTATTTATTTATTTGGGGGGTGAGAGGAAGAGAGAAAGAGAGAGAATCCCAAGCAGACTCCCCACTGAGCATGGAGGCCCACGCGGGGCTCAATCCCACAACCCATGAGATCATGACCTGAGCTAAAATCAAGAATCGGACACTTAACCAACTGAGCCACCCAAGGGCTCCTTTTCTATTGTTGTTGTTGTTGTTTTTTAACGTTGCATTAACAACATGTTTTTATACCAGTGAAAATGATCTAGTAAGCTAGAAAAATTTGGTGCAGAAAAGATAGGCAAAAATTGCTGGAGCAATGTCCTTGAGTAGCTGAGAAGGGAGGGGAAGCTAGTAGGGGAAGTGAACAGTAGATGGGATAGCCTTACACAGGGGTGGGGAAAGTTCCTCCATGATAACTCGAGGAAAGAAAGAGCACGTGAGCATCCGTGCAAGTACATGAGTGGCTACGGTGTGGGCTCTTGTGTTCTTCAGTTGCTCTTGCAGTAAAACAGTAAGCAAGGTCATTGGTTTAGATGAGTAAGTTTCATTACAGCGCCTCAGTGTTGTCTCTTTTGGGACACGTTGTTGGAAGTCAGAGTTCATTGATTCATTCGTTTATCAGATATTCACCAGCCACCTACTCTGTGCCTGGCTCTGTGCTTGAAGCTCACAGGGGAGAGACAGACACACAAACATACACAATCCAGTACAACATGCACTTGAATGGACTCATGCATAAGGAAGAGGAATAACTCACTTGGCGTAGGGAAGTTCAGCAATACTTCAGAGAAAAAAATGAAAACTGAGTTAGATCTACAGTGATAAGAATAGGTATTTTCCAGGTGGAGAAAGGAAGGAAAGTCATCCTTGACCCAGGGAACACCATGAACAAAGGCATTTTGAGTGAAAAAGGAAATCCTGGGTATTTTGAGAATATGACATCCTCTGTCAGGAAGACGACTTGTGACTGGAGAGGCAGTTTGCACCGCTCTATGAAAGGTCTCACGTGCCAGGATGAGGAGTTGGGACAGTTGAAGTGTGTAAAGATCTTAAGCAGGGATGTGCCTCTGACTAAAAAGAGTCTGAGCAAAGAGGGGCTTAGGCGGGCAGGCCATAGTATGGGACAAGTGGGGCAGTCTTCTGTGAGGGAGAAGACAGTGGAGTTTAGAGGCAGAAGGATGCACAGAGCAGGATGTGGAGGAGTCTGCCTTTGCCATCTGAGGAGAGACTTTTCTCCCTGGGTCTGGAAGTGGCTCCCCATTGACATGCAGAAAGCACTGCCCGCTTTAGTGCTTTTAATAAAAATGGAAAATATGGGTTTCTGTGATGCTTTTAATCATTTTGGAATTGTAAAGAGCTCTGGGCTTTGGGGGCCAGGACAGCCCTGGTGTGAACATAAATTAGCCTAACTGAGTAGCTTGTGCTGTTTATGGGCACTATTTGCTGTAAATTTGTTCTGATGCAAGAACCGTGCATCACTCACACAGCCCTCAACCTCAGCATGCCTGTTCCTGAAAGGGTTGCTTTTGGCTTGGCTTCCAGTGAGGAGGGTCATGGACTCCAGGATGAATGAGGAGGTCTTTAATTAATGGACTAGTCTGCTCTTTAATTTGCTCACGCATTCTGCAAACCAGGACTGATCACCCACTTCGTGCCAGGCCCTGTGCTAGACACAGACAATACAGAGAAGAGAGAAGCCCTTGAGGGGCCCACAGTCTTAGATACTGGGAATTTCAACACAGATAATCAGGACCAGTTGGTGCAAAGTGAAAGGAATGGTCACTTCCACCTGAAAGTTCAGGAAGAGCTGTCTAGACAAGGCCTGTGGTTCATCTCATAGCAAATGGGTGGCTCTGGGATGCTTGCTTGGAATTCTTGAAAAGCAGAGTAGGGCATCAGTAAGGGTTTGGACCATGGTGTAGGTGTAGACCCATGGCCTGACGCTGACTCTGCCTCCTGGCTAGCTATGTGATCTTCAGAGAGAACCCTAAGCTCTTTGAGCCTCAGTTTCCATCTATAAAAGGGAGTGGTTATAATATATGATATAAAGCTCAATATAGATTCAGTCCATGATAGACTGTCTGTAGACATTAGTTCCCTCTCCCCTGTCCTGTGCTTGCCTCTCTGGTGGCAATAGGCAGCACTGAGCCATTCTCACACTTTATAAACAGGTACATTCATAGCCAAGGGCACACATTAGCAAGTTGTTGAACTCTTTCATGGTTTTCAGTGGCCTCAAGAATGAAATGCAAACTGCTAAGTAGGACAGAGCAGACTCTGTAGTATGCCCTCAAGCCTTTCAGAACCATCTCCACACATCCCTCTTCGTACTCTGTGTTCCAGCATGCTGGAGTATTCACCACTTCCTAGGTGCACACATGCTTTCCCATCTCTGAGCCTTGGCTTATGTAGGAGCCTCTGCCTGGTCCCCTAAGCCCCCTTTCACTTTTTTCCACCTAGAGAAATCTCCCCCACCCTATAAGAAACAGTCTAAGGCCTGCTCCTCAAGAAACTCTCCAGGACCTCACCTGTACTTAACTGCTTTCATCTCTGGGATCCCACAGCACTCTTGTGACATCTCACATTTATCTACTGGCTTTGATGGGAGCCAATGGTGCATAGGCTAATTTCTCTCACCATCCTGAAACCTGTCTGAATATTTTGGAATGGGGAAATAAGAATGAAGCTTATATTGTGGTTTCAGGAAGACTCTGGCTGACTAAGATTCCTGAGGATGCTCCCAGAGAAGTGTGAGGCTAACAACAAGCTTTGGAGCATTGTTATTCGTTAGTATCACACTCGAACCCTTAAAGAGATACACAGTGGGGGAACAATGGTTCTGAGTTAGGAAGTGGTAGAGCTGGGCATCGAGGTACTTTTCTACCATGGTACACTGTCTCATCCAAAGCCATTCATAAAGCAACAGTCCTTCAGTCCTTAGTGTGTACACAGCAGGACCAGCTTCTGGGTGTGTGACTAGTATAGTAACACAGGGCCTCATACTCAGAAGCACTTGGTATTTCATGCTTTGTGGTTGCCATCTTAAAACTCTCAGTAATTTTATCTTTGAGTTTGTATTTTATAAGCAAAATCTGATGGGACAATAAAGCATGCACCAGAGGCGTGGAGCCTGGCCTCATGCATAGTCCTGCTTCCTACCACTTCATAACTCCCCTAGCCTGGTTCTTGGCCACCCTCTCCATACACCTTCTAGAGCTCTGGGCCCCACCCAGCCCTTCCCTTCCCAGGATGGCAGTGCCACGGTATGTTCAGTAGATGGTTCAGCAGGGGCAAGCCTCTTGCCCACCCCTATACCTAGCCTATCCTAGCATGAGATTTACAATACCCTTCTGGGTTGTCATCTGTAATTGATTGGGGCAGGTGGTCCATGGGAATGGGAAATGTTCTCCTCAGTCTCCCTGCCCCCAGCTAGCAGCTAGAGAGGTGGGATGGGGGAGGACAGGGCGATCCTAGCAGCCAATGGGTCATCTTAGTACCTTTAATGAGATTTTAATCCTGCTTTTTGAATAAGGGGCTTTGTATTTTCATTTTGTATTGAGCCCCACAAACTATGTAGCCAGTCTTGGTGTTAGGCCCTGTGCTGGGCACCAGGGATACAGATTTGAATCACATGACTATAACCTCTGCCTTCAAGGTGGTTATTGAGTCTAGAGTTTGGACTAGTTGAGGAAAATGGCAAACTTTTTCTATAAAGGACAATAGAGTAAATATTTTAGGCTTTGCAGGCCAACCAATCTCTGTCACAGGTACTCAGCTCTGCCTTTGTAGCACAAAAGCAGTCGGAAACAGTGTGTAAATAAATGAGAGCATGTTCGCGTTCCAATAAAACTTTATTTATGGACAATGAAATTTGAATTTCACATAACTTTCACATCACAAAATAATTTCCCTTTTATATGTTTTCAGTCATTTAAAAACATACAAACCATTTTTAGCTGTGGGCTGTACAGAAATAGGCATCAGGCCAAATTTGGCCAGTGGCCTGCAGTTTGCTGAGCTTGAGTGAGACAATCTCTAAGGGCCTTCCGGCACTCACTCAGGTGAGCTTCAGAAAGCTGGGTCTTTACTCTCACTTTCTTTTCCTTTGTTGTTTTTTTGGTTTTTTTTTGTTTTATCTCTCAATCTCTCTCAAGTTATCTTCTTGCCCTTGCTTTAATTCCCCTCTCACTCTCACTCTTCCTACATATACACCAAACACACACACGCACATGCACACACACACGCACATGCACACACATACACACATCTGGTTTAAAAAGCCACTGATACATCCATCCCAGCACAAGGAGCTCTTTCTTCTTTCAACTGGTATAAGTACACGAGCCAATGCTCTCTCTCCATAGGGGGCCAGCTGCCGAATTCTTGCTTGCTGCGTAATTACAAAGCCATTGAAGCAGAGACAAGAGGGGATCAAATGTAGTGCTCTACTTGCAGAGAAAAAATATTGACACATTTAGGGACATAATAGGCAGATGAAGAAAAGCATGTCCTCTATTCTCTGCTCCATCTATATCCACAGACATATCTTTATAAATGTGTTTTTGAATAGGATACAAATACAATATTCAGAGAAGCAGTGGACAATTGTCACCATCTGCCATCTGCCCACATACAGGAGCTGGCTCAGGGAAGAAAAGGTTTGATTTAGAGAAATTGCAACACTTCATGAGAAGAGTGCAAATAATTTATTATATTTTCTTATTTGCCTACTGTGTGCTCATAGCTAGAAGGCTCTTAGAAGCAGGGAAGTATGTAATGAAAAAGAATACAGACTGTGGAAACTGTGAACTTGGATTCAAATCCCTGGGCTAGAACTTGAGGTATGCTGCCTAGAAAGAGTAACTGAAATTCTTCGAGCTTTGGTTTCCTCATCAGTATAAGAAGGGTGATGCCTACATTTCAAGTTTGTTAACAAGAATTAGAGATTTGAGCTAAGAGAAATAAAGCACAAAGTACAGTACCTGGCACATGGTAGGCGTTTGCTCAGTAGTAGCTGTGGAAATGCTAGAGCTAGGAAGAGGCAGGGCCAGGAGTCAAGCCAGGGTGTGATTGCAGTGCTTGGTCCCCTGCAGAATGCTGCTAGAGTAAGTGGTCTGGAGTAGGACGGCCCTCTGGGGACCACAGCTGGGGAAACAAAGGCTTGACCAACTACAAATAATGTCTTCCTCTTTGTTTATTGGTGATCAGACCTTTTTAATTCCACCAGTCATCCAATGAATGTTGGACAAGAACATCTAGTAACTTAAAGTAACTACAAAAAAGAACAATTGAAAAACCCCTGACCTCTTAGATCACCATCTGTTTACCAGCTCTGTAGTCTCCTCTGATTCTGCTCATTCATTAATTTATTCAAGTGTATTTATTGGGCATTGTGTTAGTCTGGACTGCTATAACAAAAATACTATAGACTGGCTAGCTTATCAACAACAGAAATTTATCTCTCATAGTTCTGGAAGCTGGAAGTCCAAGATCAAGGCACTGGCAGATTCAGTGTCTGGTGAGAGCCCACTTCCTGGTTCATAAATGGCCATCTTGTTATCACCTCACATGGCAAAGGGGTGACAGATCTCTCTGTGGTCTCTTTTATAAGGAGATTAATCCCATTAGTGAGGACAGAGCCCAAATCACCTCCCAAAGGCCCCACATCCAAATACCAACATATGGGGGATTAATTTTCAATATATGAATTTGAGAGGACACAAACATTCAGTCTACAGCAAACATCTACCCTGTGCCATGCACTATGATTAAATGCTGGGGCTATAATGACTAATGAGACACAGTTTTTGCCTTTAAGTTGCTCACAGTTGAATGAGAAAATAGACAATTACAGAACGGTAGCTAAGGTGCTATGGTAGAGGAAGAACAAATGCAGAAAAATGGCATCTAAACCATTGGAGGGAGGCAGGGCAGGTCAGATAAGGCTTAACCTGTAAACTGAGATCTGAAAGAGGAGTGGGAAGTAACTAACCAAAGAAAGATTGTGACAGAAAGGATGTGGCAGGCACAGAAAACAACATATAAGAGGAGATGGAGGCAAGAGGAAAATGTGGTGTAGGGGGACTAAAGATGATCAACCTGGCCGGATTCTGGACTATGAGGGGATTGGTGGCAAGTATGGAGGCCACAGAGGCTGGCAGGGGCAGAGTGATCATGTTAGATAGTTTAGACATTATTTTGTCAATGGGAAATTTGAAAGAGAAGAGCAGCATGTCAGATTTGCATTTTTGAAATTTGACTCTGGTTGCAAAGTAGAGAATGGGTTGAAGGAAGTGAAACTAAAAGCAGGGTGGAAGACCAACGCACAACTGTGATCATGGATAGATTGCTTTGCATTTCGGAACCTGTTTCTTCATCTATAAAATAGAATTATGAAACATACTTCATAATATTGCAGGGCTTAAATGAGCCAATATAAACAAAATACTGGGTCAGGTAAGTGCTTATCTATGCCCCCTGCCCACCTGGCCCAAGGCTTAACACAGATCTCTGTATACAATAGGTGCTAAGCAAGGTGCATCTATTGCTTATTGAGTGACTTCTGTCCCCTGGAAGCATCAAAATGAAGAGGCCGATGATATTTATAGACAGAGGGTAGACTACTGCTCAGGGTTCTGAACACCTAAATACTAACTTAAAATAAATCTTTCCCTCAAGTTCTTGGAAGGAAACATCTGCAAAGAATAAAAACAGCCCTCCCCCCTCTCCCCACAAAAAGAAAATTCCACAACATAAAAAACAAAACACAATCAAAAAACATACTTGAAACTGATAAACCCCAGTATGGAACCTCAGCCTAAGTTCTGGGAGAACTCCATTTGGCAATATGAGGCAAATCAACATGGCTTCCCTTCCTTAAGACCTCACAGGAGATCCTGCTTGGCTTTCTCTGAGAGTGAGGAGAATACCTCTTCCCAAGAAGAAAGGCCCTTGGACTATTCTCTCCTCTATAGAATATTGGAAGTGAGAAATCTAGAGGTATCATGGGAAAAACTCCCACTTCTTATACAATGGCCCAGTCAGTCTCCTTGATCTGCTGCAGAGCTCCTCATGCTCAAAGAGAAATACCATCATTGATCCTTAGAACTGGATTAAAGGGTAGGGGAGGGACTCAGAGCATCCTTAAATCTTGTGAGCCTATACTAACACTATCTAGATGTATATTTCAAAGTTTTACTGGGCTCCATCTTTGCCTGGAAACTTTAAAAAGAGCCTTGTGGGGCACCTGGGTGGCTCAGTCGTTAAGCGTCTGCCTTCGGCTCAGGTCACGATCCCAGGGTCCTGGAATCGAGCCCCGCATCGGGCTCCCTGCTCAGCGGGAAGCTTGCTTCTCCCTCTCCCACTCCCCCTGCTTGTGTTCCCTCTCTTGCTGTGTCTCTCTCTGTCAAATAAATAGATAAAATCTTTAAAAAATAAAAAAATAAAAAGAGCCTTGTTGTTTTAGGGAAAGCAGTTTATTTGGTACCAAATCAAGTCCAGAAGGGTATTTCCAGTGCTACCAAAGTTAATGAACCAAGAACAAGAGAGGTGGTTATCCCCTGAGAATTTAAAAGGCAAACAGAGGGGCACCTGGGTGGCTTAGTCAGTTAAGTGTCTGCCTTCAGCTCAGGTCATGATCTCGGGGTCCTGGGATTGAGCCCCACATCAGGCTCCCTGCTCAGCCCCCAGACTGCCTCTCCCTCTCCCTCTTCCTCTTTCTCTGCCCCTCCCCCTCCCCCTGCTTATGCGTGCACTTGCTCGCTCTCTCTCTCTCTCATAAATAAATAAAATCTTTAAAAAAAATAAAATAAAATTCAAACAGAGCTAAACCTTAATGCTGGACAGATAAATGTGAAAAGTCAACTTTCACTGTAGGAAATACAATGAATGAACAAGATAATGAAAAAGAATTCAAACCCACTGAATCATCTTTAAAAAAAAACAATTAAAATAACAGTCAGATCCCATATGATTATTACATTAACCAAAAATGTTTTCAAAGTTATAATCCCCCATGCTGGCAAAGCTATAGTAAAATCTTTATCTCACACGCTATTCATGGGAGTGTAAATTGGAATGATTCTACTGGAAAGCAATTTGGCAATATGTATCAGGAGTAATAAAAAGGTACATCTTTCTGACCCAGTAATTCCACTCTTGAGTATTCATCCCAGAGAGATAATCTAATCCAAATGAAGGAAAAAATTATATGCAGGAAGATTTTTATCATAATGTCATTTACAATAACAAAATAATAATAGCCTAAATGTCCTATATTTAGGTAAACTATGCACTTTCACTAAATAGAACATTATGAAATTATTAAAATGTTTAGAATGACTGTGTAATACTGTTGGAAAACTTCTTATGATCTCATGTAACCTAAAAATAGCAGAATACAGAAAGTAGAGACTTCTGCAAGATGGTGGCATAGGAAGGTCCTGAACTCACCTCCTCCCATGGACACACCAAATCTACAGCTACCTAAGGTCCATTTCCCTCTGAAAAAGATCTGAGAAATAGATGAACTGCTTCTTCCCAAAAAAAAGGATAAAAAGATCACATCTGGACAGGTAGGAAAGGCAGAGATACAGACTGCCCAATAACCCCACCCCTGTGCGGAAATAGGGAAGGATCTCAGGAGTCCGGTGTTTCTCCCTGAGGAACAAGGGATTGGTGCCCTATATCAGGCATCCTAACCCCTGGGATCTGCACCAGAGAGACTAGCCCCCAAAACAGTTGGCTTAGAAAACCAACATCCAGGGGACCCAAAGTGCTATAGGAAACTGAGATTCCCCTTCCAAAGGCCTTAAGTGCAATCTCCCTCACACCAAGACCCAGCCAAAAAACAACAGTTTGAAAAGCACCTAGACTATGTGAAGGAGATGCATTTGCTAATCTAAAAGCATCTGCTGAAGGAGCAGGGGATAGTTGAAACTCCCTGGAGATGGAGGTGCTAGCAGATACATTTTGCACTCACTCTACCTATCCTGCTAGCACAGATGGGTGAGCTTGGATGCAGCACCCTCCTGCTGTCTTGCTAAGGCAGGCAGGGGCAAGCCGTCATGGCACTGTCCTACTGCCTTGCTGAAGCTGGAGAGAGTGCAGGTGGTTGCAGCACTGCCCTGGTCCCTGGCTGGGGCAGGCCGGTGCAAATGGTCCTGGCATTCTCCTGCTCCCTAGCAAAAGTCAGGGAACATGGGTGATTGTGACACTCACCTGCTCCCTGGCTAGGGCTGGCAAGCACAAGTGGTTACAGCATTTTCCTGTTTCCAGCCTAAAGCCAGCAAGAGTGCAGATAAGGCACTATCCCAGTGCTTTCCTGAAGCCCATAGGCACACACAGTCAAGACCTGTTCCCACTGCCTTTCTGAAGCCAGCAAGTATGCCCTGCCCCCAGTGCTCTCTAGCCGCCTATCTAAAGCCAGTGGTGTACACAGTCCACACAGGGGATGTCCCTCGATCGCCTGGCCCTGGTGGCCAAGGGGACTGGCATTTCTGAGCTCCATGAGAATGTAACCATCAAAAAGATAGTTCTTGGCAGGCTACCACTCCCAGAGCACTGCACAGAGAGGCACACTAAAATGCAACAACCAGTCTTCCTGTGAAAAAGGCCTATTTACTTGACCTGGAGCTTCAGCCCAAGGGATAGGCTTCAGGTTTCCCAAACATCTAGAGGCTAGGAAGGCACTCCCGGGGAATGTAAGCAGGGAGATACCATCCTTGTGCACCAGATTGGCCTTGCTTCAACTTGAGGAGACCTTTCAGAAAGTAGATTATACACTCATCTGGAGCCCCAGTTTTTGCAACTGTGGCCCAGGGAATACCTCCTGATATTCTGGTCTGCAGGTCAGCAGAGATTATGATTGTGGGCCCCCAGGGCTGTATATACAATTGATCTTTGAACAACATGGGTTTGGACCGTGGGGGTCCACCTATAACTGGATTTTTCTATATAAATGCAGTGCAATACTATAAATGTATTTTCTCTTTTGTATGATTTCTTTTTTTTAAGATTTTATTTATTTACTTGACACAGAGAGAACATGAGAGAGCACAAGCAGGGGGAGCAGCAGAGGGAGAGGGAGAAGCAGGCACCCTGCTTGACAGGGAGCCGGATGTGGGACTCCATCCCAGGGTCCCGGGATCATCTGAGCTGAAGGCAGATGCCCAACCAACTGAGCCACCCAGGGGCCCCTGTTTTGTATGATTTCTTAATAACATCTTCTTTTCTCTAGCTCACTTTATTGTGAGAATACAGTGTATAATACATATAACATACAAAATATGTGTTAACCATCTGTTTATGTTATCAGTAAGGCCTCTGGTCAAGGGTAGGCTATTAGTACTTAAGTTTTTGGATAATCAAAAGTTATACATGGATTTTCAACTGCATGGGGAGGTTGGTTCCCCTAACACTCATGTTGAAAGCTGATGTAGCTACATTCGTATCAGACAAAAGAGACTTTAAAGCAAAGATTGTAAAAAAAGACAAAGAGGGGCACTGCATAATGATAAAGGGATCATTCTGGCAAGAAGATAAAGCATTTATAAACATATATGCATTCAACATAGGAGTACCAAAAAATATAAAGCAAATATTAACAGACCTGAAGGGAGAAATTGACAGCAGTACAACAATAGCAGGAGATTTTAACACCCCACTTACATCAGTAGATAGATTGTCCAGACAAAAAATCAATAAGGAAACATCAGCCTTGAACGACACAGTACACCAAATGGACTTACTAGATACATACAGAATACTCCATCTAAAATCAGCAGAATACACATTCTTCTCAAGTGGACATGAAACATTCTTTAGGATAGATCACATGTTAGTTCAAGAAGACTGAAATTATATTAAGCTTCTTTTTAAACATAGCAATATGAAACTAGAAATAATTACAAGAAGAAAACTGGAAAAACTACACTGAGATTAAATAACAGTTTACTGAACATCTACTGAGAGAAATCAAAAGTACCTAGAGACAAATGAAAACAGAAATACAACATAACAAAATCTGTGGGATGCAGCAAAAGTGGGTCTAGGAGGGAAATTCACAGCAATACAGGCCTACATCAAGAAACAAGAGAGATCTCAAACAATTTAAATTTACACCTAAGGGACGAGAAAAGCAAGAACAAACAACACCCAAAGTTAGTAGAAAGAAGGAAATAATAAAGATCAGAATGAAAATAAATGAAATAGAGACTAAAAAGACAATAGAAAAGATCAATGAAATTAAGAGCTGGTTCTTTGAAAAGGTAAACAAATTGACAAACCATTAGCCAGACTCACCAAGAAAAAAAGGAGGGCTCAAATAAATAAAATCAGAAAATTAAAGAGGAGAAGTTACAACTGATACCACAGAAATATAAAGGATGATAAGAGGCTACTATGAACAGTCAAATACCAACAAATTGGACAACCTAGAAGAAATGAGTAAATTCCTAGAAACTTACGATCTCCTAAGACTTTTATTTGTTGAGAGGTTGTAGACTACTGATTAAATTTCATTACTAGCAATAAGTCTGTTCAGATGTTCTATTTCTTTCTGAAATACAGTGGAATACTACTCAGCCAGAATAAAGAATGACGTCTTGCCATTTGCAAGAACATGGATGGACTTTAGGGTATTATGCAAGTGAAGTAAGTGAGACAGAGAAGGACAAATAACACGTGGTTTAATTTGTATGTGGAATGTAAGAAACAAGATAGAACAAAACCCAGACTCATAAACACAGAGAACAGTTGGGTGATTGCCAGAGAGGAGGGGTTGGGAGGGATGATGTACAAAATGGGTGAAAAGGATAAAGAGCTACAAAATTCCAGTTATAAAATAAATAAGTCATGGGGGTGTAATGTATAGCATGGGGAATATAGTCAATAATATTGTATTAACTTTTTATAGTGACAAATGATAACTAGACTTACTGTGGTGATCATTTCACAATGTACACAAATGTCAAATCTCTATTGTATACCTGAAACTAACATAATATAGTATGTCAATTATACCTCGGTAAAAAAAAAAAGAATACAGAAAGTAGCAAAGTCATATTTATGCCATGACTATGTGCTTGATTTCTGTATGTAATTATTACCCTTACAGTACAAGCACAGCTACTTAGAAAGGACAGGAAACAGCATGGAAAATATGGAAATGGTTTTTGAGACATTATGATTTTCGTGTGTGTTTTCCTCTTTATTTTGACATCACTAATATTATTAATCATACTATATACAATGGAAAAAGTATTTTTAAGGACATGGGCTTTATAGTCAGAAGCTCAGCTTAAATCTTAGCTCTGTCATGTGCTAGTGTGACTCGGCAATTTACTTAACCTTTTTGAGTGTCAGTTTCCTAATCTCTAAAATGAGGGTTAAAGACCAGCATTATGAGAGTGCTGGGAGGAAAAAAGAATAAACCTTTAACAATGCACCTATTACATGGATGTTCAATTATGGTTTTTAACATTTTAAGTTTTTTCTAGAAAGGATTTATTAGTTTAGAAAGATATACACACACATATACGTACACACATAAAAAAGTTAAAATAAATTAAAAATAGGTTAGGAAAATTTAACAAGGGAAAATAAGGGCAGTTTAATAAATGTTAATTCCCCTCACTTTTCCAATTCCTATCTCTTTAAAGTGCAATGGGATTTAAGAATATTCTGTCTCCATTGTTCAGAAACCAGAGATGAGCGATGCTTGTTTTTCAAAAGCAAAAGAAAAGAAAAAATGAAAAAGAGACATCTCCCCCACCCGACTGTACTCCTAAACACAACACAACACAACACACACGCACATGCACACACACACAGACTTGCACACCCTCTCATCAGACTTCAAGATGTGTCCGTGGAGTTCCAAGAAAATAACATTTTGTCTTTTTTTGTGGTGAACACATTTGCTTTCCCCACGTAACAAAAGGTATCATTTGCTTTTAATTATGGGTTGTTATTATGCATTACTTTTATTTGGCAAAGATGTTTGTTTCAGGAAAATTAATTTAGACAGTTCCATTTTTCAAATAACAATACCTTCTGTCCCGGGCTTACAAAGAACAATTAGATCTGGATTCTTTCCCCACAATCAAGCTGGCAATTTCTTATGGAAAGTCGTGGTCAATCAGCATGGAATGGAGCTTCCACGAGAGTCAGTCAAATGCAGAAAATAGACTTTTATGGCCTGGCACTTTTACTTCCTGCAGTATATATGACTCTGACATCGTGCAGAAGCATTACTCTGGCTGGGCAGGAACACAGATTAATGTTGCCTCACTTTCAGTGCCAGAGTTTTATTCTGAATGTCATGGTATTTTTCACAGGAACTCCACAGTTTCATGCAATTCAACAAACATGACTGAAGGCCCGCTCCGTGCCAAGTACAGTGGTAGGAGCTGGAGATACCGATCTGAATCATGCAGCAGCCTTGCCCACAAGAGCTCACAGCCGGGTGACTCACAGATAATTGCAACCCACAGTGATAACGTCTGTGGCCAAGGGTAGTGCGAGGTGCTGAGGGGACTTGAAGAGGCACCTAACCCAGCCTGGGAGAGGAGAAGGTGATGATACAAGAGAAAAGCCATAAATAGAGAAAGAGGGAAGGAAAGGCTTTCCACGCAAGGATTCTTGGAATTAAAAATAAAAGTCTTATCAGACTATGTTCCATTTATCCAGAGGTTATGTGTCCAGCACTAGGCTAACTGCTTTACTAGTAGATGGGTTGCTAAACCCATTTCAAAGTATTTTACTCACCTGCCCGTGGTCATTTAGCCAATATGTGGTAGAGACAGATTCAGGCAAATTGTTGGCTCATACAGCAAGTAAGCGGCAAAGCTAGATCCAGAACACCTAGCTTCTGGCTTCCAGGTGTTTCTGATCAATTAGCTGATTCAGTCCCTACTATGCACGGTTCTGTGTGGAGCTATGGTGAACTCCTTGGCATTCTTGCTAAATCTGAAGGAGGGGCGCCTGGGTGGCTCGGTTGTTGGGCGTCTGCCTTCGGCTCAGGTCATGATCCCAGGGTCCTGGGATCGAGTCCCACATCGGGCTCCCTGCTCGGCGGGAGGCCTGCTTCTCCCTCTCCCACTCCCCCTGCTTGTGTTCCTGCTCTCCCTATCTCTCTCTCTGTCAAATAAATAAAATCTTAAAAAAAAAAAAAAAATCTGAAGGAGAATGGGAACAAAAGGACTTTGTTGAACTTTCTTGAGTGCGGTAAGATCTTTTTAGAAGTCAGATCCTCCAAGGTGGCCCGGGTGGCTCAGTCGTTAAGTGTCTGCCTTCCGCTCGGGTCGTGATCCCAGGGTCCTGGGATCAAGCCCCCTGCATCGGGCTCCCTGCTCCGCAGGAAGCCTGCTTCTCCCTCTCGCCCTCCCCCTGCTTGTATTCCCTCTCTCGCTGTCTCTCTCTCTGTGTCAAATAAATAAATAAAATCTTAAAAAAAAAAAGGAAGTCAGATCCTCCAAACTCTTCTGTGTAAGTAGGGGAGAGTGACCTTGATACTCTCAAAAACCTGGAACTTTAATATTTTATTGAGTCCGGTGTTTTTTTAAAAAAAAAAAAAGATGTGGATTTTATATTACATCCCATAATGTAGTAATGTTTGTTGTAATTTAAAAATTCTGAATGAAATCATATTTTGGTTTAAAGACTCTTCTTATCCCCATTTTAGAGACATGGAAATGAGAGACAGGTTTTGTAATCTGTTTAAGAGCTATCCACTCATGAGTGGTGTATGAGTGTACAAGCTAAGATTTGTGTCCATCGTCTGTCCTTTGCTGTTACCCCTGACGCAGACCTGTGGCTTCTTATTCTGGCCCCAGGACTCTCACAACCACCACATTTCACCTATGTCTGTGCTCCATAGGCCTTATTCAAGAAGTATCCATAGGAGTCCAAATACAGCTCTGCTGGTACGTCACTGCATGACCTGGCCAAATCCTATCATCCACCAGGCCTCAAAACACCCTTCTAAGGACAGTAAGGAAAGATTTCCTTCACACCTCGGGTCAGGAAAGGTAGATTCTGTAATTCAACTGTTTTATTTGGGGTTTTATTTGTTTGTTTTGCTTTTCCCTTAGGACACTGGGTATTTTGTAGCTGAGTTTTCCACTATGTCAAGGTTGTTCAAAAGCTGAGAGCCAAATTCATACCCCACCCCTAGCAAGTGAACAGAGTATCTTAGGATATGAGTTGTGAGTTATGACCTCATACCTAGCACCAGCTAATTTCTCCTGTCTTTGTTTTTCTTTTTCCCCATGTCTTTAGTTACACGGTTTTTATTTTGTGGCATTCTTTCATTGTAAGCTTCTTCAAATTCTCTTTTGGAATGAGTTATATATTAAATGACCAAATATGAAAATAAACAGTTGATGTTTCCAGGAGATACCAATAGTCTTAAGTACTAAATGTCAAGCACAAACAGACTCATTAGCTCCCAGAGACAGAGGATAGCCAGGGCCTTGTGCCCAGTCCAGACTCCTGTCCTATTTTTTTCTTAAAAGTTGGCCCCACTTTCCCAGTGAAGAGTAAAATAGCCTTTATACTTTAAGGGCCATTTCAATTACCGCCTCTTGAAGGAGGTCCTCTTGATAACTCCTCAGTTAAAACCATTTCAAGCAAGTAAACAACATGACATTGGAACTCAGAACAAATTCATAGCAAAACCCTCCCCTGCCTCCACTCCCCTACCCCGCTCCCTTGCTTTCCTTAATTTTTTTCTAGGCATCTGTGCTTTTCTAGGCACTGGGCTGTAGACATAGATCTCTTCTTTTCACTCCGCTGAAGGAGACATGCAAGCAAACAAGACGGAACAATGTGGCAGGTGACCTCAGGCTGCTCCCTTGCCCTCCGTGGACTCGGTCTACTTTGCTTTGACATAAAGTAGTTGGGCTAGGTGATTTCCAAAGCTCCTTGCTCTGACACCCCAGAGGCTGTGAACGGGATAGCTTCACTCATGCTGCATCTCAGTGACCTTAAGGATGAAGAGTAAGCACAGTTTTAAAGTATAAATTGAGGGCCTCAAAGGCATATCTTTTAAACTCTGAAGTTTGATCCTGTAAAAGAAAGTTGTGAGTTGCTCAAAACCTATGAAGAAAGAGAATTTCTAATCACGTAACTTGCTCTGGTAATGATATAAAATGGTACATCTACAACAGACTTCTCGAGGCCCTATCAGAAGGCAGAACAGGGAGAATAGAGAGATATGAAAAATACGCAGCTCCTGACCTTGGAGGAGAAGACAGGGGGTAAGAGATGGAGAGAGGAGAGAAGGAGGTGGGGAGAAAAAACAAGCTAGTATGTAAACACCTAATTATAATGTGAGACACTATTAAATCAATACTGGGTGCTCTGAGGTCCATGGGTGCCCTGGGCGGTAGGTGGGGGCGAGGGGGGCATCTGTCAGCTATGTATACATCCTCTCCAGCCTTGAGCTGCGCCATCACTTTAGAGGCCATGTCTGTTCCTGTGGGTGCCCACAGGACCTCATAGAGCCTGGAGGGAGCAGAGGGTAGGGAAGAAACGATCTGTCCTGGCAGGGAACCTTCTGGGTCATGACTGGAACAGCCTTCCTCTTGCTGTTTCTTGGTGCACAGGTCTTTCCTCCAGCGCTCTGCTGGTGAAGTCCTTTAGCACAAGTCCCCCTCTAACTGTTTGGGGTTTCAGGATGAGACATGTGTCATTTCTCTCCAGCAGGAGTGAGGGTTTCAGCTGTTTATCCCACCCTCTTAAAAACCTGATCTACCCTTCCATATGCGATCTTTGAACACATATTTAAGACACAGTCCGCTCTGCCAGGAATGCTAAACCCCGCCCTTCCTGTCATGGAGTCTAGAGTGTAATCAGAATGACTAATCAAATATAAACACAGCTAAATGGGGGCGCCTGGCTGGCTCAGTCGGTGGAGCGTGCGACTCTGGATCTCAGGGTTGTGTGTTCGAGCCCCACACTGGGTGTAGAGATTACTTAAAAAATAAAAAATCTTTGCAAAAAACATACAGGTAAATGTAGAATTTCAAACTGTGAACACAACGAAGGGAAAGTACAGAAGTTCCCGCACACGGTCCGTGGTAGCTTCTACCACTAGCCCTGTGTGCAGAGGCTGTTCCAGTTGTACAGCATCACCCACCACAGCCCCTACTGCTCCTTCGCCTACAAACCCGGGAAATCAGCCAAGGTATTTTCCTCATTTCTCACAACTAACTGCTCTCACGGCTAACCCGAGCACAGGCTTCAGAGGTCAACAGTATCAGTTTGAACCTAGACTCTTCCCCTTAGTAGCTGGGAGCTTGGGCAAGTACTCTAACGTCTTGGCCCTCATCTTCTTCATCTGTAAAAAGGGGTAACAGTGGCTGCCTCAGAAGGTGCCAAGCCCTGGCACATAGTGAGTGCTCAGCAAATGGCCGCCGCCGCCGCTGCTGCCACTGCTCTTAATCCTGCTTCCAAAATGGCTTTGCAGTTTCCTGTGCTCCTCTCCATTTCCGCTCGCCCTGCCTTGTGCAGGCTGCCAGAGGCTGAACTAAAATGCTCCTTTAAGCTGCCCTGGGGATGAAAGCCACTTGCATGCCTGACTTTTCCAATAGCAGGAAGCTCTGAGAGCAGAAACCACTCAGCGAAATACATGGAAGCAATCTCCCATGTGCAGCCCCAGCTTTTGTCTGCCACCCCACTCTACTTCCAGCTGAATTTAACCCCGAGTTGGGGGATTCGGTTTCCACCTTGAGTGAGGCTCACCCTCTCCCTGAGTAAAATGCTAATGCATTTTTTATTATCCTGATGGGAGTAGGTACCCGAAGGGAAGCTGAGCCTCAGCCACTGCTCGGGTTCCCCTAGAAGGTGATGGGGTTGGGGGTTGCCCAGGGGTGGTATCTGGACATCAGCCGGTGGGCCAGGTGAGGCTTGAGGATACTTTGAACCCTGGTCATAGTACCTTTCCTCCTAATTTTCTTTAGAGCACTTACTATAATTGAGATTAATTCATATTGTATCATTATTTGCTTAATATGTCTGTCTTTTCCATTTCGCTATTAGCTATCTCTGAACACAGAGACTGTCTCTCTCTTGCCCTATCCTCAGGAACATGCCTGGCACAGAGTAGATGCTCCATTGATGTTTATTGAATTAACTAACAAATAAATAAGTGATGGGTCGAAGAGTGAGTGCACAGTGCTATCTGGGAAAGCCATGTCACCCAGCCGTTGTTTAGTATGAGAAATGGAAAGAGGGCCATGTCGAGGGCAGGAGGTGGGGCTGGTGAGCCAGGGAAGGCGGTGGTGAGCAGTATGGTCAGGTAAATAGAAGGCAGGGATCGCACTTCAGTGGGGTGTGGGCATGAGCTCAGGGCCTTGAGATGGTGGTTTACAAACTTTCATAATCCCTGCTCCTTTTCCTCAGAGGGGATTGGCTCTCCCCACTCCTTCCCCTGCCAGGTGAGAGTCAGTCTTCTATATATGACACTGACCCACATGATTAGGCCCACTTTTATTATCTGGAGTTTGGTTCTGAACATAATAGGTAACTTTTTGTTTGTTTTCCAAATATAAGTTTATATTAAAATATAAAAACTGCTTTTTCAAATAGCGCATAAAACCCACGGAGATTTTTCAAACCCTTCTTGAATGCCATGCTAAGAAATCTACTCTTTATCAGAAATACAATGTGGATCATTAAATTATTCTAAGAAAGGCAAAATTTAATTTTAGAATGATCAAGCCTGCAGCTAGTGAGAACGCTAGACTGGAATAAGAGAGATCAGAAGCAGTGAGTTTAGAGAGGGCCAATGGCATGTGAAATACTTTTCTGGGAGCAGGCTCTGCCTGGGGTAGGGCAGGGAGGGGGCAGGAGAGCCCTAGATGCTTTGAAAATGACTATGGCTATGGAGGAGAGCAACTGACCAGGGAAGTGAGGTTGCAGGAAAAGAGGGCCTGAGCCCTGAATCCAAATGTGTGCCTGTGGCCCTGTGACCCCCTGTTTCTGGAGGGTGTTGATCCTCAGGTCTTCCCCAGGATGGCCAGCTTCTGGAGTGATAGGAGAATGCACAGGGATACTGATGCTCTTGTTTAAATCATCTCCAGTCTATGCCATGAAAGACTGACTTTTCCCCAAATAGCTATTCTGCATGAAACACAGAAAGCAAAACAGAACACATAATCAGCGACTATTCTCTTCTACCACGCAGAACCCCACACATCAAACCAGCCCCTGAGCTCCCAGAACACCACGTCCCTTTCTCATTCTGAGAAGTAATTGCAATGCAGTTCGTGACCAAAATGAAAAGTCCATTTTTAACCATAGCCTCATAATTACCCATCCAGATGAAGAAAGCCAAAGTCTCTGTGGTCCAATCCCTAGGTCCCCAAGGCAGAAACAGAGGATTCTGAGAAAAATTGTGGGACCAACGTGTGTGTCTACTGGGAGAGAGGGGAACAAAACTAAAGACCTCTTCTGATGCCCAATTCAGTAGGACCCTGTCTAGTTGTCATTCTGGTAGTGAGCAGCAGATCTTTATGGAACATCATCTATTGGTCAGACACTGGGCTAGCGCCTGAGGGAAGAGAAGTAATGATGCCACAGCCCCTGCCCGCGGGGGAACAGGGAGATCACACAGCCAGTGGAGAGGACAGAGGAGTAAATAGGCCAGGGAAATGCAGCGTGATGGTGCTCTGATGGGGAAGGTCAGGGGCATAGCAGTTCATGAATACCATACAGGCACAATTGGACACATTTCCATCTGTGGAGGCCTGGAATTCCTTCACCTGAGAAGGAACATTCTCCCCTAGATCTCCCCAAGATCCAGTCGGCCTTGGCAGGTCTAGACAGACTTTACAGAAGAGGAGGCATGCTCGTCAAGAGCTGGGTAACAAGTAGGAATTGACCGGGCAAAGCAGGTTGGGTGCAGGATCATTGTTCCAAGAAAAGGGGAGGGCACAACAAATTTGGGACACTAGAAGTGGTTCATCATGGCTGGAACTCAGAGCCCGAGAGAACAGGAGCTAGAAGGCAGGAACCGGATCATGGAAGTTGTCCAATAACAGCTCAAAGGTTATACTTTTTCCTGTAGGAACCCTGATGAGTTTTAAGATGTGCATTCTAGAAAGTTCACTCCAGGTGCGGCTGCATTGTGCACTAATGGAAGAGACAAGACTTGAAGTAGGGAAGCCAGTTAAGGGGCTGTTGTAAAAGAGTAGGTGCCATATGGTGAGAAGCCCAAAGTCTCAGCCTGAGGGAGGGCAGAGCTGGAGCCAACACTCCAAAATCCTGGCTTTCAGCCCATGTGCTCCCCACTCTGCCTGGTGTATTCCCACCCCCAGGCCCATGCCCAGAGAGATTCTTTCTCTTTTTCTCGGCTTCTCCTTCCTGGTAGGTGCCTGGAAGTCGGTCTACACTCTTTTTATGGATGAGGTACCTAATTGCCAGCTAGCTTAAACAGCATGCCTAGGATAATGTGGCTCAGCAATGATAGAATCAGGATTCACACCTTTGTCTCATTTTGAGTTTGACTCTTTCTACAAAATGCTTTCTGTAACTGCAGTGAGAGGGGCTCCAGATGTGAAAAAAGAATATCTTCCTGGTTGGATAGTGCCTGGAAGTCTCCCCAGATTCAGAGGACTTTGTCTACATCACAAGGCTGCAGTTGCTGGGCTTTTCAAACTGCCTCCTTGTAACAAAATAACCACATGGTATTCTATTGATTATCTTGCTGATTAATGGCACCTTCCCTGAAAAAGGGACTAGAAACAAAACCACAGTTTTAAGAGCAAACATATCAGTTATGACAAGAAATACATGTGCTTTGCACTCTCATACTTCAGAACAAAGACTCGGCCTAGGACAAAAAGTATAATGTTGTACGAGATTAAAAAGTATGTCATTTATTAGATATAAATATGATCTCATTAAATTAAACACAAGCAAGAAAGATGACAAGAAAGTACACCAAAATGCTAACTGTGGTTCTCTTTCAGTGGTGGGATTTCATTAATTTTTACTTTCTCAGTTTTCTGGAAATTTGGAAAATTATAAAATATAAGCATGTGTGTTTTCATAATTACAAAATTTTTAAAGATGGGTTCTTGAACTTGAGACAACAGTAGTTTTCACTGAGAAAAACTGAACCCATAAAGGATCCGAAATTCCTGGGTAAGGTTTCTTTTTTTTTTTTTTTTTTTTTTTATTTTATTATGTTACGTTAGTCACCATACAATACATCATTAATTTTTGATGTGGTGATCCACGATCCATTGTTTTCCTATAACACCCAGCGCTCCATGCAGTACGTGCCCTCCTTAATACTCATCACCGGGCTAACCCATCCCCCCACCCCTTCCCCTCTGAAACCCGCAGTTGGTTTCCCGGATCCATAGTCTCTCATGGTTCATCTCTCCCTCCGATATACGCCCCTTCATTTTTCCCTTCCTTCTCCTAATGTCCTCCATGCTATTCCTTATGTTCCACAAATAAGTGAAACCATATAATTGACTTTCTCTGCTTGACTTATTTCACTTAGCATAATCTCCTCCAGTCCCATCCATGTTGATGTAAAAGTTGAGTATTCATCCTTTCTGATGGCTGAGTAATATTCCATTCTATATATGGACCACATCTTCTTTATCCATTCATCTGTTGAAGGGCATCTCGGCTCTTTCCACAGTTTGGCTATTGCGGACATTGCTGCTATGAACATTGGGGTGCATATGGCCCTTCTTTTCACTGTATCTGTGTCTTTGGGGTAAATACCCAGTAGTGCAATTGCTGGGTCATAGGGTAGTTCTAATTTTAATTTTTTGAGGAACCTCCACACTGTTTTCCAAAGTGGCTGTACCAACTTGCATTCCCACCAATAGTGTAAGAGGGTTCCCCTTTCTCCACAACTTCTCCAACATTTGTTGTTTCTTTCCCTGTCCATTTTTGCCATTCTAACTGGTGTAAGGTGGTATCTCAGTGTAGTTTTGATTTGAATTTCCCTGATGGCTAATGATGATGAACATTTTTTCATGTGTCTGTTAGCCATTTGTACGTCTTCTTCGGAGAAGTGTCTTTTCATGTCTTCTGCCCGTTTTTTGACTTGATTATTTGTTTTTTTGGGTGTTGAGTTTGAGAAGTTCTTTATAGATCTTGGATACCAGCCCTTTATCTGTAGTGTCATTTGCAAATATCTTCTCTCATTCTGTGGGTTGCCTCTTTGTTTTGTTGACTGTTTCCTTTGCTGTGCAGAAGCTCTTTATCTTGATGAAGTCCCAAAAGTTCATTTTTGCTTTTGTTTCACTAGCTTTTGGAGATGTATCTTGAAAGAAGTTGCTGTGGCCGATGTCAGAGAGGTTACTGCCTGTGTTCTCCTCTAGGATTTTGATGGATTCCTGTCTCACATTGAGGTCTTTCATCCATTTTGAGTTTATCTTTGTGTATGGTGTTAGAGAATGGTCAAGTTTCATTCTTCTGCATGTGGCTGTCCGATTTTCCCAGCACCATTTATTGAAGAGACTGTCTTTTTTCCATTGCATATTTTTTCCTGCTTTGTCAAAGATTATTTGACCATAGAGTTGAGGGTCCATATCTGGGCTCTCTATTCTGTTCCATTGGTCTGGGTAAGGTTTCTAATTCACCTACCTTTCAGTATTTCCACCCTTGGGGCAGTTATCTGGGACCAGAGGTGGAGTGACATTGCATTAACAAGACAGCTTCCAGTGGATGAATGGGGGATCAGGATAACTCCTGGAGCAAGTATGCTGGCCAACAGTTCCCTGAGCATCCACTCTAGATACTCTGGCCATCCCCAGCTGGCACCAAATTCGGAGATTGTTCCTGTTGACCTTGGAACCCCCAACACTCATGGTCTTTATCCAGTCATGACTCAGCATTTACACATGGTAGTTAAGCACATAAGTGGGTTTCTTCTGAATGTCCGTAAGACAACACTTTTATCAAGGAAGGCTGGATTCAAGGCTCATACATACATACACAGACAAGAGTCTACACATCAACTCCTAATAGACCTGGGTCTGGCTTACCCACACTCTTCCAGGAGTTCATGGAATACCATACAGGCACAATTGGACACATTTCCGTCTGTGGAGGCCTGGAATTCCTTCACCTAGAAGGAACATTCTCCCCTAACACCCCTCAAATCACACACACACGCACACACATACACATGCACAGAGGCACACACTACTGCTACCACACATGTGAAGGCCTTGCCTTCCTGAGACAGTAGCTTATGGTCAGCTAGTGGGTCAGCTGGTCAGCTCTCAGCCAGCAAGCCCTGTCGACCTACCAAACCTGCTGCCCAGCTAGCCAACTTCATTTCCTCCAGCTAACATTGCATGTTCTACCATCCAAGCCGTTAGATCCTATATCCTCTCCATATGAAAGACCCTTATCTCTCTCAGTTGGTAACTAATTATACTTTGGTAGTTCTTTATGTCCAACATGCCCCCCTCCATATGTAACAGATTGTACATTACATACACAAATCATGCGCCCTAATTTTAAAAAAATGCCATACAGTTTTCATTGGCAATCCCAAATGATGATACTAGGCAGACTATTTAGTAATGAAAAATTTATCTTTCATTCCATTCCTTTTATTTTTGAAGGACTTTGAGAGAATTATTTGGATATTCCAGTTTCTTAGGTAAAACATGTTGCACAGTGATTCTTGAAGGTACCCTGCAAGAATTTTTCTTTTTCTTTTTTCATTCTGATTTACATGTAGAACAGGCAGATTTTGCAGTCCTATCTTAAGAGCTACAGGTTAAACAATAGCCTACACTTATCTGCTTAGGCCACTAGGTGGTGCACACATATGTCTGTGAACTGTAGGTTAAACGGGCTTGTCACCAGGTTGGATTTAATTCATCACCACAGGAGTGGTACAGACAGTAGGAGCTGCTGGAGTCCAGGAGAGACAGTGATCCTGTGGGTGGGAGCAAAAGAAGGAAGGTCTCCCACAGGAGGTGGATAGCCAGTATTGCTGGCTGTGGAGATGATAGGAACAAAATCATAAAGGCAAGAAAGCCTAAAGACGTGGCAGAGGGAAAGTCCTGTAGAGGGGGCATGGTTGCTTTCCATGCTGATGAATTCCTACCTAACAGGGCCATAGCAGAGGGAATGACAAAACAGTTGAATCATTTGAACCAGATGACCTCAAACATTCCTTCCAGACCTTTGTGCTGGCACTAGAGATAGAGGGATGAAATGACAGTCTTATCCTCGAGTAAGGACCTCATGAGGGAAACAGAAGAAACAGAAAGTTAAAAACAGAGCATGATACAAAAGGCTGGCTTTACAAGATACATTAGAAGAACAAAGTGGGAACTATTCTGTTCAAAGGACAGACGGAGGTTAGGTTTGGAAGTTGTCATGCGGAAAAGATGTCATGGACGTCTCGAGCAGTGAGGGGAGACCTCCAAGAAGACAGAAGATCATGAAAGATTAAGCAGAGAGAATAGCATGAGCAAAGGCATGGGGGGGTGGGTAAAAGGATAATGTGGATTCCAGGAATGCTTCATTGAATTTAGCAAGTGCTTATGGAGGGCTACTGTATGCCATGGACTGAACAATACATCTTCTAGGCCCTGAAGATGCTCTCCAACTAGTGAGGAAGACACACATCCACTGAAAATTGTAATGTGAGAAGAGAGCTGAAAATTTGGCCCCTTCTACGTTCTGACTCTGTCTTTTGAGCCCCCAGTGTTCTGTCTACAGGGATTCTCAGGGAACACTTTACACCAGAAGAGGGAGCCCACAAGCATGGTACCTGGTTGCATTTGATTCCCTATCCCTGAAGGTATTTCATTCACCCTCATTTTACAGGTGTGAAGTTTGAGGCCAGAGACATACAGTTAAGTTATCCAAACTCCACAGAGAAGCCAAGACACAAACCCACATCTGTCTGCCTCCTGTCGGGTTTTCTTCTCTTTTTTCTCTGCGGGAGCCTGGACACAGAGTCACTGTTTAGAGATAGCTCTTAATTAAGAAATAGACTCTTCTCAGATAAATAAACTTCTTTCACCAAGCACAGTCATCACAAAGTCAAGCTTATGGAAAAATAGAAGGACGCATTGTATTCTTCCCTCATGCACGAGAGAAGTGCCGAGCCACACAGGTTGGCCTTGGCAAAGGCAGCTTGAGCCAATTGTGCTACTGGCCTGGTTCTGTGTTTGGGAGGGAAGGCGGTCTGGCTCCAGCATTCCTTCTGGCCCATGTGTGGGTGTGTGTTTCTTTTCAGAGGGAGGATGTGTGTTCACAATGTAGGTCAGTGACATCTTGGAGTTGCATTGTTTGCTTGAAAATGTCAACTGGAATGAGTTATGAGCTGGCAGGAAAACAGTGATGTTGATTGAGAAGTCCATGAGGGGATAGCTTTGAGGTTCATGAGAAGTCATTGAAGTAAGAGGTAGAAAGATTTTAAAGAGTTTTTGACTGAGACAGATCAAAGTTAAATAGAGGAGGAAGGAGACCATGAGGGCAAGGAGATTTGAGCCCAGGTCTTATGAGGAAAGGACATAGGAACTGGGCATGTTTAGCCTGGAGAGAAGACACAGATCTGCAGAGGTCCAAACTCTTGTCATGGGCTGAGGCAACTAGAAACAGTGATGATATCATAGGAAGCTGCTTTTAACCCTGCTCAAAGGAGAGCTAACAAACTGATAAGAATTAGTGAGTTCCCCATCAAGAAAAGGGATGAAACAAGCAGTTCATACAACTGGTGGGGCCATTGCAGAGGGGATTCCTGTCCTGATAGCAGGTCAAACTCATGACCTTTGAGCTCCAAGTATTCATGATTCTTTTTTTTCTTTGAGATTTATTTATTTGAGAGAGAGTGAGAGAGAGCACATGCGAGTGGGGGGAGGGGCAGAGGGAGAGGGAGAGAGAGAATCTCAAGCAGACTCCCTCTGAACATGGAACCCAGCACATGGCTGCATCCCAGGACCCTGAGATCATGACCTGAGCTGAAATCAAGAGTTGGCCCCTTAACCGACTGAGCCACCCAGGTGCCCCCCCCACCAAGTATCCATAATTCTGTGAAAAAAGGAAAAAATAGCTCATATAAACCAAGGGTCACATGGACTATAGTAATAACAACAGCATCAATACTGTATCTTTTTGAGCACCTATTAAGCGTCAGGCACCATCGTAATGGTTTATGTGTATCGTCGTATTTTGGGCTTTCAAGCCAGCATTAGAACTGACTGAATTCTAATCCTGGCCCTGCCATTTAATGAAGATGTTGTCTTGGGCAGATAATTTTCCTCTCTGAACCTCATGTAATACTGACCCTGCAGGATTGCCAAGAATATGAAAAGAAATGAAACATCAAAGCACCTGGTACTGTGCCTGGCCTATAATTGTTGCTCAAAAAATGTTGCTGCCTTCCCATTTCTGCCTAAGCAGAATTTCAGGAAGCTGTTCTCCATTCTTAGAGAGAGGCAAGATAGAGCGGGAAATACAGATAAGGTGAAATGTGGCAGAGGATCCATTAGAAGAAATACCGGATAATCAGAAGCTCCTGCAATATGTAGCCTAGAGCAACGGTTCTCAAAGTGGAGTTTGTTTGAAGCCCTTTTGAGAAAAAAAAAAAAAAAAACAGATTTCCAGGACTATTTATGGAAAATCAAGTGTAGAAAAGAGAAAGAAGTCATCTGGGGCTTAAGGAATCCTGACTTAAGTCTCTAGGAGAGTTGCTCACTGCCCCACCCCCAGCCTCCAATACCAGCTTCTCCATCCTCAGGTTTCCATGACATCCAATTCAGGACAGAGCCTCCCTGTAGATACGCTGTGATGTGTGGCAAGCCTACTGAGCTATTGATCTCCTCAGCCCTTGGGTTAGCCAGGGCCAGTTGCCTCCAAACACAAGCAGCCTCATCCATATGACCCAGTGTGCCAGACAGATATTTGCTATGATCGCTGTGTACCATACAAAGAGATGAAGATTCAGTTAGAGAAGGAATGGTTTGATCATCAGTAACTAAAATTGTCATAGCGTTGCTGAGCAAATTAAAACAATAAACCAGCCCAGGAATATCTTGGTTAGAAAGGAATATAAGGAGGGTGACAGTGATATAAGGACCCAAGGCAGAGAGGATTGCCAGGATATGAGACACTTAACCAGTGTGGCCAGTGTGAACAAAGACTATCTGGTGCAGAAGAATGAGCCTATGGCCTTTCTCTAAGTATAGAATAGATTTGACTGGAAGACCTCTAAGGCCTCTCACTTCTGACCATGGAAGCATGAACGAAAAGGCCATCCACTCCCTTTGTCTCTAGGGTGCGATGCCTCTGTGCAGAATTGTGAGTGAGCACCCTTTTCTCCACCTTATACCCTGCTCTGTGTGTCTGAACATCCCTTCTGCGTGTCCACCCTGAGCTGCTAAGCACAGTTTGGCTCTGGCTCAATTCCATGATCTCACAATGTGTTTTCTTTTGCAGCAACAGCGGCAGCTTGACCTCCTGACAATAACCAGCCCTGGTGAGTAGGTGCGGCCATTCTGCTTTGGCTTTTCCCTTATTTCCCAGAGCAATGCCTGGTGGCCTAAGCAAATGCAATTCCTGCCCTCCTCCTTTGATTCCCTGGATGAACAGCAGAATTCTTGGCGCCATGAATAACCCTTCTCCCTCCATCCTCTGCCCCTTGGGCAGTTTTTTTTCCTCCCTCCCAGGTCTGTGCTGCTTCCTCTTGACTCTGCAGATGGCAGGGTTGATACTCTGATGTTGCTACATATTCCAGGGCCAGGTTCTCCCCAGATCATTCGATAGACCTAAGTGTCAAGGAATTGTCCTGGTCTTATGAGAAATAAGTTTTGAAATCATGGGGAACAGGGAAACTGCCTGGAAAGGGGCATGGAATGGAGGAAGGATGGCTCATGAGGGACTAGTCTGAGAAAGTGACCAGGTTTGGTCTTCTGTGCTCGGGGTCAAAATAACTCTTGTCTCTTGCTTTAGGGGAAAGTCAAGTTCCCCAACAAAGCTGTGGCCCTGGGATTAAAAGGTCCTTTCTTCCCCCTATGCCTGGCATCTAGCCTAGAGAGTGGTTGAGTAGTTTAATCCTGCCAGAGAGGTATTTTATTTTGGTTTGGGAACTTGAGGCAAAACTGGCCAACAAGAGATGTTATTCTCTTTTGGGATCCAAGAGGATGATGATGCTAGCAGGGTTAGTGAGCATTCAAGAATGGGGGTGGTGGGTCATCTTCATCTGTTCAAAATATTTAACAGCCCTGGTGACCCTCTGCTGTGTTAGGCATTAACACTTTGGTTACTGGACTGTGGGGAGATGGGATCCTGGGGGAGGGGTACATGTGGCAGACTGGTCACATGGCAGGTTGGGGGCTCTAGGAGTGGCTAATTACTGATAAATATGGAGGCCATTTCAATGTGTTGGTGTCCAGTATGGCCATACCATGTTATCTCTGCCTTTTACCAAGCTTGCCGTGCTGTATCTTGTTGCCACTTACAAAGAGGTTGAGAAATTGCCTTCTGCAGGCACTCTCTCAGCACAAACACTAGTTTATCTGGTCTCAGTCACTGAGGTATAAGGCAGTGACTACAAATGTAAGTTGGATCTACCCAGTTCAGGTGACCTTACTGTATTTCCACCTGATAGAGCTTTTTGAGCTTGGGACTTTAGAAGAACAGAGATGAAGTGGTTTGAAAAATGTTTCATCTGTTCTATAGATGAGCTATGTTTAATATATATATATATATATATATATATATATATATGATTAGCATATGTAGAAATTACAAATCATGGGCTAACATAACTGGAGTGGCGCACTCGTTTGACCTACCAATCCCTCCCCACTAAGGTGTTGGTGAAGGATTATCTTTGTCCTGTCCTATTTGGTTTCTATCCTTTGTAATTGTGTACTATTCTACTCTACCTATGCTAACCCAGATTGCCTGCTTCCACATTCCAGTCTCATCTGGTCACACCCTGATATGATGCTGATGTATGAATTGGAGGGGGTTCTTGATATGTCTTCAAACCCTGTTTACTGCACTTCTTTTGTACTAGCTCTTTCTGTTCCTAATTGCTGCTGCATAAATTCAAGCAGAGTAATTGTGACTCTAAGTGTACTCCTTTTGAAGAGCTGTAGAACTGCAAAATGCTTAGCACTGCCAGATTTTGGAATGGTTTATAATTTTGCCCACTTTTAGATGTGAAAAAAATACCTCCTGGGTCAAAGCTTCCCAAACGGTATGTTGTGGCGCACTGGTGTACTGCAGGTAGGCTGCCTTTGTGTGATATTATGAGAGATGCACTTGTGAGATATTGATCCACTTACCTCTCAGGGACACAGGTAGGACCTGGACAGCTGGAGCCCCCAAGGTGGTAGCCTCATTCCGGTGTGCCAGACAAATATCCATTTGTGCCATGCATTACCATGTGCCGTGTATTACCATTTGTACCATCTACACCAGAGAGTCCCCCTATTTAAAAAATTTATAAATCTAGTTGAGACGTTTCATACTCTTACCTGATTGCAACTTTCTCCCTTCACCCTATAAATAACCACTATAATAAATTCAATGTTTTTTTCCATATCTATATATACAAAAATATAATAGGTATAACTGGTATTCTTTTACAAATTACTCTAAATGATGTCACACTGTAAATGGCATTCCATGACTTTCCCCCTAATCATTACTATATTGTAGAGATTGATTCAGGTAGATTCATGTACCTCTGGTTTATTCATTTTAACTGATATATAGTATTTCACATATGATTATATCACAATTTATTTATCCACCTTATTGATCATAATTTAGGCCTATTTCCAGGTTTTTTTTACAATTTTTTACAATTGCAAGTGGTACTACAAAGAGCATTTCTGTGCCTGTCTCCTTGTGTATAAGGGCATATAATTAGGAGAGGAATTATTGATTATGTGCATCTTCAAATTTACTATGTAATGGCCAATTATTTTCTAAGGTAGTTGAACAAATGTATACTTCCAGCAGCAAAGTATAAGGGTTTCCACTTCCTTGAATCCTCAATACTTGGAATTGTCAGGCTTACACAATTTGTCATCATGATAAATGTGAAATGATATCCCATTGTTCTTATAATATTTGTTTCCCTGATTACTGATGGAGTTGAGTATATTTTCATATGTTTATTGACCACTTCGGTTTCTTCTTTGGTGAATTGACTTTTCATATCCTTCTTCCATTTTCCATTGGGTTGTCCTTTCTTTTTATTGATTTATAGTTCTTTATTATCCTGAATATCAATACTTTGTCCCTTATATGCATTGCAAATACCTTCTTCCAGACTGTGGCTTGTGTGGGTGTTTTTCTTTTTTAATTAATAATGTACTTTTACGTGGAAGATTTTAAAAACTTTAATGGGGTTAAATTAATCGATCTCTTGCTTTTTGAGCTTTGCTTTTGTAACTTATTTAAGAGAGCTTTCCCTACCTGGATATCATATTCTTCTGTACTTATTTCTAAGTTTTGTGTCATACTTGGGGTCTTTATCTCATTTAGTACTGATCTTTGTGCATAATATGACTTAGAGATTTAATTTTTTGTTTACATATGGATAACCCATTGTCTCAGCACCATACAACAACTAGTACATCCTTTCTCCCACTTATTGGCAATTACATGTCTGTCATATAGCAATTTTCCTATATACAGAATCTGTTTCTGAGCTCTCTGTATTATTCCGTTGGTCTACCATACTTGCTCGGCATTCACTCCATACTGTCTTATTTATAATAAATCTTAATTTTAATATTATCTTTATAATTACTAGGGAGATATCCTTCTCCCTTTCCCTTTTGTGGTAATCTTTTGGAAACACTGTCACCTGTTGTTGTTTTTTTAATAAAATCTAATAATTCATGTATTGTAACAGGTGAATCTAATCTATATTTATTATAATTACTGGTATATTTGGATAAATACCTACCACCATATTTGTGCTCTATCATTCATCTTCTTTTTTTTTTTCTCTTGTCCTGCCTTTTTTGGCCTTATGTTTTATGTATTACCTGCCTTCCTCTGGCTCCATCTACAGATTTGGATGCTATTGATTTTATTTCTAACCTAAACTGGTTACCCTTTGGATATACATTTGATGATATATTTTCTTACAAAATCTACAGCATTTGACAAAATTAGCCTTCTTAATAAGTGGAATAAAAGATGGACTAGTTGAGGCACCTGGCTGGCTCAGTCAGTAGAGCATGTGACTCTTGATGTTGGGGTCATGAGTTCGAGCCCCACATTGGGAGTAGAGATTACTCAAATAAATAAATAAACTGTAAAAAAAAAAAAAAGATAGACTAGTTGTGGTATGGTGCTGAGACAATGGGTTATTCATATGTAAACATGTTTTAACCACCTTTTGAACACTGCCCTGTCACCACCTAGTTATTATTATTTAGACTTTTAAGTTAAACTGTTGCAAAAAAAGAAAAACAATGAATTAGTAATAGCACTGAGCTAATTTACTTTTCCTACACAGTATATGACATTTTGTGTTCTCCTGCTTCTTATATCCCAAGATTTCCTGTGTTACCTTACTTTTTTTTAAGATTTTATTTATTTATTCATGAGAGACAGAGAGAGAGAGAGAGACAGAGGCAGAGGGAGAAGCAGTCTCCCCACGGAGCAGGGAGCCCCATGCAGGACTCCATTCCAGGACCCTGGGATCATGACCTGAGCTGAAGGCAGATGCTTAACCGACTGAGCCACCCAGGCGTCCTTCCTGTGTTACCTTATTAAAGTGAATCCTTTAATAGCTATTTTAGTGAGAGTCCTTGGGCAATCCTCTTAATCTATACATGTCCTTATTTTGACTTTCTCTGGAATAATAGTTTGGCTAGGTATAAATTTTAGTTTGAGGAAGATGTTCCTTTGTACTTTGAAGATTTTTAAAAATTGTTTTCTGACATACATAGTTGCTGATGAGAAGTCTTCCATTATTTGTTTTTGATAACTTACCTTTTTTTTGATAGGTTTCAAGATTGTTTTTTAATCTTAACATTCGGTATTTTTCACTTTGATGTATGTAGGTGTGAATTTATTTCTATTTACCCTGCCTGGTACTCTGAGTATACTTCTACCTGAGAATCTATGTCTTTCTTTAATTCTGAGAAATTATTGGCAAATTTTCTCTTCAAATATTGCTTTTCCCTTATTCCTCGGGCTTTCTTCTTCAAGAATTTCTATTAGGTGACTGTTGGATTCTCTCAAGTGGCCCTCCATGGCTATTAACTGATTTTTCATAACTTTTTATAATTTTGCCTTACTGCACTGATTCTGAGGTCCCTACAAGTAACTTGCATTTATAAATTCACTTTTCGACCATGTCTAGTCTAAACTTTTTTCCCTGTCTTTTTCAATATTTCAATGACTACATATTTTTAATTTCCAAGATTTCTAATTTTGTTCATATCCACCTGTTCTTATTTTATTTCTGCCTATTCTGTTTCATAATTTCTTATTCTGTTTTAATGCCTTCATTTGTTTCTCTGAACATCCTCAATATGCTTATTTTAAAACCTCTGACTGTTCTATAAAATAAGTTTCATCTGGAGAGAATTCAAGTTATAATTGTTAATTTTGTTTAGTATCATTTTTAGCATTTAATTTCTTCATGCATTTTGAAATTTTAATTTGTAAGATCACTGAGGAGGAGGTTTTCTGGTTTTCTCTTTTCTCATCTCCGACCCTCCCCCCCACCCCCCCCAAATCCCTGCTGCGCTCACATCTCCCTGTGTGGTGGTTTTTGTTGTTAAATCTACCCACATCTTCAGTATTGGACCTGGTAAAAAATGGAGATATATTGGATCCAGTGACAAAATGTCAGCAGGATAGTTTGGCATTGCTTCTGTTTTCTCTGTCTATATTCCTCACCTCTCAAGGCCTACAATGCACAGGGGCCATCTGCCAGCAAGTTGTGCAGCAGCCGCTTTTTCTTCCCTAGGCTCCTTTCAAGCCTTGAGAGCCCCACGCTAGGACTCTAAGCAGAAGATCTTGTTTCTGATCCTCCTGTTCCAGAGTACTTTTAGTCTCTGTTATCTCATAGGAGGCAAACCTCAGCTGCTACTTCCTGCTTCTATGTTCAGACCTCAGCAAGCAAGTAGCCTTAGGAAAACTTACCTTTCACATTTCTGTACATTTCAGCTCTGTGGAGATATCCCTCTCACAACAGAGCCCAAATATATATTTTCATTTCTTTGCTCATATGTTATCAAATATTACTATTTGATGAAAATGAACAGGCTTATTGAAGCATGAACTTATTTAGCCATTTGACCCAAAACCCAACTATAGTTTCTTCTTTACTTTTTAGAAAGTTTATTCTATAACCTCTTCAGTAAAAGGGAGACAGCACGAAGAAACATTTTTCACCTATACAAGTAAAACCCCTAATACCAGACTGAGAAGAGAGATTGTTATTTTTGCACATGTATATACAAATATATATGTAATTTAAAAAATAAAATTTAGATGATACTATGTAAACTGTTTCATTTGAATGTAGTATTAACATTTCTCAATGTTATTATTCTTTAAGAAGAAATTTCATATAGTTGAAAAGCATTCTATTATAACTCTACTGTTGTATATTAAATTGTACCCAATTATTTAATTATAAATAACACCACAGTGAACATTCTTGTATAAAGATCTTTGTATGCATCTCTAATTATTTCTTTAGGAAAAATACCTAGAATGAGAATTACTGAGGAAAGGTGTACATAGTTCAATAGTCATGACAAGCTGCATTACACTGAAGTAACAATGACATCAAAATTGCAGCAGCTTAAAAAACAAAGGCTTATTTCTCACTTTTGGTATATGTCCCTCATGGATTGGCATCAGCTCTGCTTCACATCATCTTTACTCTAGCACCCAGACCAAGCATTCTCTGTTTGGAACATAGCTGGGTGTTTTAATTTGGGTTCCCTAAGAAGAAGACCTTGAGACAAAGATTTCAGTGCAAGATATTTATTTGGGAGATAATCCCAGAGACCTTGGAAGGAAAGCAAGGAAACAATACAGGAAAAGAAGAAAGCCAAGAAAGGTTCATTATCAAGCAAGCTACCACTAAAGGCAACTGGAACATAATCAAACTGGGGAACCCTGGAAGTCAGTGTGGAAAATAAGCCTCAGAGATATTCCTCCAAAGGACAAAGGAGTGAGAGTGAGAATGGGTGTGTTAATTCCCTGACACTTCCAATCTGCTCCGAGTATGGACATAGCAGATTCCAACGGCCAAAGAAAGCTCTCAGGATAGAGTTGCAGGTGTTGGCAATTGGACATTATTCAACATGTTCACAAAGAAGTGCCAGGAGAATATGTGAGATTGCAGCACCTGCCATATGGGTCACCATGGCAGAGGGAAAGGGAGAGATGGTGAACCATGTACTTTCTCTTAAAAAAATTTGGAAGGGGTCACTTCTGCCCGCATTTCCTTGGTCAAAGCAAGTCACATGACCACTCCTAAATTCAAAAGGGTTCCACAGGGATGGGGGGACTACAGTGAGGAGAACTAGAAAAATTGGCAATGATTCCTTAATCATACTTCCAGAAAGATTTTCATATTCCCATCAAAACGCTAAAAGTGCACGCCATACCTTTTTTAAAAAACATAATGTTTTTATTGAGATTTAATTCACATGCCATCAAATCCATTTTTAAATGCATCATTTAGTAGTTTTCAGTATATTCACAGAGTTGTATAACCATCATCAATAATTCAAGAACATTATCACCACCCCAAAAAGAAACTCTGTTAATAGTCCCTCCCTATTTCTGCCTTCCCCCATGCTCTGGAAACCACTAATCTACTGTCTTTCTGAATTTGCCTATTCTGGACATTTCATATAAATGGAATTGTACAATATGTGACCTTTCTTGACTGGATTTTTCCACTTAGCATAATAATTTCAGGTTCATCCATATTGTAGCATGTGTCAGTACTTCATTCTTTTTTATTGCTTAATAGTATTTCATTATATGGATATACCACAATTTGTTTATCTATTCATCTATTGATGGATATTTCATTTGTTTCCATTTTTTGTCTATTATGAATAATACTGCTATGAGCATTTGTGTATAAGTCTTTATGTAGACATATGTTTTTAGTTCTCTTGGATATAAACCTTAGGAATAGAATTGTTGGGTCATATGGTAAGTGTTAGGATATACATTTTGAGGAACTGCCAAACTGTTTTCAAAAATAGCTGTACCATTTTCCATTCTTATCAGCAATGTAGGACACATCCAATTTCTCCACATCCTCTCTGACACTTATTATCTGTCTCTTGATTATAGTCATCCTAGTGGGGGTGAAGTGGTATCTCATTGTAGTTTTGATTTCCATGTCCCTAATGGCTAATGATGTTGAGTATATTTTCATGTGCTTTTTGGCCATTTATATATCTCCTTTGGAGAAATGTTTAGTCAAATTATTTTTCCTCACTCATTTTAATTACGTTATATTTGTCTTTTTATTATTGAATTGTAAGAGTTTTAAAATTTATATTCTGAATACAAGGTCTTTTATCAGATATATGATTTGCAAATATTTTTTACTATTCCATGGGTTGTCTTTTCACCTACCAGATGTTCTTTTGAGCAAAAAAAAGTTTTTAATTGTGATGAAGTTCAATTTACCTATTTTTTTCCTTTTTGTTACTTATACTTTTGGTATGTCTTAGAAAACATTACCTAACCCAAAGTCACAAAGATGTACTCTTGTGAGTTAATTTTTTTATATGATGTGAGGTAGGATTCCAGCTTACCTCTTATGAATGTGTTCAGTTTTCCCAGCACCATTTGTTGAAAAGACTGTTTTTCCCCTGTTGAATTATCTTGGTGCTCTTGTCAAATTGTACTCTTTGATGGAATAGACTAAAAGGACAGCATTTAGGAAGTATCTAAATAGTGGCGCTCAATGCCAGAGCTGTGTTAAGTGCTTTACGTATATTTTTCCCATAATTTTCCCCACTATCCCATGAGACAGGTATCACCATTTCTCTTTCACAGATGAAAAATGAAGGTGCTGCCTCATTATTTGAATTGCCCAGTTGAACACAGTTAACAAGTGATAGAGTCAGTATTCAAATCCAGATCTGTCTGATTCTAAATCCTTTGCCTTTTCTGCTACTGCTACATATAAATATTACTTCACTTGTGATACTGGCCCATGGAGTCTTCTTTCCCAGACAGGATTCAGATTGACCCACTTAACTGGGGATAAGGAAAGTCTGGATTGTCAGCGATGTCACAGTCATTGGGGCTTTCCCACTAACTAGGCTGTGTCTTGAAGAGACAATTGATTTCCTAACATAGAAACCTCCAGAAAAAAATCACTGCTAGATTTGTTTCTGATTTGAAATATCCTAAGTTTGGTTTGGGTTTGGGGGGGCTTTGGGGGGTTGGTTTTTTTGTTTTGTTTTGTTTTTTATCCCCTCTTAACCTTGTTAAAGCAATATCAATGCTGAATGGTGATAGACTGGGGATGCTGACCATTACATGACCACTTTGAAATTGGTCTCCAATTAAAGTCCCACATGATGTAAACTCAACCCCTCTGGAAAATAAAGGAACAAGAGAGGCCAAACTAGCCATTGTTATGTGCCTCTGGCCATTTTTAGAGCCAACAGGAGGCCTGTGGAACCAGTCCAGAGTGGCCAGGACCAGGAGTGAAGCCAAGCCAGATGACTCCTGGCCTCACTGCCAGAAGGTTAGCAACACAGTGGATATGCATAGAGTGGATGGTTCAAAAAATGCATACACATCATTAAAACAACTTTAAAGAGATTTTTAAAGAAGAAAAATAAATTAATCCTAGTCCTACAGCCTTAGCACAATACAAAACCTAATTCTATTTATACATTTTCCCTTTCAGTTCTTGTCTATATGCAGAAACATATTTACATAATTGCAATCACAGTAAGTTTTTATATACATCTTTTTTCACTTAACATTATTTCATAAACAATCTTCATGTTGCTATGTAGTTTACATACTTACCATCTTTTTATAATAACTTTCTCTATTAAAAAATTGCACATGCCCATGGTGCAAATTTTGAAAAACACAGAGAAGTTATAAAGATGAAAATATCAGTTATCTCCCGGAGGCAATCACTGTTTAATATTTTAACACATTTACTTCTTTGCCTTTTTTTCTATGCATGTATAATTTTGTTTTACATAGTTGAGATCATGTAGAATATAAAATTTTATCCTGATTTTGTACTTAATATTACAAGAAAAATATTTCCCCATGCCAATAATGTTGTATATTTAACTTAAATTCTAGTTTCTCGATGTTATGAATAATTTATAAACCTTTGTATATATATTTTTCTCTACATTTTAGGTTATTGTCTTAAGATATATTACTAGGGATTGCATTACTACATCCATGAGCATTTTGTGAGCATTTTAAAGACATACTTATTTTTAAAAGCTCTAGCATCTTCCATCTTTTACATATAGTCTGGTTTATAAAAATCCACATCCTATTGTTGTGCATTCGGGTTATTTCCAGATGTTTTCTCTTATAAATAACTCTACCATAAAACTATTTGTGAAAAACCTTTTTACTTCTTTTATGTAAGTTTTATATCTGGACGTTTTAGAAGTAGAATTTATGGGCCAGAGAGCACTAATATGTTTAAGGAATTATTGTGCCTTGTTACCAGCTCATTTTCCAGAAAGTTTTATCAATTTACATTCCTAACTCCATTCCCCAACCTCCATCTCTCATGTCAACAAGGAAAAACAACAGCATTGGGTGCCACTCAGAAGATTTATTAAATTAAGTAAAATAATTTTAGAAGCATATAAAGAGACATATAAAGGCAAGGAGAAACATGTTTTGTTTATTCTCATGGTCCCTGAGAGACAAACTGAGTGGTATGTTCCTAGGATCTTTGTCCTGGGAAATCTATTACAGATACCATACCCCAGGACTCAGGTGAGAAGGTTGATGGGAAGGGATCAAGGATCCCATTTTGGAACATCCAAATGGGTGGGCTGAGCTCTGGGGAGGGGAATTGGAGGTGTGAGGGAGGTCAGATCAGGAAAGAGCTGGTAAGACCTTACCATCAGACTGAATACAGGCCCTAGGCCTAGACAAATTAATTCAAGGCATGCACGGTAAAATTAAGGCACAGGAACTATGTAAGTAGGAGTCTTTAATCACAACCTAAATTAGTTTAAGTGAAAAATAGGCAATTAATTGGTTCATGTGAATAGATAATCCAGAAATACGTCAGCCTTTCTGTGCATCTTGATATAGGGCTCATAGGACCCAGTCTGTTTTTGTCCTTCTCTTAACTCCACTTGCTTGGTTGACTCCTTTCCCAGGCCACATGTGGTCTCGAGATGGCTGTAGAAGCTGCAAAATTTACATTCTCCCCAATTCTAGTCTAATTGGAAAAATCAAGAGACTCTCACCCAGGAGTCCCAGCAGAATCTCTACTGCTTCTCATTTTGTGATTATGTCATTATGAGCTGACTTTGAACAAGTACCTGTGTCCAGGGAAATCCACTGTGCTGATTGGCTGAGAGTTGAGTTATTAGCATCATCCATGAAATTGGGAGATAAATTGGGCCCTGGCATTAACTAATGGCCCAAGATCACATGAATTTTTGCAATGACTATCTCTGTGGCTACATTAAACCAAATATATGAATTATGAGGTCTGAGAGCAGAGCAAGCATTGATCTGTTCTGCAGCAGACCTTCTATTGAAAGAGCTAGGCCCAGCTGAGGCTCTATGGCTAGAATCTCTGCACTGGGACAGGGTTCATTACATTGGACATTTTGATAATATTAATTCTCTCAATACATGAACACAGGATCTTTCCATTTTTTGTGTGTCTTTTACAATTTCTTTTTTTTAAGATTTTATTTATTTATGAGAAAGAGAGTGGAAAGAGAATGAGGGGGGAGAGGGGCAGAGGGAGAAGCAGACTGCCTGCTGGGCAGGGAGCCCAACAAGGGGCTAATCCCAGGACCCTGGGATCATGATCTGAGCCGAAGGCAGACACTTAACCGCCAAGCCACCCAGGTACCCTTCTTTTATAATTTCTTTCATCATTGTCTTAAAGGTTACAGTGTACAGATCTTTCACCTTAGATAAATTTATTCCTAAGTATTTTATTGGCTTTGATGTTATTATAAATAGGATTGTTTTCTTTATTTCTCTTTAAGATAGTTTGTTGTTGGTGTATAGAAATGCAACTGATTTGTGTGTGTCGATTTTGTATCCTGTGACTTTACTGAATTTGTTTTTTAGTTCTAACAGTGTTATGGTGGAGCCTGTAGGGTTTTCTTTATATAAGATCATGTTATCTGCAAACAGAAACAGTTTTATTTCTTCCTTTCCAACTCAGATCCCTTTTATGTGTTTTCTATTATTAACTGCTCTGACTAGGACTTCCAATACTATATTGAGTATGTGTGGTGAGGGTGGACACCCTTGTCTTTTTCCTGATATTAGAGAAAAAGCTATCAACATTTCACTGTTGAATATGATGTTAGCTGTGGGTTTGTCATATATGGCTTTATTATGTTGAGGTATATATTTTTTAAAAATTTATTTATTTATTTATTTATTTATTTATTTATTTATTTGACAGAGAGAGCACATGGGAGGGGGGTGGGGGGAGGACAAAGGAGGGAATCAGACTCCCCACTAGTGCACACCCTGATGTGGGGCTCGATCTCACAACCCTGAGATCATGACCTGAGCCGAATGCTTAAGCAACAGAGCCACCTAGGTGCCCCGAGGTATATTCTTTATATACCCAATTTTTTTAGAGTTTTTGTCATGGGAGGATGTTGAATTGTGTTAAATGTTTTTTTCTGCATGTATTGAAAGGATCATATGGTTTCATCCTTCTTTCTATTAATGAGGAATATTATGTTTTTGATCTGCATATGTTGAACCATCCTTGCATCCCAGAGATAAATCCCACTTGATCATGGTGTATGATCCTTTTAATGTGCTGTTGAATTCCATTTGCTGGTATTTTGTTTAGAACTTTTACATTTTTATTCATTAGGGATATTGGCCTGTAGTTCTCTTTTCTTGTAGTCTCCTTCTCTGGCTTTGGTATCAGGTTAATGTTGGCCTTGTAAAATGAATTTGGGAATGTTCCCTTCTCTTCAATTTTTTGCAAGAGTTTGAGGTGGATTGGCATTTATTCTTCTTTAAATATTTGTAGAATTCACCAGTGAAACCATCTGGTCATGGCTTCTCTTCATTGGGAGGTTTTTGATTACTGCTTCAATCTTCTTAGTCATTATCGGTCTGTTCAGACTTTTTGTTTCTTTCTGACTCATTCCTGGTAGATTGTGTATTTCTAGGAATTTATCAATTTCTTGTAGGTTATCCAATTTATTGGCATTTGATTGTTCATTGTAAGAACTCTCTTAATCTGACAGAAATTAACACAAAAGCAGGTATATGCTCTGTGCACTTTTTATTCATTTATTTTCCTCCTTATTTATTGTACACATGCAGAACAGCAGGGTATAAGTGAAAGAGCAAGGGATTTCATATTACATACATACATTATGTGTTCAAATCCTACCTTTTCCACTTAAAGTTGACCTTAGGAAACTCTATTAGCTTTTTTGTGCCTTACTTCTATTTTACCATCTATAAAAGAGCAGGATGATAACAATACTTATTAGAATTTTGTAGAAGATTAGATGTGATATATATATAAAGTGGCTAGCATAATAAAGTGTATGGCCCATAGTAGATTTTAAATACATAGTTGTTACCATGATTGAATTGCTTTGTGACAAATTGCCCAAACCTTAGCAATTTCAAATGACAATAAATGTTTATAATCTCACAATTTGTGTGGGTCTGGAATCTACTAGCAGCTTAGCTGGATCGTTTTGGCTCAGGGTCTCTCATGAAGTTTCAGTTAAGATGTCAGCCAAGGCTGTGGTTATCTGAAGACTGGAGGGTCATGTTTCAAGAATGGCAAGTTGATGCTGCCTTTTGATGGAAGGCCTCAGTTCCTTGCCACACAAACTTCTTTATAGGGCTGCTTTATAGGACTCCTCACAACGTGGCAGCTGACTTTCTTCAGAGTGACTAATCCAAGAGAGAACAAGGTAGAAGCTGCAATGTCTCTTATGATATAGGCTAGGAAGCCATGCCCTGTCATTCTATAATATCCTATTAGTTACACAAGTTAGCCTATTTGCTGTGAGAGGCAACTATACAAGGACATGAATGCCAGGAAGTGAGCATCATTCAGGGGCCATCTTGGAGGCTGGCTACCAAAATCCTGCTGCTGCTGCTGCTGATGATGATGACGATTATCAGTATTATACTTTCATTCCTTTCAGACCCATTTATCTGTTATGATTCCTTCAAAGATTTTTCCCTTATTCCCAAGATATGTGAGTATTAGCCTGGTTTTTTTGAGATTGGCAGAGGTTTCTAAGAAAAATACTGCGACTTCTCTAGCTACTATTTCTTCCATAAATAAATAGCCTCATTTGTCCATCTGTGTCTTTCTATCCTAATATAGGCCTAAACTATAAGAACCTTTGCATTGGTCATGAAAGTGAGAAGTATTTTTGACTCAGTGGATTAAGATAAGTAAGATCTCTCATTTAGGAAAAGAAGGTTGTGTGCCCCAATATCCAGTTTCCAGTTTATAACAGCCCTTTGCACTCAGATAAATGGGTATTGGGCTGCTACTGAGTTGAGGCAAGGTGTGATCCAAGTACATGTACTTAAAATTCCCAGAGACTAAGGACACAATGGCAGGTCATAGAGGGTGGTACACACCTTTCATGCTCTGGTCTAAATCATCATCAAAGAGAGTGATGAGGATAGGCTCAAGGAATGTGGGAGTTTGCTCTTAGAAAGATTTACTGACCTGCCATTACCAGTGCCTAATCAGCACTATAGAGACAGAAAAATAACAAGTCTCTATGACCAAAAAAAGAGAGAAGAAAAGAAAAAGAAAGAAAGAAATTCTAGGTAGCAGACAGCAGAAATTTTGAGATTAGCTAGACCAGGTTTCAAATCTCAGCTCTACCATTTACTCTTTATATGATTTTGGACAAAATAGAATCTCTGAGCTTCAAGTCTCCAATTCCTAAAATGGGACTAGTAATAATGACCCTATGGGGTTGTTGTGAATATTAGATGAGATGTATCTAGCATATATCAGAACCGTGGAAAAGCTCGTGTTATTATGGGAAGTCCTTCTTTGAGGCTGGTCACCACAGATAGCTGTTATTTTTTCTCACTAACCTACCTCCAGCCTACTAGGTCATTCTCTAAAATGGCAGTAGGATCTGCATTTGGCACTTGCAGTGCTATTTCCTCCCCTCCAGATGATGGCTGACTCATTATCATATAAACCTGATAAACTTCTCTCTAGAAACTGAAAAAATAAGGGGGATCAGCCCAGCTGAGTTCCGTTCTTGGATGGGTGGCCGAATGTCCTCCAGAAGGTTTTTGGTTTTTTGTTTTTCTGGTAAAGATTATTCAGAAGCCTGGTTTGTTGAAGAAGAGTTTTTAATCAGAACGGTGAAAGGAGAATTGGTTTTTAGCTGTTTTTAGGGGAAACAAAACTTGCTTTTTCCATATCAAGTGTCATTAAATTAGTTTGTGAAGTGAGCTCAGATCCAGCCTTAGGTGGTGCTTTGGGAAGCATTTCATATCACTTTACTGTACTATCTTGGAGACCTGGGTCTGGTGACAACTCCCTCCCATGCGCTGGCCTCTGTCCACATCTTGTTCCCTAGAGTTAACCAACAGTGGCTCTCTCAAACACATGTCCCTATTATTCCCACCAAGTCCTCTGCCCTGATTCTCTCTCTGCTTTTCTACTGTAAACCTCTGTATGCTTCTTTCCTTCCTCCCTGAAGTTTCAGAGGAGGGACCACCTAACCATCTTCTCTTCCCTAGAGGGGATAACAGTAGCAACCATAGGGACGACCACCACAACTGGTTTTGATACAACATGTTACAGTGTCAAAGTGATTTTGCATCCAATACTTTGTTTAAGCAACAAAACAACCTTAAGAGGTAGGTATCTTTATCTTAGAGAAATGATAGAATTTACCTAAATTCACAAAAACTTGTAGTTTTAAAAGTCAGAGCTTGAACCAAGGTTTTCTGACTCAACATCCAGTGGACTTCTAACTTCTCAGCTGCCTTCCTAATCACAGGGGCTGATTCATCCAGAGTTTACAGAGATAGTAAAAGAAAACTGAATGAGAGAAGGAGTATTAGGATAAGAAACAGTCATAGGGCCTGAAACAAAGGTCTGGATGTGGGAAACTAAGCAGAAAGATCTGAACAAAAGCAGACATGAAACCCCACCTGCCATGGGTAACAACCTAATTTATTAATCCAACATGTCTTATATCCACTGTCTCTGCCCTTACCTGACCATGAATCC